>NC_142576.1:19462500-20667500 GCF_041283825.1 Pyrus communis | reverse complement strand
TTTTCCTTGTGGTTTTGAAACAATGCAATTAGTATTGCTAAATCATCTATACAGCCGTTTCAGTTCGGTACCCTAGCAGCCAGCAAGCATTCAGCAACCAATTCCGCGACTAAACGTTACTCGGCTCAATTATTTCCAATATTTTTAAAATTCCAAAATTTAAATTTCAGGGCCTCCCAAATGTTTTTGTAAAATTTAAACTCCTTCCACGTGTCCCCAAACCAATCGCTTGCTCCGGCTACAAGCCTATATATACCCCTAGCATTTGTAAATATTACACCACTCCGACAACAAAATCCAGACACTCCCCAGTTTCGTAAATCATTCAAACTCGGGGGCTAATCCTAATGCATCCCCCCAGATGACAACCCCCACTTGAAACTCCAAATCCACCCAAAAACTCAATTCACTGTCAAATCCAACGCAAAAGGGCCTATAAATTTTTGCCCCCCTTTCCCCCAAAATTCAGAATTAGGGTTTTTCTGCAACGACAGAAAAATGAAGGCGTCGGTCAAATTCCGGGAGGATCAGAAGCCGTTGCTGAGGGCCAAGGTGCCCCTCAGCATCCTGGGTCTGCCCTTCCAGTCCGGAATCGTCGCCGGTGAGTCCAAGGAGCTCACTCTCAACCTCGCCACCTTCTTCGTATCCGGGCCGTCCATCAAGATCGCGTATCGTCCCAACGACGCGTGGAACCCCTTCTCCCTCGTCATCAAGACCGGGACGGGATCCTTCGGATCGCCGATTTCGAGCTCCATGCTGATGAGCGCCGAGTTCAATCTCCTTGCCCGCGGGAGAAACCCTAGCTTCATGCTCCACTTCAAGCCCCAGTTCGGTGATTTTTCGATCAAGAAGACGCAGTCCTCGGTCTTCGAGAAGATCGTGGGTTCTGAGAAGGACGCCGTTGCGGCGGAGACGCCATTAGTCGAGGCGGAGTTTTCGGGGAAGAAAATTACGGTTTTGCCATCGGAGAGTCCGGCGGCTGGACTTCTTGCCGGTTTGTTCACCGGGATGGAGGTGGCGGCAAGGACGTCGATGCCGGTGAGGAACCGGGCCGTGGTGAACTTGAGGTGGGGGGTTAAGGTTCCGGCGGAGATAAAGAGTGCTGAGGTGAATCCGACGGCGGGAATTGCGTTTCAGAAAATCCCGTTCCTGGTGATGAACAAGATCGGGATCGAACACGTGGACGGTGGCGATTCGAAGGCCAAAACCACAAAGGCGGCGGCGGATAATGCGTTGACATTTCCGGGAAGTGCTGAGGTTGCGGAGGCTTGTTTTAGGGTGAAGCATCAGCTGGAGGCTCTGCGGACGGAGAACGGGTTGCTGAGAAAGGCCGTGGAGGATCTGCGCCACGAAATCGCCGGCGCCGCGAAGTCGATTTCGATTTCGAATGCGTTTCCTGAGAGTGAGATAAATGGGGGAAGTAGGAATTCGAGCGGGAAAGTGGATTGGCGTTCAAACGGGAAGAATAAGTCGCCGGAGGGTGATGTGGCGGAGGAACTGAAGAAGGCCCTCAGTCACTGATCGGTGGGTGCCACCTTGTCGACGCTGAATTTGTCGAAAATTCAAAAATTGTGCTAGTCTTCGTAATTTTGATTTTGGGAATTTCGATTTTGTTAGATATTTTGATTATGTACATTACTGAATAATAAGATATTTTGATTAATAGTTTGGTGATGAAGTTCCATGACCCAAGTTTGGTTTGGTTTGGGTTGCTTTACTTCTAAACCGAGAGGGGCATTGAACAATATTAATTTGTTTGGTCCAGTTAAGGTTTGGTCCATCAGTTTGGAGAAGGAAACAAATTCAATAAATAAATTAACAAGTTAACATTAAGAAAAGAAAAAATGTATTTTAACGAAATACTTTTGGTATTATTTACTTTTAACATAAATAAAATATTTACTTTAAAAAGTCATTTTTTATATTATTTACTTACAACATTTTTTTATGTTTTGATTAAAATTCAAAATTTTTAAATTCTTTTTATTAGTTTTTCTAAGAAAAAATCCCTCGGTTTTGGATTAGTTTGGTCCATCAATTTGGTTTGCGTAGACTGTCCAGTAAAAAAATGGGACTTTTGGTTTGTTCGATTTGATTCTTTTACGCCATTTGGCGATGAAGTGTACATTGGGTCAATTGAAGTTTCTAGGCATATGGTGCCCAAAGCCCAACCACCAAGAACCAGTTACACACACACAACATATCCATTTATTTGATTTTTTTTTTTTTTGAAGAATTTTATTTAATATATTTTTTATTTTGCTGTGATTTCAGAGACCTCGTTTACGGATTTACCTCATGTACACTCTCAAAAACCACTACATATCTGAAAATGTATGTAAAAAGTAAAACAAAGCGTACTAAAATCACCATCCTTTTTTTATTTAGGTGCAAGAGGCTTCATAATTATGGCCAGTACGAATAAACCCTTAACCAACCAAATAAGTTATTTGTAATTTTGCACATATTTTACCTTTTAAGAATATCGTATATTTATTGTCTAAACTTAATAATTTTAACGGTTCAATTTTTTAATCTTTATTTGAAAATTATTCGTTAAAGAAGAAAATTAAAAAAATCATTCAAATTTGAGATCGTTCTATCGTTTATATGTAAATATATAGATGGTTTATCATGAAGATGTTATGAAGTAAGGTTCTAAAAGGTATTAGGCGCTAGTCGGACAGCGAACACGAGCCTAACCTAGGCGTCTAGGCGTGGCCTTGAATGTTTTTATTTTTTATTTATTTTTTTTATGTTATTTACAAAAAATAATTTTCAAATAAAATTTTAAAACTTAGATAGATTATAGAATTTTACGTTATTCGCAAAATATATAACATGTGCCTTGAAAGGTAAGTATTATTTTAAACAAACGATATATTTACATAAGGAATAGGGGAGTGGAGCCACACAATGGGTTAGTCATAATAATGAGATTCAAATTCGTTTTTGGCGATAATCGAACCGAAAATCTCTAGCTTACAATAAAAGAAAAAAACAATTAGACTACTAATTGACAAACGTAAGTATCATTTTAAAATTAATATTATATTTGTCAAGATGAAAAAGGTAAATTTACATAAATGCTACAAAACTAGGAAACAAAATAGTAATTTTGGCCGACAAAAGCAAAGCCAGTACGGTGCGAAGTGTATAATGACTTGTTTGGATGTATTTTTAAAATAACTGAAAGCGTTTTTAGAGAAAATATTTTTGGATTCCGAAAACACTTGAAATGCTTTCTACAAGAAATACTAGTTATGTGCTTCTTCAAATAAGCACCTCAAATGTTTTTTTATGATTTACTAGCATTTTTAGTAAGGATTGCTTCTATAAATATTTTCACTAAAAATAAAAGTACATCAAAACAAGCTCTAACATGCTCAAGATAAGTGCCTATATCACGGAAAAAGATCCTATCCGGATCTCTCCCTCCAAATCCCAATGATCAAGCGATCCGGACATTTAAAATTTGATCAAAAGGCTAAAAACAGAGAAGTTAGTAAAAACTTTTAAAATTAGTAAGGATTGCTTCTATAAATATTTTCACTAAAAGTAAAAGCACGTCCAAACAATCTCTAACATGCTCAAGATAAGTGCCTATATCACGGAAAGAGATCCTATCCGGATCTCTCCCTCCAAAGCCCAAGGATCAAGTGATCCGGACATTTGAAATTTGATCAAACGGCTAAAAACAAAAAAGTTAGTAAAAACTTTTAAAAGTTATAATAATTTTTAACCGTTAGATTAAATTTCAAAGGTCTGAATCACTTCATCCAAACAAGCTCTAACATGCTCAAGATAAGTGCCTATATCACGAAAAGAGATCCTATCCGGATCTTTCCCTCCAAAGCTCAAGGATCAAGTGATCCAGACCCTTGAAATTTGATCAAACAGCTAAAAACAAAGAAGTTAGTAAAAGCTTTTAAAAATTATAATAATTTTTAACCGTTTGATTAAATTTCAAAGCTCTGAATCACTTCATCCTGGGTTTTGGAGTGAGAGACATAGGAGGATCTCTTTCTCTATGCCACAATACAAACAAATGAAACAAGGGAATTAAAATCACACACATTCTCAATGGAATTTGCAGAGGCCAAAACCAGAAGAACCGAAACTTTTTAGAGACAATGGACTGACTAACTAAATGATTTTCCTTATGGATAACAAGCCCCCTAATTTTCCCGAGCAACAAACACCGACATGGGGGACGTGGGAGGAGCTCCTCCTCGCCGGCGCCGTCCACCGCTTCGGCACCCAGAGCTGGAACTCCGTCACCACCGAACTCCGGAAGCGCAGTTCCAATCTCCACCTCCTCACCCCGCACGCCTGCAAGCGCAAGTTCCACGACCTCCGCCGCCGCTTTAACCACTCCGATAACATGTCCGCCGCCAGCGACGACGGTAAATCCCCCATCCCCTGGCTCGACCAGTTGCGGCAGCGGCGGCTCGACGAACTTCGACGCGAACTGCAACGCTACGACCGCTCCATCGTGTAAAAATCTCAACCCGACGCCACGGCGTTTTGATTTTTTTAATTATCGGATCAAAACTAATTAATTAAATTTTTTTTTTTTTGTGATTAAAATTAATCGTCTAGGTGTTTGCAATCGAAGGTGGAGAGGTTGAAAGAAGTGCGCGAACATAGTCTGAGGGACACCGAAAAACCGGTAGAAAAATCGGATCTAGAGAAAACCGGAGACGAAGAGATTAAACCGGATGATGAATCGCCGGACAAAAAAGATATCTCCGGCGATTTCTTGGTGCACGACGGCCAGTCGTTTGACGAGTCGAACACGACGGATCGGAAACCCGAGGAACCCGGCACCGGATATGCCGGTACGGGTAATGGTTCGCAGCCGAATAAACCGGTTGAACCAGCCGGTGAGGAGATCGAGTCGGCCGAGAAGTCGAGTAATCCGGCGGTGGAGGATTCGTGCAACGGAAGTTCCGATTCGGTGGCGAAAGAACCGGCGGGTATGGAGTCGGAGAAGGGGAACTCGGGCGAGTTGAGGGAATCGATGGCCGAGTCAAAGGGAGGGGAAGAATGGACGAAGGAGAGTCGTCAAAGTAGCAGTGAAGTGAAGAGCTCGGTGAGATTGTCGAGAAAAGCAGGGAATGATCCGGAACCGGTCGGACCGGGAGAGCCAAGTGAACCGGAGCAGGGGGATCAATCTCCCGCCACGATGAGGGTACCAGTTGAATCTCAGCCGTTGGTTGATTTCCTCGAGATCCTGCGCTCTCATAAGTTTGCCTCCTTATTCGGGCGCCGGCTCCATTCCCAGGTTTGCTTATTTTTCTTTTAAAAATAAAAAGTAAAATATATTTTATCACCTTAATTTTAGATTACATGACAAATTCGTACTTTATCATCAGTATATTGTTATACATCAGTTTACGTTTCATTGCAAGGTCAGATTTTTAATTATTTTTTTATTAATTTAACTATTTAATGATGACACGGTAGCGCGGAGCTCACTCTTTCTTCTAAATTTTAAAAAATATAAAAAAGGCAATAGATTTTGCAACCTTAACTTTGAATTACATAACAAATTTATAACTCATGTTTTGAACATGACAATGTCATATATTAACTTACAAATTTGTTGTAATGACTTCTTGTGACGGACAAAGAAACGAGATCTGACACTATAACAAATTCGTAAGTTGATATATATCATTAAATATTAAAAAAAAAGATATGAATTTATTATGTTTCTTAAAATTAAGGTGATAAGATGTAATTTGTTAGTTTTTATTTTTTTCTGCATCATATCATCATTTAACGATAAATTGATAGAAAATTTATAAGAGTTCCGACTTTGCAATGAACTGTAGTTTGATGCAGCATTGCAATGTTGAAAAAAAAAATATATGATTTAAGTGGTAAAATGCCATTCATTCCAATAAATTCTAGTTTTGAATATTAAATCATCGAACGGCAACGTATTTGGGTCAACGTCACTATCCAAGGAGATGGCGACATGTCAACGCGGGTTTAATGCTTGTCACGTTATAGTGTTCTTTTTCCATATTTTGTATTCTGTTCTAAAAATTCACATCTAACATTGCTTAGGCTTGTTTAGGCGTTAGACGGCTGGTTACCGTCTCGATTAATGCTTAGGCGTTTGAAAATTAAGAAATGACACCTAGTTCTATTGAGACGCCTGCCTAAACCGCCTAGACATCTGCCTAGCCTGCTTATACCCGCCTAGGTCGCGACTCACTTATACAGAGAATAGATAACTTTCATTGTGTATTTCATTTTTTAAAATAAATTGTAAAAAACTTGTTGCATACTTAAATGAACACACTTTATATCCTTGTTCCCTATGTTTTCATATGATCTAATACTTAATAATACATGTCATTCTATTTTATAGTTTATGATGAAATTATATATATATATATATATATATTAAGTATAAGCAGACATTTATTTACACATAATGTAATAGATTTACTTAAATTCGCCTAGTTTACCTAGGTGCCTGCCTAGTCGCCTAGGCGCTAGGCTCCAGCCTGCCGCCCGACTAGTGCCTAGCGTATTTTAGAACTTTGATTTTGTGCGGTTATATTCTAGGTGATGGTGCATATTAGAAAGATTGAGAAGGATCCACTAGTAACCACAAGTGGGCCAGTGATAAGGACGTAGACTGCGACTCTCCAATAAACAAAAAATATGGGAAGTTTGGGTTTAATGCTCTAAATTGGTCAAATTTGTGAGTCTGCTTGACTTGGCCGCGGGGATGGTAAATTTTTTCATAACCTCCCCAAGTCTAGAGGGGATAACTATGACCACCAATTGTCTCTCCTTTTTTGAAAGAAGAAAAAAGTTAAAAAAGAGGGATCCACCCACCTGCTGCCTTTTTGGGTGTACATGTGAAAAATGGGGTGGATGGGTCTTTACGTCCAACCCAAATTTGTCTAGTTGTTGTTCAAATTCCAATTATGTGTACCTGATTTCTGGTTGGAATCTCTTTTTTAAAGTCATTGCGTCAAGGGTTCACACTCTCTCATGTTCCAGTAGTTTAGTTTACAGTAGAATACTACTTCCAATAAAAAAATTGAAAATTATGTCTACTCTCGATTTGATCTTCAACTATAGACAGAATAAAAAAAATAAAGGCAAAAATTGTAGTGTAATATAGGTGTACCACATCACGTCACGTCATGGTATTCACTCTTTTCGTTTTCCCAATATGAGAATGATTTGAACTTCAAACATCTTCTAATCAAGTGGAGATAAATATAATGATAGCTGGGATGGATGTGTGCCTGAATTCACATTCCACTTCGTGCAGTTTTAGTTTAAAATAAACCAATCTCTTGTAATAAAGGAGCAATTGAAAAAGGGTGAAGCGGACCTGTCTAAACCGATGATATAAGTTACAAGATATTTTAAACTAGTCTAATTGACGGGGAAGAGATTCAAACTTGGGTGCTAGGTCCGTGGCCTACATTTTTTAGTCCGAGAATCAAATTCTTGTATTGCGACGACCTTATATTTCTCTGCGTAACAGCATCATCATATCTGTAATTATTTGGTTACTTGAGCATATGAAATAACAATATTGCTTATGCTTCTCAAATGTTGCAGGATGACCCAATTTATACAAAAATGATCCGGCAACATGTAGATTTCGAAATGGTGCAATCCAGACTTGAAGGAGGTTGGTACTCGCATTGCAGCAGAATGTTATTCTTTCGAGATCTGTTGATTATTTGCAACAATGCCATAGTCTTCTTTGGGAAAATGTCTCCAGAATACAAGGCTGCGTGTGAGCTTCGGTCCCTTGTGTCAAAGGAAATGGCTCGTCTGGCTCCTAAACAAGATGCACCACCCGAAGAAGAAATTCTGACACAACCAGCTCCACCTCTGAATCCCGATCCTGAAACTTCAGACTCGTTGCTAGCAAAATCAAAACTCTCACTTCCATTGAATGCTTGTTGCAAGCGCAGTTCCATTGCTGCAAGAGCATCCACATCTTCTTTGGGACCAGACACAAGAAAAAAGCAGGCCACTTGTGATGTCAAACCAGCTGTAAATTGGAAACAAAAAGAAGAGTCCTCGGATGAAATTGAGAAATTCCGTGTCACTAAGAAGAGAAGAAAAGAAGGACTTGGGAGCAGTACAAGAAACAACACGAGCAAAAATGTCAGGACCCGTAGTTATACTAACAACAACAGAAGTTCAGATGCCAATGAGAATTCAGAGTCCAAAGCTGAGACGGAAAAGAAGAGAGTGGTATCTAGCAATGAGAACTCAGAAACCAAAGCAGAGACGGAAAAGAAGAGAAACAATAACGCAAGTGGGAAAAAGCAAAGTGCCGCAAATTTCTTGATGAAGAGCTCCTCGTCCAAAACCGGATCATTGCTAGAGACATCAAAGAACCCTGAGAATAACAGCAAAGGGAGAAGAGCAGAGCAGAGGAAAAATCGAAATGGCAAAGGAAACACGCAGAAAGATCAAGGTTCGCGCAGAAGTTCTGGTGGGAGACAAGCGACAAAAGAGCAAGAAAGCCCATCGAAAAGGAGTGCGGGACGGCCCTCAAAGAGGGCGGCAGCAGCGGCACCAACAACAGCTGGTCCAGCTAAACGAGCTAGAGGCCGAGGAAGCTGAAATGCACCTGTCATCAACCCTGGTCAAATTTTTAGATCCTTTTTGAAGCATCATCCTGGCAAACAAATCAGTTAAACAGCAAACGATATAGATCGAAATTGATATTTCTCAATGACATGTTGATAATCGAATGCGTAAATTATGAGAATTGTTATTGGCATTTCAAGAAAGAATTTGCAAGCCAAGAAGTGGAGGATGGTCTTTTGGAGAGGTAGCTTAAGCAGATGACTCTCTGCTGAAAGGTCTAAATGTGACGTTTTAGGTTTGAGAACCGTTATCTTTTTTATGACAAGCAGTTTCAAATTTCAATGATGTAAGTGTGATGTAAAATTACTTCAAACATGTTCATGTGAGTTATCTATTCTTTCTTATGTGTAATAAATCATTTATTCTTTTTTACATGATGACATGTCACCATTTTATCGTATAATTGTTACGATTGGAACATTTCATTTTCTTTTATCATAACCATCGGTTTATCCATCGCATATCAACGATTTTTTTTTTTTTTAGTACAATTGATATTATCTACATTAAGGGGATGCGAGAGTGAGTTAAGTCTGGCAATGAGCTAGGAATAATGTGGTTCAAATTCTCTTTTGACGAGAACCAAATCTAAGATTTCTTACTTATAAGTTAAATGGAACAAGTGAAGTGAAATATCACTAGATTGGAGTAATATTAGCCCATATTTTCCTTTATTTCTTAACAAAAAAAAAAAAAAAAGGAAAAAAAATATTAAAAAAAGCCAGAGTCTAATGGAGGACCTCCTTCCTTTGAATTTCCTTTCCTCGAGGGGTACCCCTTTATTCCAGGTATTCTTCTCAAAATGTCACACGCAATGATGCAAATTCAACACAAAAATCCTTGTTGTGGATATCATTTCCTTCAAAACAAAGTCATCCTCTTTCTCTCTCTCTCTCTCTCTCTCTCCCTCTCTCTCTCTCTCTAACATCATTTGCCAGTTACAATCACACTCTTTGCATGACAGAGGAGGAGGAGGAGGAAATCCACATGATCTTCAAAAACCAACCCAAATAATCCCAAAACCAGATAGCCAACTTTCTGCTCAAATGGGGCTTCAAAGCCGTCGCCTTTGATATCAGATACGCCGGTAGATTCGCAGCAATGCCTTCAGGCTTCACGGTGTAGTTGCTGACTCAAAGGGTCCCTTCCAATTCATCTGCAGAATCGGATTTCGTTTGCGTTGTTCTTCTGCGGGTGTGTTTTATTTTTTGTTTTATTTTTTTTTTCTCTGTGTTAATATTTCTCTCCTGTTTTTCTTTGTCTTTGAGTTTGGTGGATGATCGGTTTGTTTACAAATTACAAGTGCAATTGTGGTGTGACAGATTCTCATAATTATTCAGTTTATGACTGCATTTGGTGCTTTAGATTTCGAAATTATTGATCAAGTTTTGATTTTTAACTGGAGCTGCTTGAATTTTAGAGATGTTTATGATCTTGTTAAGGTTGAGATTAAGATGCTAATGAGGTAGATTATAGATTTTAATCATTTTCTGGTGATGGGTTTATCCTTGTAAGTCCCTGAGTCCCGAAAGAACAAGATCTCTTGCGCTACCTTATAGGATATGTAGCATGCTGATGTATGTTGATTTATTTCAAAGACATTTACACAATAAGGAATGAGACACTAGTAATCCGCAACGTTTGGTTGAGTTATGTTATTTGGGATTGTTTTCGTGGTAGAAGAATTTACACTAGGAGGATTGTTTCTGTTGTAGAGTGCATTCTGAGATCGATTTGATTCATAGAAACTTCGTGTGATTAGTGTAAGAACATGTCTGTCCAACGGATCAGTTTTGGGAATATGTAGACGAAGACCAATCATTGTGTTGATCGTTTTATTCTTTTGGTATGAAGTAAAAGATTCAAAAACATTGTGCGCACTGGACATTCTGTTGTTATACAGGACCTTTGATAGTTAGCTAAAACATTTTATTATAATCTAGTTGCACGTCGGAGACAAGTTTAGCTGCTTAATGCAGAACTTCAACTTGTACCTTTGGAATCCAGTCTGCTGGTGGTGTATGATTCGCTTTGGACATTTGTATTTCACTGTCATTACACTTTAGAATTCTTTGTTTACGTAATATATACATGAAACCGTACTTGGTTCACCGGCATTACTTCCACGGTATTAGAGCAATCTTTTCTTTTATAATCGGTTTAGTCGACTTATTGTCTTTGTTATCTGAAATTTCCTTTGCTTTTGTGAGTAGAAGGGCCATGTTTGTATATGGATGAACTAATATCATTGTGGTCAACATGGCACAAGAACATCGTTCTTGCATCAAGATCCATTTGCCGAGTATATGGAACTATGTTAAGCTTTGTAAGGGTATAGTTCCTACATTTGAATGTCGATGTAATCACAAAATATGTTGCGTTTTGTATTTTCTTTTGATGTTCGTCGATGAATGAAAAACCTCAGCCTGGATTTCGACAGTAATTATAGCCCATCCTTTCCTAAACGGTGAACTGAAATCCTTCATTCTTTGAGATTCGTTTGTGTAGGGTGCTCTCATCTCCGGCTCTACCGGCACCCAGGACAGGATGGATGCACCAATTTCATGAGGGCAAGCCCCGGGCATCTAACTGGTGTAGTAAAGTCCACTAATCGAATTCATACAGCTCGAATTACTGCAATTCAGTCCAACATTCGCTTCGTGTTCAGGTATTTATCAATTTAATCATCACCATTTTAAGGTAAAACCAGATGGAATGTTTACTCTCAATGATCTGAGTTTAACCGCACTAATGATATTTTTCCAGGAATACGAATTTGTTTGCTTTCTTCGCAGGATTTATGTAAGAGGTTTAAACGCGCCGTGAGATCAACACTGTAAGCTATAAATCTCCAGCTTCATACAGGAATCAGGACAAGTTCATAACATGAAATAAGACGATGAAATCAACAAAATTGTACATTTCTAGATGTCATCTGCTATAAGCAACTTTACATTTGAGCAACAATCTATCAGGTTCAGACTAGTAACTGCTGAAACAAAGTCTTCTCAAACCGTATCTGGAACACTAAATCGAGATCTTTTTACATGTGGATGTGCCTAAAGTTACGCATGAAAAATCCTAAAATTCGATCAAACAGAAAGCCTATGCAGTCGACATCATCACCGCATGTGTTCCTGCTGCCTTCAAAGCCGACCAGCCAAAGATCATCCCATTGTGGACTCAAAGTCAGTACCGTGATGCTTTCAACAACGCTACTTGTTCCCGTTGCTACCCATCCATTGACCGACTGTGCAGAAATGTGTGCTCTCCATCTGCTTTGAAGAAAAAATACAAAGAAATAAGCAGAATTCAAACAGCTTAATCACAAATCATGGTCATAACGTTTGTTCATCTTCCCTGATTGCAAGTATGTATAAACAAATGTATTGGGGGGAGGGGGTTGGGAACCGGCAGACAGAATTTGGATCTAGAGTGTGATGATCGTATAATTATTAGCGAGTAATCCATCCATCTTGAGGGATCCATTACATTTCCGAGTCTTCATTAATATAACAAGGTCTCAGTCATTTCGTACACACTATTATGTGATGGGTTATTTTCCTTTAAATCAACTAAATGATAAATATGGACTAACAAAGGCACAGGTATTGCAAATACTGCTAAGGAGAAAGAATTCCAGCGTGCTGATCCATAACGAAAACTCTATGGATGGTACAACAATTGGCTATTTAACTTATTTTGAGCTCAAAACAGGAGAAAAAGAAATGTAAAACCGAGTTATCAGGGATAATTATGTACACATATATCTATTACCACTTTCACCATCCGATGCATATGCCAGCCTTTGAATGGCGTCAACCAGGGCCTGTTCGTGATCCTGCATGCGATACATATAAACGGAAAATTGGAATGTTAACTTAGACTATATGAGGAACGGGATAGAAAGGGTGAAGGATGCATGTTAATCTCACTTTCAGCATTTTCCTTGCTTTTTCGAGCTCAAAAGGATCTGGCTCACTTGCATTGAAAACTCTCTCCACCTAGTAAAATTTTGAAAAAAAGAAAAAAGAAAAAGAGAAATGAATATAACGAACATAAATTCAGATAGGGTAGGCTCAAGTTCATCATACATACCTCCTTTACCAGGGTATCAGTATTTAATAATTCCAAATCATCTGGCACCTTCCCTATACCATTTTGTGATGGAAGTTCTTTCTTTGATTGAGACTTTGTGGGTCCTCGCCTTCTTGTGGTCTGGCTAGTAGATTTCTTAGCCCTGCGTCCTGATGGGCCAGGATCTTCCCAACAGATATCCTCCGGAGAGATCTGTAATCAGTAACGAGTCAATGGAGTCCTTGTCCCCTTTTTAAAATACAACATAAAATTCTTGATTTCTTGAGATAGAACTTGGTTGGTTACCAAAAACAAGATGGATGAATATGATTAAAACCAGCAACGTGAAAAATGTATATACGTCAAGAATAAATGGTCGATAAAAGCCAGTGATTTTAATTATATTGGAGGGCTTTAATAATATAGGTTGTTTATGTAATCAAGGACTAAGATGCTGGTATCTGCTTATTATTAATAAGGTTAGCAGAAGAAATAAAAGCTCTAAATCTGTATCCCTTATGCTTTTTCCTTGTGGATCCTACTTTTCGGTTAATGATTTGGTTCAACAAATAGCTACAGGAATATTAGCACGTTAATGTCATAGTGGAATACAGGCACACATCGCATAGAACCTATAGACTTACCTCTTTGAGATCAACCCATTCCCATGTCTCATTTGGTGTATGTATGTCATAGACCAAAGCATGTCGACCCTGTAAACACGGGTTATTTGAATGTCAGCTAAAAGTGGCAAAACATGTCAAAACGTATGTATCTTTAACATTAAACTTATTCCAGCGTCATGTACCGATGACAACCACTTTGGTTCAATTATTCAAAATACCTTGTAAGAATGTTGGGTGTTATTTATTAGAAGAGGCAAAACAATCTTAAGAACTGACACTGACGAGGAGATTCAGTCTAGAAGTCATCAACTTTTAATCAAAAAGAATGCCTATGCTATTCATTTTTAATTAAAGTCAACTGAACCTACAATATACGAACAAGCCTCCCTAGTGGTATTACATGGTACAGTGTTCACTTATGCAATCTAAGAGAATTTCTAGCTTCCATCCTATCAAATCTGGTAAGAGCACAACCCTATCAAACATAAATTAAATAATAAAACAACAAACCGGAAGTTACCACTAATAATACAAATTAACTCGGCAAAATTTCATCTATGCTTCTTTCACTCTGACATGTGCACGTTACCAGAAAACTTACATATTCAAAACAACTAATGTTGTTACAGGACTGAATCAGAAACACCTCACAGAGACTTCAAAACCTACCTCAGCCGGGTTGTAGTAAGTGATAACGGCTTCATAGAAGCTGTTGTCTTCAGGCCACCTTGTCCACACTTTCCTTCCAACTAATGAATCAGATGCTTCTGCAACAGCCGCTTCGACAAAGGGACCAGAAGAACTGCGGGTGAATTGTCTACTTCCAGCAGGTCCTGTTGAAGGGTATTTCATGGACTTCATTGAGGATAAACCAGGGAATGGCTGACCATGCTACGAACAACAAACAAAGCAAAGGTCAACTAACAGTTTTTCTTCACACGACCATACTGAGTGCTTTTTAAGTTTATAATTGCCTTTCCTCATGGCTCAAATGAGCTCCTTAAATTACTTTTAAACACAAAGGCTGCCAAAGAAGTGCTAAATTAAAGCAAGCAATGGGAGACGGAATGCTAGAGAAGTTACCGATTGTGATGTTTTCTGTTTCTTTCGGGACGCTGAAATAGTAGGACTAGGTAAAAGTTCATATGCATTCTGAGATGAAGTAAGCCTGGCAGCTTGATGACCACCTTTGTCTCTCCACACTCTGATACGTTCACCACCATGTGGCAATTAAAAAGTATAATACTAAATCCCCAGCCAATTTATGAGTCACTCTGTTACATATTTTTCAACTTTCAAGAGACTTACCTTATCTTATCAATGATGTCCTCAGAATTAACCCTGGTCAGAAGCTCTCTGTGTTCATCATCTGATACTCTCAGTTCTTTCCTAAGTTCAGTAATCAAACCTTCCTTCTCCTGATATTCACACCCATGATAAATATTAATGGCTGATTGACAGACAATATCAAGGATTCAAGATAACAAGCACACAGACATGCAACCATAAATACCCAAGTAATTGCATTTGACTGCGCTTTAAATGCCCGTAGGACCGCACAGTAAGCTTCTTGCTCAAGGTGGTGAATTTGGGCCTCCATGTCTGTATACATCCTAGAAAATGAGATAGAACCTACAGCAGATCTTTTATTTCCTGAGACTTGACCCCCTCGAGGAATTCTGTTTTGATGACATGGAGGAAGGTCATCATCATCAGTGCCTGCAGTTATTCCATATAAAGGTATACATGATAGTACAAGAATTGTGTCACCCGTAACTTTACCTCAGACGAAAGGATAACTATTACTGTTTAGATACAACTAACAGCGCAGAGCATTTAGATGAAAGTTTGCACCATATGCAGTTAGTGGTCTTCCAAAGCTATTGATTGCGAAGTATATTTACCCTGAATATAAGTAAAAAGAAAAATAGTGATAATTTAGAATCTGTATATTTATCAAATTAAGGATTACACATTCTGTTGAGAAAGTTAACAATTTGCAAAGAAAATCAGTGACTACTTGGGTTGAATCTGTTATGAAGTACAAACTCGAGAAGAACAAAATTGTCTAAAGTTCACAAGAATTCACCCTTAGTTGGCAACAAGCGCTCTCATCCAGTGCTATTAATACAAAATTACAGCAGAACTGCTGGGAACTTGTTTGGTACATAGTTCTCGTACATTTACTTATATGATAAAGGCAACAAACAACTGTTTTAAGTAAATAAATGCAGCATGGGAATTTAAATAACACTCGCATCGTTGATATCCATGCATCTTCCGTAAATATTCACGCATACAAATTACGGTTTTTATTTTATCAATCTGTGAATCGTAAAATTCATTGAAAACAAATTCATGCCTTATCCAATCTTTGGTTTCTTCCACTCTATCCAGTATCCGTAATGATCATTATAATAGGGCAAAAATGAAAAGAGCCGAAACTGCGAAATTAGAGAGTCACTTTAAGTTGGCAAGCCCAAGTAATTTGTAACCCCTTTACAAACAGAGCAGAAAATGTTTCACAGTAATTTTTTCTTTTCTCTTTATTCACTATTAGCACAACAAGTAAGAAATCCAAACCCTTAGCATTTCAGGCATAGAGAGCAAAATAAACCTGTCAAATACGATAATTCCATGCATTGCCAAAACCCAAATTCCCAAAAACAAAACCCACAGACGAACACCAAAATCACACAATTGTAACCTCAATCTCCCTTATTCGAACAAAACCCAAGAACCCCCAAAACCCTAATTTGCAGAAAACCCACTCCGCAGGGATCGAACGAAACCCAATTATACAAATTAACCAAATTAAACACTAACCCACCACCCAAAATCCCTTAGGAACACGACCCAGATCCGAAAAAACGGTAAAGGTTCAAACTTTTCTCACCACTGCTTTAGGAGACATCATAGTCCATGTGCAAAAATGGGCAAGAATATAAGAACCCTAGAAAAAAAAAAAAAAAAAAAAAAAAAAAAAAAAAGCAAAGTGCAGGGGCTAACGTTTGTGAAGAATGTCCGAAAGTCACGAGCTTTGCCCTTCGTGGACCCTTCTGGGACTTCGAAACAAAACCCAAGTCGTAGATCTTGAAATTTGAAATCAAGAGCGGGATGAGAGAGAGAGGGGGGTCGAGGAGGGAAGCGAATAGGGAGAGTTACATAAGCAGAAGAAAGAAAGAGAGCTTACAGTTTTTAATTCAAACTAGTGCTTTGTTGAGGAGAGTTTGTTGTTGCTAATGTTGTCGTTGCGGTTTTGAGTTGGTCGTATATATAGCAAAATGTTTGTGGGCTTTGTTTTGTATTTTACCGACAATCCTTACTTTTCGTGGCGGAATTCAATTTCGTATTTTCCATTACAGCCTTCAGGCCCAAAAGTTTTGTGGATCTCGTCGGGTGGGATGAACTCAATTCCTACTATTTTTTTTTAAGTATTCGATTCTCAAGTTTTGATGATTTGGATGCATGGGTTTTGAAACTGATTTTAAAAAAATACTGAAATTTTGAAAATATTCTTCTAGAAGTGCAAGAGTTTTGAAATTGATGTTGCAAAAATGCTAAAATTTTGAAGATGATTTTGCAGAATTGCTGAAATTTTGAAACTAATTTTGCAAAAAATGTAGGAATTCTGAGGTTGATCTTGCACACGCACAAAAAATTTTGAAATTGATCTAGTAGAAGTACATAAATTATGAAATTGATCTTGCAGAAGCGTTGAAATTTATTAAACTAATCTCGCAGGGTGCATGAATTATGACACTAATTTTCATAAATTAGTTTTTATAGATATAAAATAAATTTTGAAATTTTTATAAATAGTGCAGTTTTGGACAAATCTATTTGTTAGGAGGATCCTTGCCGGATCCTCTTTGCGAGGCATGGTTGAAAATTTTAAATTTTGGTTTGCTTGTTTATGGGTTAGGTTTATTGGGGTTTGGGTTTTTGTCTCTCCTTGATCAAACTAGTGGAGTTCTATGAAATGTATTTTGTGTTTTTGTCTGTATAGGTGAAGCTCTCTTTTGAAAGTTCATCTAAATAAAACATAAATAAATTGAAAATGGGAAAGATTAGGACGGTTAGGGACATGTTTAAAATGATTTTTGTTTTTCAAATACAGAAATAGACCTTCAAAAGGATCGAATCAACATTTTTTTTTCTTGTTAAAAAGAAGACCAGCTGGTGGTTTCGCCACGGCTGTTCGCTTTTTCGGGACCGAAAAGACTCACAGAGGCTATCAAGATCCATTGGTTGTTGAATAATAAGCGCATTCAAATTATTGGATCTATCATTGAATTTAATAGGCATCAGATTAAATGGTTTATGCCCAAATGCGCAAGAGTTTCTCCCATGTTCATTTTGATGCAATATTTAAGGTATACTTATCATATTAATTTTTTTAGTTTAATTTAAGGATAAAGTTTATTGTTTCTCACTATTCTTTTATTTCTGTGACAACGCACTATAGAGTCCAATAAATATATATAACTTACGTAATCTAAAGAATTTAGGTTGATGAGACTATTCTCCAATATCTACTCATAAAATTTTACTTCAATTAGCTTTTACGGCTACTACTACTAACATATTCTAGATGCCAGTAGCGGAGGGAAGGTGGAGATGGGGTTAAGGATTCAGATTCTCTTCCGTCTTATCTCTCTCCTTGATTGCCCTCCTTTCATTTTGGTCGTTGAAAATTTTTAATTCCCTTTAGGAAACAAGAATTCTACCACCTGTTTAAAGCACAAAATGACGTTAGTTATATGTCG
Organism: Pyrus communis; assembly: GCF_041283825.1. NCBI lineage: Eukaryota > Viridiplantae > Streptophyta > Magnoliopsida > Rosales > Rosaceae > Pyrus > Pyrus communis. The sequence continues at coordinate 20,649,376 of NC_142576.1, read as the reverse complement.
ATTTTCTCTTTGATCCTGTATGGAGTTGCTAGTTTCTCCCTGAATTTTAATTTTAGCTGATTATCTTTGCACTTTTATATTTGGCCAATTTCCCTTTTATGTTAGATTTTGGTAATTTTCATCCAATTTTTCATTCATCTTGGTCACCTGCATGACACATGACAATTGTCTGACGACAAAAAGGTTTTTATCCTAATGTGGAAAACATATTATTATTTTTTTTGGCTTAAATGGTAAAATGGTCCTTGTGTTTTAACCATGGGTCAATTTAGTCCCTGTGTTTTCAATTTGGCCAATTTGATCATTGTGTTTATCTTTGTTAATCAATTAAGAACATTTTCATCTAATTTCTATAAAAAATATAAATTATTATAAAATTATTTATTTGATTTAAAATGTTTAAAAATGAAATAAAATTGAAAATTAAAAGAAAAATTATTCTCCTCCTAACTCCCTGACCTCCTCCCTAACATTACCCCCTCTCTTTTGTATGTCACAACCTTGGACATTTTTTAGATTGGAGGCTTTATCTCTTATATGTGTTATTTCTCATTGATTTGCATTTTTCTGTAAAGAAAAAGGGTAATTATATCTCATATAATTTTTCTTATGAATTTTTAAAAATAGATTGAATTAATGTCCTTAATTGGCTAACAGTGCCAAACACGATGACTAAATAAGCCAAATCGAAAACACATGGACTAAATTGGCCATATGGCTATAACACAGGAACCATTTTGACATTTAAGCCTATTTTTTTCTTTGTCTCTTCTGCTAACCCACTCCATACACTTGTTATTTGAATTAGCCATAAAAATCTAATTACCAACTACAAAGTATTGGCTCTGCGCCTAATTTACCAAAACAAAATCGACGATTCTTGCGATAATCAGTTTTGCACTTCGGGTGCCTTAATAAAGTTAACAAAATACACAAAGATATGCAACAGTCTTATACCTAGAGTGCCAAAATCAAAGAAACCTATCAATTCATGGTTCTGCAGCATAATCCTATTAAAAAACTACTTAATCTCAACATCAAAGCCCTTCATTAATAGCAAGCAAGAAAGCCCTCCAACACATCATAGTTAAACTCTCCATGATCTTGCCTTTTTTAGCAACATGTCGGTATTGTGATGCCATTTCATTAGTATTCCTTGTGACTTGATTCACATGACCGTCCCGATTCACAAATTCAAATAAGAAAAGTACGTAATTACTCATCTCAACAAATTCATCACTAGAACTACATTCATATTTCAGCACACTCAAGCATAACTAACTATTCAAAATAAGTGATTGATTTTTTTTTCTTTCCAAATTCAGTCACAATAGCATGATAAAAAAAAATCCCATACACATAATTAGCCCAATAAAGGACACATAGGAGCTCACTCAAATGTTAGCAAACCCAAAGCAACAAATATTAACCTAAATACCAGATTTATTTTTTTAAGACTGATTCTTGTTATTACGTATAGTTTAGAATTTCTTTGTTGCCTAGTTTGAGATGGAGCAGCTCCAGAGTGGTGAGGCGTACCAGTTTTCTACACCAAAATCATTTTTACAGTTACCCTTGCATTTGAACTCGAACCTCTTGCTTTTGAGCTAGACCCTCTAGATGCTCTTGTCCCAACTGTTTGTCCATGACCCTGCATTATTTATGTTCACTTAGCAACTATATATGATAGGTGGAAGAAATATAAGAAGACAGGATCGTTTTGTTTTTGGTTCACGGTCATCATTGTTATTGGTTTAAAGAGGTTTGGGGGTTGTTTTTGCTAACGTGGCATAATCTTTATCTTCGAATCGGTCTGGAAATATTTTGAACGACTATGGATGAAAGGAGGGCAATGGAAATGAAGAGAATAAGAGGAAAGAGAATCTGAATCTGGGGTTAATGGGATCACTTAGTCTCAATAATTCTATACTACATGTAATTTTTATTACTGACCCAATTTCCAATAAGAACTTCAATCAGTTTGGTTCGATTTAGGGTTTTTGTCTTCATGCGTTGCTTTTCTTCTTTAATTTCCATATTTTTCATCCACTATTTTGAAATTAGTGTGTTGTGTTGCTAAATCTAGATGGATGCGAACTACTACTTATTTCTCTAGCTTTTGACATGGATAAATTAGTTACACTTAGGTCTGGTTTGGTACTGAGGTGATTCTGAAAAAAACTGGTATAAAAAAAGCTGGGAGCTGTTTTTGTGTTTGGTAAACATCCAGCTTAAACTTTTTTTTACAGTTTTGGGTGAAAAAAGCCAAAAACAAGAAGTTGCAAAACCCAGCTTTGAAAAACCGGTTTTTTTTCACATTTGTTTTACATAAAAGTTTACCAACACTATAATATTGCTTTTTTTTTCAAAAGCACTTTTACAAAAAAGTTTACCAAACACTCTGCTGCTTTATTTTATAGCTGCTTGTTCTCACAGTACAGCATAAACATCTTTTTTTCAAAGCACAACAATACCAAACCAGCCCTTAATTACCAGTTACAATTATGGAAAGAGTCTCATGTTGTGATTTGTGAACATCAATATATAGTTAAAAAGGATAATTTGGTTGTGTACATTTAGAAAACTAATCTAAATAGATAAAGATGTTATATTTTCAAATAAGAACTCGTTGTAGACAATTATAATGAAATCTATATCTTTATAACGAGCTCATTGTGGTTAAGTCTTGAATCCGGCACTGCTCTTTCTACTGTTGAATTCGATCCATCTATGTGTTTCATACTTGGCCTCTATTTTTAAACCTATTTAGAGAAGAACCGAGTTAATTGATCAGTCGAAAATAAATTAATATACGAAGAATCGTATGGAATCAATCAAAAGAATTTCAAATCTTCCTGACAATCCAGCTAAGGAAAAGCTAGTTAGCTAAAAAAAATAAAAAAATAAAAAAAGACATGCATTTTTATAATTAGGCTTATAGGGTTGGCACTAGGCAGATGATATTCTTAGCCAAATCTAGGATTTTTTCAGGTTCTCACTAGAGGGAGTTGGTTTACATGGGAGAATTCAGCAATATGGCTTAATTAATTGCCCAGTACTTATAATGTTAATTAGTTAACATGAACAAAAAGATCATGAAAGAAATCACAAACTACTGATTTTGTCACCGATTAATGATTGATTTGGAATCATTGTGTGGAATCATTGTGTTGAGTCACATGAGAGTCTAGTTTAATCTTTCTTGCTCTGCAACAATGTCAGAAAACAGTAATAGTCAATTCACCATCACATGCTTAGCGGCTTCTAAGTTCCAACGAAATCTGGAGAAGTTTTTAATGACTATATATTTAAGGGTGTTGCTACAATGTTAAGTAAGTAACATTAGTGCTACGAGTGTTTTAATTATTAGATTAACAATATATTTAACGTTATGTGAGATTTTTAATCTCAGTCATTCATTTCTCATGTACCACTCAATAATAACTACTAAAAATATGTCTATTTTAATGTATTTTTGAAACAACTGTAAGTTTATAACTATTAGAGGTTTTAAGTTTGAATTTTCTTCCTACTATGAAAAAAAATTCTTTAACTGAAAAAATTGTGGAGGGTCACACTAGCCACAAGTCCCGTACTAACTAGAAATTAATATATTTACAGGAATCTTGACTGAAAATTCAAGGTCTAAAATATCCAGCTATATATGTCTCTCCCTTTCAACTTTGGGGTCATATGACCATGTGAGATGTACGTAGTTCCATTTGCCTATCTTTAATTTAATCTGGCTCCGGCAGAAAGTGCCATCAACTAAGAGTTAACCCAAAAGACACTACCACCTATTTACATTGGCTTATTTTTCTTTCATCCATACGTTACCAAAGAAAAAAAAAAAGACAGAAAAGCTTTTACGTATTTAAGCCCCTTTATTTTTGGAGAGAGAGCCCTTAAGCTTTGAAAATTCGTAAACGCACTCTCAGTTTAATGTCTTTTTCTGGGCAAAAAATAGCTTTTACAATCATGGAGAGATTGTTTACTTGGTCAATGTAGCTTTCGGTCATACACAGGCAATGGATTGTAGGCAGAAAGTTTAAATAAATTAAGCAAAAAGTTTTGACAAACCACGTGAAGTAGGCATGTTGCATGCCCTTTTGATATAAACCTACTCCCACACGTTCACTACTTTTAACAAGTACCAATGTATATATATAGTTTCCATATCTCTACTTCACTTGAACAAGTAACTCAATTATGAAGATCGCTTCTCTCTTTGCTTTGATACTCATTGAAATCTTGCTGTGCTCCTCTTTTTGTCTCTGCCATGAAGTACAGATCTTTCCCAGAAGAGAAAAAGAAACCCTATCAAGAAAGCTGCTGTTAATTCCAATGGCTTCTGTTTCTACAAGACCTACTGCTACTCTAAACAATTTGAGTAGCAGTGGAGCCATGAAAGAGACCAAGAAAGCTGTGGAGTCTAGTATGAGGAGGAAGCCACCAAGTGGCTCAAATCCCATCCAGAACAGGTAGCAAAGCATCAGATGCAAATCCAAACAGAGATCTCAAGATGTACAAGAAAAATGGAGAAGTCCATTTTTTTTTTGTTTCATATCATTTATATAATATGTTGAAATTAGTTTGTTAATTTCATGGTACTATTTTTGAAAAATTATGTTTTGTACTGTGTGGTTATGAAGTTTCATTTTAGTATTTAGCTAGCTAGGAGAATTAGAGCAAGAGAGGACAATGTAAGGACTTGTATTGTACATAAACACCTCAGTTAATTAATAGTTTTTGTGTTTGGAACTTACTTCAGGAAGATAAAATCATTAAAGCCTAAAATTCAGTTTTTCTTTGCTTAATTGATTATCCATGATGAACTTTTATTGTGTGCTCCTTTCTTATTACATTTTACAGGAAAATAAAAGTTTCTTTATGTTCTAATATTGCAATTTTCTTCCATGATACGTATCATTGAGTGGTCCGAAAAATAAATGCTTAAATCTTGCATATAAGGATATGATGAATCTTTATTGCAATCGTTAGATCTTGAATAAAACCGGACTGAGTGGGACGTAGTATTGTTTGTTAGGCGCCTAATATTGACCCATAAATAGCAACAAGCATAAACAATAAGAAATTTACCTATTTCTTGAATTATGACGCTTTTGAAATTCTGCAGAAGTGAAGAGATCTCGAAAACCCTATAGAAAGCCAAAACCACAAACGCCCCTCCCCTCTCATATTTTTTGATATTCGTCTTAGTGAATGAAAAATCTTGTGTGAATCAGTCTGAATCATGCTCAGATGTAGGCACTCTGTCACTTCTTTGCTCATCTCACATATCAACCCTTCAATACTCTCCCTCTAGAACCATTTATTTCGACACGAATCAATTGAAATGGAGAGATGATGAACCACATGAACCCTTATTTTCTTGCAGCCCGTTTGAACTATTGAATTTTTGGGATTAAACGCGGTGTTGCCTTGTGGCTTGAAGGCAATGGCAATGCCAATCATTCATTTTGTTATAAGACAACCAGAATGTGAAAAGTAGTGCACGTTGCATTGTCAACTAGCACAATGTTTTTGTGAGCTTGTGCTTGGTCCTTCTAGCCTTTTAGCTACATGCACGTCTTTACAACCCAAAAGTTTTGTGCACACACATGATGTATGGTAAACCATCCATCATCTTTCTAAAATACTTATTGTCTTTACTTTAAAAAAAAAAAATAATAAATAAATAAAAAAAAATCCTTGTCGACCACTAGCTAGAAAGATGAAATGTATATTACTAGATCCGTTTAGAACTTTTTTTTTCCTTTTGATACAACGATCATGCTAGGCCACATAATGAACCCATTACAGAATTATCAAAGAGACGAGCTAAATACCTACTTCCAACGATACCGATACTGTCTCCCATTTGATAATTATTATCTGCACAATCCATCAGGTGTGTAATTTTATCACAAAAGACCTCAGTATTAGTTGAAGTGAGATTATGATATTTAAACGAATAACTAGGTGATCCACCGATTATAGAAGTAGGATCTTTGGCAATTCTTTTCTTTCTTTCTCTTGCGGACGTGGGATTTCAACACCCACCATAATAAGATATCAAATTTAACACCAATATATTATGGGAAATTATGGAATTTCTCTCACTTCAGCTCCTAATAAATCTCACTTATGTGAGTCCCTATTTTGGACTTTGGGGGCGTGGTTGATTTCGTTTATGATTTTACTTTTCTACTACTGTATTTGAGAGATTGTTGACAATATTCATGTATCAATGACGTGGAGATAGCTTAGAGCCGACACAACTGCAGGTAACGGGTGACATTGCAGATTATTCCAGGATTTCATGTTGCATGGAAATTAATATTGATTATGGGGAGAGAGAGAGAGAGAGAGAGAGAGTTTTTAGGGCACATGTGTAAATTAGAAAAATTCTATCCACGTCCAATTCAGACACTCATGTTTTTTCGGACACCCACTTTTTTTCACCTTTTTTTAGACACCTAAAATAATTTGTTAATTTCTCAATTTCTCAAGAATGTCGTTTTACTTAATCAAATTGTTTTCTCTGCACCCCCCATTTTCTGTATTTTATATCATCTCTTTTTTATCCTAGACTTAATCATTTAAAAACTTACATAAGATTTTATGATAGACTACAATTTAGCGGGCCATCATCAGTATGTATGGTGTGCGATTGGTTAGAAGAAATTTACTTCGAATGCAAACAAATTCATCACTTAATGGCATCAGATGCACGTCAATCAGGTCTTCAAGGAAAAGAATAAAAAACTCCATACCAAAAATACTAACATGTTAATTTACAGTTCATGAGAAAAAAGTGACTTGAAAACTCACATACCAGGAACTTTAAATTAACAAAACACATAAATTTTAGGAAGTTTTAACGAAACACTCCCGGTACTGTTCACTTTTAACGAAAATGACATTTTTGCTCTAAAAAGTCAATCATAGTATTATTCATTTACAACACATTTTTGTCATTTTGATTAAAACTCAAAGTTTTCAAACCTTTTTAAATAGTTTTCCTTAAATTTTATACAAGTGCTTGTCATGGGCAATAAAGAACCTCTTATATATATAACGTTTGTTAAAAATTGTGTAAAAAAATGAATCACGGATCACCATCTTTTACTTAATGGGTGCAAGTGTTATTTAACCTTGAGCAAAATTGATGGGTGTCCACATATAAAAACTGGGTGATAACTTTTCCGTCAATTGTGATTGATGCTAAATTAATGAATCACATATAGGCCCATTAGGGGAGACAAGAAAATGACTTTGTTTTTTTAATTCAGGCCCATTAAGGGCAGCAAGAAAAAGAGGTTTTTGTTGTGGGCCATTAGAGTTTTGTTGTATATGTTAAGGAAGTGTTAGTTTTGCCAATTTATACTACGATCTAGTAGTATTATTATTCACTTATAAGTGAGAGGTTTTAGGTTCAATTCACCAAAGGTGAATTTGAACTACATTATTATGGCTAGCCATTGCGAGGCTTAGCCCACTCCCCCACTCCCTTAGTGTAGGTAACAACATCGCAACCCCTCATACAAGGGTTTTCGGAGCATCTGACTAAAGATTAAGTCTAAATGAACCAGCCACTCATAACTATGGTTTAGTGGTATTTTTCTTCACTTGGAAGTAAAAGGTTTTAGGTTCGAATCTTGTGAATGGCAAATTCGATACCAAATTAGATTACCCATTGTGTGACTTAGCCGAACTCTCCAATTACGTGATTTGTGGTTGGCAGCTTTTGTTTAGCCTTTGTGGTACATTTGGTACTTCAGAAACCAAGCTCGGCATGACAGAGTTAGAAGTTAGAACTAATGTCGATTATGTTTTTAAGCTTATTGTTGATCAAACCCATTTTCTATCAGAATTGGGGTCTGGTGGTATGAATAATGAAGTTTGAGATTTGTCTGTGTTGAAGATGTTTGGTGCTACATGTAGGCCTCGTAGAGCTCACATTATTTTGGAGGTGCGGTGGCTTCCTCCTATCATGGTTGGTTAATTTGGAGGGGCGTTGGCATCCTTCTATCATGGTTGGGTAAAATATTGATGATGCTTGGAAGCAGAGTTCTGTCGTGTCGGTTATGGTGGTGAGTTTCGAGATTTCAAAGGCCAGTTCCTTGACGCTTTTTCCCAAATCCATTTCGGTCTTCTCATCTCACAATTACAGGGAAGGGAATCAAGTAGCTGATACTCTTGCGAACCATGGATCCTCTTCTACTGATTTTTGTTTGGTGGGACTCTCCTTCTACTTTAATTTTACCGTATTTTCATCGAGACTATGTGGGTCTTCCAAGCTACCCCTTTCGATACATTTTCTTCTATTGTTTGTTATTTTATACTGGTTGTTGAGGTTGGTGTTTTCTTTCCCTCATAGTTTTCAATCCCTTTGTGGGTTTGTACGTTTTCTTTTGACATGAATGTTTACATCTTGCATTATATATAAAATTGTTTGTTGGCCAGACGTCGTTTAATTCTAAAACACGCATCTATTAAATATTTTATGTATGTAAATTATATAACATTCAAACTGACACAGATTTGTAGAACACAACACTGTGTATTCTATTTATATTGTTGGGACATATATATTATTTACAACTTGCTAGGGGAGACTAATTAATCATTTCTTTTGGATAAATATATTTAGATTACTGGTTTGAATCTTCTTGCTAGCCACAAGATCTTCTACTCAAATAATATTAATTATTTGTGAGCAGACTGTGTATCTCATTCACACTCTCAAAATATCTAAAGCATGCATGTATGGAACCTTACTCTCATTCACAAATGTTTTTCTTCCAACAATATGATAGAATGTTGTGTTGTTAAATGGTCAATCAATTTTTTTTTTCCAACCGCGTCTAAATAATAACCAAAAATTAAATTTCAAACACGGGAAATGGTGTTTAAATTAATTTATCCCGTTCAAAGCCTAACTATATAGTTAATTAGGTTACACAACATGTTTTTTGTCTGTAATTTACTACTACTAGTTGAACACTATATACTCTAATTATACCTTAAAATCGAGCCATTTGCTAAGGATGCTTACTCTGTACAAATTTACATTAGAAAGGGGAGACAGACCTTTTATATCACACCCTAATTAAAATTTTACTGTTGATCACTTGGACCGCATCAAAATAATTCTAGGAGATAAATGAATGTGCATGCAAATTGCAAGGAGACTTCCGAAGGTTTTTATATTGAATTCCATGACTGATATAAGAATGGATGGAAGCATACAACACAAGAACCAACTCATCTTTGATCTCTCATCTACAACTGTTCTTCATTGCTCTGCCAGTTTATCAAAAGCAATATAGAGATAAGCGAACAACGCATGTAATCTTGAGTCTCCCCTTGAATTAAGTTTCACATTTTCTTCGTACTCTTATCATGTATCTTAAATGTTTCTTTATTCATCATATTCTTGATGGGATAAAAACTTTTTATTCTCATAAATCTAATTTGATGTACCTCAAATACATATTGTTGTAAAAATCATTTCATTTTCGTTTTAGGCCTCAATTTTCATTGGAACGACTATGCAATTTGTGTGTATATATATTATATTCTTAACCTCTTTTTATACTCATAAATCTAATTTGATGTACCTCAAATGAATATTGTTGTAAAAATTAATCATTTCATTTTAGTTTTAGGCCTCAATTTTCATTGGAACGACTATGCAGTTTGTATATATATTCTTAACCTCTTTTTGTTGTTGATCATTATTAGAAAATAGAGTCTAAGTGATTAAAATCCCCAAGAAGTTCCAGGCATTCACTTTTATGTAAAGGCTAAAAGGACCAATGCAATGGTCCTCCCAGAGTTTATTTTCTCTCTCTCTCTCTCTAGATCTTTTCAAATAAACAACAGCAAAGGGGGTTTTGGAATAAAGAAACAACGAATATATAGACTAAAGAGGCATCAATATTGATGCCTTATAAAAACAAATGTCTATGCCAAAAAAAAGCGCATCCAAGTTTGACTGTCTAATCTCACATGGCTTATCTCTTCGTCTACTATTCCGTTAGTACGTAGTTAACAGTAATGCATGTCAACTAATTCATATTAATCTGTGATTCTCCAATGTAGTGTGCATCTCTCTCTCTCAGTATATAAGATAAGATTCAAACTGATTAGGTCATGTACCTATTAATTAATTATCTTATATAATTAATCAAGCAAGACAAACCTAAATAATGTTACACTCAATCCATGTGCCATGAACATATGTAGAACCTAACATATCACCGAAATTCAGATTCGTCATCAGATTTTAAAATAGTACGTGTGCCCTTCTGGAATTTGTTCAATCTAACTAATTTTTCGTTGTCTGATTCAAGGGCTTGATGGAAAAACCAAGCGAAGTGACCCGGCCATTGAGTAACAATATCAGTGATTTGTTTTTAGTTTTCATATATTTTTAATGAAAATCTATCTAAAATTTGAAAACTCTCAAAAGTTACTTTCATTTTAATGAAAAATGAAAACATTCACCACAACTAGCTTCCAACTTTCAGTATTTTTTAAAAAATTGAAAAGTGACAACAAAATAGTAACTAAATGGCCCTTAATTACTAAGTTTGACAACATTCTTTTGGTCCCAATTTACTCTTTAGTGGGTGACTAGCTTTGGACAAAGAAAGGATCTAAGAATTACATAGGTAATTAACTTTGGACAAAGAAAGGATCTAAGAATTACATAGGTAATTAACTTTGTAAGAATTGTAGCAAACATAGTCGACTGTATTGAACTATCAGACTATATGTAACCTCAAAACCTAATTAAATGATTGTGTGAAGAGACTCATATGTATATTGATAGTGATTGGCTGGTATATGGTATCAATCTATGACCACTGCTATATTCTCGATATTTGATTGATAGTTTATAAATTTGAAAATATGACTTTAGCCCTTAAAACTTAATTTTCTCTACATAAAATCTGACATAAGTTTTTTTCTTGAATAAAACTCATTGATTGGATTCCACATCAGCAAATTCATTAATTATGTTTGACTTCACACATTAAAAAAATTTCGAATGCCTAAAATGCCCATATTTTTTTTGTTTTTTTTATAAACCCTATTTGAATGTTTGATGTACATAATTAATGTCATGAGGATGGATGGTAAGGGTGTCACATCCCAGCCCGGGCCCCCACCACAACCTGGGCTCGACTTCACTGTAGCACGTACGATATTGTCCGCTTTGGGCCTCGACTACGCCCTCACGGTTTTGTTTTTGGGAACTCACATGAGAACTTCCCGATGGGTCACCCATCCTGGGAATGCTCTCGCGCGCTACTCGCTTAACTTCGGAGTTCTGATGGAACCCGAAGCCAGTGAGCTCCCAAAAGGCCTCGTGCTAGATAAAGATGAGAATATACATATAAGGATCACTCCCCTGGGCGATGTGGGATGTCACAAAGGGAGACTTAATGATTTTACAAAAAAAAAAAAAAAAAAAAAACAATAATGTTATAAATTCATTGCCTAATGTATAATAGCATAAAACATGTCTAATATATGTTATTATACATGCTTAATTAAGTCAATAAAATTATATTTTACATATTAATGTAAGTAAATTATTTCACACACACACGCGCGCGCGCGCGCACACACACACACACATATATATATATATATATATATATATATATATATATATATATAAATGCCTGATATATGTAAAATTCATGCAAAATAACTTACCTACAAAAAAAACATTTGATTCAAATAGTGCACCTACTTAAAAAAAGAAAAATAATATACCCAATATATGTAAAATACATGAAAATGTACCTGGATAATAACAAACCCATATATGCAAAATACATAAAAACTAATTTACCTTATAAATTCATTGTTTAATTTTTAAAAGAAACAATGTTTCTACTAGTTTTTTTATTTTTTTCCCAAAAATAAAGTACCTATTATTTAATTTTTACAAAAATTGTGTACCTATTGTGTAATTAAAAAAAAAAAAATTTACATATTGTTTAATTTTTTTTATGAAAATAATGTAACTATTGTTTAGTTTTTGCAAGAAACAATGTATCTACTAGTTTATTTTTACCTTTTTTTATTTTATTTTTAATTTTCACAAGTTAATGTATCTACTTTTTCAATAGAATGTATATTGAACTAATTATATTTGGATTAGGCGATTTCAAAAATAACTTTTTTTTTATATTTTTTTTATATAAATTAAAAGCAAAAAAAAACTTAAACTAATTGAATGTTGTTGACAAACAAAAGACAATAAATTAAAAATCTAAAAAAAAAAACCGTAATAGCCATATTAATGTTGGTGGCATAGTGTTGTAAATAAATTTAAATGTATGGACATCTTTTATCTTACATGGCATCAAATTCAAAATTTGAATTTTATTTAGATGTTTTAATATAGATGAGTTTATGTCTAGAGTTCAACAGTTGTAAGGGTCTAATCTAAAGCACCCTTTATAAATATTACGAGTTGACACAATAACATGTATCACGTGTTGTAGATTGATACTTAATGGCAAACACCTTAATTTCCTTAGTTGTCTCTAGCCTTTTGGTCTTTCATGTGATTTGCTACCGACTTATTATCTTTTCATCCAACCAAATATTGGACTTTTTTTAACACTCCTGTTTATGCGAAATTATTTTCTAGATACATATGATGTGAATAAATAGTTCCTCTTTTGAATGACTAGAAATTTGTAAGTGTGCTTTGCTAAAGCGGGTTAAACTTAACGACTCTGATACAATGATGATCAATTGCCTAACCCAAAAACTTTCAACTCTATAACCTAAAAATTTATCTGGTTAGTGGAGATTATCAGTATTAACAATTAGTTATTATAGGATAGTGTTATTCACACACTCAATTTTATTTCCCGCACACCCTTATTAATTTTTTTGCTATTGATCTTCTTTAATTCATTCGATCTGACAACTGTAAATTGAGAAGGATGTGTGAGAAGTAAAATACGTGTGTGGAAATCACAACCTTAATATATTCATGAGAATCATTGTCACTTTTACAAATGCATAGATGTCAGTTAAGAAATGACTTAGAGAATTTCTAATGGTGTAGGCAAACATAACATGCACAAATATAGTATAATGGTTGACGTGTCAAGTTACCTATACTCAATTGCCTCATGGAAAAAATGTGTCACACTAATGGAATAGGCAAACCATGCAGGCAAAATTTTAGCCCCTAAAATTGATTTTTTTTATTATTTATTTTAATTTTTAATAAAACCCAACATAGTTTTTTACTTGATTAAAATTCAATTAATAGGCTCCACATAAACAAATCTATTAATTATTTTTGACTTAATGTATCTTATAATTTTTGGATACCATAAATTACCCCGAATTACATTTTTGGCGTATATTAATGTCATAAAATTCTTTAATGTTATATAAGTTCAACGCATAGTAATAACAAGAAAAAATTACCCACAAAGTACATTTTTAATACTTTATTTTATATTGAGACAACACTTTTTAAACATTTGAAAAAGATACAAAAGTTAATACATGTTGAAGATGACATCATTCCTTTTTTTTTTTTTGAGTTTAAATTACAAAAATACCCTTTATAGTGGTAAAGTCTTTTCGTACTTCTACCTCATCCATCTTTTATTCCCTTTCTCTTCCATAGGCCCGATTTTTCCTTCTCTCTCCTCTCTCTACTCATCTGATACCCCACTTCTACGTTTTAGCACCAGAAAATATTTTCAACAAATTTATATTAGAATACCTAGAAAGGAAAAAAAGATAGAGCTTCGTTAGCATTAAAAAGAAGAATGCACATGAAGAGTTATTGAAGCAAGTTGATAACTGGGTTATTAATGTTGAGAAACTACAAGGAAAGAAGAAAATTCCCTTCCCTTCCCTTTCCTTACTGTTGTTGCTGTTGAACAATTTTATCTCTCATTGCCCCTACTTCTTTCTTACATAGCCTTTTTGTTTTTCTTTCTCTTTAAAAAAAAAAAATAAAATTCAAACAAAGGAAGGTGGTGGAACACCCCAGATAGCAGGAAGCAACAACTCTAAGGACCTCCAGATTTTTTTTAGAGGTTGAATTGATTGAATTTTAAATTTGGTGTGTAGGTTTTTCACATCTTCATTCTGTAATAGAGAAACTGTTATCTTTTATGTGGAATGAATGATATATGCATATACAAGTTGAAGTCATTTTCATCTTTATAAAGCACCTTAAGTAGTTAAAGAACCTTAGTAGAAAAAAAAAAAACTTTAACCACTTGCTCTAATAACAGGTAAAATGATACCAGTCACGTGAGTTTATAGTTATTTTCAAGAAAAAGGACCCAATGTACCTTAAGTTTGTTAGAATCACAACGCGAGGCAATAAACCCTCTCCTGACATTTTCCCTCTCCAAATCATATGGTATTATGTTGTTATAAATTGATTCTACCAAAAAAAAAAAAAATGGTATACAAAATTGATTCTACATGTATTTGAAACTGATTCTGCAAAAATGGTCGAAGTGAGTTGAATTGATTCTACAAAAATGGTTAATGACTGATTGAACTGATTCTGCAAAATTGTCGAATATGGGTTGAACGGATTCTGCAAAAATGGTCGATGACGGATTGAACTGATTCTGCAAAAATAGTCGAGGACTGATTGAACTGATTTTGCAAAAATAGTCGAAAGACGGGTTGAACCGATTCAAAGATGGTCGAGGACGGGTTAAACGATTCGATAAAAATATTCAATGACTAATTGAATGAGTATGTAAATATGGTTGAGGACGAGTTGAACTGATTCTAGTAATAAAGGATACAAACTGATTCTACATATAGTTTCAAAACTGATTGTACAAGAATAATCGAGGATGAGTTGAGCTTGTGGTACATATTAATTTTGTTGGAGTTGTGAAGGCTAGGTTCTATTAATAGCCCTAAAAGCCTTAAGGGTATCACTGGTATTTTAAAATATTGTTTCCATGTTTTTGGGCTGGGCTTTATTTTTTTGTACAATGCTTTAGTTGCTTGTATCTTTCATTGACATGTTTAACTAATGGAGTCCCTTAAAATATAATGAAAGTTTTTGTCTCTATATGTAAACTTCCAATATTATTCAAAAGGTAGGACCACGTATCATGTCTTGCATTATATATAAAATTGTTTACCACACATCGTTTAATTTTAAAACACGCTACATATTTTTGTGTACATAAATTATATAACATCTATTTGATTTGTTGAACATTTATAGCACTATGACTTCTATATGTATAACACTAATTAATCATTTGTTTTGGACATATATATTGGGATTTCTTGTTTGAGTCTTGTTGCCAGCTACAAGATAAGATCTACTCAAATAATATTATTTACCATCTATCTCATTCACACTCTCAAAGTGATCTAGTGCATGCATGGGACCTATAATATTATTTACCAACTATCTCATTCACACTCTCAAAGTGATCTAATGCATGCATGGGACCTTACTCTCATCCACAAAGGTTTTTCTCCCAACAATACGATATATATGTTGTGTTGTTCAACAATCAATCTCCAATTTTTTTTTTATATCCCAACCACGTCTAAATTAATAACCAAAAATCAAATTTCAAATACCTGAAATTGTGTTTAAATTAATTTATCCTGTTTCAAAGCCTAATATATCATTAAATAGGTTACATCACATGTTTTTTTGCCTGTTAATTACTAATACTAGTTGAACACTATTAACTTTAATTATACCTTAAAATCGAACCACTTGCAAAGGATGCATACTCTGTACATATTTACATTAGAAGGGGGAGACAAATCTTTTTATATTTTGAAGACTAAAACTAACGGTAGTAATTTTCATTTTAATGAAAATGTAAACATTCACCAAAATTAGTTTTTAATTGTTAAAAAAAATGAAAACTGACAACAAAATGATAATTAAACGGCCCTAGGGTTTGATAACATTATTTTGGTTCCCAATTTACTCTTTAGTGGGTGATTAGCTTTGGACAAACAGAGGATCTACGAACATTAACATAGGTAATTAACTTTGTGACAATTGTAGCAAACATAGTTGACTGTATTGAACTATCAAGACTATAAGTAACCTAAAACCTAATTAAATGATTCTGTGAAGAGACCCATGCAGTGCATATTGGTAGTGATTGGTTGATATATGATATCAATCTATGAGCACTGATATATTCTCGGTATTTGATTGACATTTTATAGATATTACAAAATGAAACAATAGCAACAAAATCTTAGCCAAATATATCGCAATGTGTCGTATGTTGTAGATTGATACTTAATGGCAAGCATTCCTTAATTTCCTTAGGTGTCTCTAGCTTTTTTGTCTTTCAAGTGATTTGCTACCCACTCATTAGGTTTTTTATTTAATTCAACCAAATATTGAGCTCTTCTTAACACTTCCGTTACATGAAATCATTTCCAGATACATGTGATGTGAATAAATAGATATCTTATGGATGATTTGAAATTTTGAAATGTGCTTTATTAAGGCGAGCTAAACTTACCGACTCTGATACCATGATAACTTTCTAAGCCAAAAATTTCAACTGTATTACTAAAAACTTTATTTGGTTGGCGGAGATTATCAATATGTAACAATTACTATATTCATGAGAATCTTTATCACTTTTACCAATGCATACATATCAGTTAAGAAATGACTTAGAAGCCAAATTTCATCTGCTTTTGAATGTTCGAAGGCGTGGTTTCAGGCGGCCGCGGAGCTCACAATTCACATGCTGTTGTGCAGTGCGCGGAAGGTTCTTGATCGTATATTGGTGCATTGGCTGCTGCATTAGTAATTAATTTCATTTCTTTTGGTATTTAATTAATTTCTTTTGTAAATTGTCATATGATTATTATTTATTTGTTGAAGGTTGCCATCTGCCTATGACCTCATTGACTCTATAGATGACTCTCGTCGTCATGTGCAAATGCTCGATGGTTGCATGAGATTATTAAGATTCCCCTTTTTGATGAAATAGGGAAAGATAGCTTGCAACCGATGGGAGTCTCTTGATGTAACTTTGTGCAATTCAACTTTAAAACACTTACAAGAATAAGAATTGATTCATATAGCAACGGTCATCAAAAGCTGAGTTAGTCACAATGACATTGGCAGCTACTAGTTGCAGCAATTTATTACGAATTGTCGTATATGTTGATACAGTGCGAAGTCAGAATTTAGTCACAAAAGAAGAGGAGTTTCTTCTATTTACTTTTTTTATTTCACTCTCAACACACCGATTAAAGTGAAAACGTTCTTGATTCAAGTTTGCATATTTTAGTGAATTTGCTGTCTTTGCACAAGTTTTTTGTTGGTTAAAATTTTGATTCTACGATAGTACGTATCACTTATTGGTAAAAGTTTTATGCAAGATTTAATAGTTGCAGAGATTCATATTCCTATACAAAATCTGACTATTGCAAAAAATTCATATTTCTATTTACAAAATTTAACCATCAATTTTTCAAATCACATAAGTAGTACTGTACGCATCATGAAACAAAACTTTTGTCTTTACTACAGGTTCTTACTAGAAAACTATTCTATATGAAAATATAATAAGACATGACACTGAAAAGATTAAACAAGAAGTTGGGATCCAACAACCGCGCGCTTATGTCTGTTGACAGGGAAGGGGAGAGAGAACAACAAAGACAGGAAACAGACAGGTAATTTAGCAGTGAGGCTGTTGACCCAGTCCAGTCTTAATTTCAAGAAAATCATAATTACTAAAATCACCAACTGATGTTATTTTTAAACAAATAAGCCGTATCTCCGTATTTATATTTGTGCTTGTATAGAGTGGGTAGAAATTTTGGTTAATTAGGGAGGAAATTAATTCAGATATCTGGAAAATGGACGGTTAAATTTTTAATGAAGTGGGTAATTAGCATAAAAACAAAGATATCGGCAGGGCACGTATTTCTGTTTTGGTTCATGCTAGGTCTTTCACAAAAAGAGAACCATCTAAGCACATTTTCCCCCGAGATCTAGGATAAGCTGTCCCCAAATTTTAAACAAGATAAGGATACTAGAAGAAAGAAATAATTCAAAAGATTTGGGGACTTGGAGGTTTGTGTAAATAGCTTTGCATCTACAGAACCTTTTCACATAAAATTATACAAATTAGATATAGGAAGCCTTTCAAAATGACCCTTAATTAACTACTCTGGCCCTTTATTCAAAGAGATTTCCATTTTATGGCAGAAACGGAGACTAATTAATTGAGGACCTATTCTACATCGGACTATAATGAGCCGAATTGTCTATTTTTTAAGTTGCAATTTATAGATCATGTTTGCAAAATATTAGTCAAATCCGAAATATTTGACGAATCTAATTGAGTTCAAAGGAATTGACGAACACTATGTTTTAAGAAATATTAAATTTCATCATGACAATCAAATGTATAAATGCTTTCAGATTGAATTGATTTTTTTTTCTTTTCAAATATGATCTATGAATGAAGATTTAAAAAATAAACGGTTTGGATCGTTGAAGTTTGATGTAAATGAGCCCCTCAACTAGTCCTCTTTTTACCAAAATATGGGAATCCTTTTGGATAAGGGCTCTGATTAACTACTTATGTTTGGTCATAAATGAAAATAAGGCTTGTTATGGGCCTATCTATTTCTATTTACGCAAAAGTCGCACGTCTCCGCCCCACTAATTTCCAAGCTTAAAATTGGAGCTCGGACGACCATCTCATTTCACTCTAACTTGTTCGACGGCTCGAACAAGTTACTCTCCGAAGCACGTACAACCATAGAAGCGACTAGAGCCTGAGAATATCTTGCCCCCTTAAATGCCTAAGCACCCGTCATTCAACATGCTAATGTCATTGTGCTAACCACCTCAAGACATAACTGAAAGTCACTTATCAGGAATTACAGTCACTATCAATGCCAAATGACCAATCTCTCCCTACTCTAGCTCGATATGATCGAGGTTGCTCCTTCTCCCCTGCCTATAAATAGAGTTAGAGGCCTTCAAGTTCAGGACCTTCATCAAATTCAATCTCTACGATTAAACAAACCTTGAGTGATCCCTCAATCAACCTAACTGCTTTCAACACAAACCCAATTGCTCTTCAGCAAAAACTCTTTTAGCTCTTAGATCATCTCCATTGGAGATGTCAAATTACATTTTATAGCTGAAGTGGCATAATAACATTTGTAAAGTCTCATATTTCAATCGAGATGTCAAATTAAAATGGTTTTTGGAGAAAATGATCAAAAAGTGAAGAAAATAAAGAACTATGTGCGCCCAACATTAAATAAAAAGAAAATTTGACGTTTCCTTCAAAACAGTCCGCGTAGGATTTTTGACATCTCATTTGGAGATGATTTTAAGCTACAATCTTAAAGCCTTCCTTCAAAGCAAATATTGTCTATGATCCTTAAGATCCAAAACTTTTATAGCTTTTCTACCCCATTGTTTGATTTAGTTGATGCGCAAACACTGCCTACAATTCCCAAATTTTTTACTAAGTCCAATCCGACACCAGTGTTCTCGATGGCCTCCTCTAGTATTATCTTGCCTTCAAGGCCTAAATATTGCTAGAGTTTTACTGCTTTTATTTACTTATTATTATATATATTTTCAATCAATTTACATTTCAAGTTATGTAGCTTGACCCATCGACATAGACTTTACTGTTGTGAACGTTTGTAATCTTGACTCCATCATGAAATGATTACATTCTCTTTCTCATTTTAGTTTATGTTTCGCTTTTATTTACTTAATTTTTAGGCAAGCATACACGAAGTTATATTGAATTTTAAGTCCTTGTTCGCTTGAGGCACATAAAAGAACTTAACTGAACCAACATCCAACTTGGTGCACAATCATTTGATTAACAAGTCAGATTAATGTGCAACTTTCACACATGCAACACAAACACTATTTGTTGGCAGCGTCCAACAGTTGCGCGTCTATTCTCTCTTCCTATCGAGCCATCTCGTGGCACTCAAACCAAAAACAACACTTAAAAGAAATACGTGTTGAACCCAGTTCAGACTCCCTCTGAATTTTGACACCAACTTAGCTAGTAAAAAATAAAAGGACAAAAAGCATAGAATATTCATACATCATTAATTTTTGAGAATTATCAGATGGCTTCCCATGATTAGTAAGTCGATCGTGCAATTTGCGTAAAAAGAGCGCACGCACACACACACGCTACAAAATAATGTGAAAAAAAAGAAGAAAGGATTTTATAAGCACACAATTCTATCGCTTTATACTTGCAAATTAAGTACTAATTAACAATTAACCACAATCAGGATCTTCAACTCTATCACCATTTCAAGAAAAGAATTGCACAAATACCCACAACCATCATGTACAATTCTCTATTTCCCACCCCACCATTATCAAAAGACATAAGCTAATCAAGTAACTAAATTTAAAGAAAAAAAAGAAGAGAAAAAGGAAAAAAAAAAAGAAAAAACTCAATCCATCCTAACTACTACACTTTCCTCACTCCGAAGATGTTACATTGAGGAATGACAAAGGTAAAAAAAAGGCAATTCACACACCTTAACCACTTAACAATATCTCACATGCTTCTGGCAAGCATTTCTTGAAATCTCCTGTAGGACTCCTGCTTCTCCAATATGAACTGCTCATGGCTTTTAGCAATGAACAAATCAGCTAGCTTATCGATCTCATTAGCATCAGTCTGATCATCGGACATGGAATTATTATTATTATTATTATCACGGACCTTCTTCTCCTCAAGCCATTGGAGGTACCCAGAGAGCTGTGATTCAGCACCATGATTATCCTCACATTGCTGACCATCAGTTGAAAGTACTGAATTCCATGTAGAATCATAGTACAAATGTGTTGCCGTTAATCCATCGTAGACATGCGCAGGCACGGGCAACACATGCGTAGACCAGTTGTAGTGCAGTCTAAACGAGCCGAAGAATATCTTCTTGGTCTTGTTCTTGTTCTTGGTTTTTTTGGTAGGGTAGATGAGCTGCATGGGTTGGCTATTTCTGAGAACCTGAATGAGAATTGATAAGGCTTTGGACCTGGCTTTGTTGAGGCACCGAATTACGCGGCACATGCGTGAGAAAACGAGGGTGTGGACCAGGGTTTTGATCTTCATGGTAGAGCTTAAGGCAGAAGATGGTGGTGGTGGTAAGGTGGATAAAACTTGAAGAGGGTGGGGGGTTTTTAGATTGGAGGAGGGTCCAACTCTAACCTTTTATGTATGTGCAAAGTGTGTGCCTAAGTGGCTGTGGGGTTAATTGGCTGAAGGGCCTAATGGAAAGAGATTTATAAAGAATCTTCGTTCCATGTTTGCCCCTTGACCTTTTTGTTATTTAAAAGATGTGCCATTCAACTTTGTGACCTAGGAGATATGGCCTTTGAACCTTTAAGGATTTGCTAATTTTCAGAAGACCTCAAATTTGAAAGCTGGAATAAAAGGTTCCAAACTTGGAGCCCTGCTGATATAAGTCGCGGTTAGATTGTTTGAAATGGTGGCAACCTTAGTAATTTGACGTTATGTTGGGGTTGTTTGGGAAGAAGGTTTGGATAGGTAAAGTGACAACGTGGTGACGTTTATTGCTGGCGCTAGGATCCCATAGAGAATACATTTAAAAATGTAGTAAGCAGCTCGAGAACAACAATTGAGGCTTAAGCTTTGCAGAAATTACGAGCACAAGAAATATTATAATGTATTTGGCACTTTGAAATAAAGTTAAGCTTCTACCATAAACCCAATTGATTATAATTCGGAGTAGCTCAATTTCCTTCTTCCCATTTGTATAAGATTCATTTTGAACATACAGTACTAGAATTTCCAGCCTACGATTGATACAATCAATTAACTTCAAGTTGTGTGCCCGTGTGAAACACTTCAATATATTTAGTTAATATGAATAGAGATTCTTTGTAGTGTTTCAGTAGAGCACTTTTAGTGTTTGAATAATTCATGAGCAATATTCTTGCAGTACATTTTATAGGAAAATGCTAGGAATAACATATTTTGTAAACCACATAATATGATCGTGATGTTTGAATTCTTTTTTTTGTTTTATTAAGAATTTAAAAAAAGAATTCAACTATCAACCTCCACATTATGTGATCTACAAAATATGATTCAAGTAAATAATCTCTCTAGCATTCTTTTCTTACAAAATTGAGTTTAATAAATTCTTATGACTTTTAAAGTCGCGCATCCAAACAGAGTAAGAAACAAACCGCCTTAAGTACCACTCTTCATTATACTAAAAAATGACACTTCTCTGTTTGACCAATGGATTCCATACATTTGCAGCTCATAAAGAATATTGTTGAATTATGTATTTCTTGCTTATTTTGTTGCATTATTGCTGATTATATTGCTTATCAAGTGTGAGAGATGTGAAATATACTTGTGCAACTTGTGATGACTTGTGAGAGATGTGAATAGTATATGGTAACTATATAACCATTCTGACTAAAAAAAAAGGTAGATAAATATGATGCAAATAACATAATCCCTATGAAGAAAACAAATCACCATGAAATATAAGATCTATTATTCAAGATATTTAGCATATATTAGAGCAGATATTGCAATTTTCGGTTAAGCATATTTTTCGTGAACTGTATATGGTGGTTGATATGCTAGACAATCGAATTTTGTACAATACAGGGTCTAGAATAATCGATTTTATCTTTTTATTTTTATTTTTAGATCAACAATAATGTCAAATCCACTTTAATATTACTATGATGCAAAAACAATGTTGTGAATTATAGATTTATTGAATAGAGAAATACAAACAAATAGCGGAAGGGCAAGAATCTTACCCCCTCATAGAAAAATAGAGCTCATTGAGCCATTACAGCCTACGAGACCATACAATAAAATACATGTAGAAAAGAAATTGACAAGCAGAAGCTAAAGTCAATGAAGGAGAAAACCATACCTTTTTCGCTCCACACAAAGAAAACAAAACATCAAGGACCAAACTAGCAAAACTTAAAATTAGGTTGTGAAGAAAGGTTATGAATGTACGTAGAAGTTGCACAAGGAGGACAAGAATCTGAATATAAGCTTCCATAATGATCTATACTGAAATTAGTCAAACAATCAATAACTACATTACCCTCTCGAAAAATATGAGTAACACAAATGTTCTGGGAGAATAATCAATTTTATCATGATGTAACATAATTAATTTAACTCTGCCCTAATAAGTCGCAAAATATAAAACCAATCTTAATGTGGTGTTTGTTAAAGGGTTTAGAAAGTAGCATGGACTTACTGCGCAGAGAAGAAAACATCTCATTAGGGGATGAAACTTTCTATATTATCTTGATCGACAAATGTTTTGTTTGAGACAAAGGAAATGATGACAATAATACAGAGTTTTAAAGGACAGATATTCCTATTGTTATAAAAAAATGGAATTTAGTTGTGCGAGTCACACCATAGCGAACTTTAACGATCCAAATCGTTTATTTTTCAAGTTACACCTCACAGATCATTCTTGCAAAATATGAGCTAAATAAAAAATATTTGAGACATTTAATTGAATTCAAAGAAATTGACGAATACTATTTTCTAAGAAACATTGAAATTTCATCGTGACAATTAAATGAACAAATGGTTTTAGATAAAATTGAACTTTTGCATAGATGATCTATGAATCAAGACTTACAAAATAGATAGTTCAGATCGTTGAAGTTCGATGTGGAACGAGTCCTACCACTAATCCCTATTTTTTTTTTTTCAAAAAATAAGGATCCCTTCCTTTAAAGGGTCTGAACAATAATAATCAGACATGGTCCCCTAATCCTAGGGTTTAAAAAAAATTTGGTCATCCACCGTTCAATCTAAATCCAATGTAGGTGGTCATCTAATTTTTGGTTATACATTTTTCTTTACCTTTGTATTAAGATCGAATGTGGTGGGAGAAGGGAGAGGAGGTGACTGCATTTTTCTTGGACCTGAAGTCTAGGAAAACAATGCTCTAATAATATAGAGGATTTCTTGTGGATTTTGGATGCATGTAATTAAACATTGACTTTGCGCATAAGAGACCAAAAAAAGATGATGCATGGCAATCAACTATGAGAAATTGCCAACATATTCAACTGAAGAGCCTTGGGCTGAACAATTGTCATTTTTGTCAAGAGCAGATTTAATTAGTTCCTAATAATCGCTTGGTCAGATCTCATGTCATACTATCTTAATGATTCTCAATTTCCAGTAAGTTGCAGTGAAATGATATATCTTAAGTCACTTGCAATTCTTAAATGGAATTCAAATGAGACACTGACACCGACCGGCTTTGCTGGTCATGAGAAAGACAAATTTCTACAGTTTCTTTGAAATTGCAGGGTTTTGAATCTGGTCTTCGTGTTTGGTAGTGACCCATAATATTTTTGCAAGAAATAATAATAAATTTATTTCATGTTAATCCTAAGGTGTATATGGCGTGGAAGCTAACCATGGTATTTAACCACTTGAACAATTTTCCAAATTACAATTAGTCTTTGGATTGCATCAGTTAATATTAAGTCTGTTATCTTCTTTTGGATTGATTGATCCCCGTAATCTGTATATTCTATTATTTTCTGGGTAGGTAAAAAGTTCATGCCAAACATTATCCTGTAAAACAGTTGGTTCCAGCTTCAGATATTTTCCCCCTTTCTAATGTGGGAATTAATATTTAATAATTCTGATTTTGCATGACAATAGTTACACGTTGGACTTGAGAATGCAATGACTTCAAGTTTGCCATTGTCATTACCTTTAATTACATAGTGCAGGGAACACATGGATTAGAAATATCGGTGTATTGATTCACAATAGATTAATAATAATTAGATATAATTACAAAAACATACAAAAGTTGTTTCAAATATGATCTTATTATAGCAAGAAAACATATAAAAGTTTGTTTGATAACCATTTCTTTTGTCAATTAACTTTTTCGTCTTTTGATTTTATTCTCTTTGCATTATTAGACATTATTTCTATATTCCTCCCACCATCCTAAATCCAAAATTTTCATCTCTCTTATTCACATGTATCTTCTTCAATTTGCCTAATACATAAATAAATAAAGTAAAAATTTAAAACAAAGATAAACTGACCTTTAAATATGACCTGAATGAACACGTAACATATTTCTATGTAAATACACAGCTCATGCTAATAGAACACAAATTTAAGGAAGAAAGCACGAAACTTTTCAGATGGTATAAGATTTGTATGTGAGAGTTTGACATTAACCTTTTCATTGGATTAAAGGCATAAGAATACCAACCGATCATGTCCAATAGTGAATACTATATATGCTCTAAAAGCAGGATTAAATAATTCAATCAGTTGTTGGTTATAAATCAAATCCTTCCAATGAATCACGAAGAAGTACATGGTAAGATTGTTGTGTGTTTCTCCTGACAATAGCAGGTGCATTGAGAATCTGAGGAACATCAACAAAAGAGAAGGGAAAAAACAAAGAGGAAGTAGTTGCAGTAATGGAGGAAATGTTAGGCCCCCAAACGACTTTAGTCTGTACCAAAAGATACATTCAGTCACATTGAAGATTGGTATGCATCACGCTTCCTTTAATATATTCCCTCAGAATCACTTGTCACCATCAAGGAAAGTCCAATGCAATTCAACATTTCAACTTTATATGTTCTGAGCAATTTCTGAGTTCTTTTTCATTTGGTTTATCTTATCTGTTTTTAGTACATATATAAAAAAAACAACTCTTTCATCAGACTCTACTTCACTTGGTACAATTTATAAAGATGACCCACAATCAACATCTAGCTAGGTCTAGGGTTAGATATTATACTTGATAAACAATTAATTTGTTTCAATTTTCACTGCTAATTAAGTCTATTACCCCAGAATTCTTCTGGAGATCCACGAAAGTCCAAAAGGAACAAAATGAAAAGTAAACTATTAGTCATTTGCATTTTAAAAACAAAACCTGTCAATCCCTTTCACCTTCAATCAATACGTACAATCTAAGTTGTCTGATAAATTAAAGTTTGGAGAAATATATGGTATAAGATTGTTGTTTGTTTGTTTGTTTGTTTGTAATTTGGAGAAATACTTCACTAACATGTATGGATTTTTTTCTTTTTTCTGCAGGAGGTGGTCCAATGAACTTGGTGACAACTTGAGCTTTTGAATGTTTTGGTATTCCTAATTGCTTTTTTTTTTCAAGAGTAAACTCATTTCAAATGATACAGTATTTACAGTTTTTTTTATGTTTTATTCTACCCTAAATTATTCTAAAATACGCACATTGGGGAGTGATTATTCGAACTTGAGTGCAAAGAGGGAGCATATTGTTATAACCAACGTAGCTAATCCTAGATATGCATTGCTTTCGTCCCCCTCCTAGATTCCTTAAATTCTTGAATCTTGATCACCTGATAATTAAGTTGGATAAGAATCAAGTTTCCCCATTGGTTCAAATAAATTCACACTCATTCTTCAAATCCAGTTACTGAAGGACAAATTTAGAGGAATTACGTTTTTTGACTTCAGACATAAAAATCATAATAGTAATTAAGCACGCAATAATAGAACAAATCAAATGAGTTTGTTCTGAGATCACTCACAGCAATAACTTGCATACCAAGACAAGATCTTGGGGTAAAGAGGCTGGATCCTCAAACAGCTTTCCTTCTCCGATATTCGAAATTCAGCACACACGTAAGTAGCTGTATGATGATCAAAAGGCACTTATACTAGTCTCCCATGCAATACATTAGGAAATTTAGCCGCAGACGGTAAGTTTTCAAATCAATGTGCCAATGACTTCACCTTCAACAATGATTTGCACATGGGAAGGTTAAAGGCAAAGCTTGCATGATACCATCAAAATCCCCCATCATTTTCAGCCACTGATTTCATTGGTTCATGCACACATGAATGGGTTATTAGTGTGGTCAGGTATGTGCATCAGCAACTCACCACATTATTTTTGCCTTGGAGAAGCAGCTAAAACATTTCAAATTTCAAGCAATAATTGATTAGTCGTCACAGATGTAGCGACTTTTTATTCAATTGGTCATTACTGAAGCTCAAAGGCATATATGTAATTTCGAACCAAAAGCAAAAGATTATGACAAATTTCTACTTTAAACTTCAACCATGCCCTCACCAATTCCGAACGGGGATACAATGAACAAACCATGCATTACTGAAGTTTATTGAATCAAATCTAGTTGTGGCTCTTATAACAAACAAACGTGTTCATGCCTTACTATGCTTATCTTCAGCTCCAAGAAATTAAACGGAAGCAGGAATCTTCAGTTAGAAGGCCAAACTCGTTATTATGAAAATCTATAATTGTGAAAAAGGAATTAAATCTGTTAGAGGTTTTCTAAAACTCAAAGGTTTACACGAAATCCCATTTATCATATAAGTTATATTCAAATGCTTAAGAAACATTTAAGATAACCCTGTTGAGAGTGAATCCCAAGTCGAGGAAATGAGGAACCTTTCATGTGCTTATAAGAGAATGGATTACTTCATATTACTAATTGGTTTTATAATAGAACTCCAACTTTCTTCAAAACACCAACCCTAAAATTGTGATTGCTCATGGCTGTTCAAAAGAGTTTTCCAAGTTCTGGTAATTAATTTTTCATAATAAAAAACATCAAAAGCTATAAATATCAAACATTGGACCATCCCAACCCAAAAGTGCTAAAAGCCCAAATTTTGTAACCCCAAAATCAAATTTTATTTCTTCCCAATTAAATTTACAACCCAACTACGTTAATTGTCGAACAATTGTTTAGACTCAATATATATTTTTTTTACTTAAACAATTAAAATTTTGGACTAAGCATTCGTGTGTTTAGTTCTTAAGCTCCCATGGCCAAACTAATGTATATGTAACCATCAAATGAATTCTGTATATAAAAAAAAAAAATTCATAATCCACCACCCATATGCATGGTTACTACCATTCTTTGAGTCTTAGGGGAGATGCATGATTTGTTAAAGCCCATAATGCTCTATGAAATTACTCCAAATTGATTAAAATCCCATTTTAAAATTCTTTAATATCAAACCGTTATTGAATATACCTGTCCTTTATAGACTTCTTTCAATTTATGATTTAATACCTCTGAATATTCATAAATTCATTTAAAATTCGGATTTAACACCCTTAATTTTTAACCTTTTAAAAATCATTTAAAATCTTATTTGAGTATAATTGTCAGTTTACTGATCAAATTTTCAATTGTAAAATTAGAAATCCAAGTCACTCAGTACTATGGTCTGGTGGTATTCATCTTCACTTGTAAGTGAGAGGTCTTAGTTTCGAATCTCGTAGATGGCGAATTCGATACCAAATTAGGTTGCCATTGTGTGTTTAGCCAAACTCCCCCCTCCCATTGTAACAAAAAAATAAAAATAAATTAGAAATCCAAATGTTTGTGGTGCATTCAAAAGTTAACTACCTTGGTCATATCTGAATTTTCGATGAAGCTGTTTTAGGGTGGGGTGAGGTAGGAACACATCTATTTAAGTTGAGGATTGGAATGAGATTGGGCTTAGGGTTGTTCACTTAATTGAGATTACTCAAACCTTAAACAAGGCTTAGCCTCTGAGAGAAGTGTAATTCTAGGTCCAACCCAACCAGCCATACTTAACTGGATCAAACGAATTTCATTTTCTGCTGAAAATGGAGTGACTTTTTCCATTCAGGCTTAACGCAAATGGATTTGAGGCTTCACTATTTCTCTAAGGGAATAATGGCAAAAGAATTTTTTATGAATTCGAATATATACTTATAGCGCACCTTGGATGGATGGTATTTTATAAACGGCATTTCCATGCTTCATGGAAGAACAATTCCTTAAAAAGAAAGGTTGATAATCACCCTTGTAGGTTCTTCGTTGATTTGTAAATGTGCGTTGAATGTTATATTAACAAACACTATTATATGATGGAATTGATGGAATATTATAATAGAAATACATGTATACGACGGAATTGTCTTTGACAAAAAAAAAATTAAAAAAATTAAAAAAGATGGAATTGTTTGCTTTCTAGTTTGCCAATTTGCATCCATACCTTAAGAAATATAGCTGAACGTAAATTTAATATATACATAGGGACGGATTCATGTTGTCACATTTTTTACACACGTTTTTATGGGGTTCAATTCGTAATGTATTTTTAATGATCCGAACTATTTATTTTTAAGTCTTTCTTTAAAAATCATGTTTACTAAAAATCACCCAAATAAATCGATTAGGAGTGAATTTGTACAGACACACAAATTGTGTAAAATCCCTATTTGACAACCAAAAGCAAAACCGTACAATCTGCAGTAGTACAAATTATGTCACAAATGGAAGACGCAGCAGACTATATTAGCACACATATTGAACATTGTTGAATAGCGAGGCCACATAAAGTCATCGTTAAAAGACGAGACCACATAACTCATTGCTCACAAGCAAAGGCCACATACAATCACCAGAAAAGCACGACTACAACTGTGGAGCCAAAAATAATCCAAAAAATTATCGAGGTAACACGTAGACTTTTGGGTAAAAAGACAAGATTACCCTTGAGACACATCGAGATTCCTCTCATCACTCCTCATCAATCCCTTATTGATTTTATTCAAAAGGTAACTTCCAAAACTTCCTATTTAAATTAGGAATAATTGCCATGTTAATTGCAATATATTATTTCACATAATATCTTGCAATTATTCTCCAATTACCACCAGATATGGCCGGCCACATACCACCCAAAGAGTCGGACACCGTCCTATAAATAACTCTCTTATCCCACTAAAATGCTAAGTCATTTACTACCCATAAACTCATAAATACATTCTTTTCAGAATTCTAATTTTGACATCGAAGATTTTTTGGCCACAACCCCCAATTCGTCATGGGCACGTGGGGCTTTTGGCTATAATCAAATGTGCTATTATTTTGCAAATGCATTTTTCGTCAAAAGAAGAGACGGTAGAAATTTGCATCCACAACACCATTCTCTAAGCGAGATAAAAAAAAAAAAAAACTACATTAATCTGAGGACAGAATCGCCGGTTGGCTAATCACTGTGGATGACACTCTATCCAACACCATCCTACAACAACATTGCCTAATGACATCCACAGCTTCCACGGGTCAAGGTAAAGCTGCCAGTTCTAGGCAGTGGAAATGGAAGAACTTGGCGCATAAGGCAGCAGAGTTGTCAGATCTAGGCATATCAGTCGGAGCAGCCACAAAATTGGTGGAGGAAAATATTACCACCATGGATTCAAGTTCACGGAGATGGATCTGACCCACCAACAACTATGAATTCCAAACAAATCTAACCTTAAATCAAGAGAAAGACCTTGAGATGAGGCATGGCTCAAGTCTAGTAGAAGGCACCAAAGCCAAGGGATAGGTTGCTCACAAAAATGGTGGCAGAGAAGCCATGAAAGGATGTGCGGATAAATGGGTGCAGCCATGCAAGCCGAGAGAGGGGCGGCGGCGGCGTAGAGGGGGTGTGTTGTGGGAAGAAAAGAACGAGAAGGACGTGGTGGGGGAGGGAAGGGGAGGAAGCCGGACCATAAGGGAGAGGGAGAGGAGAAGGCTACTAGTTTAACAATCGGAATCGTATTTAGTTTAGGTCTTCTTCAAGTTAGTTCAACAAAAAATCATCCAAATCAAAATTGTTTGGTCTCTAAATTGTGAAAAATAAAAAATAAAATAAAAAAATTGAAACAAAAATGTAGATAATAAAAAAGTTAAACTATTTAATAACCTTTTCATATTTTACTAGTAAAATGATTACACTCAAAAATATGAAATGTCATCGTTAGTTCTTTGCAAAATAGAATCTATGATGGGCTTACTTTCTTGTGAAAGAATGTTCAGTAATCCCACTTACAACTCTCAAGTATTGCCAAAATCGCACTTTATTACACTTACTTTTTTCTTCTCATTTTCATACTTAAATTTTTTATTTTTCTATCACTTTGATATTTTCGTTAGCATAACCGTTAACTAATGATGTGGTAGGATCATATTCCACTAATTTTCACTTTACTACACTCAAATATTATGAAATTCGCACTATACTACCCTTAGTTTTTTCGTCTTTCATACATAAAGCTACGTTTTACTCTCATTTCATACTTCTGTTAGCCAGAGCATTGAGGGCTCTGTTAAAGTATAACGTGACGCTTGACTAGATGATGACTGTGCAAAAATGTGGCACTGTGTGCCAAACGTCATGTCATACTTTGATTGAACGATGATTGTGCAGAAACGTAGTATTGTGGGCTCCGCAAGTTGTACAAATGGTTCAAGCAGAGATTTTGAAATAAGTTCCTGCCAAATTAAAAAATTTCAAAAACTTAAGCAGCATGTGCTGCTACGTGGAAAAAATCCTTATTCCCATAAAAAATTTGACATTTTTAATCTTCTTATTTTGCCAATAATTTTTTTTTATAATTTTTTTAATTGTTTCATATGTCCACATGGAGCCACCATGCACACACATTCACAGAGCTTCTGATGCCTAGGCTAACAGAAATATGAATCTGGGAGCAAAATATCACTTTAGGTATGAAAGAGATGAAAAAAACTAAGGGTAACAAAATACGACTTTCACAATACTTGAGAATAGTAAAGTGAGAATTAGTGAGCCAAGATTCTACCACGTCGTTAATTAATAACTAGGCTAATGGAGTATCAAAGTGGCAGAAAAATTAAAATTTTAAGTGTGAAAATAGGAAAAAAAAAAAAAAAAAAAAAGATAAAAAATAAGTATATATTCTAAATGTTTTACCTTTGAATCTCCAATATGCCTATATGGGCAAAGGAAATTGTCCAAAACATATATCGCTATAGCCTGTAGCTGTAGGAACATTCCCTTTTTTTTTTTTTTCTTCCTAACGGATGTAAACATTCTTTAGAGCTAGGTGGCTTAGGCCATAGAGATTCTTTTGACGACAATTGATATTTTACATATTTTGATCAAGATAATACTTGCATCTCATCTTACGAATAATGTATCTTCACCGTATAAATTTTATAATCAGAACTTTTTATTCTCTTAATTTTCATTTTAAGATCATCTTTACCAAAAATCATTTGATTTGTATCGTTTAATCATATAGTTAAATTCCTAGTTTGTGGTTTTCCAAGCTGTATTAACAATCCAAACTTTCGACTTGATCGAGGTGACCTTCAATGTTGAAATATTCTACATCGACCGTATCTCTAAGAAAATAAGAGTTTAAATATCTCAACCATACTCTAACTAATACCGAAGCATTTTGTGATAAAACCCCACACCTATTGTACTGTGCATGTGGTAATTACTAAGTTGGGGACAATGTCAGTGTTGTTGGAAGTGGGTCTTTGGCCCGTCTTTCTGATAATTTCGACATGGTATCAGAGTCAAGGAGCAAGCTCGTAATGTACTGTTACGTGATGGGTAGGTCCCCTCGGCCCTGCACCATGATGGTGGGTCATTTGGCCCCGCGTGTAGGGTGAGTCTCCTTGGCTCCACATGGTTGTCGATATTTGAATTTCTCACGTGTGACTTGCTAATTGGGTCCCACATGAGGGGACATGTTTAAATATCTCACATGGGCTGTATTTATGAGAAAATAAGAGTTGAAATATTCTAACTCCATTTCAATTAATATCGAGGTATTTTGTAATAAAATCCCACGCCTGTTGTACTGTGCAGGTTGTAATTATCAAATTATGGACAATATTAGTGTTGTTGGAATGGACCTTTGGCCCTCCTTTCTATTAATTTCGACATCAATTGCACCAAACTTATCCCGCCCTTTCCAAATTCAGTTAAGACGACTGGGCGTATAACATCGAGCCTTAGAGCTTGCCAGGGTTGGGTTCTTTTGTGTAATGGATGCATGAGACAGCAGTATACTGTGCATTTGAAAAAAAACAACTACATGAGACAGTGTCGTGAGTTGTATGTGTCTAATGTACGATGATAAATGAGATAGCCTCATAAAATATTTTTAGGATCGTCAAGTACAAAAAGTTTTCAGCACGTATAGATTCACAGAGGAACATAGAGGAATATGCAAGTTAGCAACCAGTGAAGCCATTGGGAGGTCGTCCCTTCAGATTTTGAAGAGTCACTTTGTACATTGCTAATGCATCCAACTGTCTTAAGAAGGAATTGAGTGTTTGTTTTTTATTCAACTCAAACACTATGCATTACTGTCCTTTTATTATAACAAATACGCGTTACCTTCTTGGTTGGTGTACTTATCTTTTAATTGTTTTCTCTTTAATATAGTTTAATGGTTATCTAGTTGTAATTTCTTGTTAATTAATCAAACATTTGACTCTTTAATCTTTTCTTTTTGGAGGCCTAATGGGACGCGAAGAATCGTGAGCCAGCTGCTGCATTTATTGTATTCAGCTTGTTCAATAGAAAGCCTACACAGACACAGATTGTTTAAGAATTTCTTCTTCTATTTTTTTTTTTTGGTAAAAAAATTGTTAAGAAATAAACATTTTAATCCATGTCACTTAGAAAAACATTTCAAATCTGGTTATGCTTTTTTTAAGTGCATCGTACCTAGTAATTTTATTGTTCCTTCAACCAAAAAGAACTGACGTACTGTTGTTCAGTACTTCCCAGGTAAACATTTTTTATTTTCTTTTAAGACTAAATTATAGGAATGGTTTATGAATTATATCACGAGTTTAGTTTTGATCTCTGAACAGTAATAATAATTGCTTAAATTTCTCGAAATATGTCAATTGCACTAATAGTCCATTTCGTTAATTCTGTCTATTTTACTATTAAATTGACGGGTAAAGTAGACATTGCACAAAAATAAATATGAAAAAAGCAGAAAGTATATATATCGTTTAAAATAAAGTTTTAAGTTTATCTATAATTATTTTTCTCTGGGATAGTGAATTTCATTCTTTATAATTACATTACATATTAAGGGGATATTTCACAATAAACTGTTCATTCTTGAGATTATGAAGTGAGGTTTCAATTGAGATTTTAAATGATTTCAAAAGAGTTATGAATCGTTTGAATTATATCAAGCTCATTTTCAAAGATCATCCTACATAAAAAAGAATGTGAAAATGGGAACCGATTAAACATGAAGCTATTCATAACCAAAGGAATGAACACATTATTTCAAATATAAAATTGAAATTATCACCGTAATCAAATGACTAATCTATTTTTATTTAGCTTTTTTTTTTTTAGGAAAACTAATAAAAAGAGCTCGAAAACTTTGAGTTTTAACGAAAATGACAAAATAAAGGGTAAAGTGAATAGTATCAGGATTAACTTTTTAGTGTAAAAATGTGATTTTTCGTTAAAGTGAACAGTACCACGAGCTTTTCGTTAAAGTTCCTTTTTTTTTTTTTTTTTTTTGCATTATATTTTTGGAGACAAACCTATATAATGGAGATGGATGAATTGAATCATAAAATCAAATTGTAGAGCGGATTCAACAATATGGTTTGAACATTTCTCTTCATATTGGTGAAAAAATATCTTAATTGTACAATTCTTTACTCTTCCAGATCCACTTTTATCTCACATCATCAAATGTTTTTTTTTTTTTGAAGAGACATACATCAGCTGATCATCATCTTTGTTTTTGTTAACAGCAGTTTAACCTAAAAATAAAACTTGACGTTTGTCCATAAATTTATTGGTGATCACGGCATTGTCATATCTGGTCATTTAACGTATAAAATATTTTGATGGCATGCAACATTCGATGATCACACCTAGTTGTGACATCCCACATCGCTCAGGGAAATGATCCTTATATGTATATTCCTATCCTTACCTAGCACGAGGCCTTTTGGGAGCTCACTAATAGTCCATTTCGTTAATTCTGTCTATTTTACTATTAAATTGACGGGTAAAGTAGACATTGCACAAAAATAAATATGAAAAAAGCAGAAAGTATATATATCGTTTAAAATAAAGTTTTAAGTTTATCTATAATTATTTTTCTCTGGGATAGTGAATTTCATTCTTTATAATTACATTACATATTAAGGGGATATTTCACAATAAACTGTTCATTCTTGAGATTATGAAGTGAGGTTTCAATTGAGATTTTAAATGATTTCAAAAGAGTTATGAATCGTTTGAATTATATCAAGCTCATTTTCAAAGATCATCCTACATAAAAAAGAATGTGAAAATGGGAACCGATTAAACATGAAGCTATTCATAACCAAAGGAATGAACACATTATTTCAAATATAAAATTGAAATTATCACCGTAATCAAATGACTAATCTATTTTTATTTAGCTTTTTTTTTTTTAGGAAAACTAATAAAAAGAGCTCGAAAACTTTGAGTTTTAACGAAAATGACAAAATAAAGGGTAAAGTGAATAGTATCATGATTAACTTTTTAGTGTAAAAATGTGATTTTTCGTTAAAGTGAACAGTACCACGAGCTTTTCGTTAAAGTTCTTTTTTTTTTTTTTTTTTTTTGCATTATATTTTTGGAGACAAACCTATATAATGGAGATGGATGAATTGAATCATAAAATCAAATTGTAGAGCGGATTCAACAATATGGTTTGAACATTTCTCTTCATATTGGTGAAAAAATATCTTAATTGTACAATTCTTTACTCTTCCAGATCCACTTTTATCTCACATCATCAAATGTTTTTTTTTTTTTGAAGAGACATACATCAGCTGATCATCATCTTTGTTTTTGTTAACAGCAGTTTAACCTAAAAATAAAACTTGACGTTTGTCCATAAATTTATTGGTGATCACGGCATTGTCATATCTGGTCATTTAACGTATAAAATATTTTGATGGCATGCAACATTCGATGATCACACCTAGTTGTGACATCCCACATCGCTCAGGGAAATGATCCTTATATGTATATTCCTATCCTTACCTAGCACGAGGCCTTTTGGGAGCTCACTGGCTTCGGGTTCCATGGGAACTCCAAAGTTAAGCGAGAAAAGGGCTAGAGCAATCCCATGATGGGTGACCCACTGGGAAGTTACTCGTGAGTTCCCAAAAATAAAACCGTGAGGGAATGGTAAGCCCAAAGCGGACAATATCGTGCTACGGTGGAGGAGCGGGCCCGGGAAGTGATCCGTCCCGGGCCGGGATGTGACAATTGGTATCAGAGCCAATCCCTGGCCGGAAATGTGCCGACGAGGATGTCGGGCCCCTAAAGGGGGTGGATTGTGACATCCCACATCGCCCAGGGGAATGATCTTTATATGTATATTCTCATCCTTACCTAGCACGAGGCCTTTTGGGAGCTCACTGGCTTCGGGTTCCATGGGAACTCCGAAGTTAAGCGAGAAGAGGGCTAAAGCAATCCCATGATGGGTGACCCACTGGAAAGTTGCTCGTGAGTTCCCAAAAACAAAACCGTGAGGGAATGGTAAGCCCAAAGCGGACAATATCGTGCATACGGTGGTGGAACGGATCCAGAAAGTGATCCGCTCCGAGCCGGAATGTGACATAGTCATCTAACTAGCTCCTGATCTACAGCTAGCACTGACCCATAAACTAAATAAAATGTCTCAAAGGCAACAGGGCAGGATTTTGTCTCAAGTCTCGAATGTTATTCAAGCATATTCCCATGAACTTCTACTAGCTTCGCTAGGGACGCTCTTTATATCCACCACTAAGGATAACCATCTCGGGTTTTTTTTTTTTTTTTTTTTTTTTTCATCTTGAGAGAGGTTATTGATATTGTAAAGTTGTTATTTTATACTCTAAAGTTTCTACATTTAAAAATAAAAATACACTTATTAGAAGTGCAAAATGACTTTTTGAGGGTGTCAATAACATCTTCCCTGATTTTTTTTTTTTTTTGTGTGTTATTATTATTAATAGAGGAAAAATAGTGGAAGAAGAATGATGCAAGCTTGTAGAAGAAATATACAAGGAAAGACACAAAGTAAATCCAAAAAATTATTAAGTTGTTTTCATTTTTCCTTATTATTTCTTTTGTTGTCTCCCATCACCATTCCTTTCCCTCACAAACCTTCCTCTTATTTCAAACATGAAAAATAAAAATAAAAAATGAAATAATTATTAAACGATTCTAAATTAAAATTGAAATTGGACGGAAGGGAATAATTATCCCAAGATTGGCATGAGTACCTATATTTATAGATATAGATCCTGCACCTTCAGAAAGTGCTTCCGCTTTCCACTAACCTTGAATTCTGTTCTGATTAAGACAGAGAACAAGGTTCTAGGTTCTCAACACTCAAGTGGGTTTGGTCTATTTCTAGCTAGTTTGCCAAACATTTGGAGTTCGGCCGCCTATATTATACATATACGTTCACACTCACTCGAATTAAGTTGAGTGCTGTCTCTCTAAGAAATTAATTAGTAAAAACTCTAGGTGCTCTGGAGTATATTTTGAGAATTTATCGTTGAATTTTAGTTTTTTGTGTTTTTAACTAAAAATTTAATTTGAAGTATTCGATATTTTGAAAGCATCACAAGAAATTGCAAAAGTTAGATAGTCGATCACTTTTCTTTTAAGCAAATTATAAAATGCTTTTTAAGTTTTGACTGATCGAGCAGGGGCAGATTAATGTGCGCCTCAGAGTCATTTGTCATAATCAATATGCTTAACCACTCGGCGAGGAATCCTGCTTTCCGACTTGTAACAATATCAATAATCATCACTAATACGCATTTGATTCTCCCCAAGTGTGTTTTTGTCGACGATAATGACACATGCAATTGTATAGAAATATTTCAAAAATTCTGTCAACAATAAAAAATCACTCATCTTGATGGTGAAAGAGGCCAGTCGGAGAGTCCTAAGCATAAATCGATTGGCAAAATTTATGACCTTGTCAATATGCACGTTTACTACAATGGATATCTTGCTTGCATCTGTTGAAAAATTTGATTGCAAGTGAGAAATTCTATTTTCAATTAATAGCGTATTGAGAGGGAGAAGTCAAACCTTAAGGTCTCGTGTCATGGTTAAATGTTTCGAACTACTTGTACTCTAGTTATAAATTCCTTACAAATGAGAAATTTCTTACAATTATAGATGAGAGATTATATAATATAAGAGACAGATATATAACTGTTAATTAGTCATTTTTCCATATATATGTAACTTTGATATAAATTCAATTTTGTAAGTCATTCTTGAGTTTAGTCCAATTTGTTGGATTAGGTACACTTACTAATTGTCCACACCATCTTATTTCTATTAAATTGTGGCCAATATTATTCTTTATTTATATGATTATATTAGCCATTTCCGGCTCTAGTCGGGGTAGGTGGTTAGTATTGAGATATGTAATTGCGTTCAAATCAGGCTACATGCTGACAAAAAAGGAAGAGGAATTCTTGTAGAAGGGACTCGACTGGAAGGAAAAGGGAATCGACATAAGGGAGAGAGATCTTTTTCTAGTTAGACTTCTATTAGTGCAATGAAAGAACCATCCCTTCCTATTTGTTTGCCCTGTCAAATATCCCAAAACCCCTCAACGACTAGACTTTTAGTCTTTTAGCCAACTCACTTAACAATCTCTCTTTGAGATGACACGCACAAAAAGTCCCATGTTTTTCTTAGTTGGACCATTTTTTGAGAGAGAGCAGATGAATCTTATCCCTTATATCGAACACTAAATCTTGTCTATTGGTAGAAAGATCTTCATCAAATAACTTATTTTAGGAATTTCTCATATCCAAGACAACTTACCAAGTTAAGAGCATACTCGCGAATGAGCAGGTCAACATGCCAATCAGTTCTTCAGGGGAGATCCTACTCCGCTAATGCTATAATCCAATCAAGGCGAATGGATGTACTAAAGGTACGCCCACCACTTCACTTTCACCTAGGCCCGGGCCAAGTTAGTGGGGGGACCCTGTTGGGCTCCCCTCCCCCCCAAAAAAAACTTAGTTATTTCACAGCATTCCGATCAATACCAGTAAAAGGATACCCGATCGAATAAAAAATTGTAGAGTTAGGGAGACTTCCTCACTTAGCTCGTGAAATAGTAGCGAAGCTTAAGTGGTGATGCAAGTGCACGGTGAGCGTAGTAGCCCCCTCAGGCATGTTCCTTGTATAACCAAGAGAAAACATAGTGAGAGCCGGAATGGAACATTCCAGCATGTATTATTAGCTTCTGAAGGACACTAAAAAGTAGAAGTAGTATGGATTTTGAAATGGTAGTCATAAACTTCTTCCAATAATTTTGTTTTCCTCTTCATTTTCCATGTTAAGGGCTCAGAAGAAGCCCATGTTGGAAAGCAAGCATGTGCAAGAACCAATCAGGATACAAAACTGGAAGAGAGAGAGAGAGAGAAAAGCATGTCAATCCCAATCCTTGAAGCTTGCAAAAAGAACAAGTGAAGGCAAAAGATTTTAGGGTTTAAAATCCGTTCTGCGATTCAGGTAGCTCGATTAGTTGTCCTCATGGTCCCACCCAATAGGCCGAAAAATGTTGCAATAAATTGCCTTCTTGTAGCATTCAGAAGCTTAATCTTATGGGCACAGTCTGTCTTCTTGGATATAGAAGTTGTAGTAAACAATTAAATTCCTTTTCTTCTACCTCTATGACAAATTAATTGTCTTAACTAATGCCCCATCGCTGCCGACACGTCACTTCCCACCCGAACAACCTTAGCAGCTTCCTACCATCATATGGTGTAGGTACTAAACCACTAAAACAACCTTAGCAGCTGCTTACCACCATCGATGCCGAAACGTTGCTTCCCACCCGTCTGAAACCAATGCCCCCAACAAAACATCTAAAATCAAGCCATACGACGAGTATGACGAGCACGACATAGATTGCCATTGCACGTCAAAAGAAGCCAGCGAGAATAAACTCATTAGCAACAATGCCATCAAAGGCAAGTCGAAGAAAGGAAATGGTGTGAACACTCAAATTGGAGGTCTACACACCTTCCAAAGCAGGAGGGTTTGGAGGAAAGGGACAAACGGCCAAAGGGCAGGGGAAAACAGAGGTTAAGGGATAAGTAAAGAAAAAGAAAGGAAAAAAAAAAGAGAAAGGAGGAGAAAAATGATTGCCGCCGACCTTAGCCATAGCTAGAGCTGGTGGCTACGAGAAAAAGTAAGCGAAGGAAAGTCACTCACAATCTGATGAGAAAAACTTTCACACCAATGAGAAAAACTCTCTCACCAAACGGGAGAGAAAGTTGACCGATAACTTTAATAGTTTAGTCAATAAAATTGATATCTTTTGATAAATTATAAAAAATCTAATTTACTTTTACTGCCGACCAACGTTGGTTTTTTTTTTTTTTTTTTTTTTTGTAATTGTAATTTGTTCATTTTATTCATGCAGGGGGTTAAGAACACGTATTGGGAATCTTTATTGTCAAAAAAGTTTATTGTACTTCTAGCTTTAGATTAATGTGCCGGTTACATAAATTTTTCTAGTAATGTATAGAGTAAATTGTAGCAATGGTCCTTTAATTTTAATTAAATTGGAGCAATGATTCCTCAACTAAAAATTCA
This sequence comes from Pyrus communis, assembly GCF_041283825.1. Classification (NCBI taxonomy): domain Eukaryota; kingdom Viridiplantae; phylum Streptophyta; class Magnoliopsida; order Rosales; family Rosaceae; genus Pyrus; species Pyrus communis. Next base: position 20,608,826 of record NC_142576.1, on the reverse strand, counting down.
TTACTATTGATCTCTTGACTCATCAACATGTGTAGCTATGGTTATTTTCATCAACTTCGTTAGAATTTTGTCAAAATAAATTATGTTGGAATGACCATTACTACAATTGGGGTCCCTTAACTTATCAAAATATGTATCTATGTTCATTTTCGTCAACTTCGTTAGAATTTTTTCAAAATGAGTTATGTTGGAAGGACCATTGCTTTAATTGGGTTAAAGTTGAGGGACCATTGCTCCAATTTGGTTATTTTTAGTTGAGAGACCATAGATGCACGTTTTGATGAGTTGAGGGACCAATAGTAATGGATTTTTAGTTGAGAGACCATTACTCTAATTGAGTTAAAGTGAAGAGACCATTGTTACAATTTACGCTAATTTATGGGATCCTATTTTTTTTTTTTTTAACAAACGATATTATTTACACTAGCCACTTAGTACTATGGTATAGTGATATTTCTCTTCGCTTATAAGTGAGAGGTCTTAGGTTTGATTTCCACCAAAGACGAATTTGAACCACATTATTGCAAGCCTACTGTGAGGCTTAGACCATCCTCCCCTTTAGTGTAAATAATATCCTTTTCTTTTTAACAAACGTATTATCTACACTAAGAGGGTAGAGAAGGGGGCTAAACCTCACAATAGGTTAGCAATAACGTGGTTTAAGTTCGCATTTGACAAGAATCGAACTTATACCTCTTACTTATAAATGAAGAAAAATACCACTAGACCGTAGTACTAAGTGGCTTCTGGGATCATAATTTTAGATACCCACAATTACATGATGCATTTTCTCTTGGAATCTTTTTAGCTTGACTAGAACATTGGATTATTAACTTACATTTCTTTTGAGATAAAATATGGGCACATTTTATTTAGTTTCGTCTTTCAGGGGTGGCTAAAAAGTGATTTTCAATTTTCATTCGTATCCATGGCAATAACAATAACCATAGATCTGATTTGTGAATTTATGCCAGTATCTCATATAGTTAAGAGTAGACAGAGATGCCGTCTTAAAATTATTCTCCAATTCCAAATCTTAACGACAAAATAGTAACATATACATTGGGAATCATTACCTTTGTCTTCTAAGACCCTTTATCCAGTTGGTTTTTTTTGAGGTTTTCTGGTTTTATTCTTCTGGTGATTGATTGAGACACAGCAAGCATGATAATTTGACGTGTCCAAAAAAAAAAAAATGATAATTCTAAGCTCCCCCTATTAGGACATATAGTTTATACACACATTTATTTATGATGGGATGAATTGTTTTTTTTTCCTGAATGTTTTTCTACCTTGATTATATCAATTAGCATTGGTCGTACCTATCCTTTTTAGAATAAGTCGAAGGACTAAAATACTACTGTGTGTGTATATATTTATATTCAAATCTTACACTTGAAGCCTTGTGGAATAAATGTTGTTATTTGTATTCCATAAATCTGCATTTAACATTGCTCTTTTTTTTTTCCTGAAAAAAATTGTATTTTGATAGGGTTTCTGATGTTGGGCAAGAACACTGAGCACAAGTAGTAGTATTTCTAGTTCTTGTTCTTGCAAACGGTGTTTCGAAATCCAGAGATTTCAGTTTCTTTTCTTTTGTAAATGAATGGGAAGAAGATTGATTGCCAAGAAAGAAATCAACAAAGCCATGAATTAATCGGTGAGTACGGTTTTGAACTTGGTAATCAGTCTTGTCAAATTTTTGGTCAGCAGCAACAGCAGGCTTGGAACAATATGGGAATTTGGGTTCAGCAACCCACCATGGATCATGAAGTGTCACTGCTTCAAAATCTTGGGCCTCCTAATACTCCCAGCAGCATTATCAGCCGCTTCGAATCGCCGGTTTCAGCTTTCTACGCAACTGAACTCTATATGGGGGGGTTTCCACAGTATGACTCTCAAGCTGGTCAGAATCCTCAGTTCCCTTCAGGCCAATCTAATAATGAAAGCTATAGCTCCATGAATTCATCTGAGCAAGATCCGAATTTCGACATCAGAAACACCCTGCAATCAATTGTGAAATCTCAACCCAGCAGCTATCAATACCATAAATCCTCAGAGAAGTGTAATCAAATCCCAGAAAGCGATTTGTCAGGCAGTAAGCTGTTTGCACATCAATCAAATAAGTTGCATGGAGATCATAATACTACTACAGTTAGAAGACCCTCCTTTTCCCTTCCTTCTAAAGAAAATCAGGATCAAGTAGTATGTATATTCTATCTGAGAAATTCAGCTTTTTTTGTTGTTGCTTTTTTGTGCATTGATTTTTCAAATGCCCCACCACTCCGTCAAGATATGAATACGGGCTAGTTTCTTGTTCACAGGGTTATTGTAATTCGTTCACTACTTCTCCGGTTACACAACTGAGCTTCTTTTCTGGGCAAGGAAAGCAGCCTCCAAGAATTTCCTCCAGACATGTTTCCGATTGTTATGGCGATTCTCCTTCATCCAGCCCTGTACTCTCGAGTAAAACACGAATTCGTTGGAATCAAGATCTTCATGAGAAGTTCGTTGAGTGCGTAAATCGTCTTGGGGGTGCTGACAGTAAGTAACATGTCTAATTTACTATGTAAAAACAGTTGATGTCTGTATGTTGACTCATCTGTTGGTTTTGTAGAAGCAACACCGAAGGCAATATTGACGATGATGGGTTTGGACGGATTAACCATCTTTCATGTCAAAAGTCATCTGCAGGTATAAAGGAATCCATTAGAAAAATTATTTCTCCTTGGCATTTTTCCTTTCCAAAAGCGTGATTTGTTTTCCTCCCTCTCCTTTTTATTCTTCTTGTAGAAATATCGAATTGCGAAATACCTACCAGACCCAGCAGAAGGTAAATATTGAATCGTTAATATCATACACCCGTTCCTTGTGAATAAGTCTTTTCCTTCATGTTACAAACTACAAGTGTCTATAAAATTTAATGGTCAATTGGCTTAGCTTGTTTTACCAATAGTTCTGATCTGAGTACTTTTCTTGTGTTACAGGAAAATCTGAGAAAAGAACTACTTTGAATGTTGAACCCCAGCTCAATGTGAAAGCGTAACCTATCTTATTACCCTGATTGTTGTTTTGGTTTTTAGTTTACCGTTACGATTCTAAATGAACATGTTTTCCTTTTTACTGCTTTGTCCACCAGCCTCTTACAAACCTATGATGTGAATATTTATCGCAGTTGCTTGCAAATTAAAGAGGCACTCCAACTGCAATTAGATGTCCAGCGACGTCTTCACGAACAATTGGAGGTACATTCATGAGATCCAATTTAGTGATGTCTCAAGTTATATATACGATTGTCAAATAGTTTTCTTAGTAGTAAATCATATTAATACTCCAATTTTCATTACAAAATTTATTCAACTATTTCTATATGCAGACTCAACGAAAGTTACAGTTACGAATTGAAGAAGAAGGGAAGCGGCTCAGGAAGATGTTTGATCTGCAACAACAAACAAGTAGTAACCCGTTGAAGGCTCAGAACTCGGATGTCAGATGCCATGAAGCTTCCCCATCAAATAGTCTCGACGATACTGATCAGCTTTCAACTCCTGAAGGTTCTAGTTTTCCCTCCAAGATAAGTTAGCCCTGAAAAGATAATTAGTTTGTCATTCTTCACACAACGGAACTCATGCGGTTTCTAAGTCCTCAAAAAGTTCAGTCCCTTAGCAGAATCAAGAACTTCAAATAATACTACTGGTAAAGTAAGAAAGAAAGCAAAAATTGGAAGATGATAGTGAAGACTACAATTAATTGACTGGCAGTCATACATTGATCATATGCCATTTTGAGGATATGATCCTATAGAACGACTCTTTTTTATTGTTTCATAAAGTTTGTGTGGCAGTACTGTAACAATGGCTTACTGTGAACCTTTTTTTTTTGTGTGTGGAATCGATAGGGACATATTTAGACACAGCGTCCGTCAAGCTTTTGGTCCAATGGAAGAGTCAACAGGATAATGTTTTACCAGTTCCGTTATCCTCCCGCTCCTCTTAATAATAATAATAATTTTGTAATTTGGTAAAGACTTAAGAAGATTATTGCACGCTATTTTATTAACGGAAAACTAATGAAAAAAATTTGAAAACTTTGAGTTTTAACGATAAGAACAAAATAAAAGGTAAAGTGAATAGTACCAAGTTTAACTTTTTAGTATAAAAAAGTGATTTTTCATTAAAGTGAACAGTACCGCGAACTTTCCGTTAAAACTTCCATTTATTAATCCTGCTTCCGCTACGTTCGTGAAATTTGCAATCTATACTTTTCCTTTTCGCACTTCACCGGCAGTTCCAAGAAACAAAACACAAATTTATAATGTTTTGTAGTGTCGGGGTAATGGATACTAACTATTGCAGATTTGATGGAATTATATCTCTCTCTTTTCCATCGTCATAACTGGAGTTCCCAAGGTTGCATGTGTAGTTTGGGAAATAGACAAAGCCATATTACATTTTAGTCCTTGTAGTTTACTACAATTTTCACTTTCGTCCTAGTTGTTTTCTTATTACATTTTCTTCCTTGTAGTTTCATTTTTCTTTTACTTTAGTCTAATCCGTCAACAAAGTAGATATCTCTCTACCCATGTTTGTGCACGTCTACTCATTGAATACTCCAAGTTAGAAATTGTTTTTTTGCCACATTTGAAATGTTTGAGTAATGATGGTAACAAAATAATGAAAGGACAAAATATAACAAAAGACTTTTTTAGCCAAAATGGTCTCTGAGATTTGCATTACACATTATTTTGATCCCTAAGATTGAAAATCAATAGAAATGTTCCCTGAGATTGTCCACCATCCATTATTTTGGTCATTCCATTAAAAACTCCGTTAAGTGTCCCGGAGCTCGTGGCCTGAAGTTTAGGCAATTTTCAAAGCTTCGTAACTCAATCGTTTGTTAACCAAATTCGACCCATATATATCAAAATGAAGACAGGAAAGTGTAGAACAAGATTATACCTATGTGAAAGACCAATGGTTGCCGGAGATGGCCAGAAAATAGTCTAAAAAGTGATTGGTTTAGGGGAATACTGGAAAACTCGCCGAAAACTGGGTAAACTTTAAACGTTCATAACTTTTTCAATACTCAACGAAATTGGGTGATTCAAAAACGAAAATCATACTTCTCGACGAGATGAAGAGAATGGTACTTTTTTGATGACTAAATCTCTGTGGTTTGGCCAGAAAACGGCTCGAAAGTTGTTGTCTTGGTCTCAAGTTAGCCAATTTCGATCCATTTTCTGGCGAAAACATGGAGAATTAACCATCGATAAAGGTACCATTTTCTTCATCTCATTGAGAAGTATGATTTTAGTTTTTGAATCACTCGATTTCGTTAAGTATTGAAGAAGTTATGAACGTTTAAAGTTTACCCAGTTTTTAGCGAGTTTTCTAGTTTTCTTGCCGATCAGTCACCTTTTAGGCTATTTTCCGGCAATCTCCGGAAACCATTGGGCTTACAAATAGATATAATCTTGTTCTACACTTTCCTATCTTCATTTTGATAAATTATGGATCGAATTTGGTTAAGAAACGATTAAGTTACGAAACTTTGAAAATTGCCTGAACTTCAGGCTAAGAGCTCCTCAACATTAACGGAGTTTTTAACGAAATGACCAAAATAATGGATGGTGGACAATCTTAGAGACCATTTCTATTGATTTTCAATCTCAGGAACCAAAGTGATATGTTATGCAAATCTCAGAAAGATAACAGCTTTTCGTTTAAAGGGAGTATTAAATATTTCTTTTTGGTGGGATTGATTTCAAAAGACTCGAAAAGAAGAAGGAAAAAAAATTATTCAATCTTAACGTAGATGAACAAAGTTATTGTCAGTGAATGTATGAGTCTCCATTTGAATATGATTTGTAATTCTTAAGAACGGAAAACATTATTATTAAAGAAAAATAAGTGAAGAAAAAATTACTTGATGATCCGGTATGCCAAGAAAAGATAGAGGAAGATATTGAAGAAAACGAAATCGTTATACCTGTTGAAAGTCCTACTTTGATTGGTGTAGATGTTCTGAAAGCAGAAGCTTTACAAGTTGTTGCAATTGGGAACCCAAAAGAAGATGAATTACAAACGACCAAGGAAGAGGCATCTCAAATAAAAGAGAAGTCGAGGTCAAGTTTTTCTTAAGTGGTAGAGAATATGAGAAAAGAGAATAATGATGAGAAAGAAATTTTGCAAGCGATTTCCCATGAGCTCCAAAAGGTTGAAGACCCACTTATGAACAACAAAATTCAAAGTATCGATTCTTTTGAAACCTCTATTGACATGGTTGTAGGTGACAAAGCCAATTTGAAAAATTTACAATCAACCAAGGTGAAGTTAAAAGTCAAAGTTGACTGTTCAGGCGAGTTTGTAATGCAAAAAGGAAATTATGCCGTTTATACTGTGAGTATCAAGATGCTAGTACTAAACTCATTTAAGGTATATAGTTCATGATCGTTCAGTCAAGGTATAATGTGTTGGAGTATGCCCGAAAAGAAATTAATGTGGCAACGCGTAACTAGTTATACGTGGCAACCCAATGTCGGATTGTCAACAATAAAAGGTAAGTGATAACATCCATCAATCGAGCGCATGATCCAATAACGGATAAGGAAGGTTCATTATTGAATGGGATGAGTCCAAGGAATAACTTAAGTAGTAGGGATGGGATTGAAAAGTCGTTTCAATCATGAGATACGTATCCTACAGGTTTTAAGTCCTAAATTATCTTCCTAGCCATAGGATGATCAAAAGGACTATCGAACATTCGCAAAGACCGATTTATGTCGTATTCAGTAGTATGTCTCAGACTACACGTGTAGTGACATGCAATTGACATAAAGGTGCTCTTCTATGAAATCGAGTTCATTGAACAATGACTAACTATAGAAGTGTATGAATAGAAGATTACCTACTTATCAATCGTACAACACTTCTAAGTTATGGAAGTAAATAGTTCTTAAACTGAAGCGTCACTAGTTATCTTGTGTTATGAATGTGATCCTTAGTCTGGCATCAAAACTCTCAAACAATAGTGGAGCATTATAATGTGAGGTTTGAGATCATGTGCATCAATATGGAGATACATGAATGCACAATAAGGAATCTGTCACCTTCTAGGTAATCATGAAGGTTTATATTCCAGAAGCCCCTTGACGATCTATCTCTAGAAGTCTTTAGTCAAAGCAACATATAAGAGATACATCATGACAATCATATTCATGCTTAATTAGAGTTTGAAAAATGTTCCATGATCTAAAATATATGAGCAGAATATAGTAGACAGAGGAACTGAATTGCATTGTAACCATAACTAAGGTTCTCAATATATGTTGTATGAATTCAAACATATTTTGATTAATTTGGATAGTTGAAAGTCATTACTAGATGTTACTATTCGGTTTGTGGATAATCCTACAAGGTTGAATTAGAATGGTTTCTAATTATGTAAACTTAAATTAATTTGATTAATCGAATTATCCACTGCCAGCTTTAGTTAGAACCAACAAGGTCACACACAATAAAATGATATCGAAGGATAAAATTGGTGAATGTTGATTTTGATATAAATGGTTTATATTACATGTTTAATTTTTTATTAATTAGTTTGGGCCTTCTATTTATTTTTGGTTAATGAACTAAAATAAAATAAGAAAGCCTAGTCTGAAAGGAAAAATCGAATTAATTAAACAAATAAAATAAGGAGTGAAACGGTGTCACATCTGCCCCGGGCCCCCACCACATTCCGGGCTCAACTCCACCATAACACGATATTGTCTGCTTTGGGCCCTGACCACTCCCTCATGGTTTTGTTTCTGTGAACTCACACAAGAACTTCTCAGTGGGTCACCCATCCTGGGATTGCTCTCGCGTGAACTCGCTTAATTTCGGAGTTCCAATAGAACCCGAAGCCAGTGAGCTCCCAAAAGGCCTCGTGCTAGGTAGAGATGAGAATATACATATAAGGTTTACAGGATTCACTCCTCTGGGCGATGTGGGATGTTACAATCCACCCCCCTTAGGGGCCCGACGTCCTCGTCAGCACGTCTTGATTTCGGTCGGGGTGTGCGGTAAGCCCAAATGAAATGGCTCCTATGTATGGGGCACACATGTGAAAAAAAAAGGATTAAATTATAATTGTATTGACTTATGGAATTGTTCTATACATAAGTCTAAAGGGTCTTTAGACCTAAGGGGTGGGTTTTACATATTGCGAAATCAAATTCAGAGAGAAGAGAATTAGGTTTTTCAATTTAGAGAAATTGAAAAACAAAACACCACACAATCACTTATTGGAAGAGAAGAACCTAACGGTACAAACATAGGAGCCATGCTTCATTTCATTAACGGTACACACAATCACCTATTCGATTAATCATTTTGCTAAATTATTTGAAGACATGCTTCAAAGAAACTAAGATTTTGGGTACAAACATATCGTATTGGATATAAAACTAAAAGTAATGAAGCCTTTGTATACATATAACTACCAAGCATTGTTTCTTGAAAGCATGTGCGGATTGACGATGCCATGTTAATATTCCAATACTTGTACATACAAGTGTCGACAATTGCCAAATTAGGATTCGGACTAACATGTTATAATATTTGTGGACAAATGCCACTACTGTATTGAATATGACACATAAATTTACAACAAATTATTAGTCTAATATTTGTATTTAGCTACTTTGTTGGGTTAGGTCATTATTCGCTTTAGTCCATTTTGTTGGGTTAGGTCCCTAATTATCCACATTAGCTTATTTTTATTATCCTTTTATTTAATTGTGATAAATGTTCTCTCTTATTTAGAGGACTATTTTTTAGTTACTTTCATATATTCTACCTCCATCACATGTTGAATGTATTTAATCAACTTATGGTATAGGTATCATGTCTAATGACATATAAATTTTCTTTTAACTATTTTTCCAAATAGTGGTTAGATTTTCATATTTAAATATTCAAAAAAAAAATGTGAATAAAGATGCATAAATCAAGAAGTTTAATTAAAATAGAAAAGTAGGACACTGGATTAAGGGCCAGTTTGGGATTGTTGTGCTTTTTTAATAAATTACTTATCTTGTGCTTTAAGAATAATCAGTTAAAAAATAAAATAAAGCAGTTGAATGTTTGATAAACTGTATTTTGAAAAGTGTTGTGAGTATAAAAAACAGTGTAAAAGCAATATCTAGGAGGATAAATAATGTAATTGTTTAAAATTAATGATCTTATTACATGATTTAAAAAGTATTCTAAAGGCTCAACTCCACTTTTTATTAAAGCGGCTTTTAAAAGCAACCTATAGGCTGCTTTTAAAAGCTGTTGTCTGGAGACTATTACTTTTAAAATAAGCAGTATATTTTATTTTTACCAAACATTTTTTTACTGTTTAACTTTAAAGTGAAGCAGTTTTGAGAGAAAAAAAGCAATACCAAACTGAGCCTAAATCCAATAACAGTCGAATTTTTGAGCCTACATCAAAGTACCCCCTTTTTTTATTAGATAAAAGTATTACTCAGTTTACAAGAAAAATATATGAACTATTTTGGCTTTAGATTAATACAATCTTACATGAACCTTTCTGGTAATTTCAAGGATCTTAATTTCTAATTTTTCTTTAATAGTTTGGAACTACTAAGTTGTTCGAAAAATGAACAATGAAAAACATGATGATTCTAAACTTTGTTATTGGGACAATACCAAAGTTGAAAAACGTCATGATTCTAAATTCTTCTTATTCGCACATTTGTTTATAATGGGAAAAGTTGTTATTTTCTCAATTTTTTTTCAACTTCGGTTATATCAATAAGCATTGGTCGTATCTATATATTCTTTTAAGAATAATCAAATGGACTACAATACAACTATGTATATTTATATTCAAATCTTACACTTGGAGTCTTGTGGAATAAACGGTGGTATTTGTATTCTGAAAAAAAATTGTATATTTATAGGGTTTTCTGTTGTTGGGCAAGAACATTAAGTACAAGGACTCCAATTGCTACTTGTTATTTTTATTAAGGTTTTTGAATCTTCTGATTTCAACTTCTTTCCCTTGAAAATGAATGAGCAGAAGATTGATTTCCAAGAAAGAATTCAACAAAGCCATGACTATATCAGTGAATTTGTTTCCACTACTTATGGTTATTCCCCTTCAGGTAGACATGTACTCTCGAGTAAAACACGAATTCGATGGACTCAAGATCTTCACCAAAAATTCGTTGAGTGTGTGAATTGTCTTGGGGGTGCTTACAGTAAGTAACTTGGTATGGTCTTGTGTAATTTACTATGAAATGACAATTGATGTATAAATGTTGAATTATCTGTTGATTCATTGTAGAAGCACCACCCAAGTCAATACTAAAGTTGATGAATGTAGATGGATTAACCATCTTTCATGTCAAAAGTCATTTGCAGGTATTAAGCAATTCCTAATATCTTTTATTTCTTGTTCTTATTTTAAGCTCTCCAAAAGTGTGATTCATCTTTCTCTTTTCCTTTTGATTCATCTTGTAGAAATTCCGAAATGCAGCATTCCCACCCGGCTCTGCAAAAGGTAAATATCAGATCATTAAAATTTAGGTTTAGTGTTTGTTTTACCATTAGTTAGGGTTTAGGTTGTTTTACCATTAGTTATGATCTATGTGACACTTTTTGTATATTGCAGGAAAATCTGAGAAAAGAACTACTTCGAATGTTGAACCCCAACTCGATGTTGAAACGTAATGCTAAACCTGATTGTTATTTTGTTCTTCAATTCACGTTGTTACGTTCGCTAGCTTCTTATAAACCTGTACATGATGTGAACTGTTTTGATAGTGGCTTGCATATCAAAAAGGCAATCCAACTTGAATTAGATGTCCAACAACATCTTCACGAACAGTTAGAGGTACATTCATGTGATCTTTTTTAGTGTCTTCTCAAATTATATATACATACATATATATATATATATATATATATATATAATTCTGAAAGAAAATTGTTAATTGTATAACAATCTAACATTAACTAACTTTTTCTGTATGTAGATTCAACGAAATTTACAATTGCAAATTGAAGAACAAGGGAAACAACTCAATAATATAAGTGAGCTGCTAATTGACCTGCAACTCAAGAACTCGGACACCACCTTCTACGAAGGTGCCCCATTAAGTAGTCTTGATGACGAGTTTATTGGTTTGTGTATTAATACATAATTGGGAATAAGCTAAGTCTTCAGACGTGAATGGATTCTGTTGTGATATTATTTATAGCACATGTGATTATGTAAATCACTAGTAAATTGTATTTAGGATACTAGAAGAGCCTATCCCTTTATGATTGTATACTTGCAAGAAAAGTGCAAGACAAGGAATCATATCCTGTTTATTATAAATAAAGGCACAAGGCATGAGGTATAACATACAAAATTCTTTAAACCCTTCTCCATCTCTCTCTGCCTTGCCATCTCTCCTTTCGTAAAATAGGCCACAACAGATTCATATATCTTACTTAATATTTTAGTCTGTTCATACTTAGTATTTTAGTCTTTACATAAAGTTTGTGTGACAATAATATTGCAACAATGACTTATTTGTACTGCAATTTTTTTTTTTTGGTGTGAAATCGATTAAGACTATTTGACACAAATTCGAGCTTTTGGTGCGATAAAAGACTCATTAAGATGATTCAACTTTTATGAGACTGACACTTGCGATCTTGTGCACACATTACACATTGCCATCTTTTTAATCCCTTTCAATCAAATTCACTTCCTTGCAAATTAGATTATCTTTGTATAAAAATAAAAAAAAATAAAGCAGTGACCAACTAATTATAGTAATGCATCATATGATTACGATCACAACTAATTCTCAAACCACTTGAAGTACTACTCATAATATTATAAGAGCTCATGCCGCAACCAGAAATGAGAGAGAAGCAAACGAAATTCGCAGTTCTTACAACTTTCATAGGATGAGGAATAATGTTGTTATGTTGCTATTTACATGCTAAGTAAAAATACTTTTGCTTGAAGCTTTAAATTATGTCCACATTCCACATCACTTCACGTCGGATTTTTCCCTTTGATCAGTAGCAAGTAACGTTTTTACTCTACAATTATAGATTTAGAAAATAATAATTGAATAAATGAAGAAAATAATTTTTTTTTAATTAATAAATATTCATTTATCGATATACTAAAAATATCTTAAATTTTTTTTGGTGTTGCCATGCCCACCCATTGTTTTATTTACCCATCACTTGAATGCGAATTTTTATTTTATTTTATTTTTTTTGACAAATTTAATCTCATGCAAAATGACCTGTAAGATCTAAACAAAACAAGATACTAAAAATTAGTAAGTGATATAAGAGAACTCTTAACGTCACTAGCCAGTACTCACTCAACCATTTTTGTTGGCAAGGCGACCAAAGAACACTCAATGACACCAAGAAATATCCAATCGCCCAAGTAAACTGCAATCGTGCACCAGATTCCTCCTTCCCACTATTCCAGACTTGAACTTTTCGTGCAAATCTCCTTGATTTCGACGACACAGTCATCACAGAGCAACCGGGGGAAGGAGACCTCGTGAGGACAAAGACGAGGCACCGTCTATGTGCGATTGTTCTTGGTAAAAATCATTATGCATGCAACAGAGACGAGGGGAAGGCAATAGAGAGAGAGTAGAAAGAGAATTTGAATCCCCCTCGTCCGGAACTTAGGAGAAAAGAGGGTGTTTGTCATCGCCGCGCAAGGTAGCAGATACAGATGCTAGGTTTTTTGAGATTACCTTCAGTTTTTTGTTTTATTTTATTTGTTTTGTATCAAAGACAAAGTGCATCAAGGTTATTTTAGGAATTAGGTGCGTGAGAAAAGAGCATTTTTATTTTTTAACTTTTAGTTGTGAGTGAGAATATAAGATGGTGTGCGGAAATAAGACTATAGTTTGACATTAGCAGCACTTTTTTTTTGTTTTAGTACAAAAATATATTTCATATTAAAGGGAGGGGAAGTTCGGTTAAGCCACACAATAGGGCAGCTTAATTTAGTATCGAATTTGCCATTCACAAGATTCGAACCTAAAACCTCTCTTTTACAAGTAAAGAAGAATACCACCATATAGGGCTAGGCACGGGCGGGGCCGGACCTGGTGGAAAATAAAACGAGGCGAGTCGAGCCAGAGAACAGAAAAATGAAAGTTGGAACCGGACCTAACCCAACCCGTTTAAAACGGGCTGGTTCCTAGGGATCCTCAGGTCATTCCTGCTTGTTGTGCTTCTCTTGACCTGCAACAAACAACGAACAAATGAAGCTATGAAACTTCATGAAATTTCAAGTTTCCAGCGTCCTACCTGTATGTTTCAGCTCAAATTCTTGCAAATAACACCAACCCATATAAAAAAACATACATAATAATGCAATTTTCAACCCAAATAAATAAAAAAAAACAATTTTGATCTAAGTGAGCTTCATACAACAGCAGGTATTACACGCTGAAAATTTCAAGATGGGTTGTCATGTGGTGGTCGAAGTTGAGAGGAGTTGAGAAGGGAGCTCAACTATCTAGAATTCAATCAGTCCGGGAGTCGGTCAGTCTGGTAGAGAGAGATCGAGAGGGAGGAGAGTCTCCTTGTTTAAGAATTGACGAAGACGATCTGGGAGAGAGAGATCAAGAGGGAGGAGAGTCCTTGAGTTTAAGAATCAATGAAGACGATTTGGGAGAGAGGGATCGAGAGGAAGGAAAGTCTCTGAGTTTAAGAATCGACGAAGACATCGAGATTCAACGAAGACAATCTGAGGAGAAACGGAGAAACCGAGAAAGGAATTTGTAGAGAGACCCCTGTGGGTGTTAGAGAAGAATTGAATACATGTGCAAATGGTCCGTGGCGTGGGCCCGTGTAATCAGAAATTGGACTAGTCCCGCCTCACCATTTATTTAGATCCACCTCGCTCCGTTTCGTGTATGAAATATAAGGCCCTGCCCTGAATCTGTCTTGCAACCGTCCTGAACCGCCCCGATCTGCGGGTCCAGCCCGTTTACCCAGCCCTTCTAAGTTACAGCACTCATCTTTTTATTCCGTAATTATATTGTTTTTTATAACCAAACGTCTAATTTTACAAGTACAAACCGCAGGCGCTCGTAGCGGCTCCGTTGCCGCGATACACAGAGAGAGAAAAGAAGCAAAGTAAAAATGGAGGACGTAAAGAAGAGAAAGCTCGAAGATGCTTCGGGCAACGATGACGATATCTCAAGAAATTCGGAGGACCACCTTCGCTCCTTGCTCGAACCTCTTGCCAAACCCCAGCTCGTTGATCTCCTCGCTAAACTGTGCGTTAGGCATTTTAATTTTTGAATTGTCTGAATTGGGTTTTCATTAATTTCTGTGAATTTTCCAAATTTTACCCCTTTCCTGTTGATTTTGAATAATGGGTTCTTGAATTTGAATCTTGAACTCCATATTGCATGTGAGAATGCTTTGTATGGTGTACAATGGGTGTTCCCTGAGGGAATTGTGTGGCTGTGATTGACTCTCTGCATGTGGTGTTTGATTGCATGTTATATAGAGGTTCCCAATATCCTTCAATTGCAGAAGAAATTAAGGGTGTTGCTAGTGCAGATCCTGTTCATAGAAAGCTTTTCGTTCGTGGGTTGGCCTGGAACACCTCTTCCGAAACCTTGCGTGCTGTGAGTGCATTGCCTGTTGTGTTTCGCATGTCATGTTTGTCTCATAATCGCATATGGTATTGACTTAGAGATACCCAATTCGTAAAACGATTATGTAAATGTATAATGAGCACAAACCGTTGTTGCATTGTGCTGAACATTCATTGAAAGGCCATGTTTGTTGTTGTTCAGGCATTTAGTGAGCATGGAGAGATTGAGGAAGGGGCTGTCATCTATGAAAAAGCAAATGGGAAATCGCGTGGCTATGGTTTTATTACTTACAAGCACATGGAGTCTACTCAGTGTGCGCTCAGAGCACCTAGCAAGTTGATTGATGTAAGCATGTAACACATTGGAAGTCTAATTTCGTTTCTTCATTGAGTTTTTCTGTCCGTGAATAGTGAATATAAAGTAGAGTCTTGATCAGTTCAGTAGGCACGTTGACCGGATATTCTCATGGTGCGTGTGGTAGACCCACTTACGACCAAAGTAGAGACATAAGGGTAAAATGGTTTTAAAGTCTTTCGGTCTATTTTTTAACCCTTGAACTTGATTTTCTTTCTTTTGAAACTGGAGGATAATTTTTTAGAATAAGGAATGGAATTAATTCAAATGCTTTGAATTATAGAATCTGGCTGCGGTAGCTGGTACTTGTGCAGTTGAGTACTTGTCAAACATTAGCAGTTTTTTTTTTCTAATTTAAAGATAATTAGTGTTAAAATAAACAAAAACAGTGTTATTGCAATTATTTTGTGGTTGGAATAAAATGTCTTTTGTTGTTGTTTGTAGGCATTTATTAGAGGATATTGGCTTAGTATGTTTTTTACAGTTCAAATTTAAGCAGTTTTTTGCTGTATGAATTTTACGGTTAGAAGGTCTTTTGTTGTTACTTGTAGGCATTTGTTTAGTAGGAAGTATTGATTTGATAGAATTTTTAAATCTTAAACATATAAGGTTATTTAAATAAATGCTAATTACAAAAACTGTAATTACATATATGTTTCTAAGTAAATAGAGAGTATTATACACCAATAACAAACAAGAGATGTCTCCTAGCCATCTTTAAATGGGAGAGCTTTCTATAAAACAAAAGGAAAAATAAACTGGAAAACATCGTAGTTTCAGAAAAACAAAGGTACAAGTGTTCTAACACATCAAGTTATACATATATAAGAGTGTGTATAAGGACACATACCATATGTTAAGTTGTTTAACAGAACCTAACAGTGAATATGATAAAGTTTAGTTTTTGTAAGTATTAAACGGGTTGATTACCAACTAACAACAATTTTTGGTTGGCCTGTTGCTATGCGTCCGTACATTTTTTAGCCCTGCTTTGCTGTCTTATTTGTTTAGTCTAGCTTGCATCTTCTAGCTAAAGTGGACTACTTGTCCCCTGTTTATTTTGTTTTTTCCAATGAAATTTTGTTTCCTATAAAAGTAGAAATAAAATTAGGCATTGCCTATATTACTCTGTGTCAACAACTAGAAGCAACGCATTTTACTTCAGATTGGTACTTCTTAAGTTAAGTTTATCTAGCCATCACTTACCCTTCGAGGAACAATCTGAAGTTAGATATATGAGATAAGCATTACATTGACCTTTTTTACGTTTCCAGGAAAAATACACAAGTTATCGTACCCTGTTACTACTTTTTAATTTTTATTAGTTCTGGTTTCATCTTGTTTCATGACCACTTTTGTGAGCTCGAGCATTGCTAAAAGAAATTTGTTGGGGGTGGGCCAAGGCTAAGTTGAGAACTGAGTGGGATGTGAGTTGAGAACTGAGTGATGGGATGGGTGATGGCCCTAATTGGGGCTAAGTGCTGCTCATTTGGATATGTCAAATGTATGTAAATTTAGTTTTTAACATGTAATTTATCGTTATTTAAAGAAAGACTTGGCTGGCTATAGTCTACTAGGCCTAGCTGGTCCAACTAATAGTTCTCCTTCTTGTTGTACCATAAGGGTTTTGTTTTCACTTCTATATTCTTTCAGCTAAAATGACTTTTTTTTTTTCTTTTAGGGTCGCCTTGCTGTTTGTAATCTAGCAGCTGAGGGGTTAAGTGGGACACCTGCTACACTTGATCTTACCCAGAGGAAACTCTACATTGGGGGCTTGTCTCCAAATGTCACAAGTGAGATGCTTCTCCACTTTTTTGGCAGGCATGGTGATATAGAAGAAGGTTCAGTTGCATATGATAAAGATTCAAATGAGTCACGGTATAATTAAATTTATTTTCATATTATGTTAAAAAACTTGTGTATTTTGTCCTTGTCCTTGCCACAATATGCTGCAAACTGTGCAATGTTATTGTGTTTTTCTTTTCTTTGTAGTGGGTTTGGCTTTGTTACATACAGGACGGTGGAGGCTGCAAAGAAGGCCATAGATGATCCACAAAAGACCCTTGGGGTTAGTGATGATAAGCCTTATGCGTATTGATAGCATTTACTTCTGTTTCCTAAAAGCATGACCCTTTGATTATAGAGGTCCTGAATCAGCTTATGCCCAGAATAGTTTTCTTTTGTTGGACTTGCAATATATCTTATGGTGAAAATTGTTTTCTTTGATTATAACGGTCCTGAATTTAAATTTTGAATGTACTTTCTTTTCTTAACATGGTGTTTATCTTTTTTCTCTTATGGGTTACACCAAATCCAGTATGGTACCCGTCACTCTTTAAGAACCATTTTAGATTGTGTTACCTGTAGTGCCCCTATCATGAGGGGAAATTGTCGGAATAGTTGTGGAAGTAACAACCACATTGTGTAGGGTTGGGGTTCCAGCTCGAACACATACCTTTATAGTTTCATCAGAATGAACCTCTAAATACCCTTTGGAGTTTGAGTGTTTCTTTATGAGTTCTAAACTAATGGTAACCTACTCGAATATGTGAAGAAAATAGGAAGGAAATGGATGTTAGTTGGTAGGAGCAGATTGGACACTCCTGTAGTTCAATTCTTCTCGATTGGAACTGATGGTGTTTTAATTGTAATGTGTTGCCTATAAGTTTATTGGTTCCTATGCTTCGCATACCTTATTCAGGTTTTTTAATTTATTGTTTTCATCCTTAATATGAAACCTGATTTATCAGATTCAGTTGACATAGCTTAGTTTAATACTTTCAATGTATTTTCTATTGTGGTTATATTAGAAAGTTTTGAGATCATGCCACTCATAAGATTTCTAGTCGCTCGCAATCAAATTCCTATAAGCACGGGGAAGCAATCTTCTAAAGTATTGTATGGTGGTTGCAGGGGAGAAATATCATTGTGAAGCTTGCAGATTCACACAAGGGCAGAACAGTACAAACACAGCTACCCCCAGCAATGGTTCCGATGGCCTTACCTCTAGCGCCGCCTGGATATCCCCAGCCTGGAAAAGCACATGCTGGCACCACCCCTGTCGGTTACGGCTATCCTCAAACTATAGCGGCATACCCCGATTCTTCTTACCCAATTCCTCCCCAACCACCATACCCGGCACAGTCACAAATTCCCTACCCATATTACATTGGCAAACAATGATTTACGACAATTTTCAGAAGATGGTAATATTCAGGTCCGCTTTCGTTTCATTTCCGATAATACAAATACCGCAGTTGTGGTTGCATTTCTCATTCGTGGGACATCATTGGTTTGCAGGCATCTGATCTAGCTTTGCACTTGTGGAAATTGTGCGGTGAGAATGCGTTTCGGGAATCGACGGCATAGAAGCTATGGTTCTGGAATGGTGGTGTCTTACTAGAAATGTTGCTTCTTCTTGTAATGTATAGTTGAAAACCTTTCATTTTTCAACTAGAATTGTTGCTTCTTGCATAGTTTTTTTACATGTGTTGATGGAGTTTAAATTTAAACAATGAAATTTAATCGTAATGGAAATTGAAATTTTCAGAAGTTAAATAAAGGGAAGATATTTGTATTTCAAAAATTGGAGTTTTTAAATTCTCTCTCATTGTTTTTCACTTTCTCAATGAGTAAACATCGATGCAACCTTCAAAACCAATCTATGAAAGTCGGAGGTATTGAATCAGGATTTTAAGAAGTTTATATAAGTCATGGGTCGATAGAAAACTGGGTGTGTACAATCATGACTTTAAAAGAGTTTATAAATTTTTATGTATATTTAATTAGGGTTTTGATTTTATAGGATTTTGTCGGATTTTGAGGACTTGCATAGTATTGTCTTTGAAAATTTGAAAGAATTCGCCTAAATTAATACAGAGTCTACAAATTATAAATATATCGATTGTATAAAAACAAAAAAACAAAAATACTTTTTATTCAAAATGGTTATTAAGATTGACATAGCTTCTTACGTTAGTTCTTGATAATGAAAAACGATAGAAGTGGTCCTTGAGTTTCTTTTGTAAATCATTTTGGTCATTCCGTGAAAAATCTTTTAATATCCTCGTTAAATTGTCACATAAACGACCACGTAACCACGTTTTTAAAGGTATTTTTGTCAAACCAACCTCTTCACTTAACGAGAATAATGGAAATTTTTTTACAGAATGACCAAAATAATTTAGGTGAACAAACTCAGAAACCATTTTTTTTAATCAAATTTTATTGTCGGGACCAAAATGAAGAGTTATGTCAATTTCAGTAACTATTACGATTAAAAAGTGAAAAATAAATATAAATGTGTCACCAAGTGGATCGTACAACTCACAAGATAGGGATCAAATTGTTATTGATTTTAAATTACATGGGTAGAAGGTGTAATTAACCTCAAACTCAACACCTTCTCATACGGGGTTTTCCTTGTTCTGCATTTGGATGACAACCAAAGTTCAAAAACCCTTCCCGGCGGCGATTCAAACAGAACTGAATTGGGATTACAGTTTGAATGAAGCCACTCATCAGCTTCAGTGCAGCAAACTCTGCAGCCGAAGCTCCCAAGGTAACCCTTTCGTTCCGAAAGACTTGATATTTCCATTTCATTCAGCAGAAAGTCTTGGCATTTGAGCTTCTGTAGTAATCACTAGGCTTGGAATCTCATCAAACTGGTGATGACCCATTTGAAAAAATTCAGAACAGCATCCGTTCTCAAATGGGTTTCTTCCAATTTTGATGAAAACCACCTTAGATCAACAACCCCACTTCACCCAATTGGGTATTACTTTTTCCTCAATGTTCAAAACCCTAGGTTTTACAGCACCAAAAGGGCTCCTCGTGTGACTGAAAGTCGCGAAAACCTGGATAAAGCTTTGATTGGCAATGGAAAACAGTTAAAAGAAGCGCAAGCTGCATTGCTGGATTACTTGTATTGTACTAGAAGCTTACAGTTTGGGGATGCTGAGAATATGAGTAAAAACTCCCCACATTTTCTCAGGAAGCTTCTTAACTGCGTTGATAATGAAACGGAAGTTGGTCCTTCAATTGCCCGGTTCTTGCGTTACCACCCTATCAATGAGTTTGAACCTTTCTTTGAGAGCCTGGGCTTGAATCCTTCCGAGTATGTTTCTTATCTTCCGCGGAATTTGATGTTCTTGACTGATGATGGTTTGTTGCTTCATAATTACACGGTTCTGTGGCGTTATGGAATTGCACGCAATAAGATCGGAAAGATATATAGAGAAGCAGCAGAAGTCTTTCGATATGATTTTGAGGTTTTGGAATCGAAACTTCAGGCTTATGAAGAACTAGGTATCAGCCAATCTGCTTTGATTAAGTTCATTGTTGCTAGTCCTTATCTTTTAATTGGGGATGTGAATGCGGCATTTGTTGAGGTATTGGAAAGATTGAAGAGTTCTGGATTTGAAACCAGTTGGATTGTGGAGAATTTATTGGAAGAACATTCTTATAACTGGAGTCGGATGCTTGAAGTTCTACATTTGTTTAGTGAGATGGGCTGCAGCAATGAGCAATTGGGTCAACTAATTGGTGGGCACGCAGATATTTTATTTGAGGCTTCAGGGGAAACAACATTTTCATTAATTGGGTTCTTACTGAAATTTGGATCCACAATGAGCGAGATATATTCAGTGTTTCTACGGTTTCCAGAAATTCAAGTTACGAAATTTTTCTTGAATTTGAGAAAATGCATTTTGGTCTTTAATGAGATTGAGATGGAGGCTGCAGATATTGGGAAGATTATCCGTTCTCATCCCCTGTTACTGGGTTCATGTTCTATGAAAAGAACTAACAGCTTACTTGCTTACTTGAAAGTCGGAAAGAAGCGCCTGTCGAGGTACATACAGGAGAATCCAGAAGAATTAAAAAATTGGGTTTTGGGTAGAAGAGTTGTGCCACTTCCAAATGTCAGAGGGGACAACGCTCAGAAGACTCAGTTCTTGTTAGACATAGGCTTTGTAGAGAACTCAGACAAAATGAAGAACGCACTAAAGGTATTTCGAGGAAAAGGAACGGAGCTCAAAGAAAGATTCGATTGCATTGTCAATGCTGGTTTGACAAGCGAGGATGTCTGTGAAATGATTAAGGTATCCCCGCAAATACTTAACCAGAGAAAGGATGTGTTAGAAATGAAGATTGATTTTCTTGTAAATCATTTGGGTTATCCTGTATCATCTTTGGTGGACTTTCCGTCTTTTCTTGCCTACAGAATTGAAAGGGTCAATCTTAGGGTATCGATGTACAATTGGCTCAAGGCTCAAGGAACAGCAGACTCTAAGCTTGCCTTGGGCACCATTATTGCAATGTCAGATGCTAAGTTTTTAAGGTTATATGTAAATCCTCATCCTACTGGTCCGAAAGTTTGGGAAGATTTCAAGAGTAAAATTTATTCCTCATAATAAAAAAGTCTTTTCTTCTACTATTAAGGTTCTGGAATCTGCATTGCTTCGCGATCCCAACTCAGCGCTAAGGTACTAACATACTTGTTCCTTTTTCTTTTACGTGTGAGATTTTTATTGAGCATTAACAGTACTCAGGTTATATGATTTTTTGTATTAGTCATCCGTGTTTTAAGTGTAATGCGAAATGTTTTAAAGTTGCATCGGACCAAAACCAATTTGGAAAGGGTAGAGTTCCAACGATTTTATGTATATCTAAGGCAAGGTCGTGGATAAATTGTTATTGGGGTGCAATGTTAAACCCTAAGTAGGTTACAGAAAACTGATTGGCAGTAAGTGTATATGTTCAGCATTTTATACATGTTCTGTTTAGATGACCTATGAGAATATTAAATCGAATCCATCATGTCTGCACTTTGCGGTGATGTAATGGTTTATAATATCATCTTCAGTATAATGGTATTCTTCTTTTCGATTTGGTTAAGTTTTGAGTATCAATTTATCTCCGAAGAAGAAGACGACGAAGATGACTGATACCTCCTCACTGCTTTTGTCGTCTTCTTTTTCGATATTAATTGAATCCATCATGTCTGCACTTTGCGGCAACGAAATGGTTTATAATATCATCTATAGCATAATGGTATTCGTCTTTTTGTTTTGGTTAAGTTTTGAGTATCAAGTTTCTCCGAAGAAGAAGAAGACGGCGATGAAGACTGATACATCACTGCTTTCATACTCTTGTTGTAACAAAGGATGGAGGACGTACTCCCCTACATTACATAATATGTACAGCCAAATTGTTTTCTTAGCTTTGCAGGGATGACGCCTGGGCATGCGGTGCCGCGTCTCTTTTCTTGTAAACCCCTGCAAGGCTTGTCTTGCTTATGCTTGCTGTTTACCTTGTGTTGGCTTTCTGTTTGTTTGGCTTCTTAGCCCTGGCTCTGTTGTACCAGTTTTCCAAAAAAAAAAAAAAAAAAAAAAACTACTATGGAACAATTGAACTAAAGAAGACCAAGTCACAATAAACAATTAAACAATTATGCATAGATAATCATGATTTAAACAAAATAAATAAACTAATAATATGACCTAGTGCTATAATTCTTTATTTGTAAATGAAAGATCTCATATTCAACTTACATAAACGGCGAGAAAAATTGATCTTTTCCGAGAAATGACGTCGAAACAACTTTTTGACTTTCCTTCTCTATAATCTTGTGTTTGATAAATAGAGTATTTTTGTTAAATTCTTAAGCCCAAAATTTTGGATTCTCAAGATCCAAATAGATGTCATTTTTTAGTACAATACAAAGCGATAATCTGCACTAGCTTGCACTAAAGAGGATGGAGTTTGAACTCAGGGCTCAGTGAGTTGATGATAAAAACTCTAACCATCAAGACAATTCATCACTTGCCGAATCAATGTTATACACAAGCATAAGATCAACACCGAAAGACTAACAGATGATCATGTTCCCTAAACCACCAAAGTAATCCATCACTTGCCAAATCAATGCATACACAAGCATAAGATCAACACCAAAAGACTAACAGATGATCATGTTCCTTAAATGCTGAAAATCATGAAAGTTCAACAATAAAATGACATTATTTTCTTACCCAAAACACCTGAATTATGTTGCTAGACCATTTGATGAGAAAAACTTATGCAAGTTTGGAAAGAAGAGATCCAAAAAGTTCTTCTTCCTTACTTATATAATACCGTTTTCATACAGTAGACAAAACTTAACCGTTGATGCATTGTGAGTCTCACATGCATCAACGGTCAGAAATTTATACAATTCAGCGTAACATATATTTTATCACAAGTTACACACTCTCATACATTAAAAACTTAAAAGAATAATTATTAATAACTAAAATGTGTGACAAGAAAAATAATATATATATATATATATATATATATATATATTTTTTTTTATCATCATATGGTATAACAAAAGAAAACTCTCAAGCAAATGTGCTTATGCAAGTGTGACCATAAAAGAGATGGCAACTCTGAGCACCCCACTCATCTCTCTGCCACGTCACCCAAACCCTTCGTCCCCCACAACGGTCAATAACGACCTTCGCTCCTCAAGCCACACAGCAGTTATACCACAAATTGAGCAATGCACCAACATAGCTCAGCTGAAGCAAGTCCATGCCCAGATGCTCCGTACAGGCCTATTCTTCGACCCCTACTCGACCAGCAAGCTCATCAGCGCCTGCTCTCTCTCCTCGTTCTCGAGCATCGACTATGCTCGCCAAGTGTTCGATCAAATTCCCCACCCAAATCTCTACACTTGGAACACCCTCATTCGGGCTTACGCGTCGAGCGCAGACCCGGTTGAGAGCATTTTCGTATTTCTGGACATGCTTTATGGGTGTTCGGAGTGTCCTAATAAGTATACTTACCCTTTTGTGATTAAGGCGGCTTCGGAGCTACGAGCTTTGCTTACCGGAAGAGCTGTTCATGGAATGGCGATAAAGTCATCGCTTGGTTTGGATATTTACATTCTTAATTCGCTTGTGCATTTTTATGGAACTTGCGGGGATTTGGATTTGGCGCGTAGGGTTTTTGTGAAGACTCCAAAGAAAGATGTTGTGTCTTGGAATTCTGTCATCACGGTTTTTGCGCAGGGGAATTGTCCTGAGGAGGCGTTGGAGTTGTTTAAGGAAATGGAGGCAGAGAATGTGGAGCCCAATGATGTGACAATGGTTGGCGTGTTGTCGGCTTGTGGGCAGAAGGTGGATTTGGAGTTTGGGAGGTGGGTTTGTTTGTATATTGCAAGGAATGGAATTACTGAGAACTTGACTTTGAATAATGCTGTGCTTGATATGTATGTGAAATGCGGGAGTGTTGAAGAGGCAAAAATATTGTTTGATAGGATGCCAGAAAAGGATATTGTCTCATGGACTACTATGCTTGATGGGTATGCTCAGTCGGGGAATTATGATAAGGCTTGGCAGATTTTTGATGCGATGCCTAGTCAAGATATTGCTGCGTGGAATGTACTCATCTCTTCTTATGAACAAAGTGGTAAGCCGAAGGAGGCTTTGGCTGTTTTCAATGAGTTGCAGAAAAGCAAGAGTCCGATACCTGATGGAGTCACTCTAGTTAATACTCTAGCAGCCTGTTCTCAACTGGGAGCGATTGATCTTGGTGGGCGGATACATGTTTACATGAAGAAGCAGGGAATTAAGATGAATTGTCACCTCACAACATCACTTATTGACATGTATGCAAAGTGTGGGGATCTAGATAAGGCACTTGAGGTATTTAATTCGGTTGAGAGGAGAGATGTGTTCGTTTGGAGTGCCATGATTTCTGGTTTTGCGATGCATGGGCAAGGGAGGGATGCACTGGATATTTTCTCAAAAATGCTAGAAGCGAAGGTGAACCCAAATGCTGTGACATTTACCAACCTCTTATGCGCTTGTAGCCACGCAGGTTTGGTGGACGAGGGTAGAATGTTTTTCTATCAAATGGAGCCAGCTTACGGTGTTGTGCCTGGAGTAAAGCACTATGCCTGCATGGTCGATATTCTTGGTCGTTCAGGCAATCTGGAGGAAGCTGTAGAACTGATAGAGAAAATGAAAATACCTCCTACTGCTTCTGTATGGGGTGCTCTTCTTGGGGCCTGTGGACGTAATGGGAGTTTTGAGCTTGCTGAAAAGGCTTGTAGCCATATGCTTGAGCTGGATCCCAGAAACCATGGACATTATGTTCTCTTATCAAATATATATGCTAAAACAGGGAAATGGGAAGAAGTGTCCGGGTTAAGGAAGCTTGTGCGAGATTTGGGAATAAAGAAAGAACGAGGCTGTAGCTCAATCGAAGCCAACGGTAGTGTTCATGAATTTCTTGTTGGTGATAACTTTCACCCTATGTGCAAAGAAATCTATTCAAAGTTGGATGAGATAGCAGGGAGATTGAAGTTGGTGGGGTATGTGCCAAACAAATCACATCTACTACATTTTTGGGAGGAAGAAGACATGAAGGATCATGCCCTAATCCTTCACAGTGAGAAATTAGCAATCGCCTTTGGGCTTATTAGCTTGAGTCCTTCTCAACCAATTCAGGTTGTCAAGAATCTTTGTGTTTGTGGAGACTGCCACACAGTTGCTAAGCTCATATCAAAGCTTTATGGTAGGGTGATATTGCTGAGAGATCGATATCGTTTTCATCATTTCAAAGATGGGCACTGCTCATGTAATGACTACTGGTGAAAATGTAAGGTTTTTGCTAAACGCTAAACCCCATAACCCCACAAAACGATCTAAATCGTTTATTCTGTGGCTCTATTATTTGCATAGACCTAGCAACATATTGTAATTCGTATAATCACAGAGCCATCATATAAGTAGAAGTGTCATTTTGTTGACCAGACCCTCCACTCTATTGTACTTAAACAATTTCCCCCTTGTTTGCTTATTAACTTATTATTTTTCAACCATTGAAGATTTCAAACAATAGTGTTATAGCAAAACATAATAATAGATATCAAACTGGTTAGCTATGACTGCATCACTTGGACATTGCAAATTTTACCTTGACATTCATTGTGGAAGGATAAACCTCATAAACTATCCTCATTGCTCTGAAAACTTATCTCCTCATTTCGACATCTGTCTAGCTTGGGTTTCAGTGTTGTTTGTGGTTGTGGCAATTTTCCCAGAGTCTCTTTGATTATGTTTTGCTGCAGGAGGATAACTTTTTGAGATACTGAAACTTTGAATGAGCTATTATCAGGTAAAATTACTTTCCAACTATTTCCTTTCTATTATTGAAACTGGTGGCCTTTAATTGCCAAAATAAATTGAAGAGTTCGTAATAAAACTGATATTAAACTTTTGAAAGGTGAATACTTCTTCAGATTCCTTGTGTGCATTGCTCGTTGTGTTTTGCACGTCATGCTTGTCTCACAATTGCATACCAAGTTGATTCAAGAAACCCAATTCGTCAAACAAGTATATGGCCACGAAGCCTTGTTGTATTGCACTCGGCGTTCATTGTGTGCACTTGCAGTGATATTACCAGAGTCGTTTTAGTTAGGTTTTTCTGCATGAGGTTAACTATAGAAGTAACGTGTAAGTTTGAATGATTTTGATCTGTTATCAGTTTACAACTCATTTTATTATTGAAACTCTTGGCCTTTAACTGCCCTCGTGAAACCGACATGAAACTGATGACAAGGTGAAACAGGAACCTGCATAAGTGGCTTGTGTCATGCTTGATATAACTTGCCAGGATATAATGGTTTGATTGATGGTCTCTGCATAAAACCAAGAACCCAATCTATTTATAAAGTATGGATGAAGGATAATCGTAACTAGGATTTCTTTTATAATGATAATCATGATTATGTTAGATACACTGATGTTGTGTTTGGATTGATTGGTGTCTTATCTGAAATTGTTTAGTAACAGTTTACGGATGTCAGCATCGTATGCTATTGAAGTTCAGATAATATGATTATTGAAAGGGTGTATTTTGTTTCCATTTTACGAAGATCTCCTAAACTTAATCAAAATTACAATATTGCTAAGTTCCGAGAACTTGAAAGCAAATCTATGGAATACAGGTGCAGTCTTTCATGGTTTGAATGACAAATTGAAACCCTAGTGCTTTGGTATGAAGCTGGAGGAGTTCTTGTTCCTGCACAGCTCGAAATCCTTGTACAGCGCGACAACATTCATGTAAGTTTGTGACAAAACAAGCTCTCCGGAAAAGTCCAGTTGTTGGTTTGTTGCTTATCAGTATCTCTGGTTTTGTGACTGAAAATACATACCAGGACCGCTCGAGGAATTCGAATCCAATGTGTTATTAATTCTCTTTTCTTTTTATTATCTAATGAATTCCATGATTTCTTATGAATAAAATAAAATCGTTCGAGATCTTGACTCGAGAAAAAAAGAAGGAAAATAAAATTTGTTTTTAAACTTGGTGCATTGGTTTGGAAGATGTGGATCATATGTGGGATGGGGTTTGTAGTTTTGGAATATGAAAATTGTTGTACTTCTCAGAATCAGTAGTAGCAGTCCACCCGTTAGGACAGAAGGATTTTTCAAATGACGGTAATCCCAGCCTGCTGGGCTCCGCCATTGTTTTCCGTTGCAAGGAGAATCCTGCCGATGACACAAAGCCCGTAGTGGGCCTCCTCGGCACGGGCTGTAGCCACCGCAAGCCCAACCACAACTGCCAACGACTTCCGCATTGTTGCTTCGGTTGTGGGTCTCATGGGGCATGGGAGAAGTTTATATAGGACTGATATTGATTACCAACTTTCCACATATTTATTTTTTTATTTTTTATTTTTGTCAAATGATAGATTTTGTAATTAGATGTTAGATTAAACACTATCGTGGTTTTAACCCACACTGTCATGTAAGGGCTTAATGCATTTTCACCAGTGTGGTAAAGGGCAACTTGCCCACATATTTAATTCGCACATATTTAATTCACAAATGAAACATATGAATGCTATTCAGATCTCTTCTCACGTTATGATGTGGATTATTAAAAAGATATGGTTTACTACGTTTTTGTTAATTCGATTAATTAATTGCATAATCTAAACCATGACCATGAGGAAAGGTTTCGAACCCAAGATGTAGTGCAATGACATGGGAGGTCCTATCTACCTAGACAATTTTCCACTTGCAATATACTTGTATTCATAAGTAAAGAGGCCTGTGACTAAATATTTACAGTAGGATATTTGTCGGTAGACAGTAGTAATAACAATAGAAGAATTTATGTTTTTGTTAAAAAGAAAAAAGGGATTAGCTAGTGGTTTCGACACAGCAGTCCATCCTTTCAAAGGCCGAGAAGACTCATAGAGGCATTTCAGTCTTCCCTTGGTCACCGTAATAGAATTTATGTTGATGGTAACAAATTCGTTAGTTTCTGCCATGAGTTATTATATACGTACAATTACCTCTGCAATTAAACTTTTGTGATTTTCTTTCTCATCGTAATATTTTTTATACATATATAAATTATTATTTTTTAGTCATCATTAAGTTACTAACATGTGACGCACACTTAGAATGACGATAATCCTAAATTGGGGTGCTTATAAGAATGAAAATGCTAGAGAGATCACATCTAAACTATTGCACTAATAAAGGTGAGACCTACTTTAATTGGGGACCCCACTTCTATTAGAGAGATGACTTCGATTGAACAACAAAATGTGGATTCTCTAGCATCATCGTTATAAGAAAGAGAAGCAATTTTCACACATACACTTTTTCACTTATTGCACACCCCACCTTTGTAGCCACCGAATTAAATAAACTAGACAAAATCTATGTTTAAAATTAAAAAAGATGTATCTTATAAATAAAGCCAACAACCCAATGAACAATATTTTTTTGGGTCACAAGCTTCACTAAAAAAAATCTTATATATAAAGCCAACAGCCCAATGAACAGTATTTTTTTGGATAGAAATGCCTCTCAAACAAAAAACTTCAAAAGCAATCCAAAATAATGCAGGGGTATTTTCGTCATATAAACAGTGTTTTTTTAAATAATTAATTCTTTTTGTACAATATTTTTGGTACAGTTTTTTTTTAAATCTTTATTTTATATTATTTTTTGTATAATTAGTACTCCACAATGGGTTAGTAATAATGTAATTTAATCAATTATTTATTAAATATTATTTTCTCTATTTTTAAACATGTTCAAAACATCTTAAGAGGCACGTAGTGCCGGTTATAAAAACAAAGTATTTCGCACGAGCATAATAATGTGATTCAATTAGTTGTCAAATGATTGTTTTTTTTTCTTTTTTTCGAACAAATGATATTATCTACACTAAGGGAGAGGGGGGTGAACTTAGCCTCACAATGGGCTACCAATATTATGATTTAAACAGTTGTTTATTAAATATTATTTTCTCTATTTTGAATACGTTCAAAACATCTTAAGAAACGCGTAGTGTCGGTGATAAAACATGTTGTTCACATGTGCATAATAATGTGATTCAATTAGTTGTCAAATGATTTTTTTTTCTTCGAACAAACGATATTATCTACACTAAGTGAAAGAGGGTGGGCTTAGCCTCACAATGGGCTATCAATAATATGATTCAATTAGTTGTTTATTAAATATTATTTTCTCTATTTTTAGTACTGATTTGGTACTGAGGTGTTTTTATAAAAAGTGGGTATAAAAAAAAAAGAAACTTTAACGAAAAGTTATTGGTATTGTTCACTTTAACGAAAAACCACATTTTTACACTAAAAAAATCCTGGTACTATTCACTTTACCCTTTATTTTGTTCTTATCGTTAAAACTCAAAGTTTTCAAGCCCTTTTCATTAGTTTTCCTTAAAAAAAAAAAAAACTAAGCTAAAAAAGGTGTTTGGTAAACACTTAAAAACAACTTATTTTCACAGTTTTGGGTGAAAAAAAGCTGAAAACGTGAAACAGCAAAAATGAGATTATTCTCACAGCACAGCAGAAGCAATTTTTTTTTTTTTTTCAAAGCACAACAATACAAAACCAACCCTTAAACACGTTCAAAATATCTTAAGAGGAGAATAGTGCTGGTTATAAAAAAAAGGTTTTTCGCACGAGCAAAATAATATGATTCGATTAGTTGTCGAATGATTGTTTTTTTTTTATTCGAACAAATGATATTATTTGCACTAAGAAGAAGGGGGTGGCCTTAGTCTTACATTGGGTTAGCAATATTGTAATTCAATCAGTTGTTTATTAAATATTATTTTCTCTATTTTTAAACACATCCAAAACATCTTAAGAGCCGCGTACCGCCGGTGATAAAAAAGGTCTTTCACCGCGCACAATAACGTGATTCAATCAGTTGTATTCTTTTTAAACACTTAAAAGGCACGCAGTACCAATTATTAAAAAAAAAAAAAATGCCTTTCAACGTGCATAATAATGTGATTCAATTAGTTGTCAAATGGTCATTTTTTTATTTTTTATTTTGAACAAACGATGTTTTCTATACTAAAAGAGAGGGGTGGGCTTAACCTCACAATGGTTTAACAATAATGTAATTCAATCAATTGTTCATTAAATACTATTTTTTGTATTCTTAATATAAATTCAATAGAATGTAGATGGAGATTGAAAGATCGATTTTATTATGTGGATTCAACTGCTTTGATTGGTTTATGAGCGGTTTCTTCTAGTATGGTCGAATATTATTCATTTTTTTTCAAATATTTGACTTTTTTTTGTCATAAAAAAAATTATTGAAGCAATTCAGCATATAAATACATTTAAAACATTTAAGTCAAGTATAACACGTTGTGGTTCAAAAAATATCTTCAGCACTCGCTCTAGTAAGACATAAAATTGTGTATAAAAATCACCATAAAGAAATTTATCCGCCTTTTGAGTGGGCTTAAAAGGTAATTGGGCCCCCAGTTTTAAAAACAAAAGTGCACCCACTATGATTTGGCCCAAAACTTCGTAGAGGTAACGGGAGAGGGTAGGAAAACACCTGAGATTTGGTTCTCAGACAGACCCCCAAAATATTTCCTTCGAGTGGGCACGTTC
This sequence comes from Pyrus communis, assembly GCF_041283825.1. NCBI lineage: Eukaryota > Viridiplantae > Streptophyta > Magnoliopsida > Rosales > Rosaceae > Pyrus > Pyrus communis. The sequence continues at coordinate 20,577,870 of NC_142576.1, read as the reverse complement.
AGTTCTAAAACCCTACTGACCCCTGACCCCGCAACAAAAAAGTGCAAAAACCCTTCGGGCAGAGTCAGAGAACAACTCAATCGGCATCGGTACCAGAAGCTCCTGCAAAATCTCGCCGAGTATTGGTCCCATGCCTGATGTTCGTCAAAAGCCCAAGGTAATACTTCGTACGGAGACTCCATATTTATTTGTGTTAACCTGAAAATCTGGGCGTTTTAGGCACATATAGTAATTACTAGGTTGGAATCTCTTCAAATTTGTCATGACCCATTTGCAGAAACTCAGATTAGCATCTGTTCGCAAATGGGTTTCGTTGAATTGTTGCGAAAACCGTGTTAGATCACCTCTAATCCCATTTCAGCCAATTGGGTATTTCTGCAATCCCCCAACCTTTAGAACGTACAGTACCAATGGAGCTTCTGCAAATGAGAATTCCGAAGGTTCGGATAAAACTTCGAGTGGTAAGGGAAGAAATGCTGTTCGAATTTCTTATTCCATTCGAAAAGAAGCGGAAGCTGCATTGTTGGATTATTTGCATGGTACTAGAGGGTTGCAGTTCACGGATGCAGAGAATATGAGTAAAAACTCGCCTTGCTTTCTCGACAAGCTTCTGAGACAGGTTGATATTGAAAAAGAAATTCTTGCAAAGAAGAATAATCAGAAAGATATTGGGCGGGCAATTGCGCGGTTCTTGCGGTACCATCCTATTAACGAATTTGAGCCTTTCTTTGAGAGCTTGGGTTTGAATCCTTCTGAGTATTCTCCGCTTCTTCCACGCAGTTTGACGTTTTTGACTGATGATAAGTTATTAGTGCACAATTATACTGTACTATGTGATTATGGAATTGCACGCAGTAAGATAGGAAAGATTTACAAGGAATGGACAGAAGTCTTTCAATATGACTTTGAGGTTTTAACATCGAAACTTAAAGCTTATGAGGAACTAGGTCTTAGCCAATCTACTTTTGGTAAGTTTATGGTTGCTACTCCTTGTCTTTTAATTGGGGATGTAAATGTTGAATTTGTTAAGGTTTTGGAAAAATTGCAGAGTTTTGGATTTAAAACCATTTGGATTGAAGGTAATTTGTCAGCAGATAGTTCTCATAATTGGAGCCGGATGCTTGAAGTTCTTAGTTTGTTTAGTGAGATGGGTTGCAGTACCGAACAGTTGGGTCAATTGATTGGTCAGCACCCAGATATTTTGTTTGATGGTTCTGGTGAAAGGACGCTTTCATTAATTGGGTTCTTACTGAAATTTGGATCCACAAAAAGCCAGCTGTGTTCAATATTTCTGCAATTTCCACAGATTCCAGTTGTGAAATTTGTTTCAAATTTAAGACAATGCATTTTGTTCCTGAATGAGATTGACATGAATGTTGCAGAGATTGGGAAGATTGTCCATTCCCACCCCCTGCTTCTCGGTTCTTGTTCTTTGAAAAAAACCGTCAGTTTACTCTCAAACTTGAACGCTGGGAAGAAAAGATTGTGTACATGCATCCAGAAGAACCCACAAGTATTGAAGAATTGGGTTTTGGGTAAAAGAGTTGAGCGAATTCCAGACTCGGGAGACGACCTTAGATCAAAGATACAAAAGATTAAGTTTTTGTTGGATGCAGGATTTGTAGACAACTCAGACAATATTAAAGAAGCACTGAAAGCATTTCGCGGCAAGGGAATGGAGCTTCAGGAAAGATTTGATTGTATTGTTAAAGCTGGTTTAAGTCCAGAGGATGTCTGTACAATGATTAAACTAAGCCCTCAAATTCTTAACCAGACAAAGGATATCATTGAAGAGAAGATTGATTTTCTTGTAAATCAATTGGGTTACCCCATTTCGACTTTGGTGACCTTCCCAAGATATCTTTCCTATAAGATTGAAAGGGTCCAGCTTAGGACATTGACGTACAATTGGCTCAAGGATCATGGAACAGCTGATCCTCGGCTTAACCTTAGCACTATTATTTGTTGCTCAGATAAATGTTTTGTTAGTTCTTATGTAAATCGTCATCCTAGTGGTCCTCAAGTGTGGGAGGATTTGAAGAATGAAATTTATTCCAAGAATTAAGCTATTTATTGCCTCTACTGTTATGGTTCTTTCTGCATTGTTGGTTTCCTTAAGTTGATACTAACATACCTCTTTCTGTTTTCTTTTACTTGGGGGGAATTTTTGTTAGTGTTAACAGGCAAGATGGCACATATGGGTAAATATAAGCAAAGATTCTTTAGCACCGGATTAGCGTAACTTGTAAGTTTATGTGCACTCGAGTAATTGTTCATGTTCTGCATAGATGCTAAATTAGTTTATTAAGTGATATAATAATTTTCCCTATAATCTAATGATTTTTCTATTCATTGCCTTTTTCTCGTGATGTGAAAATTTCTCTTGATCTTGTTGGTTATGAATTCATTAGTGCGTCTCCACTCTACCTTTACACAACCATTGCCATTTCCAAGTCCGTAGTAGTCCAGTTTAAAATGGCTTATCGTCGTGAGCCTGAAAGCTTCTCAGTTTGACTCCTGTTATCGGACTTTAAGCTGTATCTGCCTCAACCGAGGTTTTACTGTTCTAAACAAATTTGAAATTCTTGTGTGTGCGTTTCAGAAAAGGGATGAAAGGTAAACTATGGTGGCTCATGCTTGTTGAAACTTACTGGGCCATATGAAGAGTTATGCATTCGCCGGTTTCTTCTGATTTTGTTTAAGTTTGGAAGTACATATCGCTTCACTTGATGGGATAAGGCTTTGTTGTTGTTGTTTGAAGTACATATCGCACTCATGAGGGTGTACAGGATTTTGGAACTGGCGTGCTGGTAGTTCAGTTACTGCTCAACAGATTTTGTTCATGTCTTAAAGCATTTTAAAGCATTCATAAACATTTTCACTGTTTCAGTTCGAGAAATCGGAGTTATCTTGTTGAATGACTAAGAGCAATTAAAACCAGCGTCGGGCGTGCAGGTAACTCTGTCTTTGATCCCAGGCTTGACGCACCGCGAAGTTCTATGAAATAGTTGCAGATCAAACATTGCTTGATCCTACATTTTGGAATTTTTAGTATGCCTTCGAGAAGTTGAAGGGTGCTTTAGTTTTTCGTTCACTTTTTGCTCATCTAGTTCTTAAGAAATTAGGGCTCGTTTAGAATGGTTTTTAAATGATTGCAAACGTTTTTGATGAAAAGTTTTTGAAATCAATTCGAGTAGATCCTTCAAAAGCATTGTAAGTGCTTCCTGCAAGAATCACATATTTGGTGTTTCTTTTACAAAGCACTTAAAGTGATTTTGGAATACAAAAACAATTTCATCAAAAGTGTTTGCAATCATTTTAAAAGCACTTCCAAATAAGTCATTAATATCTTGTTTAGGTGCTTTTGTTTTGGTACTAAAGCAAGAAACCTTTGGTAACGAAAATGGTGCTATATATTTACTAATTTTTATATTTATAAAAGATGGCGCGAATTAGTGTCTCTAATATTAGATTGGAACAAATAAATAGAGAAAAAAAGATGTAACACATCAAATTTAATTTACATCTCGTACTGGACATGCTCTAAAGAGATCATGTTAATGTTAATTTATCTAATACCCGTAAATAAATTACTTAAGAATTAATTAGTACTCACCAAGAGAATATTGACTATTTCATAGGAAATTTGTGCTATTACTAAACACATCGATATTCTTTTCACTTGCAGTTTCCTTTACGAGATGTAAATTTGTGCTACTGCTAAAAACATTAATGTTGATTTTCAACATTGATGCTTTGGAAATTTGTGCTAGTACTCATCAAGAGAATGTTGACTATTTCATTGAAAATTTGTACAGCATGGCATGCGTGTTGATTTTCAACATTAACAGTTTCTCGTCGTATTAAAAAATATAAATTTGCTTAAGAAAGGGGGAAAAGTGCAAAGTGATACCCAACTGGATTCGACTGTGACCTAAGCAGTAAGCATCGCTGCATCAGTACCGGATACATAAAACCTGCTGAATATTTAATGACACTTGGACTAGGAAGAGCACGACAAAAAAGCACTCGCTACTTTCTCACCAGTTTCCCCTCTCCCCTTTCTCTATTCAACTTCTTTCCCTCTGCCTCCTTCCTCCCTTTAAAAGCTCTCAAAATCTTATTGCTTTTGATTAATCCCTTCAGCATCCAATATTTCTGCTAACCTTTCTCTCTAATCGCATCGTTTTCTGATCTGGGTATTCTTTACTTGTTTCTTCGGATCAAAGTTTTCAATTTTAATTGGATATTTCTGCTAACTTCATCACTGTTGGAAAACCATTCATACAAAAAACAAGCCTGTTTTGGTTGATGGGTTTTTGTTAGTTTCTTGATTGGTGTAATCAGATTCTGAGAAATGGATTTTTGTGAATGAGATGCAGAAAGTGGATATTTTCTTTCAGGTAAGCTCTTCCTTCTTCTCTCTTCTCCATGTTGCAAATATATATATATATATATATATATATATATATTTTTTTTTATTTTCTCATATGAATGCTTTTGCGTTGTTATGTGAAAATAAATGGTAGTGAAAAGAAAATAAATTGCTTTTGATATCGTGGATTTCTAATAGTTTGAGACCTGAAAATTTTGAAAGTGAAAATTTTGAAGATGGGTGGAATTAGTTCATCATAATCTGAAACTGAAAGCATAAGTCTTAAGGTTCAAATCTATGGATCCTTTCTTGCATATTTTTTTCTGCAGCCAAAGTTGGGATTAGGATTTGGATTGTTATACTTAAGATTGAAGCCAGAATGTTTGCTTTGCCATTGGTTTTTGATCCAAAAAGGATTGGTCTTTCTTGTTGATCTGCAGTTACTAGTAAATAAGTTGTTCGGGTTGAATTTCACAACGGGTTTAGCTGTTTTGTGATACATACCTACCGTTTTCTAGTGTTTCCGTATGTTTCCCCTTCGATTTCTCTATGCTAAGATGATTAAACTGAGTCAGTACAGTCGCTCGATGTTGGAACCTGTTGGCTGGATCAAGATACATTTTTGGTTTTGGATATTTGAAATTATCGAGATCAAGGATTTGATCCGGCATTTTCCTTTCTTCTTAATTGAATTCAAGAGAAACCAAAGAGAGTGCTAGGAATTAAGCGGTCGCTGATTTGCATGGTCGACTTGAAGTTTCTGATTTTGTTTGTAGTTCCTTATGATGTTAGTAAAGGTTTGGGAAATGTCCTGTCCCTTAAAGGTGTCAGTTTTGACTCAATTTTTTTTATCTAAACTGGTTCATTATTAACTTTATCATTGGCGGATTTCCTTCAGTCGTCTTCTACTTGTGGATGGCTTTTGTTTGGCTTATGTTTGCATTCTGTCAAACAAACTTTGCAGGTTGATAGGTGGAGTTCATTCAGCTACACAGTTTAGTTTTTGCTTCTAAGATCATCAGTTTGCATTTGCAGAAATTCCTTTAGTTTGGAAATTTCATCACAAGGGTTTTTGGCTATGGGTAGAGGGAGAGGAAAAGCAAAGAAACAAAATGTTATTGCTGCTCGTGAGGATACTGGAAGTGGTGAAGAGGAAAGGATTCTACCAAGCAGGAGAAGAGGAAGGCCACAAAAGACATTGAAGGACGATATTGTAGAAGGAGAAGAGGCTCTGAAGACAGAAGATGGCGAGGATGCAAAAAGTCATGTTTTGAGCAAAGACATGAAAGGCCAATCTGCCATAGAGAATGGAAGGAAAAGGAAGAGGTCAGCTCAGGTCAAAGAAACTGTAAAATCAGTCAAAGATGATAAAATGATTGAAACAAAATCAAGTCTCGATGACCCGAAAAAGTCTGTTGGATTCCGACAAAATGGGAGTAGGCGGAAAAATAAGCCTCACCGAGCTGCTGAAGCTGGTGTTGAGTGCCAATGAGTTCAGTTCTGCTGTTGTGATGGCTGCCCACCTTCTTTGCTCACCTCCTTGTTGGTTCACATATCATTCCTTATACTGCCTTCGTTATATGTTTTTCTGAGTTCCTTCTTTGCTAGCAGATGATTTTGATTGTGAGATTCCGATAACAATGTTTGTTTGTTCCATGCTTTTTGCTTCTGTTACTGGCCAGAGACATGCTTTATGTTAGCTGTAAAAAGAATTATCTCTGACCAACTTCATTTTTTGAAATTAGATGAAATGCATTTGTTTTTCTGCGTATATTCCTTTTTTAGCAGATGTTCAATGTTGACACTTGTTGCAATTGATAGCTGAGGATACTCAAATACTGAACAAAGGAAAATCAGGTGAGTTTAAGGGTTAACAGATTTTATTTTAATTTTATTAAGTCTATGTTATTGTATGTTCCCGTTAAGTCATGGATGTCGTTCCCTTGAAGCTTGATAACATTGTCATAGCTATGTGAATATATGTTGTTGTCCATTTTACTTATCGCAGCAAAAAAATTGCTGGTTACTTAGTTTGTTTTCTTCCGGCGTGTTCATATTCCCAAACACTCCCGCACACACACACGTATACACATTCTGGTATGCTGGCAAACAACGAAAAACAACATTTTCAAAATAGAAGGGTTCTATGCTTCTCCTCTCTGGTTCCTATTTTCGGAATATATTGTTTGAGATGCCAACAAGCCAAGTTAGCCAACTGAACACGTGCCTCTGATTGATAAGAAGCAAAATTACTTCGCATACACAAGATTTAAATCTACAACTTAGAAGCATTTTGTTACTTCTTCCCAACTTTTGGCATACCACGGACTTCTGCTCGAAGTCCCACACTGGTCATTGAACGGCCTAGAGACCAATGAAAGATGAATTGGCCTTCAGGTAGGAGTCAGTAGTCTAAACCAGTATCATGGATGACAATTATAAGTTCGCAGATGAGGATGAAAGTTTGGCAGTGTTGTATCACTCCATTTTTCATGTCAATTGTTTCCTAGACCAAATGCATTTCTCATTACTTTTGAGATGGAGTTTCTTCTGTGTAATACTAATCGATAGGGCCTCATTGGTAAGTGCAACAAGATCTTGTACATCGGAATCCATGGTTGGGACCCGATTCATGGAATCTTCTTTACCTCATCCTCGGCCTCGACTTCGTCCATGGTTGTTGACACCACCATGTCGGGAATTCCTTTGGCCACAACCACCTTTTGGTTTTCAAAGATTTAGATTTGACGCCAAAGCTTGCTCTAGTTGTTTGTTTTGTTGCAGTTTGTTATATTGTTCTGTATGTCTGATCTCATCGTAAAAATCAAATAAATACATACATACATACATACATACATACATATATGTAATCTGAATAATCTTGGCATATATGTAACTAAAATTAATTAAACATAATACAAATTCATTTATAATCAATCCGAATATAATAAATTCAACTTTTAGCTAGTACAAATTAATTTACTACTTTTACATTCCTAATCAAACTACCTGAGGAATTTTCTCCTGCATTTGAGATCCATGTAAACGACCACGGTAGAAAAAATATGAAACCACAAACACTAAAACAACAAGACCGGTAACAGCCGACCCAATCATCAAAAGATCAAGAATTAGAGCCATCATCTGGGTTGAGCTTGGTGGCATTGCTTCAAAAGGAGAACCGGATGGTGATAATGGAGAAGGAGAGGGTCTTGGACTTGAGATCGAGTTTTCTAGTTCAGCAGCATTGATCTTGATTTTAATCTTTTGCCCGGCTTCACAGTGACCCGGTTCACCGCAAATAACATAGTAGGTGCCTGGTTTATTAAAAGTTAAGGTGGTCAAGCCACCGTAATCAGATAGGGCAAGTGATGGTGAAATGCAATGGTCATAATCTACTTCAGTTACTAACATCACAAAATCATCTTCATGTTTGTAATTAAATATGAATTCATCGCCGACATGAAATAATTTTGACGAAGTCCACTCATTATAATCGACTGCGCCACTGGAAGTCCACCCTTCATCGCCGCCAACCGTATAAACAGTAGCGGAACAAGCACCAAAGGAAACGATCATGACGATGCAACTCACGGGAACAATGTTTCTCAGAGCCATGACTAAAGAGAAAATAAGCAAGTAGTAGACAAATAGAAAAAGAGTAATTAAAACACGAATTTGGACTTGGGAGTGAGTGAGGAAAGTTGAGAACAAAAAAGGGTATGAAATTTCTGGGTAAATACCGAACGCCACCGCCTCCTTCCCCTATCTTCCCCTATCGGTAATGCGGCCAACATGGTGCACCCTCGGCTCCAATTCCTTTCCTTTTTTTGTTTCCTTTTCTATAGTTGGAATCAGGTTTATATTCCTTGTCTTTTTGTATTAATTCTTGCACACCAAGGAACTTTATTTGTCTGAAACCCTATGAATAAAAGAGAGTTGCAGAGGCTATTCCAAGGCTCAATAAATTGACTAATATCTAATGGATAAGTTCCGGAATGGACTTGACGGGAATGACAAAAGTATCTCCAAGATTCCCATTAGGAACAAATTTTACTACTCAACAATGTTTTGACCGAGTGCCAGATGCTAGCGAGAAAACATGGTTTCAAGTTTCAACTCTCCAGAGGAGATACCATAAACAGAATCAGGAGGGAGTTAAACAAGATCAAGAACAGATAAAAAGAGATCATCCCATGGAAATATCGCTCCACAACCTAATAATGGCCAAGCAAGCTCACAGGACAGAGAGCTTTTGAGGTGGACTACTCGTCCAGTACATGCTTCCAATGTTCATGGATTTGATGATGATGTGATTTCAATGAAAAAGTTGCTTGTTTTTTCCATGCTTTTTGCTTCTGTAACTGGCCAGAGACATGCTTTCTGTTAGCTGCAATGTATTAAAAGGCGAAGGCCTCTCATGGATAGCCCCGCCTAGGAGTGAGGCGTGAGGTGAAATCTTACGCTACCTAAAATTTTAATATATATTACATATATAATTATATTTTAGGGGTATGCTATCCACACACCCCTTTTTACTTCTCACACTCCTCTTGTTGATTTATGTTCCTTGATTTTCTTCAATTCATCCGATTCGATGGCCGAAAACTAAAAGGGTGTGTGAAGAGTAAAAATGGGTGTGTGAATATCACACTCCATATTTTATAGATATAATACTTTGTAAAACAAATATAATTATAACTAAATCACGGATAATATCATCTTCTTCATTACTAAGTCTAGTTGTACTTAGAAACTATGTCATAAAGTCTTAAAATGTTGTAATTATTTATTTTATAGTAAGCAATTATAGAGAACTTTAAGAGAAATAAGGGTGAGTGGCCACAATTCAAGGGAATTTCAAGGAAAATAAAGGCTGAATGTCACAATTATAGGGAAATTCAAAAGGAAATAAAGGTTGTTTAGAGAAATTATAGGGAATTTAAATGACATAAAGGCTAAGCAGAGAAATTATATTGGAATTTAAAAGGAAATAAAGGTTTAGTGGAGCAATTATTATGAGGAATTTAAAGGAAAATAAAGGAAGAGTTAGAGTTGGAGTTAGACTTTGTCATTTGGAGAGAGAAACTCTCTCTTCCTTCTTCGTTTAAACTAGAACAGCCTCCTGTATTTTAGAAAAAGACATTAATTTTGAAGGGAAAAACGTCCAAGTTGAACGCCTGGGAGCGTCTCAGCCTCCTAGGCACGTACCGACGCCACCCTACGCCCGCCCCCACAAAACCGAGGCAAAAATCCAGCCGTCCAGCCTTCAAGGCCACTTAGGCGCACCCCAAGGCTAGTTTTTTAGGACAGAATAGCACTATTTAGTGACTAGGAGCCGAGAGCCCATTGCGCGTCTATATCAAAACGTCCCAAAAGAATAGCTCTGACCAACTTCATTTTCTGAAATTAGATGAAATGCCTTCATTTCTCTCCGTGTATTCCTTTTTTGCCTGAAAAGGAAAATAAAAATGGGCATATGTATGTGATGAATGTGAACATAAGCTACTCAAAATAACGAAAAATGGAAACTTATAGCTGGAGATAGATCTGTAGACCCGAAGTCTTGAATAAAGATATGTCCTTTGTGATGGATTACAAGTCTTGAATGGATTTGTTGCACATTCCTTGGACATGTGAACCAGAGATGCGACCCTCGTGATGGTTTTCCATGAACTCTCTAACAGCAAATGAATAACATCGTACTCTGACTTCTTATGAACATGTTAACAGATGTTCAATGTTGATACTTGTCGCAATTGATAGCTGCTGAACAAAGGAAAATCAGATGAGTTTAAGGGTTAACAGATTTTATTTTGATTTTCTTATGTCTGTCATTATATGTTCCCGTTAAGTCATGGATGTCTTTCCCTTGAAGCTTGATAACAGTCATCTCTATGTGAATATATTGTTTATTTTCTTCTGGCATGCTTTATGGTCCTTGATGAAGTGTACTCGTATTCAAAAACTCGCTCGCGCACGCATGCTTATACACATTCTGATGTTGGCAAATATATTGGTTGGGGTGCCCAAATGAAATTTTTATCCGCATGCCCTTTCAAATTTCAATGCATCTAAAGAAAAACCCAAACCCTGATGTACAAGTTCCCAATTTTTTTCTTTTCTTGCCAGTTATCGTTACAATTTTGAGTAAATAAAAGAGGGTTGCAGAGGTTATTCCAATGGCTCAAGAAACTGAACATTATCTAATGGATAAGTTCCGGAATGGACTTGATGGGAAAGACAAAAGTATCTCCAAGATTCCCCGGTACAATCAATTTCAAGAAATAAAGACTTTGCTTGAAGAAATTTTCAGCTCAGACTTGCCTGTAGAATCATCCACCAGGGACAAACTTTACTACCTCAACAATTTTTTAAACCGAGTGCCAGATGCTCGAGAAAACACGATTTCAACTCCCCTCAGGAGCTACTGACCATAAACAGAATCAGGGGGGAGTTAAGCAAGATCAAGAGGGAGCTCAAGGTTATAACACAGAAAAGAGATCATCCTAAGCAAGATCAAGAGGGAGCTCAAGGTTATAACACATAAAAGAGATCATCCCATGGAAATTTTGCTCCACAACCTAATAATGGCCAAGCAAGCTCACAGGACAGAGAGCTTTTGAGGTGGACTACTCGTTCAGTTGCTGCTTCCAAGGTTTATGGATTTGATGAGGATGTGATTTCAATGAAAAAGTTGCTTTTCCAGCAAGGAAGTGATGACCGGTTCAGGGAAGTAGGCTTTGTTGGTGGGGACGGTATGGGAAAAACAACACTTTTCCAGCTCTTATTTGACAAAAAAGAAGTGAATTCCTCCCAACATGTGTTTCTTTTATTGTTGATCTGCATTGTTTTTCTTCTAAAACTTCGATGAAACAATGATATTGTTAAATGAGTGTGAAATTTGGAGTACGTAATAACTAGTTATAAGAATATAGCTAACGGTTCTGAAACAATAAACTTTGTATGCTTTTTGTAGATCCCCTGTTGTAATAAGTCAAGGTGGCAACAGATAGGAGCACATTCGATGTCGTTAAAATGAGCCCAGGCTGCATTGTTCGTGTCGTCTAGATTCAGGTATGCAAGTTTCGAGAGACGACACTGTTGAGCCACTAAAGCCTGTCAAAATGTTAATCTTCAGGCAACCATTTTCACAAGAAAAAAAAATTCGACTCTACAGAGAGCATAGCACATGGATCAAATGGTCTAGTTATCTAAAGTTATCAGATTGTAAGTGGTATAGGTCTACATACTACTACTGGTAAGATCCTTCGGCATAAGGGACTACATTTCGGGCACTAAATTTTTTGAATTTTTTAGATTGACATCAAGAATTATTTTCTCTATGATTTATGGCTAACGAAGGATCGACATCTGCTAGAACTTATAACTGTTTCATGGGTAAGAAAACCTTGGACTCGAAATGAAATTTAATTTGAAACCAGAATGAATAAATTCAATAAGCGAAACGGCATTTTCTTATTCTTCTTTGGAGACTAGAGAATTACAGTTTCCTTCGCGGTGAATACTTATATCACACTCCGCTCATTCAAACACCAAACCTTCACAAGGTTCTCCACACAATTGACAATCAAGAATGCTCTCTCGTTTATCAAAAGGAATGGCACTCTTTCTCTTATCAACAACAGTAACTGGGTGTGGATGAGCATTATGCTTGTAACTGCTCCCTAACTTGACTTGCGGATACCTCCCCAGAAGGCAATGAGGATGGCAATCAAAGTCGCAATCTGTTGAGGAGTAGAACCAATGTGTAGGATCTCGTTCTCCTTCACATATTTCGCAATAATACTCACCTAGTTCGTTTGGAACCGGATGATAGGTGAGGTTGAGAGTAAGATTGAGGTATTTGTACCTTGCAGTAGGAGGTAGTTTAACACATGCAACACAACAATGGAAGTTACACTTGATACAACTGAAGCGTACGTCCGTAAGAGAAATACCACAACCCTTGCACTCTTCTTTGTTCGGATGAAAGTTGAAGAAGAGCGGCACATATGACACTTAAAGACTCTGTCAAATGAAGAAGCTGCCGAGAGGAGTGTGATCTGGTGTCGATGAAGTGGGTGAAGCCTTGTTCTAGGTAAATGAGCACAGGTTTGGTGTAGATAGAAACGGCATTGTTCTTCTTCGGCGCAACAACTATAAAAGGCACCGGAGCTCATGGTGATGGGTTGGGGTTGTCAATTCTAACCGTTAAACCCGTTAACCGTGGATAATCGTCCGAATGGATTGGATTTGGATATGAAAATTCGGGTATAGTTTGGATATGGGGAAAAACCGTTAATTTTATTCAGTTATGGTTTTGGATATGGTTATAGAGGTACCCAATTCATATCCGTACCCGAATCCGATCCGAATATTATATATATATATATATATATATATATATAATTTTATTCAATTATGCCTTTTGAAGTCTTGGAATCATGCCCACAACGTATTCAATTATTCCTATCCCTATAGTACTAATTCATTATGCATGCATTAAACCCTATACTACCTTTATTATGCACCAAACATCATACATGGGGCATACCAACAACCTCATCAATTCAATACTCTTATTGTTATACTCAACTAAATTATATCAATTATCAAATGTTCCAAGTTTATCAGATTCATCTCTCTTTAAGAGTCTCACTATCAAGAAATTGGTGCATGTTGTAAGCTCAATAGGTAATCTTTCATTCTTTTTCATGTTATTTGATTCATGCAAATTATCAATTAGCGTCAGTTTTGCAGTTTATTACATATGTTATGAGCCCATATAATTATGCAAAATTAAATCAATAATTGTCTTCTTGTTTGTTGTCATATATTTAGTTTACATGTTTTATCTTCCCTTCGTATTTATTTTTGTCATCTTTTTCTTTTTTATTGGACCAATTTATCATATTGGCTTATCATGAACAACTTCAAATATATATTGTTATGTTTTTTGTAATTGGATGTGGCTATTTAATGGCAAAATTAGTATCTACTAAAATTTATAGTGCGTCAATTGGATGAGTATAATTTTTTTTTTTTTTGACGAAGATGGATATAACCAATAACTGATTGAAAATCCGTTACCCATGGGTATGGTACTAGATAATCCCCGATGGTTATTTTGCGGTTATGAGTATGATTAATTTTCATGGTTATGGGGATGAATATAGCATTTCCGTCCCCAAACCGAACCGTTGCCATCTCTAGGTTGCATGCAACCGTCACAAGTAATTGTACCATCAAGATCTCTAACTGCATCGCTGAGGACTAACAAATGTTGATCATGACTAAAATGCTTGATCTGTTGTGCCGCCGCTGATTCTCTTTGGTCATCCGCCGTGCTCCACTGCTCTTGACCAGGTATAAGATCACCATCGTCGTCGGCATTGTCATCATCAAAGGTGTCGGTTATTTCCCCGAAGGTACATAGAGTGTCAGCAACGTAACCACACCGACGACAGTAATAAACAGCGCGGTAACTATCAGTGTTTGTATAGCAGATTTTACAAAACTGGTCCCTCGGGTAGGCATCCTCAAGGTACCAAATAAGTGTGAGGCGGTGTTCGTGCGCACTGATCCTAATGCGGTGTGGTAACGTATGAGCACATGCTTTGTCGACCAAGAGGTGGAACAAAGATACGAGACATGATCCCATGTTCCGCCGTAGATATCACAATCGAATGGATTTTTCTTCCGGAGGACAGTGAACTGATGCACGTGTAGGCGATCCTCAAGAATGAGGCGCCAATTCGAGGCACATTTGACGTCGAGGTTGAGCTCGCAATCAGAACAAGTGTAGGCTATTCGGCAAGGCTGGTCGCAGGAGTCACAAGTGTAAACTGTGAAAGGATCTTTGTAACATTGGAGCTTAAGGGGGTGTTTGCGGTGGATAGGGTGGCGGATCTCACGGGGTAGCTCCGCACATGTTTTGTGGAGGTTGTGTTTATACAAATGATATATTTTCTTTTCTATTCTGTTGTAATGACAGTTAGATGTTTTATATACATCTTACACACACACACACATGCAATAAACTAAAGCTGGCGTGCTTGCTGCCCATGCTGCAACACATCAGAGCACATGAGGTCTGCTGTCAAGGAATATTGCAGCCACGTGCAGTATTCCTTCTGTCCAGGTTGTATCCCAATTGTGCAGTTGATGGAGCAGTCCTTCTGTCCAGGTTGTATCCCAATTGTGCAGTTGATGGAGCAGATTCCTTAACACGCCCCCGCAAGACGGTGGCACCATCGGAGACACCGATCTTGGAACGAAGGAGATGGAAACGTGGACGTGGCAAGGATTGGGTTAGAGCGTCTGCAAGCTGATCAGTAGTGGAGACATGAGAGACTTGAAGAAGACCACGAGTGACACGATCCCGTACAAACTGAAAATCAATATCGATATGCTTCATACGGGAATGGAGAACCGGATTAGCACAATAGAACATGGCTCCAATGTTATCACAAGAAACAGCCGGTGTTGTGGGGAGAGAAATGCCAAGTTCACACAGTAAGGACTGAATCCATATGAGTTCAGCAGTGGTGGCAGCAATGGCCCGATATTCGGCTTCGGTAGAGGAGCGAGAGACAGACCGCTGCTTTCGGGAGCTCCAAGAGATGAGATTGCCACCAAGATAGACAACATAGCCAGTCGTAGATTTGCGATCATCACGATCACCAGCCCAGTCAGCATCGGAAAAGGCATAGAGACGATGAGAGGGGCGACGACAAAGATGAAGGCCAAAGGAAAGGGTACCCTTCAAGTAGCGGAAAAGACGCTTGAGTGCCTGCCAGTGAGTCTCGGAAGGAGAATGCATGAATTGAGAGAGCTTATTGACTGTGAAGGAGATGTCAGGGCGTGTAAGGCTGAGGTATTGAAGTCCACCAACAAGACGACGGTAGGGAGTGGGATCCGTTGGGGAGGAGCCATCATGGAGCATGAGTGAGTGAGTGGTGGAGAGAGGCGTACTGACAGCCTTTGCACCATCCATCTTGGCATTGACAAGAAGATCATGAATGTACTTGTGCTGAGAGAGAAATAGGCCAGTGGCTGTGGGAAGGACTTCAACACCAAGAAAGTAATGTAAGGAGCCCAGGTCTTTGACGGAGAACCGAGTTGCCAACAGGTGAATGAACTTTGCTACAAGTGAGGAATCGTTTCCTGTAATAAGAAGATCATCAACATAAACCAAAAAATAAATTACAGCAGTCCCTTTTTTCAAGAGAAAGAGTGAGGCATCAGAGATGGCATTGACAAAGCCATGGGAGAGCAGAAATGAGTGTAATTCCTTGTACCATGCCCGGGGAGCCTGTTTGAGGCCATAGAGGGCTTTCCTCAATTTACACACATGAGATGGATGATTAGAGTCAACAAAACCAGGTGGTTGGACCATATGACATTTTCACGGAGTGTGCCATGAAGGAAAGCATTGTTGACGTCCAACTGACGAATTGGCCACTTATGAGTCACGGCAAGATGCAAAACAATGCGTATAGTAGTAGGTTTGATCACCGAACTGAAAGTATCTAAAAAATCAACACCAGGACGTTGGTGAAAGCCCTTGGCAACTAAGCGTGCCTTGTACCTGTCAATAGTGCCATCAGGATGCCGTTTGATACGAAACACCCACTTACAACCAATAAGATTTTGAGAGGGAAGGGAAGGAACGAGCTCCCATGTACCATTGCGAATTAACGCATTGAACTCATTGGACATTGCTTGTCGCCAAAGGGGATCCTTAACAGCCTGAGAGACACATGTCGGTTCAACTGAGGAGAGAATGGGATGTTTAGTAGCAGTCATAGCATACCGAGGATTGGGTTTGTGGATACCAGCTTTGGCACGGGTGATCATGGAGTGATCGGGGAGCACAGGAGGTACGGGGGGGTTGGGGGAGGTTGGGTTAGAGGATAGAAAGGTGACAACAGTCCTATGAGGGTTTCTAGTGTATGTACGAACGGAGTTGTTGGGAGGAGGTGGCTGGACGTGATCAGTTTGGGTTGGAAAATATGGTGGGGTGAATATAGGTGCGGTAGAGGTAGGGACCAATGCTTGGCGATTGGGTGACGGTAAGAGAGAAGGGATAGCAGCAGCAATAGGGATCGGGGCAGCGGATGGTGACGGTTCTGAGACAGGGGCAGATTCTGATGATGATGATGTGACGTGTGGTGGCAGCGAAGAAGAAACAACCGACTCAACAGGCCTGGTGGGTAAGTGGACAGGAACATGAGTAACTGGAGAAAGAGAAGAGACCCAAGTGTGATAGTTATCAACCATGACATGGGGAGTGGAGGAAGGGAGGTTAGCAAGAGGAAAAGTGGACTCATCGAATTGAACATGGCGAGAGATAAAAAGTTTGTGGGAGGAAAGATCAAGACACTGAAACGCACTTTGATTAGATGAGTAACCAAGGAAGAGACATGGGCGGGAACAAGGGAGTAATTTATTGGAATTGTAAGGACGTAACCAAGGAAAACACAAGCACCCAAATGTACGAAGACGGGAGTAGTTGGGTTGTTCATCAAATAGTTGAGTGAATGGGGAGAGATTATTAAGAATCGGAGTGGGCATACGGTTGATAAGATAGGTAGCTGTTTTAAAGGCATAAGACCAATAGGTGAGAGGTAAAGAAGCTTGATGAAGAAGTGTGAGACCAGTTTCAACAATATGACGATGTCGTCGTTCGGCGACTCCATTGTGTTGAGGAGTGTGAGGTGGTGTAAGAAGATGGGTGATGCCATTGGATGAGAGAAAATGTTGGAGTTTGATAAATTCGCCCCCACCATCAGTGTATAACCTACTGATTTTTCTTTTGAAGTAATTTTCAACAAGTGCTTTGAAGGTGACAAAAGTGGAAAACACATCAGATTTCTTTTTGAGAGGGTAGAGCCATATATATTTTGTAAAATGATCAACAAAGATAACATAGTAAGAAAAACCATCAATTGAAGAGTATGGAGCAGGACCCCAAACATCACTATAAACGAGGTCTAATGCACCATGACTGGTGAGAGACGAAGTTCCAAACGGGAGACGATGGCTTTTATTACATAGACATGAATGACAAACAGACTTGAACAACTTGGAAGACACATTAATGGAAGACATACGAAGGACTTGTTGGAGAGTTTGATGACTGGGGTGACCAAGACGACGATGCCAGAGGTTGGGAGAGACCACCACACCCACCATAGCTTGTGGTTGATGAAATAATTTAGGAGACCACTCGTACACATCATCCTTATTCGGGCCTCGAAGAAGAACCGCCCCCGTGCTCAGATCCTTGACATGAAAGAAATCAGGAAAAAGTTCAATAGAGGTATTATTTTGTTTATTAAATTTAGAGATAGAAATAATGTCTTTTTTCATAGAAGGAACACATAGAACGTTTGATAAGCTGAAAGATTGGGAGGATGAGGAGGGTAAAGTGGTTGAACCGACATGTGTGATACCCAAACCTGAACCATTACCAATAATTATTTCATCAGGACCATCATATATGGCTGCACCAGAGAGAGTGTTGACATTGGAGGTAACATGGTGAGAGGCACCAGAATCAAGCAACCATGTTGGAGAAGAGGTGGACCGGCCATGGGTGGTAGGATTGGCCACGAGCGGACTGGAAGGTCCAGATTGGAGTTGAGGGCAGCGTTTGGCACTATGACCTTGAGTGCCACACCATTAACAGAAACCACGATAACCTGTGTTATTCATATTGGTAGAGCGGCGACCATTGTCGGTGAAGGATTGTTGGATGGGCTTGTAGGAACCACGAGAATTGGTGGCAATGGAAGATGTGTGGGGGTGCTCAAAGGAACTACGAGAAGGATTGCGAGAGAGAAAGGACCCACGGTTGGAGTTGGAGTTGTGAGAGCGAAAGCCACGATTTGAGGTGTGGAAGCGAGATGTCTGAGTGACATTGGCAGTGATCACTGGGGGTACAACAATGGTATCATCACGCTTGAGAACAGCTTCATGTTCAACCAGTTTGTCATGCAGGTTTTCAAAAGAGATTGAGGTGTCGCGGGAGCGAACTACCGCAGCAATTTCCTTGAAGTCCGAGCCAACACCATTAAGAATGTAGAGGAGGAGATCATCATCAGAGAGGGGGACATCAATGATGGCTAGCTCGTCTGCAATAATGCGGACTTCTTGTAGATACTCAGAGACAGGCTTGTTCTCACGACGCAGGAGAGTAAGGCATTCTTTGAGACCAAGAACGCGGGCACGGACTTTGCTAGCAAAGAGATGAAGAAGCTTGTCCCAAGCCTCCTTGGATGTCTTGGCAGAGGCAATAAGGGAGATGACCTGCGGGGAGACGGAAGCAAGAATCGCATGAAGGAGGAGTTGATCTTGCCGAATCCAAAAGGTGCGAAGCACAGTTTGAGTGGTTGATGGGCAGAGATGAGAACCATCCACATAACCCATGAGATCGTAGCTGTAAAGAAGGGCGTTAAACTGAGCACGCCAGGATGGGTAATTGGTGGGTGTGAGTTTCACAGGTAATTGGGCTGTAGCGTTTATGGTGATCAAGGTGGGAGTAGTGGAGTTGAGGTCTGGTAGAGGGTTGGTTGTAGCGGCGTCAGTGGCCATGGATGAAGACAGGAAAGAGAGGGATCAGAAAAAAATTGCTCGTTGGAGTTTTTGGGCTCGTGATACCATATACAAATGATATATTTTCTTTTCTATTCTGTTGTAATGACAGTTAGATGTTTTATATACATCTTACACACACACACATGCAATAAACTAAAGCTGGCGTGCTTGCTGCCCATGCTGCAACACATCAGAGCACATGAGGTCTGCTGTCAAGGAATATTGCAGCCACGTGCAGTATTCCTTCTGTCTAGGTTGTATCCCAATTGTGCAGTTGATGGAGCAGTCCTTCTGTCCAGGTTGTATCCCAATTGTGCAGTTGATGGAGCAGATTCCTTAACAGTGTTGTCGTGAGGAATAAGGAATGTAGGGATATTTTGGGTATGAGATTATGTAATTGATATCCTAGTATATTTAGGATACTTATTTTACAGTTTGTAGGAGATTTGTATAAGCTTATATATATATATATATATATATATATATATATTCCTCTATGTGAGAAGAATAATATTCAGATCAATATTCATAAAAACCCTAGAATTCTATCATGGTATCAAGAGCAGGTTAGGCCTGCCTTCGACAGCCAACAAACTCACAGTAAACTCTCTCACAGTCTGAGCTCTAGATTGTGTTAGAAACAACAAAATCGAATTCCAGCCTTTGTAAACATCAAGGCTGCGAGAAACCTAATCAAACCCATCCAAGTGACTTGTTACGATGGCTGGAGAACAGAAGGCAGAGTTGATTCCCGTGCACACCGTGTCCAACCCAGGGCTCGGCAAGCTAGGGTATCCAGCAGGGACGGCACCGAGTGGAGGAGGCCAAGTTGGGCCCAAAGTCCAACAAGACAAACCTGATAGCAGTAGGGGTATTGTAGCTGTTGCAGCGGGCCAGCCTAGGCCCAGTTTGTCCCACCTTGTCACGGCAGAAGCCCAGTCAGTGAGGCAGGCCTTGGAGATAGCATCCAAGAGTGATGAAACCGGTCCATTACTGTCTCTCATCAATCAGATTTCAATGAATGAAAACTCGGAAGACTCAAGTAAAATTGGTATTGTTTTAATATCGTCCACCAAAAAAGATACTGGGTGGATAATTGACTCTGGAGCTACGAATCATATGACTTACGATGCATCAATATTTTATCACATGACTCCACCATCTAAAGATAATGTCATCACAGCCGATGGTGATGTTGCTTCTGTAACAGGAGCTGGTTCTATTTCCCTTACTCCATCTTTGTCCATTCACAACGCACTACTTGTTCCGTCGTTGTCCAATCATTTACTATCTGTTCGTCAAGTTACTGAGGAATTAGATTGTGTTGTGTCAATGTTTCCCACTTTCTGCCTACTTCAGAATATCCAGACTCGGGCGATCATTGGGCGTGATACTAAGAGGAGAGGATTATACTACACGGATGATGTGTCGGAAAGCAAAGTGAATCAAGTGCGCAGTAGTTAGCCAAATAGGAATAAGACAATCTGGTTATGACATTGTCGATTGGGGTATGCATCTTTTGGTTATTTGAAAAAATTACTTTCGTCTTTATTTTGTGGCATTTCAGACTCTGATTTTCAGTGTAATGATTGCATTCTGGTGAAGAGCCATCGTGCTTCTTATTATTTGAGTTCCAATACAAGAACAATGTCGTTTGAGTTAGTCCATTCTGATGTGTGGAGGATTTCTCCGGTTACTATTATTCACAACGTCCGTTGGTTTATTATTTTTGTAGATGATTGCACTAGAATGACTTGGCTTTAAAAATTTTCAACAATTTTATCACATGGTTGAAAATCAGTACTCTTTTTCCCTTAAGGTTCTCCACTCAGATAATGGTGGCGAATATCTCAGTACAAAACTCTCTCAATTTTTCCAGGAGCGTAGCATTCGTCATGAGACTACTTGCCCGCAACCCCATAACAAAATGGGGTTACTTAACGCAAAAATAGACATATTTTGGAAATCACTTGAGCACTTCTCATTTGTGCTCATGCCTCTCACCTATATTGGGCGGATGCCGTCAGATATTCTGTTTATCTAATGAACCGAATGTCCACCAAAGTACACAATTTTTGAACTCCTATAGAGGTTTGTTGACCATGTGACATTACTATTTTCTCTTCAATTGTCACCACATATTTTTGGGTGTGTGGCCTATGTACATCTCCACAAGAATCAACGCAATAAGTTGGATTCATGTGCAGTTCGATATATTTTTTTGGGATTTAATGGTCAACAAAAAGGGTACAGGTGTTACCACCTACCAACCAAACATACATATGTCACCATGGATGTGACGTTTTCCGAGCATGAGATGTTCTTTGTCACTGATCAAACCAACTATAACCTTCAGGGGGAGACAAGTACGCAAGAAGATTACAGTTGGATTGATCTTCCAACTGGGCAGGAAGATGGCTACTATGTAACCCAGCAGTACGACACCTGCCAGCATGATATCTACCATGGTGACAGCATCTACCAGCCGGGCCGACAGTTGCCATCAGTTCCAATTGAGGAGCTTGAGCCCAATCTGGGCTTGACCAATTTTGAAACTCGTGAAGCAACACATTAGCTCCGATCCAGAAATAGACTCGAAGGCATGACATAAAGAGAACAGGTTGGTGCACAGCCTAGTGCATGGCCTAATGCACGAGATCATGGTAGTAGTGAGCTGCGACCATTGCTTCAAAATCTGGATGACCAAGGCACTTCCAATAATAACCCTCATCTTGTTGTACCCGTCCATGTGCCCGAGGATATTCATGAGGTAAGTTTATCCCAACCTAATGAAGCTCGTAATTTGACTAATATTGAAAGTACATATACGTTGCCATCTAGACAAAATCGCGGGAAACCACCTGACAAGTATTCACCTGATAGAAAAGTCAGATATGCTATTGCAAAGTATGTCTCTACGCATTGATTGTCCTTTACATACCAAGCCATGGTAAATACAATGAATGGAATCAAAATCCCAACAAGAGTGGAAGAAGCTTTGCGAGATCCCCGATGGACAAAAGCAATGGAAGTTGAAATGAAGGCTCTATAGAAAAATTAGACTTGGAGCATGGAGTCACTACCACAAGGGAAAAGACCAATGGGATGCAAATGGGTATTCACCATAAAACACAATGCAGACGAAACCATTGACAGACAAGGCAAGGTTGGTTGCTAAGGGGTATACACAGACTTTTGGAGTAGACTATCAAGAAACATTTGCCCCAGTAGCAAAGATGAACATTATTCGAGTTCTTTTGTCTTTAGCTGCTAACTTTGATTGGCCATTAAAGCAATTTGATGTAAAAATATGCCTTTCTACATGGAGACCTGGAAGAAGAAGTTTACATGGAGCTTCCACCCAGGTTTGAAGTACCGAACAGAACAGGTAAAGTGTGTAGGTTGCAAAGCTCTTTATGGACTCAAGCAGTCGCCGAGGGCGTGGTTTGGAAGATTCACTGATGCAATGAAGAAATATGGTTACCAACAAGGGAATGCGGATCACACTTTGTTTATCAAACGCAGGGAAGGAAACGTCACCTTGTTAATAATTTATGTGGACGATATGGTGGTTACTAGTGATGATACTAAAGAGATGAAAAGATTATAGGAGTATCTCTCTTCGAAGTTTGAGATGAAAGATTTAGGAGGCTTGAAGTACTTCTTGGGAATTGAAGTTGCTCATTCCTGTAAGGGTATTTACTTGTCATAGCGGAAGTATGTTCTGGATCTTTTGTCTGAGACAGGGATGTTAACATGTAAACCAGCAGAAACACCTATAGTTCATAATCATCATCTAGCGATTTATCCTAACCAAGTTTCGGCAAACAGGGAAAGATACCAGAGGCTAGTGGGAAGGTTGATCTACTTGTCTCTCACGAGACCAGATATTGCATATGCTGTAAGTGTGGTAAGTCAATTCATGCACTCTCCTAGTGATGATCACATAGCTGTAGTAATGCGAATTTTGAGTTATTTGAAAGGTGCACCTGGAAAAATGGTTGATTTTCAGGAAACATAGGCATCTAGAGGTAAAAGGGTGCACATATGCTAATTGGGCTGAGAATATTACTGATAAACGCTCTACATCAGGATAGTTTACATTTGTTGTAGGTAATCTTGTAACGTGGATGAGCAAGAAACAAAATGTGTTTGCTAGGTCCACTGCAGAGGGCGAATACCGTGGTATGACACATGGAATTTGTGAATTGTTGTGGCTAAGGATCCTTTTAATCGAGATTAGGTTCAAGCCACATGGAGCTATGATGCTGTATTGTGATAATCAAGCTGTGAGAGAAATAGCTAATAATCTAGTTCAGCATGATCGCACAAAACATGTTAAGGTGGATAGACATTTTATTAAAGAAAAGTTAGATGTCAAGTTGATTGATATTCCATATATGAAATTTGAAGATCAGTTGGCTGATGAACTTATGTCATGTCGTCAAAAGTGTTTCAGGACTCACTTGACAAGTTGGGCCTAGGTGATATCTACGCACCAACTTGAGGGGGAGTGTTGTTGTGAGGAATAAGGAATGTAGGGATATTTTGGGTATGAGATTATGTAATTGATATCCTAGTATATTTAGGATACTTATTTCCTAGTTTGTCGGAGATTTGTATAATCTTATATATATATTCCTCTATGTGAGAAGAATAATATTCAGATCAATATTCATATAAACCCTAGAATTCTATCAGGTTGTAGGGGAAATAAGGATCGACACATTGGTTGCAAGTGTAGCAAGGGCCAACCACGGCCTCCTCCCACCCATTGCAAATAAAGAATCAACCATCCTTTCTCCGCTCTTTTATGTACGTCAATGGACGTCTGTGACTGAAATGTTCAATCTCCATTTTCTTGATCTCTGGTAGAAAATTACTAATGCACTAATTTGAGTGTTTTGTTACAGTGGAACAAAAATATACCTTGCTTGAGATTGACCCATTGAAAAATGCTGGAGGACCTACCTCTTTTTCTTTTTCTTTTTCTTTTTCTTTTTTACCCCAATCCTAAAGCAATCTGTCGATGGTTTTCTTGTTTAGTAAGTCAGTAACTTTTCTTCTGTGTAATGTTTCCTTTGAAGCTTTTGGCATATAGGATTGCACTTTTTTTACAAAGTATTCAAAAATCTAAACCACATCGGAAATTATGTCAAAAACATAAGATGGTGAAGAGTTCACAAAAAAATTTATTTTTTTGAGAGAATCTCTTTAGCATTTCCTTCCAATGTATGTATGACAGTATGAGGGAGGTTTTAATGGGATTTTCTTTTATGTGCAAATTAGTATCGTCTTTTAAGGTTTGCATAGATTGATATTCTTAAATATGTTTCATCTCACGGCCAGCCACTGAAAAAGGTTGCCAAGTGCCAACTAAAGATACAAGTGGGACTATGAGAAATGGAAGCAAATACAAAATACTATAAGCAATGGCGAAGTCAAAATTTTTAATAGGGTTGTGTTGAGTCTACAAACAACTTAACCTACAATTGAATTCGGAGCATGCCAACTTGACGACTGTACTCAGTCGATGAGTGAATGAATGTGTTAGTGGTGGTGTCGAACGTGCTAAACTTCTATATCTTGCGATTGCGACCAAGGAAAGAACTCGTCTTGATCTCTGGATTTTAGAGCCTGAAGGCAAGGTTGGTAGTTACTTTGAAGTTTACGAATCACCTACACAGACTCGGCTGCTTCAATTATGTTTGTCCAAATATAAGTGCGCCAAATTAGTACCAAACTATATGGACACAAATACTCAAAGGAGATAAGTGTCTTGGTTGTAGATGTGGTTCGGCTGTTGAAATGTCGAACTCTGAAATGTACTTGTGAATATCTAGCTGAAATGTACTTGTGAATCCAATCATAAAATAAGTTCGGCTTTCAATGTGCCGAACAATATAACCTGAGCCGAGAAAGATGAAGTGACCTCTTCCAACAAGATCTCCAAGAATTCTTGTTGATAAAGACTTGGATAGGTAGAGTAATATTATCCAATACAAACTGGAAAATGCTCTACATTTGTCTGACTCTACGGTGTCAATGTTGTTCAATACAAACTGTAAGATATCGCTGATTGTCAAGCACAGTGTTGTTTGTAAGATATGTTTGACAATATTAGAAAAGTTAAGATTTTTCTCAAAGATAAAAGAGTTTTACGTAAATCGAAAAATTACACCGAACAAATTTATGTGTTGAGCTGAAGTTCTTTCATTCTTCTAGCTTGTATTTACAGAAGTCACATTCTTGCTTGGCACGGCCTGATGTAGAATTCAACTGCAACTCAAACTTTAGGAAGGAAGACTGATCCGTGTGCCATAGGGGCTAAAGTCAAGCCTTCAGATGACTATCCGCACTTTTCAAACAAATCGAAAGCCTATTTAGGCTTTATCACATCACCACCAAAATCGTAGCCCATCTAGGCTTCTTATCTCATCAATAGTTCCATCTCATGTATGCATCTCACCAAGCCACGTACATGGCAACATTTACCCATCATTATTATCGCCAACCTTTAAATGGATAAATAATTAATATCTCCACCATATCACCTCACCAATCAAATCTCCTTTTTTTATGTCTTAGTCATCAACAAATACCACGTGCGCCTTATGTAGCCAAAGTCCAATTCCGAGTCGACATCACATACTCAATTCAAAGCATGCAACAACACAACTGACTAGCGGCTATATTATCTCATGCTTATTGGGATATTATTGTGATAACATCAATAAAGAGATAATATCAAAACAGTCTCCATTCTCCTCAGGTAAAAGTTAAGCCACGAAATTGGAAGATGATTTTCCAATTGATGGATAAACTCATGTGTCGCCATTAAATCATTAAATTGTAATAGAAGTCTCCAACGGATAAATGATCTTCATGGTGTTTGTATAATTCCAATTGCATAAATAATTTTGATCTTTGATTTTTTTCTCATCCAACAATTTAGAATTCTGCTCACTCAACTGCTTCAATTGCTTTATCTAACGGTACAAAATAGAGTATAAAAGGTTGCTACCAAATTTTGTTGGTAACGCCTAGCGGGATCGACTGTAAAATGTGAGTTTAGTACAATTAGGTTTAGTTTGGTGGGCAACAAGGATCAGTTTGAGTGACCAATATTCAACATAAGCAAAACTACATTTAGGAATGTTTTCTTCCCTAGAAGCTACTTGTGTTATAGCCCATGGTAGTATTGTATATGGCTCCGCTATTAATTATAACTGAATATCCTCACTTACTTGAGCTTTAGTCTACTACAATTATAACATTCTTAAAATGTTATGAAAAACCACTTTCGGTATATTATACTAGTTAGTACGTAGGTTTTATATTTACACTAAGGATACGTGGGGAAATTGAGTTGCAATATTATTCATTAAATAACGCTAAGCAGTTACTCAATTAGTAACTTAATATGATGTTAACCACTTGTCTAAATCAGCTTTACAATATTTTTCATAATCTGAACTAATTATTTTTTATGTTATTACTGAAAGATCGACTATGCAAAAATGCACTTAAATCGGAAATTATTAAGTTGTCTTTAACTTTATAGATGGACACACAAAGTGTTACTGATAGATAGTGATACGTTCACCATAATAATCGTAAAGCTAAATAGTTTTAGATTTGAGCGAATGTTTGCAAGAATAACCTATAAAAAAATAAAAACTTAAAAGCGAACGATTTTGGTCATAAAATTATTTTATATAGTAAGTCCAAACAAATAAATTGCGCTGTATTTAACTTATTGACTATCAATTTGAGTGCTCCTACATAATAAGTTTCTCACTGTTTTTTTTTTCTCCCCCATGTGACACATGATATGCAGTAATGCACAGAAAATCATTGCATTTCTAATTTTCTTACGAGAAATGACAACAACAATGTTGTGGTGCCTACTGACAATGCTTTGTAAAGTGAGCGACAACAAAAGTAAAACTATATGGCATGCACTTTAGGTTTTAAGAAAATAATAATTATATACTATATGTGATGCTTTTAAGAGAAGGGATCTCAATTTTATGGGACTAACTACATAAAATTTTAACGATGTGAATTGTTTATTTTTTAAATTACACCTTTTAGATTGTATTTGTAAAATATTAATCAAATCAGAAATATTTGAAACATCTAATTGAGTAAAAAGAATTTGACGAATGCTTTATTCTATAAGAAACAATAAAATTTTATTGTAATAATTAAATAGGCATATGATTTCGAATTGAATTGAATTTTTGCAACGATAATCTATGAATCGAGGCTTACTACCAAATAGACATTCGGATCGTTAAAGTTTGATGTAAGGTTGATCCCACAACTAATTCTCTTTTCACTTAAAAGATCTATATATATATTTTTTTTCCTACACACATTTAATTAATATTTGATTTATTCAATTTGATAATTTAAAATAAAGAGTAGTACATAAGAGTTAAAAAATGTGTGCAGGTATAGTTTTCTATATATTTGGTTGTCATTGGTCAAAATGCTATATTATTACTTGATTGTTATTCCTAGATGCAAGTAATCACAGTATTTTGCTTTGTAATAATTTGTCCTCGAAAAGTGTGACCAACCTGCAAAGAAAAATATTCTTACATAATCAAACCGTATTATTCCTTCAAGAGGAAAGAGAACCAGTTCAGTGAGTCTTTTTTTTTTTTTTTTTTTTTTGTAAATTACTGTATGAAAAGATGGTTTCTTTTGGAAATCAGCAAGATAAAAGCATTTTGTCCCCTTAAAAAACAAAACAATTATGCCAAACATAGCAAGAGAAACGAGAGTAACCCACTTTAAGATTCCCCCAAGGAGGAAGCAATTCTTCTGGGATTAATGATAACTTGTTAGGGTCCTTGGCCTCTTAAGAACAACTTTAATAGTTGGGCTAAAAATCAAATTTTTTAATCCGAAAAATTTAACTTTTAATCCAGAAATAGTTTTTCTGCTCCAACTCTTATGGCCTAAAATTTTAGCCTGGGATTATTAAAGAATAAACTTAGGCTATTTTTTTTCTTAAATTAAATTAAAAAATATATATATGTAGACTATCGTAAATTAATTTTATGAACATTTTAATCTAAAAATATTTAAATTCCGATAAATATTGAAAATTACTAAATTTTTCACAAAGCAAGCCTTCAACTTAATACAACCAATAATTCATAAACCACATAATTAATAAACTACATAAACTTAATACAAATGACAATTAATAAACTTAATTAATAAAGCACATAATTCATACACTACATAAACTTAATAATTATATCCACTATCTTCACTTGGTGATGGACTTCGTGATTGAATTGGGAGATAGGGTTCAGAGGATTCATCATCTTGAAACATACTCCTTGAGGCAAACTTTCGCAAAATTTCCTTTTGCTTACCACATAAGAACTTCTTCCTCTCTATAGTGTATTTGCTGAGGTCATCCATCATCAAATTAACTTCAAACCTCTCTTGCTCCCTATCTAAGATTTCCTTCATTTGCAAATGCATTCGAGTCGTTTCTTCTTGGCGAGCGCTATGGGTTTCGTTCAATTTTGCAATTCCGGTAGCAAAGTGTCCACTCATCGGATCTTGGGACTTCACTTTTCTCTTTGCTTCTTTTTGCTTATCTCTTCCCAGGGTCCTTGCAAAAGAAGGAGATAGGGTCATTTCATCGACACCTTCATCTCCGACATGTGCCTGTGCGCCTTCACGTTGAAATAATCTTCCCCATTGTTGGTCCGCATTGGTTCCCCACCTCTGACAATCCTTGAGGATGTCCCAAGTATGTTGCAACTTAAAAACTTGATTTTTTTGGTGGTACTCTTGTCTTGTAAATTTCCATTGCTTTGTCACCATATGCAAAAAAATACATAAAAATAATTAGTTGCAAACTAATATTATGTACATGACAAATAAAATATCAAGAACAAAACTCACAATTTCTATGGCACTCATTCCACTAGGCATGCCAACCACGACTCTCTCCAAGCTTCCCTTCCATAAAGTGCATGCTTTGTTAATAGTCTTCCACCAATCATAAAAACCATCACCGTCCCGCTCGCCGCCGTTGCAGTTTTCTTGAAACTTTACAATGATTTTATCCTACAAAACTTTTTTATTTTGATTTGTGCCAACTGCACCATCTTCGCTAACAAAAACTCATGCCAAGTATAAAGCAACATCTTCCTCACAGATCCAATTACGACCTCTAATATGCTTTCTTGCCATGTTGAACAATTTGGAAATGGAAAGAAATGGTAGAAAGATAAATTGAAAGAATTGTAGGAGAAAATTGAGTTTTGTGTGGATGTTTGAACAAATACATAGGTATTTATAGAGTTTTTGGGTGAATTTTGAGTTAAATTTTTTTTTTAATTATTTTAGCCGTTAGATTTAAATTTGGGCCGTTAGATCTTTTTTTTTTTTTTTTTTTACTGTTAGATTTGATTATATTCAATCTTAGCTGTTGGATTCAATGTATTTTAAAATAACATATTATAAAAAAAATGAAATTTGAATCTGGACCATTGGATCAACCAACGGTCCTTTAATCACAACCCTTGGATGTAATTATAGCCGTTGGGAGCTCAAGTGGATGGCCGACACACGGCTTGACAGAGGGGCCCACCCTGTCGGGAAACCCTTGCAAGTGCACGCGTGGGGCGTGTTGGAGCGTGGACAGGCCGAGACTGCCCAATTGCCAGCAAGTCCATTCACACATGGGGGAATTTTTTTGTGAGGGGGGTATTTGGCCCAACTTTAGCATTTGGCTTTTAGCCCAATGTTTTAGCTTGGGTTGGAGAGTTTTTTTTGGGGTGGGGGGTGGGGGGAAATTTGGCATTAAGTCCACGATTGGAGTCCAACTCACACATGCCAGGTGGTGTTCCCCATCAATAAGAATTAGATACCTGCATATTTTTTTCTAACTTGTTAGGGTCCTTGGCCTCCTAAAGGATGAGAAATTTTTCAGAGTTCCCGAAACTCCAACTCACATATGCGAGGTGGTGTTCCCCATCAATAAGAATTAGATACCTGGATAGTTTTTTTCTTTCTCCTTTAATTAAAATAAGTTCTTAAAAGCTGAAGTGCAACCGTCAAACACAAGCTAACGGAGGTTTACTTTGAAACCCCAAGGGTGCCGCTGACAACATTGTTCTAAGGGCTTCTGCAAATTGCTTTCAAACTACCATCTAAAAAGAGAGGATGGAATAGAGGCAACGTAGCGACATGAACGGAGAATACGATTCTCTCTCT
Organism: Pyrus communis; assembly: GCF_041283825.1. Classification (NCBI taxonomy): domain Eukaryota; kingdom Viridiplantae; phylum Streptophyta; class Magnoliopsida; order Rosales; family Rosaceae; genus Pyrus; species Pyrus communis. The sequence continues at coordinate 20,547,635 of NC_142576.1, read as the reverse complement.
CTTTCTCCATGGGAACCAACCCAAGCAAACAAGTGCGATTACACAGTGTGGCCTGGCATTCTCTCCAACGTTGACGTATTGCCTCTTCCGACCACCGGCTTTGCCCTCACATAGGGCGAAACAAAAATAAACTCTGCACCCACATCCTGGGGCGGCTGATTCTGGGGTCAAACCCTCTCTCCCAAGACTCCGCCGAATTTTTTTTTTTTTGCCTCACTATCGATTGCAGCTTTGGAAAACTAGAATGCTTTGGCAACAGTGCCACCCAGGTAGCCACTCTCGCTGAGTTCACGTTCGACAAGGCTAGCGATGGAAAGTATAACTCTGTGAAATTGTTTTTGTTTTTTCCGTTGACAGATCAACATCTCGGTTAAAAAAATAAAAAAACAAAAAAAAGATCCAGATGTCTAATTCTTGTTGGCGCGGAACACCACCTTGCATATGTGAGTTGGAGTTCTGGGAACTTCGAAAAATTTCTCGATGGTATGGTAGGTGACTGTCCTTTAGGAAAATTTTTTTAGAGTTCCAAGAACTCCAACTCACATATGCAAGGTGGTGTTCCCTGCCAACAAGAATTAGACACCTGGATTTTTTTTTTTTTAAACTAAGATGCTGATCTATTAACGGAAAAAAAAAAAAACAATTTCACGGAGTTATACTTTCCATCGTTGGCCCCATAAAACGTGAACTCAGCGAGAGTGGCTACCTGGGCGGCACCGTTGCCAGAGTATTCTAGCTTGCCAGAGCTGCAATCGATAGTGAGGCAAAAAAAAATTCTTGCGAAGTCTTGGGAAAGAGGGTTCAACCCCAGAATCAGCCGCCTTAGGATGTCGGTGCATAGTTTATTTTGGTTTCACCCTATGCGAGGGCGAAGTTGGAGGTCGGAAAAGGTGAGACGTCGATGTTGGAAAGAATGTCAGGCCACACTGTGTAATCGCACTTGTTTTCCACCATCGTTAGTCGTTACTCATCCTGCAAGCTTTGCTTGCTTGGGTGGGTTCCCATGGGGGGAGAGAGAGAGAGAGAGAGAGAGTCGTGTTCTCCATTCACGTCGCTACGTTGCCTCTATTCCATCCTCTCTTTTAAGATGGTAGGTTGAAAGAAATTTGCAGAAGCCCCTAAAACAATGATGGCGGCGCCTTTGGGGTTTCGAAGTAAACCTCTGCTAATTTTTGCTTGACGATTGCACTTCAGCTTTTAAGAATTTATTTGAATTAAAGGAGAAAGAAAAAAAAAATCCAGTATCTAATTCTCATTGGTGAGGAACACCACCTGGCATATGTGAGTTGGCGTTCCGGGAACTCTGAAAATTTTCTCCACACCATCAAGGACTACTCACCGTTTTTTGTTATTCTATGGTCGTCCGAATGTTAAATGCAAAACGAGATCCTTTTTTGTCTTAAAAGCAATGCGAAAGAGGCTATGGAACTAGAAGTTCCTTACCTTAGTGCAATTGATGCATTATTGTATATAGGTGAATGCATTACTTCTCCTTTGTTGTTAATCTTTTAGCGACATATAGCAATGTACCTACAAGCAGACATTGGACAAATGTTAAAGACATATTCCGTTATCTCAAAATTACGACGAATTTGGGTTTGTTCTATCCCTATGAATCCTCGAGCAAAGATGCTGCACCTCGATTCTCGGATTGATTCCCGCCTTGTAGTTTATGCTAACGCTAGGTACTTATCTAACCTGCACAAGGCGTGTTCTTAATGAGGTACAACTTTATCATTGGAGACACCACAATATCTTGAAGGTCAACCAAACAAACCTTAGTTACGGCTTTTTCGAACCATCAATTGCATAGCCATGTTAAGGACTACCCTAGGCTATAGCCCAGGTCGCTTTCCATAGAAAATGAAAAATTTACATATAATTTTTATTGATTTTCGAATGTAGCCCATCATATATTTAGTCACTAATCATAATTCTCTTGGTTTAATTATATAAAATTGTATAATACAATTTACAAACCATGTTTTTTTTTTTAACATCATTTTTCTCATCACTTCTCACCTTGTGAAATTTTCTTAAGCTAGAAGATATTGTGAAAAATACAATATCAAGTTTGTTTGTTTATAAAGATTTAAATCTTTAAGCTAGCCCACCCAATGAAAATTTTCTAGCTTCGCCAGTGCGAACCATGTTGAGATATTTGCCCTATATGAAGCCAGTCAAGAGTGGTTTTTGTTGAGAACATTTATGGAACATATTTGAAGTACTTGCAGACTTTCTTCCCTTGACATCCCTACAACAAGCTAAGAAAATAACACATCATATATCAAACAACTTAAGAAGGGATACATGAAAGATGACAACACCAAAGTTCTTTTTCTCTCATCAGCAACATGAACATCAGATCATTGAAGTTAAGAAAATTCGGTAATAGGACAACCTGGCTGATCTTTGCACCAAGTCATTGCCAAAGTCTACCTTCCATAAGCTTGTTCAAGGAATTGGTATGCGTACTTTATGAGTTATAACATCTTTAGTTTTCTTTGGAATTATGTCAAACTCAAGGGGAGTATCCCGAAGTATACTCACTTGGCCTTAATGTACTATTTTCTCTCTACATTTGGAGCAATTTTCCCCCTTGGGGTTTTTGCTTCTGCCTAGGTTTTAACGAGCACCCATCCCAAGCCAGTCATATTCTTGTGTACGTTCCGTAGGTGTTTAATTGGCTTTGCATCAAACACACCGTTTTCCTTAGATTATGGATTTTTGTCCCATATTGGGTTTTACTATTGTAGGGTTTTGTGAGACTTGTTTCCATATGCAAGTTCCTTTGTTTGAGACTAGCGTGTTCCTATATCAGTGCTGACAAGTCAACTTCCTCAACTTTTCCGAACCTAATGTTGCATTTACTTGAGTATATACACACACTAAAGAGGTAGTGTTATGAATATTATTTAACATGTGATTGTGTAAATCCTAATTAGATTTGAATTCCAGATTATCCATTATTCTAGTGATTCTTTCCTTTTAGGATTGTACTTACTTGGAGGACAAGCTAATCCTCTTATCTTGGTTTACTATAAATAAAGGCACTGACATAGGGAGAATCGCACAATTACTAAGCATGTTACAATTTCTCCACTATCTCTATTGCTGCAGCATTGTTTCTCTCCCTCAAATAAGCTTCAGTTTCTTACAATTATAATATTCTTTAAATGTTATGAAAAACCACTTTGTGATGTATTTTCCTAGTTAGTACGTAGTTTTTATATTCACACCAAGGATAAGTGGAGAAATTAAGTTACAATATTATCTGTTAGGTAACGCTAAACAGTTAGTAATTTAATACTATGTTAACCGCTTGTCTCATAATATTAACCGGTCATTTTTCATGTTATCATTGAAAAATCAACTATGCAAAAATTCACTCGAATCGGAAATTGTTAAGTTATTTAGGACTTTATAGATAGACGCATAAAGTGTTAGTGATTGATAGTGATATGTTCATAATAATAATCGAAGAGCTAAATAATTTTCTATTTGGGTAGATTTTTTGCAAGAATAACCTATGAATGAGGACCTAAGTGAACCGTTTTGATCATGAATTACTTCACAGAGTAAGTCCAAACAAATAATTAGCATCATATTAACTTATTGATTATTGAACACTTGAGCGCTCCTATATATAATAAGTTTCTAGCTATTTTTTTTCCAACCCCATGTGACACATGATATGCACATAAAGTCATTGCATTTTTCTTTTCATAAGAGAAATTCATAAGAGAAAAGACAACAACAACAATATTGTAGTTCCTATTGGCAATGCGTTTTAAAGTAATCGACAAAAAATTTAAAATTGTATAGCATTGTCCATGCACTTTATGTTTTAAGAAAATGATAGTTATCTACCTTTTTTTACTACACAGATTTGTTTAATTTGTTCATAGAATATATTTGATTTATTCGATGGTCTAAAATAAAGAGTAGTATGTAAGACCTGCTCTAATCCTTGAGTTAGAATCTAAAATTTAGATTTTATTTAGATTCTAAACCGCCGCCTCCCCCCCCCCCCCCCAAAAAAAAAAAAAAAAAAAAAAAAAACTTACTGTAATCATTGGGCCAAAAATCAATTTTGGGTTAATTAATTTTTGGGGCAAATTTAACACAAGAAACTAGCTAAGGTAAAGGCCTAGCCCACCCCTAAGCATGGACGCGTAAAAAAAAAAAAAAAAGAGACCCAAGGCCCACTGATGAGCCCCAAAAGCCATACATACGTTAGGCATGCAACGCTCAACAATGGTGTGACCCACTGTTAAGGTAAGTGTCAGGCACCAGCTGGAGCGCAATGGCTCTTTTTGAGATCCAACAATCGAGATTACTGGATCATTGGTTAATCCAACAATCCAGATTCAATTCTTTTTAATTTTTAAATCTAATTTATTAATTCATTAAATCTAAATCTAGCGGTAAAAAAAAAAAAAAAAAAAAAACAATCTAACTACCCAAACTTAGATCCAATTGCTAAAACAGTTAAAAAAATTTGTTTAAATCCAAAGTCACCCAAAAACTCTATAAATACATATGTATTTGTTCAAACATCCACACAAAATTCACTTTTCTCCTACAATTCTTCCAATTTGTTCACTTTTCTCCTACAATTCTTCCATATTGTTATTGTTTCCTCAAAATCATCACTCTCACATCAATGGGTGACAAAAGAAGACGAAGCTTGGCAATGCAGATAACACAATTCCAAGCACTTGCTATAGTTGACGAACAAGAAATCAACAACGAAGAAGCCGAATTTGGAAACGTACTTATGCAATATGCGCACCATGCTGAATCTAGCTTTTGTGGTTCTGTCCCACGACATGAATTCATGCAATGTGGCACAGAAGAGTGCCATGATAGGATAATGAAAGACTATTTAATTGAATGTCCGAAATATCCTCCTTATGATTTTCGGAGGCAATATTGGATGAGGATAGAGCTTTTTGAAAACATCTTGAATGCAGTTGTCCACCAGAACAACTACTTTGCAAGGAAGTAAGATGTTGTAGGCCGACTGAGTCTATCACTGCATTAGAAGCTCACATCTGCATTTTAGATACTAGCCAATGTGTGATCTGCAGACACAACTGACTAATATTGTAGACTTGCAGAGATCATTGCTATTAAAAAGGGCAAGCAGTTCTATAAGGCAATTGAGGCCAAATATGGGCAGGCATACCTTCGAAAGCCAAATTGTGAAGACTTGAAGATGTTTCAGGCTTCTACATAAAGTGGACAAAAGAGGCTTTCTTGGCATGATAAGAAGTCTTGATTGTATGCATTGGGTTGGAAGAATTGTCCTACTGCTTGGGTTGGTCAATTTAAAGGTTGTCACAACAAGCCAACCATCATTCTCGAGACTATGGCATCTTACGACACATGGATTTGGCATGCATTTTTTGACGTTCCTAGATCAAACAATGATATCAATGTTCTTCGGTTTTCTCCCATGTTCGATGATGTCGTTAATGGATGGGGGCTCGAATAGAGGTACAAGATAAATTAAGGCTGGAAAAAAATCCCGAATTTCCCAACCTCAACCGAAAGATCTTGAACCCGAAACCGAAAAATCCCAAACAATTCAGTAACCCATACCGAACTGAAATCAAAACCTTCAATGAGAGTTTTGGTCATTTGTTCGGGAATCTCGAACTTAACCAAACAATTTTTATATATAATTAAATATATAGTTTTAATTATTATAGGTCATTGAATTTGGTTGAGAATTAATCTCAACCGTTCATTTATAATTAACCCTAACCTTTCTCGACCCCACTCTTACTGCCTCTCTCTCTCTCGATTTCTCTTCCCTAATTTTTCGTCGATCGATCTCTCCTCCTCCTTTATTCTCCACCTCTATTAGTCCTCGTCTCTAATTCTCCATCGATCGACCTCGAACCCATCCCACCACCAACTCTCCGTTGGTCGATCTCGAACCCAACCATTACCACCACTCCATCGATGGATCTTGAACCTAGCCACCACCATCTTCTTCGAGTCTTAACTCCGACTACCACACCATACCCTCTTATCTCGCTCCACCCACCATACAACCAACAAGAAAATCACGTTCATCAGATCTAGCAAGCAGGAAGGAGGAGGAAAAATATGGCCTTAAGCACAAACTCACTAGTATCAGAATTAGAAGTAGCATCAGATTGGTTCGAACTAATTTTCTTTGGTTGATGCAATTTTGTTTCGAATTAAGATTAGAATTCTAGGGTGTGTGAAAATTGGGTTCTAGGATTTGGATTTGGTTTCTGCAACTAAGGTTTGTTCTAGGATTTTATTTTTGCAATTGGGGTTTCTGTAATTAGGATTTTTACAATTTGGATTTGATTTTTGCAATTGATTTTTGGAATTTGGATTTCTGCAATTGTCCTGAACTACACCGAGTTCCTGAAAATTATTCGGGAATCCTATAATTGCAGTTCGGTTTCGGTTCTAGGCTATGAGTTTCGGTATAAATAGTAATAACATGTGCTAGATTACTAATTAATTGATGATATTTATCATAGTTGGTCTACATTTGTGAAAAGTTATTCCCATCTTGATAGTGCAAAGAAGAAATTGTTTTTACATAAACAAAAGTTGTATAGGAAAGATGTGGATAGAGCGTTCGAAATCTTACAAGCTTGATGGACCATTGTTAGAGGGAGGTTTTGCACGATTCTAGAATATAGACGACCTACATTCAATCATGATGATGCATAAATTTGCACAATATGATTGTTGAAGATGAGTACAGAGAAATTGAAAGAATTTTGACGAGATGTGGATGAGGACGTGGAATATCTAGATGCAAGCACATACGATACTTGACAAGATAGGTCACACTTAATGAGTACATGAGACGTCTTCATAGGATTCAAGCTCTAGAAGGCGATGACACCCTTTGAAAATATTTGGTTGAGCATATATGCCACTGAGAAAGAGCAAGGGCATGCTAGTGTGTTGGTCTTTTCTTGTAATAAAATTAAGTGTGCTAGTGTGTTGTTCTTTCTTCTTAATAAAATTTGTAAATTTTCAATATTTATTGAAATTTAAAAAATTTTAAGTTAAAATGTTCATAAAATTAAATTAGAATAGTCTAAGTAATTTTATTTTATAAAAAATTTACCTTAAATAAATTAGTCTAAACTCATTCTTTAATAATTTCAAACTAAAAATTTAACCCAGAAGGGTTGGAGGTGAAAAACTGTTTTTCAATTAAAACTTAAATTTTTAGATTTTAATCCGAGAGTTGAAGATGGTCTAAGTGCAGAAAAAAAGTATGTAGTTATAATTCCCCAATAAGGGTTGGAGTTGGTCAAAATGTCATATGATTACTTGATAGTTATTTTTATTTACAAGAAATGCTAAGAAAACTCTTTTAAATATAGAACTCTTTATGAATTCTTTGTCATGTCATGTTTTGATACAATGTTTTATAATATTAGCACATGAATTGACATTAAACTGTGAGGTGATAGAAAATTTATTAACAGTTCCGATTTGTGAAAGGATCCTTAGTACTTCTGTATCTTGCTTTGCTTTGTACTAATTAGTCCTTGGAAAGTGTGACCAACCTGCAAAGAAAATATTCCTACATGGTCATATACCATATTCTTCCTTTAAGAGGAAAGAAAACCGGCTCAGTGATAGTTTTTTCTTTTGTGAATTACTGTATGGAGAGATGGTTTCTTATGGCAGTCAGCAAGATAAAAGCATTTTGTCCCTAAAAAAAAAACAACAATTTATACCAAACATAGCAAGAGAAAAAAGAATCGTAATAGGAAACCAACCCACTTTAAGATTCCCCAATGAGGAAGCAATGCTTCTGGGATTAATGATAACCGACCGTTCAACTACTGTTAACTTGTTAGGGTCCTCGGCCTCCAAAAGGACAGTCACCTGCCACACCGTCATGGATTACTCACCATTTTTTGGTCTAAATAATCTAATTATTATTCTACGGTTTTAGTGAATATGAGCAAGGAAAAAAATTGAGATTTTACTATAAATTTAATTAGTAATATGAAAAGTCGTTTAATTACTTATAAGCATATGTAAAATTCTTCTTTTTATTAATGTTGAATTTATTCTCAACATGCTCATTCACATGTGGTTAACACAATTCTGGTGACGTGAAGTTATTAGGCTTTATACGTTAGACAATCTGCTCTGATACTATAAAAAAAAAGTTAGGATTTCATTATAAAATCAATTAGCAATATGAAAAGTAGAGTAACTCAATTACTTACAAACACATGCAAAATTTCTCTTCTCATTAATGTAGAATTCATTCTCAATAAACGACGAGATATATCTGTCCTAAAAAATTGAAGTTGGTCATTTGCCATGATTGATTCTAATAGAGGTTTAGTTGGCTTTTATAAGCAGGTTGGCTAGTTGAAGTGTGTATCCAGTTAGATATTGATCCTTCAGAAAAGTCATCTGTTGGCAAGAGTGTCTTTCTCAATTATGTTTGTATAAAAGATAGAGTGTAGGATTAACTTTTGTAGAGTACTGATAATACCTTAGTTGACAATAATGGGATCGAGGGAAAGACTTTAGTAGGGTAGATGTTCGTCTTCTAGCTTTACTCACTCACTCTCACGAACACTACACAAACTCTTTTTTTCAGATGACGCGACAAGCTTAGCTACGTGATATCCCTACTGAAGGAGGGCAGCTCATATAGAAACAAGTTTAATATCACTTGACATTTTAATCTAATAATACAATGTTATGTGCTGACGCATGCTATTATTTTATTAAAATAGAATTCTACAATAACAATAAGTTCGTTTCATGTAAATTTTTCTCCCACCAAATATTCTTTTTCATTCAATAGATAGCCTTCATGAAAGGAAAAAGAATAATTCATTGAAGCCCAACCAAATTGTAACCAAAACTAAACTAACAAACTGAAACCCTAGTTACCAACCTCGACTCCTTTAGGCCATCAAGTATCCCATTTTCCAAACACAGCTCTGATCTCAAGTAGTTCCACTGGAAATGGAAAAGAAAAGTAGTCCGACACCTCACACACTCACAGGGTTCAGAATTCAGAGTGAGATTCTAGCCAAGATATCTGCAGAGCAGTCTAGGATATCAAAAAAAGAATCAAAGTACAATCTCTCAGAGTCTCTCATGGCAACATCCCCAGAAAATGTCACATCCTTATTATTTTCCAACAAAAAAATTTGTCGCTTTCTAGCTATTATTTATCAAACAAAAAAAAAAAAAAAAAAAATCAAAGTACAATCTCTCAGAGTCTCGCATGGCAACATCCCCAGAAAATGTCACATCCTTATTATTTTCCAACAAAAATATTTGTCGCTTTCTAGCTATTATTTATCAAACGAAAAAAAAAAAACCTAACAGGATCCTCTCCGGATAAGGTTACTGCCTTCTCCTCCAGCAGAAATCTTCAAACTCCAATTGATATCAAGTTTGAAATGGAACAACTCAAGGCTGAGTGGATTGTGACCTGTACAAGAGCACGAGACAAATCTTCACATCTTTTTAACATTGGTTTTCTCGTTAGAACAATAAGATACATATGAGCCTTGGTAGCAGGAAACTAACGGGGCATTCAAGGCTAATTGCTGGATTTTGACTATTTGCTTAATACCAAGTGACAGTTTGTACCCTTCTTTAGTTCCTTTGGTTTACCCTTGGAATAAGATTTAAGAAAATTCTACAATGTAGCGGTGTATAAAATATATACTGATGTATTAAATGATTGAATTTTAACTTATTCAATCTAGCGGTTCAACATCAATATAACTCATATACTAATGTATCGTAAAATAACAACTTATTTATATACGTGAGCTTTATAACAATAGTAAGTCATGCTTTCAACAAATTCTAACTAGTAGTGTAATTATGGGTGAATTAATGGTGACAGGGACGTAAGTTGATTACAACACGAAGTAGCTGTAGACCCACCTGATTGAAAGAGAACCTTTAATAGTTGAGAACTTATATTGTACAGATTCATCATCACAATGATATTATCGTTTAATAATACAAATTTTATTCACATAATTTGCATTATTGAATTACGCTATATAACGATAAACCTGTTACATACAATTTATTATTTATTTGTTACTGGACGAAAAAGAATAAAGTTGGTAAAAATGATAAGAGAGGATAGAAAGAGAATGAGATATGAACCATTACAAGTAAATTATTGGCCTAGCTGACATGTCATGTTAGCGTGACAAGCAGAGGCGTGGACGAGGGTGTGCCATATATAGGAGCAAAAACATAGGACCCCCAAATATTCGACCCTTCAAAATATTCATGCCACAAGTGATTACACAAAGATGTTTCAAAGTTTTTGTTGATATGGTTATTGAAATTGAACTGGTTGTTGTTCAATGTTCGATAGTGGTCAGAAGAGATTAAAATGCCTTTCTGAGTCTTCTTAACTTCTAAAAGAGTTAATTATTGTAGCAAAGTCACAAACTTGACATATCTTGGCCTATGTCGATGCATGTTGCCCGACACCTGGAAGATGACGTAGTCAAAAATGTAAATGACTGGTAAAAATATGAATAAATTATCGAGACCGATCAGGGTGTGTCACAACTGGTCCCTTTAAAAAAAAAAAATTGAAAATGAATTGTAGTTTTAAAGTTTACTTTTGTTTTAGTTATAGGTTTCCTTTCTAATATCTGTGTATTGTTAAAAATTTATTTTAGTATTTTCTTGAAAGATTATGTCAAGGAGGGTGTCGTTTATAGTTTTACAGGACCTCTAATATTTCAACCACGAACGTAATTTGAATGTAAATCATGTCCATAATCTAACCTTTTAAACATTAAACAGTATGAAATCCATGTTGTGATCTTACAAAGTTGGGGATTATCTACATGACTGTCCCTCATGGACGAACTGAAACAGTGTGAAATATTCGCACATAATATAGCTCATTGAAGAAGGAAGTAGAGATTTTTTTAGTATATTTCAATTTTTCAAGGTATTTTTTATACCTAAAATCCAATGGTAAAGTTTAATGATTAAAATTTCAGAAGTATAAAATACTCTAAAAACACTACAGAATTTTTTTGACACAATGTTCATATTCAAACCAATAAAGTTTATAATTAAATAAGAAATTTTTAAATGTGTTCGGAATACTAGCCGGATCATATGCCATAATATAAGTGAAGTAACACTAAAAATATACTTTTTGCTATTTATATTATAACATACAATATACAAACTTGGGTTCATAGTACATGAAAAATCTCTCAATGTGAAAGGTGAAGACTATCATTCTCCCAAGTGCTCTTTATTTTAAATAATTAAACTAACTGCACTGGGTTACATATTTAATTAACTTTATTTTTTCTAATTAACTAAGCTAACTGCAGTACAAGGTTGATATATTGGTGACTGGGGAAGGTCCTACTGCATCTGCAAGTACATGTAAATTAATTTGTGACCCTTTTTAGAAACAGTTGGCCCCCAAAAAAACCTAGTAACAACTAACAACTAACCTGCCATTACTATTAAAGTATGGACAATATGTTTTGTTTACTTTTATTAACCAACAAACTTGTCACAACCAACTATTGTACTTGCACCTGAGACAAGAAAAAAAATAATGAACAAGAATTGTCTGTCCTTCTATTTTCGGTGTCCTTTTGTGTCCTCTTGTTTGTGTGATTACGGTTAAGCCACGTTAATATTTTATATTACTATTCATTTTTGTCTTATTATCTCTATAAAAAAAACGATATAAAATGTTGACGTGGCTTAATCATGATTACACAAAACAGAAGGGCACAAGAGGACACTGGAAGTGAGAGAGCAGACAATCCTTGTCCAAAAATAATAACTCTTTATTGCCTTTTTCTGATTTAAATACATTTTTATATGCTTGAGAATTGATATTAAAATATTTTTATTTATTATAATGTGATTATAGAAATTAGTCGATTTCTTGAATTTCTATGCGTTTAGTAGTATGTACATAGAAGTATAAGTTTCAAACTAAAATTAATTTAAATCATATTATTACTAGCTCATTATGATGTTTAGCTCACTCTCTCACACCATTAGAATAGATAAATATCATTTGTTAAAAAAATATTTGTAAAATCAAGAATAAGCTAAACTAAAGGGCTAATCAGTTTCATACTTACTCCTTTCCCCTTCTCGATTCATGACTTCCCGTGTACAAAAGTATCTCATTAAGATCATAAAACACAAAGTCTTTGCATGTATGTTAAATTGTAATTTATCTGCAATGGAAAATAACTCCTTAGGCCTTCCAATATAAATGAAAATGAGTTTCATTCCCATAAGTAAATTTTTCTACACACAGCATATGGCGCTTTATTGCAATGGCAGAACACAATCATACTTATACACTCGAGTGTTGATTCAATCCCCACCAACTTTCCTCCCCTTAACAACTAACTGTTTAATCCACTAACGGTATCACTCAACTAAAAAAAGATAAGAATTTTTTTACACACATATCAAATTGTAATTTGTAGCAATGAAAAATGACTCGTTAGGCTTTTCACACTGGCCATGTTAATTGAGTTTGATTCTAATTTTATAGGACTCAAACTTCTATACTGAGTAGGAAAATTTGAGGTACAAGAGAGTGATTCCAATTAGTGAGTTTAATATATTGAAAAAAAAAAAAAACTTTCCTCAATTTATATAAAGACATATAAAATACCACCTTATATTCGAGGCATATTAAAAATTTCTCATAAATTAGGAAGTAGACTTGTTATTTCTATTAAACTCACACTACCAAAATAATTGTTGTATGTTGTCTAAGAATCAAAGTTAAAATTCAAATTCATATGTATCGAAATCATATTCAATTTGATTATTGTGTGTGAAAGACATGACATGACATGTACGTAGCCAAGAATCATAAAACACTACTCGACTGCTGTAAATTCATTTGTAGCTCTTGTTTCTACTCAATTACAGATAAAAACTCGTCCAAATAAATAAAACTATAAATACATATTAAACACATGTTCATTTGTAATTAGATAAAGTAGTAGGAGTTGCTACTAAATTTATAGTAACCAAATAATGTTCAAAATCATATTAATTAGATAAAAGCAGGAATTGCAATTCGCACTATCCAAGTTATGTTTAGGAGGGTGTAGAATTGACTTAATAAAATATAAAGGAAAAGTGAAAGCACGAGGGGATTTGATTATTGGGAAAAAAATATCTACTCAAATCACTGTAAAAGCACAATCATCAAGAGAACAGGGGCAAATTAGACCTTTGACACCAACTTAAGGCAAAAATGATGGGCCCCATGCATCGTCATGCACATGGGCACCCATATCCCAGCAAAAAAGAAAGCAAAAGGCTTAAAAATCTTTAGAGAGAGAGAGAGAGAGAGATTTGTAAGATCTGTAAAAACGACAGTTGTGAGTTTGTGTAGTAGTAATTATCAAGCGCGCAAAAGGAGCTTCTCGTAAAGCTGATTGATGATTCGGTGCCTCTTCATCAGAGAGAGAGAGTGAAAGCTCCATAAAGTACATACTCTCTCTCTCCTCTCTTTCTCTCTCTTCTATTCTGCACTTTACTGTTGCTGCATTATTTTTGTACAGTCACCATAGACTCCCAGACAATGTGTACCACTTCCCTCTCTCACTCACACAATTTGCACCAACAGACTCTCTCTCTCTCTCTCCGCCCCTTCTTTGGCTCAGAGCTGGCATGGGTCACTGTCAGGTGTGTGCTTTTCACTACCCCTCCACATTCACCAACTTTATCACTCTCTCACTACCACTCCATTAGAGAGAGAAGCAAACCAAACTACCCCTTATCTCTCTATCAGTTGATGACCCTCCCAAAGTAGTATTATGAAGGGGCTGTAGAGGACAATAATGGATATGGGCTCGAGCTCTATGACCGAGTCAGGGAGCTCTTCCTCCTCTTCGCCGCCCAACTCCTCCGCTGAGTCACTCAACGGCTTGAAATTCGGCCGGAAAATCTACTTTGAGGATGGGGGTTGTGGAGCTCTGCACAAATCATCATCAGGGTCTGCTGCTGGGTCTTCCTCCGCCGGGGCTACGCCGCCCAAGAAGCAAAGGGGCGGCGGAAATTTGGGTCAGCCGCCGCGGTGTCAGGTGGAGGGCTGCGAGGTAGATCTGAGTGGTGCCAAACCTTACTATTCCAGGCACAAAGTCTGTGGCTTGCACTCTAAAACCCCCACTGTTATTGTTGCTGGTCTTGAACAGAGGTTTTGCCAACAGTGTAGCAGGTCAATCAAATTTTCAAATTTCATTGCTGGCTATTTTATTTACTTATTTGCAGAGGAACCCCAATTGCACATTACATTTTACAGTTTCAAGTTTTTGGTGGGTGCTTGGTGGGGTTCTTTGTGTTTTAGCTGTGATTGTTTCCCATTTGACTTTTGTTTGAGTGAGTGTATTGTGTTATATATGTGTGTGTGTATCTTGTTCTTTGGATAATGTTTTTCTGTGTGTTAGCTGCTTTGGACCTTGATGGGGGGCTTTGCGTTTACTTTCATGGAGCTGTACCATTTAACATATTACTCATCCCAGATAAATTATGACTCATGACTGCTTGCAGCAATAGCGATTTGAGTAACACCTTGGGTTGAAACAAATGATTAATTCTTTTTCATTGTTGTGCCACTTCTTAGAGTTATAAAAGTCCTTGTGATTGATTTGATAACCACGGTATCCACGACGTTCTTTACAAATCTTCTGTTCAAGTACAAGTTGAAATTTAGCATTTGATGTATTTACCTGTGGTAGTAGATGGTTTTCTGGATCATTTAGTCTCTATGATGGTTCTTTTATATTTTGGTCCCCTAAAATCCTCTTGAGTGTGATATTTTTGGAGAGTTCACAATCTGTTACTGGATCCATGTGATGGTAGGTCTGCTGTTAACAAACAAAATATTACGTGCCTATTGAAGGAGAGCATGTATATTTCCTTCACCTATGCTGTTATACTATTTGCTAGATATGTCATGTAAATACTTTGCTTCAGCATTTACTGCTGTGGAGCGGCAGCAAGCTTGTAAACGGTATTGTCACTTGATTTTGTTTTTGTCGGTACTTCAGCTAGGATGTTCTTAAATGTATGTTTTCTAATGCCTTTTTCGCTGAGGGCAGTTCTTCTGATTAGATTTGTATTAGAACATTAAAAAGAAATAACCCTAGTTACCGTCTACTTTTGCTTTTGTTAGTTTACAAATTTCAAGTCTTTAGCTCAGTCCCTACGTTAATGATAAACAATATTCTTACCTTGCATTTCTCAGGTTTCATTTACTACCTGAATTTGACCAAGGAAAACGTAGTTGTCGTAGACGGTTGGCTGGGCATAATGAGCGTCGTAGAAAGCCACAACCAGGATCCATACTGTCTGCGCGTGGCAGACTTTCGTCGTCTCTCTACGGTTAGACGTCATCATATCATTTGTTGAGCTCTTTTTATTTATTGGTTGAATCATAAGTTGCACTCTGTACCTGTCAAATGTGCGTATCCTCTTACACTACTTATAAACTGCTACAAAATCTTCTACTTGAAATGATAGAAAACAGCAACAGAGTTGGAAGCTTTCTGATGGACTTCACTGCATACCCAAGGCTTTCTGGGAGGGATGAATGGACGACAACGAGAACTTCTGAGCGAGCACCTGTTAATCAAAATGCCAATGACGCAGGGAAGTTTCTACAACAGCCGTGGCAGAGCAACTCTGAGATTTCTACATCCGGCTTTTACCTACAAGGTTCAGCAGGCGGGACTAGTTATCCTGGTCCTGGAATTCCTCCAGGAGAATGCGTCACAGTAGTCACTGACTCAAGCTGTGCTCTCTCTCTTCTGTCAAATCAGCCATGGGGCTCTCGAAACCGAGTATCGGGTGCTGGGATGAATTCCTTGATGAACACTCAAGGGGTACCTGTGGCTCAAACAGTCCCTCATTCTGCAACCTCCAATCACTTTCCGACCACTTCGTGGGGTTTCAAGGGAAATGAAAATGGTAGCAGCTCACTCGGGATGCTTCCGGATCTGGGTCTCGGTCAGATCTCGCAGCCGCTTAGCAGTCAGTACTCTGGTGTGCTGGAGCTGTCTCAACAGGGTAGGAGGCAGCAACACATGGAACTCGGACACACCAGGGGCTATGACTCCACCAGTCAGCAGATGCACTGGTCGCTTTAAAACCATGGAATCTGCTTTGCAGGTTTTATGCCTTTTATGGGAGAACCGTAAACTGAGCTTATTTTGTTTAAAAGCTTAACTAAGAAGGTTTTATGCCTTTTATGGTTGAACCCTGAACTGACTGTGCATAGTTCGCCTTCAAGGCTTGATCTTCCTAACTAGCAATAAAACTACTATTTGGATGTTGAATATGCATTAGTGGTTTGTGTTTTTATTTATTTAGTGACGGGTTTGAAGTGGACTAACAAATTTTCCAAGGGAGAAGTGATTTTCACAATCCCGTTCTCTCATTTGCAGATTTTTTTTCTTTGAATTCGTAGATTCACTTTTCAATAGTCTACGTGTCTCGATTTGATTAGTCAGTACCAATGTTTTAAAAGACGTGCTCCGAGGTTCGCCTAGACGGCTTTGGAGGCAGGGCGGGAGTGATAACGCCTCTACCTAGTGGGAGTGGACGAAAACTTGCCGAGGTGTGGTCGAGGCGAGACTAGGTGGCCGAGGCGTGCCTAAAGGCAGTTGGCGGGCATTCCTAGATCCATCTGCGACCCAAAATCGAAGTAGAATGCTTTGTTTTCAGGCTCTGCCATCTGGGTTTAGGGTTGCAGGTGTGCGGCGTCTTCACGAGGAAGACTACCGCGAAGAAGAAGGAATTTTTTTTTTTTTTTTAAAGACTTGGTCCAAAACGACGTCGTTTTGGCTAAGTCTTTAATTTTTTTAAAATGACTTGGCCCAAAACGACGTCGTTTTGGCCAAGTCTGTTTTTCTTTTATTTTTAAAATCCCAAGAGTCTCTGTTTGATTTGTTTTTCTCACCCGTTTCCTCTATTTTTCTCACATGTCCCCTATTATTTAAGGTCTCGTAAGGCTTCGCCTCACGCCTAGGTCGGGCTATCATTCGGACGCCTCGCCCACGCCTTACGCTTTTAATACATTGGTTAGTACCACCATTTGGCATTGCCACATGGTAGTATTGTACTAAAGGGAACGGAGAGTGCGGAATCACTTGCTACAAATTGTGCTACAAAGATTCGTTGTTAGCCCTAGGGCTTTGGGAAAAAGATGTGCGGATGGATGGAGTGCTTGTCTGTTGATATTAAAGTGAAGGGAAATCCGCCGAGCCCGCATGGACCAGTTTCTTCTAAATAAATTTTGAAGAAACTAGTAGAAGGATGAACATGTTAACAATTTTTTTCCCTTCTGTTTTTTCCGTCAAAGAATTTAACAATAACAACCACCAAAACATCAAAATTTAGTAAAGGAGATCATCTGCATGACCACACACAAGATAGAATTATCCCCACCTAGACTGGAACAAGGCTCTCCACATAATTCACTCCTGTCCGAAATTTGTTCATTTCTCCATGACTGAGAATCTCTCTTTTGTGTTACTTCTAGGGTCATACACAATCAAGTTTTCTGACAGCTGACTATCATTATATGTCGATCCTTCCAAACACCTACAAACCGGGATCCTGAATATATTTTGGATCTACTTCTAAGCTGTTCAGCCCAAGCTGGCTTTTAGCAGTACTAGCAGTACTACTACTAAGCACCCAGAGGGCCTCGATGAAATATTCTCCGTCTGATGAAGACTTGCTAGAATTGCAGCAATAATGGTATCCTGTAAGCATACTCGTGTCCATCCTCAGGACAACACAATTCTTTTGGTGGAGGCCTCACATGGAAAACCTCACCATGTAAGCTGAACGACACAAGACAGTACACGCCCCTATCTGCTGTACCAACCAATAAAACACTCCATTTGAGGTAGTCGCGAAACATGTTATACAAGTTTTACATGATAGGCAGCTCTAATTTGTTTTTGGCTTCTGTCCACGAATTTGTGCTTTTGGAGAAACAATTGGGCTCGAAAAGTAACTTTTCCATCATCATTAACGGGATCATCGCCATCACCTTCCGGGAAAACTCTCACCACTTTGGATTGATTTATCTCTTGCATGAAATCAAAACCTATGAGAGGATAGTTTTCACAGCAACCCCATATGCGTTGTGGACGCCGTCTAGTATTGATTCCATACTAAATTGTTATGTTGCTGGATTCCATACTCGTATTGATTCCATATACTTGGTGGCAACATCAGCTTCCTCCTCCACCTGTGCAGTGCTATTCTGATTCTTAATTCGTAAAAAACAGCAAACCAAACCATTACTCCATCCCACTAACCTTAAAGGTTCATACCTCAAGCTTGTATAGTTGGGGAGGAACGACACATCCAAATTCAAAAGTGTTGTTTCTTCGTCAGCAAACAATGAGACTGCAAGGGTTTTATAATTATATTTCTCAGTGCTAATTCCCGAGACTAGGAGAGAACAAGGATTGTTTGCAGATCGAGAGCGACGAAGGTGTCTAGCAATGAAATAAGAACTTTTGGTAAGGGCATACCACCCTTTCGAGACACATGTAAACCTAATCACAGACTTGGCAGGTAGTTTTGAGACAATTCTACCAGGACCTCTTCGTGTAGCATACGGCCCTCGATCAAGGATTGTTTTTGACCTGTCTCTAACCATAGCAATTGATTGTTTCCTTTGTGAACCGCATCATGGACTGTGAATGATTCATCACGTTTCTTCATTGAAGCAGCTGGGAAAACTGATCGACAAAGGCAAATTGGTTTGCAGGTTATCCAATGCTCCAAAAACCTAGCCAAAACCCTTGTTTTGCAGGTTATCCAATGCTCCAAAAACCTAGCCAGCCAAAGGCAAATTGGTCTGCAGTACTGCACACATTAATATTTCAATAGGGGTCGTATTTTAACTAGGAACCAAATACAAACCATACTCGAGATAAATTCGGGAAGTAGGAATCCATATGTGAAAAGGAAATAGAAATTGATGGTAGGAGTAGGAATTTGAATGTGAAAAGGAAATGGAAATTGATAAAAAGGAAATACAAACCTTGCTGGAGACAAATTATGCATAAACTCAAAACTCAACAGAAGGCACTGTACATTAACAGTGTTTTGACGTAATTACCCTTCATTTGCTAACAATTCTCAACTTTTTTTTGTGTATTGTTTAGTAGAATCAGGAATTTACCATTTTGTACGCGTGTCCGTCATCGTAGAAAGGAAGGGGATGGGTGGCACTCTTCTTCTGCTTCTCTCGGGCGGATCTCTGGAATTCTCCTTAGGAGTTGAAGCTTTGGAAAATCAGCAACGAGCTCATATGGCTCTGCTGGAGGCTAAGAAGATTGCATCCCAGTATCAAAAGGAAGCAGACAAGTGCAATTCAGGGATGGAAACATGTGAAGAAGCAAGGGAGAAAGCTGAAGCAACATTAGAGGCACAACGGAAACAGACTGCACGTGCTGCCTCTTCCGTTTTAATTTGAAGAAGATTTCTCAAGCAGCTATAATTTCATGGCAGGTTGGTTTAAAGCAGTTCCAAAATTTGGCATCGTTTGGGATATATTTAGGTTTTTCTGATTCTTGAAAAAACCATATAATCTTAATATTCTTGAGGTGTTACATACAAATTTTTATCAACAAAATAGTGTTAGTTTTTACGTTGTTTCGAAAATTATGATCAAGTTTTTGCTACGCTTGCCTTAGATCAAGTTTTGTATGGTACTTTGGTCATTGAACAAAAAGTGCCACAAGTGTATGATCCTGCTGAGAATGAGAAGCTCTGCGTGTTTTTAATTGAGAAGGCGTTGGGTGCCTGTCCAGAAGGGAGCGCAGAAATACTAGGAATCTTCAATCTACATTGGGTCCAGCAAAGGTGATAGGCATACAAAAGATTTTTTTTTACTTACTTCGAAAATTATTTTTTAAGTAATGGATATGGACATTCTTTTAGATATTGAGGCTGCGGGTTTGTACTTACTCGAATCAGAGTCTCTAAGGAGGAGAAAGAGAAGGATCCGAATGGAAAGCAAGGCACAACATCGAACAAGCAATCTTCCATTTTGACATTTATTTAAACTTAACACGACTTCAATAGAAAAGTGAACTTTAATTAGAGAAAGTGGAAGAGGAAGCATAGGAGTTTGTCAGACCCAATTCTCAATTTTCAGTTTATTTATTTATTTTTTCCAGATCAATTAATTCTTTTTCACATCAATTAATTCCAGTAATGTTAGGGGTTGAATTTTTTAGGTTAGTGATTTGCGCACATAAATTTTCTTTCTAATCATTTTGGGTGAAATAAATAGATATGGGTCTTCAATAAGTTATTTTTATAGTATTATAGTTTTATTTCACAATTAAATGATATCTTGTTGTTTTTTGGTAGGTTTTTCTGTGAGTTTATTTGCATTGCATATTTTGTTTACAAATGTTCGGTTTAATGTGGTGGTAATATATGCTATGATTACCACCATGGTCCAACTGAGGGCTTATTAATTTGGTAAATTATTTCAAATTTAGTCTCTGCAAACCTCAGGAAGGCTAATATTAAAGGGATGTGCTATCCACATACCCCTTCTTACTTTTCACACACCTCTTGTTAATTTCTGTCTGTTGATCTTCTTTAATTCATCCGATCCGACGGCCGAAAACTGAAAAGGTGTGGGAGAAGTAAAGAATGATGTGTGGATATCATATCCCATATTAAATTGTGGAAGTTGGACTGTGGCTTAGTTGGTTCTATTTCTGCATTTCCTCTTCATTAAAGTGTTTATTTACCTGCTTTTAAGCGTTTTATTTATGTATCTATTTTTTAAAATTCAATTTATGTATCTATTTTTTAAAATGAATTTTAAAGATGTTATAGAAATTGGAAAGAGAAGCAGTTTGAGAACATAGTATGGGAACTTTGGGAAGGAATACTCGAAAGGAAGACCGACAATGTGTCAGCAGTAACTCTTTTTTTAAATCATATTCTATTCCGTAATATTAGACTTTAGTGTCTGGAATAGCAACATTTATTCGGTGTCATCTAGAAAGTTTGTTGATGTATCATGTCATGTTTTTTTTAAGTTGGAGATTTTGTAGGTAGCCAATTCGAGGAAATGGCCCTCAGTTTCTAATTACCGAGCTAAAGTTCATGCTCAATCACCAAAGTAGAAATGATTGCTTCTTTGTTCAAGCCTTTGTTGAATAAAAATGAAGTTATAATTAGGATAGCTTCTCTCACCACTTACATTTACTTTGCCACATTGATATTTTTGTATTCTATTATCTAATTATAAAAAATTTACTTTTGTTGTATTTGTTTTATGGAGAGAATAAAGTTGCATAATTCTTCCTACAATTTTTCATCTCGCAGCAACGCGCGGGTACAATTTCTAGTTTGTTTCTATTGGGGAATTTCATTTCAACCCAAACAATTATTGCTTGCACTTGCACAAAAATTAGATGGGGCATTGTTTCATTTTTATCCAATGAAGCAGATACGAATATAGTGATACGTTGTGACATGACACTACGATATGAAAAATCTTTAAATACTAAAGTACAATACGTAATAGTAGGACAATTAAAAATATATTGTAATATGTTAACAAAAAAAATTATAGGGAAATACCCTAAAATGGGACAATTTTTTAATTTTGGGACAAAAATAGGACAAACTGGTCATGCACAAGCCATTGCATCACTATTCTCATTTGGAAGAGAGGGTTGTGGAGAGATCTTTGTGAGCTCTAGGTTTCTGGGTTGAACTCTGATTTCGAAAAGAGGGAAGTCCAAAGAGAAGCAAGAAGAGTGAGCTGGGTTTTGGGTTGACCTCATACCTCTGATTTCAAACAAAAGGATGTGAGAGAGAGGTGAGAAGTGTGAGCTGGGTTTTGTACCATATTTTCTGTTTTGGCCGGAAAGTTCCATTTTTTTCGGGCTATTAAAGCTTCTGCAGACATAGTAAGGTAGGGTTTTTAGTTCCAAGTTCCTTCATCAATGATTTATGGAATAAATAGGTTGTTTGTAAGATGAATTAATACTTATAAGTTAAATTAGTGTTTGTGTTTCATGTTGGGCGTATGGGTTGTGGAATAAAATTTGAAGTTTTGATGTGCTAGAAAACTGGGATGAAAAAATTTATGGTTCAAGTGTCCAATTTTAGAAATTTGTGAAATTTTTTCCATAATATGCATGTGTTGTGCATGGCTACATCTTAATATGAGAAGAGAGAATGTTCACTAGTTATGATGCATATATGTTGTGCCCCGAAATTTAGCGAGTATGACCACAACCTAGTTGGCCTCAACGAAAAACAAAATTAAATAAATAAATAAAAAAGCTTAGAGGACATTAAGGGTCATGTGTGTTCATGAAATAACAACAACGAGTATCATGTTTTCCACATGCACGGTTAAGTGGTGGTTGATATACGTAAACTGTCACTGTAATCTTATACGTAACAATTATATTTTAATTGTATCCACTATACCAATATGTTGTCGTTAAAGTTTCTCTCGCTCTGTGCATATCATGTGCATGTATTGTACATATTATGTGCATGTGGTGTGCATATAGTGTATATGGTGCATATTTACATCTTTGATACTCTTTGCGTTGACATGGTTTACTACTTTTTCCTTTGATTTAGAGGCTAGCTCTGCAAATACGAAAAAAGCGAATGAGTTCGTGAAACAATTTCATTTGATTTAGTTGGGTTCTTTCGTGCCCATTCAAACTGCAATTTTCAAATGCTTGAAATATTTGAACCCAACCAAATTTGATACCAAATTCAAATTAATGGATTTCGATTCTTCATATAAAGTTAAGGGTCATTTATCTGATTGCGTCATTTTTTATTTTTTATTTTGAAGAGAGAGCTGTAAGCTATGGGTTTCTGGGTTGAACTCAGATTTGTGAGCATAAGATGTGCATGTCATGTACATGTCGTGTAAATACAGTACATGAGCGAACTTAATACAAAGAAAGCGAACGAGTACGCGAAACAATTTCGTCTATATCCTTCTCTCTTCCTTCTTTCCACTCTGATTTCTCTCTTCTCCCTCAAATTTATCTCTTCTCCAAAAGGCAACTGACGTTTCCTACGTTTTTTTTCATTTAATTGCAGCAAAAGCCGAACCCTATTTTAGTGCTTGTAAATTTGGACCGAGAGAGAGAGCAAAGGGAGGGAGAAGATAGAAGAAATGAAAACCCACTTATAAATCGAAGAAATGATAAAAAAAGAAAAAAGAAAAAATGAAGGATTTGGGTCTCCTACAAGAACACCAAACCAATTACTTCAACTCCAAAAATCCATCAAACAAAAAGAAAAATTAAGAAAACCCAGTTCACAAAACCTACAAGTGAAAAGGTAAAAATCAAAGAAGATGGGTGTGTTAGAGAGAGAGCTCTTGTGCATATTCGAAATATAGAGAAAGGAGCGAGAGAAAGGAAGAGAAGGATTTGGGTCTCCTCCAAGAAACACCCAACCAATTACTTCAACTCCAAAAATCCATCAATCAAAAAACAAAATTAAGCAAACCCAACTCACAAAACCTACAAATGAAAAGATAAAAATCAAAGAAGATGGGTGGGTTAGAAAGAGCTCTTGTGCATATTCGAAATATAGAGAGAGGAGAGAGAGAAAGAAAGAGAGAGCTTGGATGAAGAAGATGGGTGGGTTAGAGAGAGCTCTTGGATGAAGATGGGTGGGTTAGAGAGAGCTCTTGGATGAAAAAGATGAGTGGGTTAGGTTTCTTTAAAATGGAATTGGGCGAAAGAGATTTTCTGTCTCTCTTCTCTCTGTTTCTCTCTCTTCAAAATGAGAAATGAAGGCTGAAATTTTTGAATAACCTATTTATATGAGAAGACAATTTGGTCATTTCAAGGTGTAGGAAAAATCTTATTTTTGTCCGATTGTTGTGCATGGCGTGTGCATGGTGTATATCTTATTTCTGTCCCAAGATTAAGAAATTGTCTCATTTTTTAATATTTTCCAAAGATATATCGTAATATATAAAACAAAAATATATAAGTCTCATTGCGGAGAATTTATCATAATTTTTTATTCATCTTAAAAAATTATTTCGGAAAATAATGGTGGAGTTGCAGCTGAAAATAATGGTATATGTAGTTTTCTCATGGTCAAGACAAGGAAATTTCATTGGCAGTGCTATGGAAAACCGGCTCATGTAAATTGATAATTTGAAAGTCACACAAGGTACAACTCGTCTTGTTCCCCGGAAAACCTCCTCTACATTCTACATCTAAATTTTGAATATCAGCCGCCGAGAAAACTCTCACTACTTTGTATTGATTCTCGATAATGTAATAAATTTGTTAAATACAATGCATATACATACACATACGCATGTACTGTACATGCATGAAATTTTATTTTCCGATTACAATGCATGGTATTCCGTTGCTCTAATATATCTCGATAAGAGAATGCAGTTGCTTACATATTAGCCAATTTAGAGATTCTCTCGTCTTCACTTGTTCGTCATTATGCTTCTTCTATAGTTCTTTCTTTTCTGCACTCAGATTTTTTAGGCATGCCGGCCTACAGATCTATCTCCCCTTCCTTATGTGTGGTTTTCCTTTCTACCTAGTCTTTTTTGGATTTTTTTTTTGTTTTGCAGCTTGTCTTGCAGATTCTTACTTTTAAGTTTTATTTTAAAGGGGTTTAGTATGTCCATCCCTTCCTTGTCTTGTATTTTCTTTTTTCAAGAGAGGTAATGTCTATGTTCCTCCTCCTCTATTTTTCTTTTTCAAGGGGGATATAGGTGTATGTCACACCCACTGGTGAAGCTACAGAGGAGTAAGTAGGAGTCCTCGTCTGAAATTGCCATTGAAAGTGAGGATTCCGCCCCTCTGAAACTGCCAGAATCTGGGTTGGGTTTGGTCCTGGTTGCTTTGTTGCGTGATGCGCTGCTGCGCGTTATATATTTTTTCTGTAACCCCCAGGCCAAACGTTGCCATTTTGGACTTGGGATTTAAAACGAATAGTGAATAAAAAGATGCGCTCAATGGAGCAGTGCCAATCAGATGTGAGATTGTTGGGACCGCCGATGAATTCCATAAATATAGAGATGTGCTATTCACACAATCTATTTTACTTCTTACACACATTTGTTAATTTCTATCCGTTGATTTTCTTCAATTCATTCGATTCGATGATCAAAAATTAGAAAGGTTTGTGAAAAGTAAAATGAGGTGTGTGAATATCATACCCTAAAAATATATTGTTTTTGCATAGACGTAAAGCTAAGCATGATTTGTATTTTATGAATATAACCAATTTTTCTTCTGGTCTCATCTAAAAAGAAAACTATAAGAAAATAAATATAAAAATTTTATCGTAAAATCAAATAAAATTTTACAAGATATCAATTTTGTTTAAACTAGGAAAAATGTAAAATTTTATGTTTCATTTTTTATTTTCCTGTGCTAAGTGGCAAAGATTTTCGATGAAAATTGACTGTCGTATAAAATATGAGTGGAAAACTCAGGTGTTAGAGAAGGAATCTTTTCAAAGACAATAGTAACTCCTAAGAATAGAAATTAATATTGTAATTTGATTTTGATTGTACCTATATAGAATAAGATTCTTACTTGTATACCAAATATATACATTGTATAAATATAAGCCTTTGTGCAATGATTAAAATCATTAATAATATATTTTCTATAGGGGTTTTTTTTAAAATTTAATCATTCAAGAAGATTGAAATTTAAAATAAATCTGGTATTAGATTACATATTGATTATAATCCCTTGATGTGTCATTAATTCAAAATAATTAATGTGCATTTTATTTATGTCTCCCATTAAATATTTAAATTTATTAACATACAAATTTTAATTTATTTTTTGACCAAAAAAGAGTTTTTTAATTTATTAATTTTATTTAACATTCTTCAAACTTGAAATGTGACATCCCACATCGCCCAGGGGAGTGATCCTTAAATGTATATTCCCATCTCTACCTAGCACGAGGCCTTTTGGGAGCTCACTGGCTTCGGGTTCCGTAGGAACTCCGAAGTTAAGCGAGAAGGGGGCTAGAGCAATCCCATGATGGATGACCCACTGGGAAGTTGCTCGTGAGTTCCCAAAAACAAAACCGTGAGGGAATGGTAAGCCCAAAGTGGACAATATCGTGCTACGGTGGTGAAGCGGGCCTGGGAAGTGGTCCCCCCCCGGGCCGGGATGTGACATGAAAGACTCAATTAATTAGTACCAAAATATGTGTACCGAAATGTATGTACCGAAATATATGAACCGAAATGTATTATATTAAATTAATATATCTAAATGTGTGTACCGAAATGTTAGTACTGAAATGTGTTATATTGAATTAATGTACCTAAATGTTTGTATTGAAATGTATGTACCTAAATGTATGCACCGAAATGCATTATAATGAATTTAATGTACCTAAATGAAGAAGACAAAGTACATCGAAATATATTGTATAACAAAAATTAGTTTATCTAAATGTTTACAACAAAATATATTACGATAAATGAAATGAAAATGAAAATTATAATGAAATAAAATTAATACATTAAAAATTAGGAAAAAAAGAGAAATAATTAAAAAATAAAAATATAACTAATAAATGAGGTTATTAATGTATCAAGGGACTAAAATTAGATTTTGATATTCCTGAAGATTTTAATCTAAAAGTCATCTTTGCTAATGATTAAAATGAAGTTTTCTATTTTCTATAATAGGGTTAGAGTGTTAATTGAATGAGAAATTCTAAGTGGAATTTTGTTGGTGAAGTAATTCAGTAGAAGCTAACAGTGCATCACAAGATGGTTGTGGACTTGTGGTGTCATGCCTAAAAATATATAATTAGGGACTAATGATTGTGATTTTTTACATGGGTACTATACTATGTTTGATCTTCATGACCTCATACTTTTTGTGATCTCGGATTTTTTACATAGGTACCATACCATGTTTGCATGATATGAAACGTTATTGATAATAATTGTAACTTGTTTGTATATTTGGTTGTCTATTTTATTTATTTATAATCCTTTATGCTTTTAATTTCATCTCTTCCTTCGATAATTCTTGACTTCGTCACTGGTCACACCCCAAAAATTTTATCATAAGATTAATTTGCAATACAAACAACAAAAAAGAATATATTCTTTTTTAGTTACAAATAATAATGATTTCAGAAAGTGAAACTTGAACTTGGGACATTAGATGCAATGATAAATACTGTTAACCAACCACTAAAGAAAGCATAACTTGAATCGGGTAGGACTTTCCAAATCTCGACGAAGTACTCTTTAGTTGATAGATGTGCCTGAGCTCCTTTACGACAGAGCTATATCCCTTCCAGATCATTTGAAACTGAGCATACTCATCAAATGATCTAGACCATTGAAATTTGATCAAACGACTACAAACAGGAGATCCTTCTAAAAGTTATAATAATTGTAACTGTTAGTCAAATTTCAATGGTCCAGATCATTTGATGAGTAAGCTCAGTTCCAAATGATTTGGAGGGGATCCGGCTCCCTTTATGACTCCTAGCGTAAGGAAATCCCACTAGTCTATTGTATTTGACAAGTAATAGTTCTTACCTTCGAATATCAGTAATTTAAAATTTTCAACTGAAATCCTTGATGTTTGCAAGTGGTCTTTTACCACAGTGGTGGAAAGGAATTGAGCCATTGCATGACGTCGTGGATTCCAACCCAGTCAGTGATTAATCTAATATTTAAGGTTTTTTAGCCAAAATGGTTCCTAAGATTTACATAACTCATCACTTTGGTCCTTGAGATTTGAAGTCAATAGAGGTGGTCCATGAGATTATCCATTATCAATCATTTTGTTCATTCTACGAAAAATCTCCATTAAATAAGAATAAAATGATAAAAATAGTCTCAATTTTTTGTCAAATCATTTTGGCTTATTGTTTGTCAAATTGAGGATATTTTTGTTATTTTGATCCTTATTAATATAATTTTTTATAAAATGATAAAAAATAATTGATGGTTGACAATTTCAAAGATCCCATCTATTGATTTCAAATTTCACGGCCATTTTGGAGGACCAATATTTAATCCTTGATGTATTTCTTGGCGGGCCCTTGACTATGTTAATTAATACCAATTCGTTCACCATGGCCCGACCCGTTAATCCATAAAACCTCCTGCACCGTTTTCAGACTTTCAGTCCATCACTCCCTTCATTCTCAAATCACAAACAAACCTGAGATTCTGAGAAAACAAATTGCTTTTCCCGGAAAATGCTGACCCCCGACGACATTGGAAAGCTCCCAATCGACATCACCTTTTCTCGTCTCGGAGGTACACAAGACCATCACAATTCAATTTTTTTCAAAATTTTAATTTGGTTTTGATAATTTAATACGTTGGGATTGAATTGAAGAATGGCTCGTTGATCGGAAGAGAATACCCGGAGATTGGAGGAAACGATTGGCGGCGGTGAGAGCTCGAATTTCAAAGGAATTTGCTTCTCTTCCCAAAGATATCGATCCCTACTTCCATGGCTTGGAATCGGATGGTTGGTTTTTCCAACTTAATCCGTGTTAATTGTGATTTTAAATGATTTTAAATTTGAATTGGGTTCTGTAAAAATTTGTAATTTTCGGTTTAAGTTGTCAACTGGAATGGTATTTTCAGGAATTGGGTACTTAGAGGCCAAACAAATATATGACGTTCTTGTGAAGTCAGCTCCAGAAAGTCGGAATATTTTCGGCCGGCTATCGGGTGCTGCTGTGAGACCTCTGACTCTCTCTTTAAGTGTATATCCTATGTAAATTCACCTACTTTACTTGCAATGTTGAATCTTTTTGTTTTTATGTTTTGTTTGGGCAGGGTGCTTGGGAATCGATTGTACGTTCGTTTGAGAAGGATTATGTATATCTCGGCGAGGCTGCTCAAATAATGGTGCAAAATGTGAACTATGAGATGTAAGTAGGTGGTATTCGTATTGCCATTGGCTGCTTGGTTCATGATAAGAATAGTTTAATGATGTTTATTTATTTCTTGGATAGATATTAATAGTATTTCGTTGTTGTGAATGTGATTTGTATCGATTTCTTTTGCCTGTGTTATAAAGTCCATATCAGAAGAAGCAGGTGCAAAAGATTCAGCAACAATTAGCAGAACTAGACCACAAGGAAGCCGATATCAAGAGAAGTGCAGCTCTATCAGCAGCCAAGTATGTAGAGGCTTGCCAAGAGCTTGGACTGCAGGTTATATTGTAGACCCCACAACTCATGGTTTTCTGACTTGGTTTTCTAGTTTTCCCTCTTAAAGTTGATGTAAAATTGTATCTGCCTGTCGGATTCTTTCTTTAGGGAAAAAACGTGAGGTTGGAACTTTTAGAGACAGCAAAGTCACTTCCAAGCACATTTAGTAGGATCATGGAAGTGTTAAATGGTGATTCTGTGTCGAGAGCAATGGAGTATTATTCTAACTTTGTCAGAGATGCTCACACAGAAAAGGATGTAAGGAAATAATGATTTTTATCTGTTTGATGTTGATGAAGTTGAGATCAGCGTTACTAATATGATAAATCAATTCTCTTATTTGTGAATGTGATCACAGAAATCTTTGGCTGTGTTGACAAACTTGAAAAATTTACGTGAACATCCTCCATCATTGAATGTCCCTGTGGGCTCAGAGGTTGTTGATTCCGGGAATGTTCAATCAAGCAACAATGATATAAACAATGCGGCAGTGGATGTAGAAATAAATGAAGATAATATAGATTGGGATTTTTCTGTGGAAAGTTCTCAGATTGATTGGGATATTGGTACGGTGGATACGGTGGAGGAAACGGATGATACTGGTAATGGTTTGGGTCCGTACGAAATGGTTAATGCAAGTGAGGTGCAGAGTTCTTCAAACGAAGCTGTAAAGTCTGATCTGATCCCAGAGGCCTCTGTGTCAGAGATATCTTGGGATATTAGTGTTGAAACTCCTCAGGTTAATGTGATTGATGGTCTCAATTTGTCAAATGTAATAGTGGACAATCAAACATCTGCTCTTGATACTTCAACTCAAACAACTGAAATCCATGAAGGCAGGAGCCAACTTTTGGAGACGGAGTATAGGAACAAGATTCTTGATGATCTGAATGAGGTCTGTTTATAACAATTCGTCATATACCTGCGTTGGATTTATTTGCACCATTTTTTTTTTTTCTTCCTCCTTGTCTGTTGGGACTTTTGCAAAAATAGTGAGAAAGATCCTTTTACTTCTGGCTTGATATCTGTGGTCTCATCATGGAGCTTCCTTCCCATGAATTGATGTTCTCTATTGATATTCTACTATCAGGTCAAAGCCTTTTTAAATCAGCGGTTAGTTGAGTTAAAGAATGAGGATACTTTGTCCTTGCAACATCAAGTCCAGGCAGCTGCCCCCTTTGTGCTGCAACAATATGCTCATGATGCTATTGAGACAATGCTATCTGAAGTTTCCTTGGCTATTTCCCTGCTGACGAATAGGAAGACACGGGACTTGATTATGATTCTCAACTCCAAAAGGTAATACCAAATATTTTGACTGGATTTGTGGCTTTTCCGAACTTGTTAGGTATGTATACCTTGAGCTTCCAATAAAAAATCCAACTGTTTCGAAAAGCAGAAAGAGTGACGGTATTTAGTTGACTTGAACAAAGTTTCCTGCTAAGTTTGTGTGGCAAACAGACAATTTGTGTGGCAAAAAGACAATCTGTATATATTAGCATCTAGTATGTACGTTTTTGTCTAGCATGACATAATTAGGTGATAAATCGGGATAATGTACTTGTATGATCTTATTTTTATCCTTTCTTTGCATGGTTACCTCTAATTGTGTGTTACTTACATATGTAAGATCCTTTATACCCTCAGATATTTTTGCTGTTTCTTCTTAAGGTTTTAGTCTACTTGTTGCAATTTTATACAATTGGCTAGTTGTATTTGAGATACTTTTATTTTGTAAATGGTCTTAATGAGAAGGTACAGGTTACATTTCTCTTCTGCTGTAGCTATAATATTAAGCATGTTAATTTATACTTAAGTAGCCTTACCTTTATCCTTAAACTATAAATTGTAACTACTCAACTCCGGATTTTTTCTTGTGTTTCTGGTCGGTGAACTGAAGTAGAAGGATTAATTTATGTCAACCTCAATTTCAGGTTTCTAGACAGATTAGTGAGCTCATTGGAAGCAAAGAAGCACCATGAAGTTAAGTTGAAAGAGAGTTTGAATGGCATAGCTGGCAAACGCATGGAACTGCAGAACTCGTTATCTTCTTCCTGGCCTAAGCAGGTGACCTGTTTTTGATAGCTTTTGATAATCTCCGTGAGTTTTTACTTTTCAGGTTATACTCATATATATATTTTTGTCTGATGTTATAATTGTGATCTTTCTGTCTGTTTCCTCCTCCTCCCTTCTCCTTAATTTTGATGAAGGATAGCTTACACTACAATCTGTTGGTTTATGTTGTCTGACTTCTATGCCTCTTCCCCTATCAGAAGCCATGCTTCTCCCTGTGTGTGCGATCATGCACACGTATGGGCAGAGTTGTAGCTGTTTAGTTGAGTATTTACTTCTACGTTCTGAATATGTCCATACTCGAGAAGTTAAATGAAACAGAAGGCTTAAAGCTTTCGGCAGATAAATGTTTGCTTCAAGCTAGGTGTATTTTGAAATTTTGGGTTTTTTTGAGGTTTGACTCTTTGATGCAGAGTTCAAAAAAATACGCTTTTACTTTAAATCCTTGTTAACATTTAAAGGTTATCAAATTTGTTTCCGAAAAAGAAAAAAGGTTATCAAAATTTAGAAACTCTAGTTATTAGCTCCCACTATTTTAAATCACAATGGACTTGCATGCTTATTAGCATCATTAATTGACAAGTGGATCTTAGCACTTCATCGTATCACCACTGTTTAGGAAGTAAGTATTTAATGCAGATCACGCTGAATTCTGTTTTTCAATTTTCCCTTAAAATTTCCGTTATCCAGTTGCTGGTCCCAGGCAGTAGACTCGTGTTTTTGTGTTGTATCGCGTCATTTCAAGTTCATATCAAGACTAGTCAATCCTAACTACAAGACCGATTAAACAGGCTTAATTATCGTGTTTAATTACTGGTTGTATTCCTTTATGTTCTGCGTAAACTAACAATCAATACCTCTATCAAGTTCAGTTCATGTCATGTGGAAAAGTGTCAACTCTTCTCCCTTTGACTTGCTCAATTTGTTTGTTATTTTCGGTTTGAATTTTTTGCACAAAGTACTGACTCCCGGTGATTCAATGGCAGGAAGCTGCACTTACAAAAACCCGTGAACTGAAGAAACTGTGTGAAAGCACCCTTTCATCGATGTTTGATGGGAGACCTGTTAATATAATTGGAGAGATCAATACCCTTTTGACTAGCGGCCTTAGTGCATAAGGATTCACTTCTTCTCTTTCATTCATGGAACTTGATGGAAGGCCTGTTAATAGCTGG
This sequence comes from Pyrus communis, assembly GCF_041283825.1. Taxonomy (NCBI): domain Eukaryota; kingdom Viridiplantae; phylum Streptophyta; class Magnoliopsida; order Rosales; family Rosaceae; genus Pyrus; species Pyrus communis. The sequence continues at coordinate 20,515,086 of NC_142576.1, read as the reverse complement.
AGAGAGTCAATGCCCTTTTAACTGCTTCGTTGTTTTCATAGCCGTGCCTGCCCTTGTTCATAGTGCTTACAATATGACATGAGATTCAAATTCCCGATGCACCTGTCTCATATTATTAGTGTAATTTGTTGCGGTGAAACGTTTTAGGTGTGCAGAAAGGGAAATGAAATCTTATTTTCTCTCCGTCTTTGCCCAAATTGGAGTTCTCTTATCCTTGAAGCTAATACACAGGGTTATCCCCATCTCGGGTTACATTTTTCCGGTCATGGTTCCCTTTTTTTGCTTCAACGTCTTACAAACTTCAAAAGAAAATGTCTTTAGAAATCTCAAAGAATCATCGAACATGACAATATGCTTTCTCATGGTAAAGATTGCCATCCAAATATGCCAACCATGAAAAGAATGCCTTGGCAAACATCTCGATCGATGCTGTAGGTTTGGTTTGTGCGTGTGTACCGATCAGTACCACTGGCTGGCTTTGTCAAATGGACAAATAGCTCACTGTAGGTGAGCCCATGAACTGGCTGTTAGTTGAATGGAATGATCTTTCGAACGGGTCAGCTGCGCCATTGCCTTTCCCCATGGCATTGTGTTTCTCTACTAGTCTTGTTAGTGATCCCACAACTTCAGACATTGGCGGTCGGAATTCCTTCACAGGCTGTTCATGTTCACATACAAGTTAAGCTGCGTTCAGAGTTCGTAAGCAACTTAAAACAAAACCTCTTCTTCAAATCTGAATGATTAAACAGTTTCAGGAACACAGCTTTTAAGTGATAGTTCAAGTAATAATAAGAGCATTAGAATCCTTTGTTCTTTTCCGACTTCCCTAAGGCGACAGAGATTATCTCAATGCATACTTTAAGGTATATGCTTTCTACCTGGATACAGAGGGAGACAATGTCTGCAAACTGGGAGAGATTCTTGGAGGGAAATGTCCTTTTAATGCCTGGATCGATCATCACAGCCAGACTCTCAACGTCATGAAGCCGAAATGAAGCCCATTTCACCAGTGAATGCTCCTCCCTTGGTCTTGAACTATACAACGATAAACGAGCAGAATATGTTCATGATCAAGAAACATGACAATAATAACTTTAAGAACTGAGAAAAAAAAGGGGCATGAACTGAGAAAAAAAAGGGGCATGAACCATGCATACTTGTCAAAAGGTTTCCTTCCTGTTAATAGCTCCAAAAGCAACACTCCAAAGGCATAGATGTCACACTTTGTGTTATCAATTCCCGGTTGGCCATGCTCCGGTGCAATATAGCCAGAGTCACCAATAGCATCTTCCGAAGCCTGTTTGCATCAGATAATGAGAATTTAAAGCTGTCTTTTGGTTCCGGTTTATTACCAATTGTTTTATCAGTAGTAGATAACTTTCAATGATGGTCTCTAGTGGAAAATAGAACTGGTTTATGAAAGTATAGATATACCTTTAGCTTGAGTCTATTGCTTGTTAGTGGCCTCAAAATTGCAAGTCCGCAGTCACAGATTCGAGGAGCAAGTTCTTCATCAAGTAGGATATTGGCACTCTTCAAGTTTCTATGAGCAACTGGAGGTGAGAATGTAGAGTGCAGATGGCTGAAATGAAAAATAACCAATACAAATCACTAACGAGGATATCTACATTTTCCCTAACAGTGAAGGGATCAATTGTTCCCTTGGAATAAGGAAGTCTTTAAGTTTGTAGGTATATTGTGATTAAAATCCACTTTTCATTAGGACATATGAACTTGTTGGGAGAAAAATATAGAATACTTACTCCAAAGCTTGAGCAACACCAAGAGCAATCTGGAGACGGAGGCCCCAGGACAGAGGCTTGTAAACATCACTGTGAAGAGCATCATCAAGGGATAAATTTCTAACATACTCGTAGACAACAAGATGCTGTCCATGCTCTATGCAATAACCAACAAGTGGTACTATGTTTGGGTGTCTCAAACGCAAAGCAATCCATATGACATCCAAGAATTGTTCCTCTTCATTAAAAGACAATCCTACAATGTTGATGTGCTTCACAGCCAACGTCTGCAATAAAGAAATAACAGTCGAAGGATTTTCATGAGTTTCATAGGAATTTACTGTTTCTATAAGTGGAAATAACTATTCAAAGGTTATTTCAGGTTTATACCTGGCCATCAGGAAGCACAGCTTTGTAAACTGAACCAAGAGATCCTTCGCCCAGAAAGTTTTCTTCACTAAAGCTGTTTGTAGCTAATTGAAGCTCAGCCAGAGTGTAAAGTTTTGCTCTCATTGGGTATTTGTATTTATCAGAGAAACATTTTCTTCTAGTATTTTTCTCCAGTCTGCTATGGTAAACCGGAGGCAGTCGCCTTGGAAGTAGCATGGGTGACCTGAAGGGAAGCATTGATGGGCTTTCTTCTGCAATAGAAGAACCATCTTTATTCAAAGGAGGAAACAAAAATTAGAAGAACAAAAAGAAAGATTAAAACACAGGAAATGGATTAAAACAAGTTCAAATGAGAGTCTAATGTCTATTTTAACATTCAGATGAAAACACCATGTTGATTATACAGATGACACTGTCACCTAAGTTTTCACTTTTATAACTAAAATGATAACTAATCAGTGAGATGATACAATATGTTATCAGGTAAATATTGTGAACTTGGAAGATTGAGTCTTAACAGTTGAATTATTTCGTAAATTTGATGTTTCATCTACGTTTCTCTGTGGGTGTGTGTGCATACTTAAGTTGTTTACTTAAACATCATAATCATTATCACTATGGAAGCGAGTGAGAGTTTACCTCTGGCAGTGGTTCTTATTGAGAGAGAATTCCTTGAGCTGTTACTTCCCCCCAAGGTTATAAGCTTCTGTGCACGCAATTGATTAATGCGAACTGCCATGTAAAGTGCCACACATGATGCCACTAGAGTGCCTCCACCAACCAAAAATGCTATTCCTCCAGGGCTCATCCTTTTCTTCTTGTGTCCACCTAATTTCGTAGGGGGATTCTTCTCAATGGAACTTGAATGAGTGGCTGGGGCCGCAGGAATGTTTTGTATGACAGAACTTGCCTGGGTTTCCAGAGGAAAATCCCAAGGTGGAGAGTTACCCCCTACATGAAAACTATTACCCCCAATCCTGAAAGGAAATCAAACCAACAATGTTCAGTTTTTTTCCCTTGCAGGCAAATAAGGACGTTATCACAACTGATCACTTACCATAAATTTGGTATGGACTGAAAATGATTTGGAATGATGCCGCTGAAATAATTATCTTGTATGTTCCTGCCAACAGAAAATGTGCAAGCAAGAAATCAAGAAAAAAGATCAACTAAATGCAAAACGCTGCTAAAGGCAGGTAGGCAGAAACCTACAGATCAGTTAGTGGAAGCTCAGCTAGGAAAGCAACTGATCCGGTGAATTTGTTATTCTGCAAGAACCTGCAGATGCACCCATGGACATGTAACTATAGAAACACATTATACCAAGCCCTAAAACACTGCAAGCGGGGGGAAAGGAACGAAAACTCACAATCCAGTGAGATTAGTCATAGAACCAAAAGAACTTGGTAGATCTCCAGTGAAGTTATTGTATGACAAATCACTGCATAAACCAAACTTACAAATAAGAAACGGATATTGTCCAATGACAATATTTTAAATATCAAACAGATTACAATTTTATCCAATGAGAATTATGCTCTGATTCTCTTCATTTAAGATAAAAGAAAAGTCAAAACCTCTGATATGCCAATACAGAAAACAAAAAGTAGGGGAACTCTTGTATAATGTCATATTTTATTCCACCATTAACTCAGAGAATCAAAGGTAACCTTATCTCAACTTCACTTAGAAATTAGAATCCAACATTATAAGAACTATATGAAAAGAAACGTACAGTTCTCTTAAATTCTGTAGGCTTTCAAATACATTGCCAACAGGTCCCGATAACAAATTGTGGCTTAGATTCCTGGAAGAACGGAACATTTCAGCTTATCGCATAATAACCAAGAACCCATAAACCAGTAAGATAACAGTCTGGAAGAAGCTACTCACAAATGTTGGAGACTTTTCATGGTAGGTAAAGAATGGGGAAAATTTTGGGTCAAATAGTTGCATGCCAGATTTCTACAGGTGCAGAATTATAAAAATTAGAAGGAAGTGTAGAGATAAAACGATCCAAATTTGTGGAATTTTACTAAAAAAATGGTATGGCAATGAACTAACATCATACTTACATATGGGTGGCATTAGGGGGCAAGACATGGGGAATTTCACCCACAATGTTATTGGAACTGACATCCCTTTAAGAAGAAGAAACCAGATAAAAATTACGTTTCAGCAACAGTTGTGTACACAAAGTAAAAGGAGCACAAAATGATCAATCAGTATCACTTACAGTTGCTTTAAATTGAACAGATTATAGAGCTCCTCAGGAATATATCCAGAAAGGTTCAGACTACGAAGTTTGCTGCAATATTATTAAGGTGATCAAAGAAATATTAAGTTTTGTACACAGCTAATAATATAGTGAATGGAAGAGTTGCATTACATACAGGTATATCACAGAGGAACCAGAACATGAAACTCCATCCCATGACTCTTCACAAGGATCCCCACCATCCGATCGCCACCCCTTCAGCACCTGTGGGTTGTTAAGGGCCCGGTAAAAATCATGAAGAGCCGTGACTGCAATGCATAGAGTATAATTATAAGGTAAATTTCTTGTTTGGTTCCCTAGAAATTCTAGCTTAAGAACCATGATTCTATTCCGAAATAAATTTCATCATTTTCATAGCACCCAAACAGGAATTTCGATTTTTACTTTAGTGACCACACTACTCTGCAAAGAAGTAGAACAAAGACTGCTACTTTTTCTACAAGTATAAAAACGACAAGTCGTTTCCACAAACGACAAGTCGTTTCCACAAACGACGGTTCTATTTATTTTCCCGCCAAAACGTTGGCCCCAATTTTATATCCAGAAGAAATTACGGGAAAATGTAGAAATTTCCAGACCTTAATCTAATCGCCCTGAATAACAGAAAGCTTATAGGTTCGGATTCTTTCCTATCTCTCTAATCCTTTCTCCAATTTTCCTACACTTTCCCGGTAACGAAACATGAGATAACGCCCCCCAAAACAACAAACTTCATCAACTTTCACATTGAAAAGACTATATAACGCCAAGAAAATCAACAAGAAAAGAAACGATCGGAAGAGAAGATCAAGATTTACCGTCAGGCGGGTCGGTAAATGCTCCGGCGCCCGAAACCAGAACCAACGAGATGAAAACCACGGCGAAGCACACGCGCATACTCCGTTTGGCGGCCATATTCTCGAAGAATGCAACTGCAGCATTCAATCGTAAAGAAAATCGTCAGAGAAACGTGAACAAAGTGAAATGAACTTTCATTCGTTTTCCTGCATCTTCTCGGCAACCAAACGGAATGGAAAGTGTGAAGAGAAAGAAAGTAAAATTGACCGAAAAGCAAATCAAGTATACATATCTAGAGACGAAAACGACGTCGGAGCGGTGAATTGAAATACAGAAAAACTAGGTTTGTAGATGAACCGGCGGAGGAAGCAGCGGGCACAGAGAGAGAGAGCAGAGAGAGAGAGAATGCGTGCTCTGGAGGTTGCAGAGAGTGAGAGAGAGAGAGGGGGGAATGTCTTGACGAGTCGTTGAGTAGCCGGAGTCCACGTAGGCACAAAGCCGTTTGTTTCGTTTCTTCGCGGGAGCCACTTCTCGGGGTTTGTTAGAGTACTGGGCTAGGCCGAGCACAAGCCCACAGTCTTGGGTTCTAGAAAGATTAATTTTTCAGAGTGATCCTGAGTATCGAATATTTTAATTTTTTTAATTGTTACATTTTGGTTTTTTGTTTTCTATTATAAATCTCATGCGGTTAATTTTTTGGAATATTTTATAGTCTCGAACATTATAAAATTTTTTGAACGTCCAAAAGTGTTCATGAACATTATAGATTTTGTTTTTATATTGAGTCTCTCATAACATAATTCAGTAAAACCAAATTCAAAAGTGTTCCCATTAATGCACAATCTTAACATTATGACCCAAATTTGTTTTAGCGTCAACAACATAATTTGTTTCTCTAAACACGTTCCTTGTGAAACAGAGTTGGACTTAGAGCATCTCCAATAGACGCTGTAAAATGACCAAATATCTATTTTAAAGAGAAAAATTCAAAATTCAAAATTCAAAATTCAAAATTCAAAATTCAAAAAAAAAAAATCCCTTTCTAACATACTCTATAAAAGAGTTTTTTTTGTTCGTAAAATGAACAACCACTTTTAAATTTACCGAACAACTATTCATGCTAAATATTAAAAAGCATAATAAAATTCAAGGGTAACGAGGACAGTCTGCACATAAGGAGTATTATGTGTGCAATCATATTTTGTGGGCGTGCGGGATAAGCGCTTTTATTCATCAGTCTTCCCATAAAATAATACTTTAATTTGATATCTTGAGTAGAGATCAAAATTTAAAAGATGTTAAAATACAACGTAGGGTGTCAAATTTTAAATTTATGTTAAAGTTTGATGTCTCGTTTGGAGATGGTTTTAAGAGTCTTAGAAAGTGATATGGCAAGATGGTGGTAGACAATCCTATGGAGATAGGCCTTGGCATAATCATAAGTCTGAGAATGATGCAATCCGTGGGATTGTTTGAGAATATTATTTCTGGCAAAAAGTTACTAACGGGAAGAAAAACTCTACAACATGGAAAATGCATTACTACTATAAATATAAGGTGTTCTACAACTGATAGAGAGGACCTTCAACTTAACACACAAAACTACATTGTACAAATTATTACTCTACGTGAAACCCACTTAAACCTTTAAAAAAACACTAACATCCCCAACTTCGTCAACACACTTTCAATTTGGATTAACAGCACTATGTTAACAACCAACCACATCTTCATTTTGGATTAATAGTACTTGAGCCGTAGAGTCAGACAATTGAAGACCACCTTCAGCTTGGAGTAACAACATTGCTTCGAGCTTGCTTGTCTATATGTCCAAATCTCTGTCAATAAGGAGTCCTTGTTGGAAGATGCCATCTCATTAGCCTCTTGGTGAGTTGAGGTGTTACCAAGTTACCTGAGAGTTCGGCATAAGCCAAACTTTATATGATCAGATATTCTTAAATACATTTTAAAGTTCGGAATTCCGACGACCGAACAACATTTACCAACAAGGCACTTATCCCTTTCGAGTATTTGTATCCTTACAGTTTGATATCAATTCGGCGCACCTATATTCTCACGAATGTAGTTGAGGTAGCCGAACATGGTGCAGAAGATCCTGAACTTCGCAGTGAATTAACCAACCTTGTCTTCAGGTTATAGAATCCAGAGGCCAAAACGAGTTCCTTCATTGGTCGTGATCGCTCAGACAACAAGAGTCAATAACACATTTGACACCACCACCACATTCATTCTACTCATCGACCGAGTTCGGTCGTTGAGTTGGCACACCCACATTCACCAGAAAGATGTATTAGCTTACTAATTATTCGGCCCGAGCCACGTAGGCTAAGTAGTTTTTAGGGTCAGTAAGTTTTTAAGAGAACATTTGAACTTGAAAAATCTTTTTGAAACCTCTTTTCTTGTGTTGTCCAAAAATTTAATTAAAATCACATGATGCATGAAAGTTTGAAAATCATGATACTTCAAGATAGTAAAGTGAGACTTACCCAAATTTCTTTAATAGATTTCTACGAAAGATGGCTCAAGCCGTTTTTGTTGAAAATTTGAGTTGCTACAGCAGAGCTCTTGTATTACTTCTTCTTTTCTTCTTGTCTTATTACAAAATAATACGCCATAGGCTATATAAAGAGAAGGATAATGGTAGAGAGACTAAATTTGTCGATAAAATTTGCAAACTAAATAATATGTTACCAATACTTAAGTAATAACCTAATCATCAATTTTCATGTTATTTAGTTTACAAAATTTTGTCCACAATTTTGTCTACCTAGCATTAACATAAAAAGAATACAAAAGGGTAATACTAGGGAGATTAAATTTGTAAACAAAATTTGCAAACTAAATGATGTGTCATCAATAGGAATGAACACATTTATCAACACTTAAGTAATAATTCAATCATCAACTTCCATGTCATTTAGTTTTCAAAATTTTGTCTACAAATTTAATCTCTTTAGCATAAATCAATACAAAATACGAGAGAGTTCTTTCAAGGCAACTTAACAGACTAGGCTAGCTAGGAACTCTAATACAGTAACTTTGGAATAATTGTTGTTGGGAATGTTTAGAACATTAAAATTCTTGGTAATAAAGAGGCATTAATTCCAACAGGTAGAACCCTACAGATCAATCAGTGGAAGCTCAACTAAATCCAAAAAAGATTAGGTAAAAGGGAAATTAAATCACATCAAGAAGGGAGATAGATCAGTAGGCCGGAATGCCCAAGAAATTTGAGTGCAAAAAGCGACATGCCAAACAAGTGAAGATGAGAGAAGCCTAAATTGGCTAATATGTCAGCATTCCGTGTCTACTTCATTGGGTAGATGAAAAAAGCATGACGATCCTCTTAGTGAGGATCCTAAGGATCCTCATATCTTCCATTCATCGTGCATCGTATGGTCATTTTTCATTAGGTACTATTTTTGTTTAATTTTAAATAAAAAATTCAAATGATTTATGACCACACGATGTACGATGAACGGTTAGGATGTGAGGATCTTTAAGATCCCCATAATTTGGATCCAGATGGGAATAGAAACAAACTAGTCAGTAGTAAAACATCAACATTGTTTATAGCACAAAGGTTTCAAAATTTTAGTAAGAAAAAGGTTTAACTTATGTGTTCAACATAGAAAAGATTGGGGCATTCTTGTTTATGCACTTGTTAAATTCAGTACAGTCATCCATTCCATTCAAGAAGCTACATATACTCTTCCACTGGGACCAGCACTTGAACAAAAAAGATTACAAAATGCTGGCATATATACAGGCAAAAAATGTTACAGTTATCAATTCTATTTTAGCAGTTCTATCTAGCCTTTGATTAGGACCAGCAGCTGGACACAAAATATAACCAAATGCTGGAGTACGTACATGCAAAAAATACCATAGAGTTTAGACCAGAGAGAACTATATACATCCCAAAAAATATTAGAGACATTGTATGATAAGCATTAAAAAGGCAGGAATTTTTTTTTAAGTTTTGATGCAGCATTCTTCAGTGCCAACAAAGCAACCTAAGCAAAAAAAAAAAGAAGTTGTGACTTTTAGATATGTGTTAAATATATGTTTTAATAAACTTAAGTCAGAAGGAGAAAAGTGATGATAAAGTATTGTGACCTATTCATTTTGTGCAAGGCCGGAATCCGCCTTCACACCAATTGGAGATGATTTTTTTTTTTTTATATTTTTTTCAGCAATTCGATCGGAATTTGATCGACATCTTCACCACTTGGTTCAAACATCTCTTCTACATCACTGTTTTAAATATGTGACAGATATGAGGAAAAAGAAATACATCATAGTTTAAAAGCTTGATACAGGATAAAAGGTAGGATTGAAAATAGATAGCTTCTGTTTGAACTGTAGTATGATAAACCATAGAAAAAAAAATAGATAGCTTCTGTTTGAAATTGTAGGATTGAAAATTGAAACAAAACATGTTAAGTATTTACCAAGGTGTTGGAATCCGAGTGGGGTGTTTTTGACAAACCAGTTGCCTGCTTGCCGGATCCTACTGCATTTGCTTGACACAATTTGGGTAGGCACTGTACCACCAATCATATCGTGTGTCAAAACACTTGATGGATATTCTGCACAAAAATATCTTATCCTGTAAAAATATTTTAAAACCATTTGTACAAGGATTAATCATCATGTATATGGATTTCACTAAAGATGTAAAAATTGTAGTTGTGGATTTTAACTCAAATATAAGAAGTTCTAATAAACCTTCATACTTTATTTAACTCTGGTTCCAAAAAAGCTAATTCATCAACTGTCACTCTCATGGCAGTCTGCAAAATTTGAGCTTCATTCACTTGTCTTGAAGATGGTGCCAATATTTTTACAGCTTCTGTGTTGTTAGAAAACCTGCAGGATTTAAAACACAATATTATTTGAATAGCTTTATAAAAATAACATCTGTTTTATTGTAAAAATAATAAATACATCTTGATTTTTTTTTAAATTGTCAATGCACTCACACTAATTTGTATGAATTTAGTTCCGGGATGTCTGGATCAAGGAAGAAAAGTGATGAGGCAGTGCTGCTCAACACAATCTTGTGTGTGCATCGAAAAATAATGGAAAGAACATATGCAAAATATTAATAAACAAGTACTCTCCCGTTTTGGTGAGAGAACTTTTCTATCTTTGAGAGTTCTTCCGCCGTTTGTGTGAGTTTAGCTTCAGAATCCGGTCTCCTTTTTGTCCCCGGCCTTAGCTATGGCTAGGGTCGGTGGCAACCCCTTGTTATTTTTTTTTCTTCTCTTCTACTTGCGTTTTTCCCTACTTTCGTTCCCGATCTCTCGTCCTCCATCCCCTCTTCCTGTCCATTTTACCAATCTGAGCCCCAAACTCCGATTCTTCCATCTCCGTATCTCATCACTTCGTTTATTCCATTTTCGTCTTCCACTATTTCGTTTCCTTCCATACTCTTTAGACCAATTTGCTCCATCCCCTCACGATTCCACGTTCTACAATCACATCTCTTAACCACGTTTTATCGCGGGTTTATCGGAAGGTGAGTAGAGTTATGGCTTGGGTGTTCACACCACCTCCTTCCTCATGTTTGCCTTTATTGGCTCTGTCTCTGGTGGTTTGTGTTTCCCATTGGATTCCTTGGTTTTGTGGGTGTGGATTTTGTGGTGTTGTTTGCAGGCCGATGGAGCACTGGTTTCCTTTATTCCAGGGGCTTTGATTGGTTGGATCGATGGGCGGACTGTGATGGTGGCATTCGAGAATTCGGGCAATGGTGGGGACTGCTAGGTTCTAGGGTTTTCTTGTTTTGTTTTTGTTTGTGTTGGGCTCCAAAACTTGTTTTGGTCTCTTTTTGTGTGCTTTTGAGGTCCAATTTTTCGTTCTGTACTTAAAAAGAAGAAGTTTTAATGAAAAAACTCACGGTATTGTTCATTTTAACAAAAAATCATATTTTTATACTAAAAAGTCAATCCTGGTACTATTTATTTTACCCTCTATTTTGTCGTTATTATTAAAACTCAAATTTTTTAAGCCATTTTTATTAGTTTTCTTAAAAAGAAAGGAAGCATGCGATTTCAAATTAGAACAATACTTTTATTCAAAAGCAGCTAAAAATTAATAAACAAACAAACGATTGTGTTTCCAAATATAGATTTGTAAATAAAAAACAGAAACACACATTTTATCATTGATAATAAATTATGTGAAAAAAAAGAAAGAAAAAGTCTCTGCAACATCTCCCCGTAATGTAATTTTGGAAATTTGAAATGGATGTTCAAAAGCCAGGAAGAAATTTGTTTAATTTGTTATGAATAAAGTAAGCAGTCAACATGATAAGTATTATATAATTGTTTAACAATTTTGATTTGACAGATTACATTTAAATTTTTTGTAAAGTAGATATAACAGATACATAAAATAATTTAGAATCACAGAAAACACAGAAGAAATAACCTGATGGTCAATGACATCTTGCAATTTAACAAACAAAAATAGTGGAATTGACAAAAGTCTTTTACTGCATACACACACACACACACATGTATTGTTACCCGTAAGGATATCAACTCTGTTGAGGCGAAGCTAAAGTGTGTTATAGTCTTGCAAAAAGAACCAGTTTTGAGGGATAGGTAGAAACACATTGGACAATTTTTTAAAAATTGTTTTCCCAGTGAACACAATTTGAGTATCATATGGCACAACTCTGTATTGACCCCTCGTTATGTTTGTACGGAAATCCATAATCTCATAGCAGCTTCCGGCTTCTATTTTCGAAGCAACGATTTCATAGTCAATGTCCGTTGTGCAAGCTTCAACCGTGTGTTGCTTTGCAATTGATCACGGAGAAAAAAAAAAAAAAAAAAAACGTTACAAATGCAATTGACAAATAAATCAAAATATGGATTATATTTTGTATAAGATAAATAAATACGTATGCAGTTACAACACACTGTATTGACGGGAAAAAAAATTAAAGTTTATTATCCGACAAGTAACAAAATATCAGAAACAAAAGTAATATATTCGCTGTTAATTATCTTTGTAAGCAGTTGTAATTAAATTACTGAAATAATGGTTTCTCACCATTTCATCAAGTAATATAGAATGCACAACTATATATTTCTGAAGAGTTGTTAATTATCTTTGCAAACAGTTGTAATTAAAATACTGAAATAATGCTTTCTCACCATTTCGTCAAGTAATATAGAATGTAGAGTTGTATATTTCTGAACAGTTCCAGGGATTGTCAACTCCATATCCTACAAATTCGAACTTTTATCTTTTCTGCTTTTACATATGGTTTCAATTTATCAATAGGAGTTGGAGCTACGTTTTCCATTTGACCTGCTCAAATAAAGGATACATTTTATAAATTTAGAAATTCTTACGATGCAAAGATTAAACATAGGAAGGGAAAAAACTGACGCAATGACAAAATTCTTAACAAAATTATCTTGTACTGAGAGTGAAACAATGCAGAGCACAAAATTGTCGACCATTGCCAAATATCTATTTGTCTCTATTTACAATGCATAGCCATTGGTTAATCCATAATGAAAACAATAACATACACTAATTTTAGCAAAGCAGCTAAGACTTTTTTTTCAATTATATTTAACAGCACGAGACCAAGACTTATCAGGCGTTAGGTCTTTTTTCAGGCCTTGTAGAGTTGTTATGTAATTGCATATGGATTGAAACCGGTTAATTCTGTGATTATGTTGCTTGACATTACTCGGGAAAGTTGACTTATTAGTTATCCTTGCTCTGTGCTCGCTGCAGGATTTTTTTGCACAAGATATTGACGAAACTGAGAGATGAACATGGATACTGCCTCTTTTGTGGATGCCGGGTAAGCGTATTTATAATTTGCATTCCAAGAAAAAATTTATGCTGACCATCAACTTTACTTCACAAGAAAAAACCAGTAATAATCCAAAATGTGCTAAATCACTTTCCACTTTGCAATATATATATATATATATATATATATATGAAACATATACATGTATATATGAAATTTCACCCATACAGCTAACAGATTAATACATATGGATATAGTAACCCTTTTACTGGTAATTGCCCCTTCTGCTCTAATCAAATGAACCATAACCCGAAAAAATAAACTCATTTTCTTTCCAACAAATTACACAAACTCTTTAGTTTCTGGAAATGTTTCCTTTGAACCAAGAACCTCTTTTGTTAACACAAACTCCACAAAGCTGGTTGACTATACTCTGTCTTTCTTTTCAAAATTGTTAAAAAGGAATTGGTATTGAAGACACTTTTAAGGGAAGATGATTACCATTAAACCGTAATATTATGTGACTACTGAAAAGAAAAGAAAAACTAAAAAAACAAAATGAAAAAATGACTTGATGCCTCACACCTAATAAACAACATATTGAGACATTATGTGGCTCTAAGTAACACTAAATGAGTGCTTGAAATGGACAAATATATATATATTTTTGTAGCGTTTTTTGTTTTTTCCTAACCCCATGATCTCTTGTCAACCAATATCTCATGTCAACTATTTTTTTATGCAATAAATATCTTATTTGTTCTAAAAAATTTAAGGTTTGTTATCTATAACAGGCTTATCAAGAGTCAACCAAAGAAAAGCGGCGTGCTCAAATTGCTCAAGGTTTCACTCCATCTCCCTTCTATTTTTCTTCCTTCCCATTTCTTGTGGAAGTTCTCAAAATTTTATTATTGGTTTTATGTGTTCATAATTCTTTAGATGGATGGAAAAGTGAATAGAATTTGAAGTTAGAGAAAATTTGATATGTTGTTGAGTAGACCATTACCCTTGCAAAAAGTGTGGGACCTTGTTGTCATATTTCTCACTCAGCATTTGAGTTCATGATGATCATATGGCTCAATGGTTTCAGGCTAAGAAAGCAACGTCCATAAACATTATATATTATTACTTCCTTTTAATTTCAATGACTTACTTCATTAGTCTAAACCAAACCCTCCAAGTGAACTATTTTGCGTTGTATAGGTTGTTGGGCCTTGCTTTTTATTATACATTATATTATCATTATTACCAAGTCCAAGTATCTAAAATGAATTTAGCATATGTTGATGCTCCACTCATTCATGTGTTGTTTTTTTGCATGTGAAGGTATGGATGAATATGAGACTCAATTCTTTGTTCTTTTGAATGTTTGGATTATAATGGCACAAGTCTTTACTATGAATGCACAATTGTTGAGGTATAAACAACAACAAAGGAGACAACGGGAAATAGCTAGTTTAGAGCAAAGGACATTTGTTAGACTTCATGTTAGGAGAGAGGAAATAAATCGTATCACGCGATTGAGTGATACTAACTGTTTGTGGGAGCTACGAATGGATAGGAATGCATTTGCAATTTTATATGATTTACTACAAACTCGTGGTGGATTGGTAGATGATGGTCATGTTACAATAGAGGAGCAAGTAGCTACTTTTGTTAACATATTAGCCCGCCACAATAAAAATAGGTCAATACAAGTTAGATTTATTAGGTCTGGTGAAACTATTAGTCGATATGTCCGTAGAGTATTGCGTGCATTGCTCAGTTTGCAAGATGTGTTGTTTGCAAAACCAACCCCTATCCCAGAGGATTGCACGGAATCGAGATGGAAATGCTTTAAGGTAATAATCATAGTAAAATCATTAATAACATAATTATTTGTAATTGCTAATTAATATAAGTTTTTCTTTTGTCTAGGGTTGCTTAGGAGCGCTAGATGGAACATACATAGGGGTCACTGTGCCTGATGTCGATAGACCAAGATATAGAACAAGGAAGGGTCATATAGCAACTAATGTGTTAGGCGTATGCACGCACGACCTCAAATTCGTATATGTGTTATCCGGTTGGGAGGGATCAGCTACTGATTCGAGAGTTCTTGGTGACGCTGTTACTAGAGCTAATGGCCTCAAGGTCCCAACTGGTAAGATAGACAAGCACCTAGTATTTTTCCTTACCTTTGTTGGCCAACAACTAAAATTTATTATCAACTAATATAGGTACATATTATTTGGTTGATTCCGGATATACGAATGGTGAGGGTTTTCTGACACCGTATAAAGGCACTAGATACCATTTGCAAGAGTGGGAAGACAATTCACGTGCACTTAGGAATCATGAAGAATATTTTAATATGAAACACTCACGTGCTAGGAATGTCATTGAGAGATGTTTTGGCCTCCTCAAACGACGTTGGGCTATCTTACGAAGTCCTTCCCACTATCCAATCAAGATTCAGGGACGAATGATCACCGCATGTAGTTTACTTCATAATTTTATCAGAATGTATATGGCAGTTGATCCTGAAGAAAATGCAAGGCTTGCATTTGATGAATTACCTATAGGGGAAGATTTACCAGAAGTATTAGCCTACATTGAAACCGTTGAGTCAAGCCAAATATGGACTCAATGGAGGGATGATCTTGCAAGAGAAATATATGATGAGTGGAGAGGAAGGAGGGCTTGAAAATTGGTTAACATGGTAGTTGTTGTAATTGTCTTTTATTGAGATGTGGACTCAATGTAGTTGTTGTAATTGGCTTGAAAATTTGTAACATCAAGACTATTGAGATGTTTGTTATTGTAATATGGTAATTGGGAGTTATCTAGATTTTATGGCTTATTTGATATGTTTATTTGTGTTACTAAATTTTAATAAATTTTAAAATTAGGGTGTAGTTAGTTAGGATTTTGAAAGAGGATTTTATAAGACCTCTGAGGATTTTATGGCTTCTTGCATTCCTATTGTTGTTCTCTTCCACATAGGGAAATTTGACTCATCTTAGAAGCTTTTCTGCAAAACCCCATTCGTTAATTTGGTGGCTTTCAATTTGTACAGCTAATAAATAATTTTGATTTGGTAATTGATTAGTACAACTAATATAAATTTAGTCATTGTCATTTGATTGTGTTTCTAATTTAAAGATTTCAATGGAAACAACATCACATGAATGTGGTTTTCTATTCATTATATCTATGTTTATTTGTGTTACTTATGTAATATATGGCTTCTTTGATAGATTATATGGTCACCTCACGTAATTGGATTGATCATGAGGAGGATGTACTACTTACCATCCTCGAGGAGATGGTTGCTGATGGTGTTAGGTGTGAGACCGGCAGTTTTAAGGCTGGTACTTTTGTAACGGTTGCCTCCAAGATGAGGGAACAGATTCCTGGCATTAATATAGAGCCGAAGCATATACAAAACAAATTGAAGCGTCTGAAAGAAAAGTATTTGTCTGCATATGACATGATGAATACATCTGGATTTGGTTGGGATGATGAGAAAAAATGTGTTGTTGTGGATAGTGACGAAATACTACATGAGTGGGTGAAGGTAAATTTTTTTTCTTATTCTTTATTAATTAGTTGCTTTGAAAGTCTTAACCTTGATTTCTTTGGGTTCTTATTGTAGAAACATCCCAATGCATCTTGCAAACCAAATAAGCCATTCCCGTTGTATCCACGACTATGTACGGTGTTTGGGAGAGACCGAGCCACGGGTAACATTGCTGAATCAGCAGCAGATGCAATTGAAAATATGGGTTTGGAAAGTGAGGATTGTGAGACTTCTGAGATGCCTCCGCTTTCACCTACCCCATCTCCTTCTGTTGCTACATCTAGTGCTTCTCAACCTGTTAGGAAGAGGAAGAGGAGCAGGAATGATGGTGATGCAAATATTGTATCTGTTATCAGTGAAGGTTGGAATAAAGCTGTTACTAAAATGAAGAAATTAGGTGAAAGTTTTACTTTTAGAGAAGCAAAAGCTAGACTACCTTCTGAGCTTCAGGCCATGGGTCTCCCATACGATCAGGTGTTAAGAATTTCAATGAAGTTAGTGAAAGATACCGATCTGATGGGTATTTGGACCACATTGGATGACTCACAGAAGCCAGATTTCATTAAAGTGTTTATGGAGAGCCTTTGAGCATTTGGGTTTTTAGTATTTGTGGTTTTAGTATGGGGAACTTTATCAACTTCTAGTGTTTTCATTATCGCTTTAGCAAGACATTATTTGTTTTTTAAGTCAGGACGAATGTTTGATTTCGGATATTTCATGTTTAAGTTATGCATATTTCATTTTCTTTGTTTAAGTTCTAAATGTTTAAACCCTAAAACGTTTACGATATGCATGATCATTAAACTTATATATTTTTCAACATTTGTCATGTGCTCTTATGTGGTTTGCCTTGTTCCTGCAATGGGGAATATTTAGAGGGGTGTCCTTCTAAACAAGGCCAATTCTAATGTTTGTAGAACCTGAACTCCCTGAACAACAACCCACAATTGAAAGGACCAAAATTAGGGACTAAAAATTGAATTGGGGTGTGGGTTTTGCAATTTGCACAATAAAATTTGATGGGTTTGTGGTGAAAATTCGAATGGAGGTGTAGAAAACGGGAAAAATTACAAAATTTAAAGGGGTTTGCATGTGAAACACAACATATACCTATTAAAATTTGGACCAAGAAAAACAAATAATGGATAATAGTGTTCAAATTTGAACAACTTATTAAAAAAAAAAAAAAAAAAAAAAAAAAAGAGTCCTGTCCCGTTCCGCCCATAAAATTGTACCAAACAACAGACGGAACATGGGTATTTTAGTCATTTTAATCTTTTGGTTCCGTTCCGTCCATGTGCTACCAAACGCAGGATGGAACAATAGTCTTGTTCCGTCCAGCGCGTACCAAACATAACACAGAACATCTGTTCCTTCCCATCCTGTTCCGTTCCGTCCCGTCCCGTCTGCGTACCAAACGCTACCTAATTTAAAACATCATAGAATTAATCCAAATTCTCAACCCCACACAAAATTGAAAGCTCGAAAATTCGGAAATCTCAAAGATTGAATCTGAGGAGGGTAAAATGTGGAAAAAAAAAAATACCTGGATGTTTGTTGAAGGAGGATAGGAACCTAAGCAGCTCAGTGACTCTGCTCACAGCGATTTTCAAAACCTGCAGAGTTTCTCTCTTGTGATTTTTTTTTAAATAATCTTGCTGGTTTCTTTGGAGGTTTGGAGGCTTTTTTATGTTCGTATACTATAAAAAACAACAAACATAGGTTAGTAAAAAGCAAATAGCATTGACAATTGAATTGAAAAACAAATTGAAACATGAAAAAAAAATAAAAAAATAGTAGTGCCTTCTAATACTCCCCCGCACGTGAGACCTTATTTTATGGGTCACACGTGAAGTTCTATACATTCGCAACCACGTAGAGGCAAGCTAGGGCTCACCCGTTCACGCATCTTTTGGCCTACGTGGAGCCATGTCAGGGCTCACTCATTTGCGTGGGGCCAAAGGGAATCCACTCATTCACGTGGATGTACGAACTCATCCCCGGCTCTGATACCATCTTAAATTTCAGGTAGACAGGTTATGGGCCCACTTTAACAAGACCGATAGTGTCCCCACTTGGCCACATGTTCAATCCGTCAGGTGTGGGGTTTTTATCCAAAAGGCCTCGGTGTTAGTTAGAGTGGAGTAATTCTATTTAAAGGGCTTGTTCTCAAGCTCTGTGGCTGATGTGGGACAGAGGAATTCTAACAATAACTGCTACACACATTTTTATTCATATTCATTTTCTCTCATCTCTTATTTAGTTTTTTTTTCATTTAATAGACAAAAAAGAAGGATTTTCCTTTTTGTACTGTCCTGAACTGTAACAAAGTGGTAAATTGCTAACGGATCCCCTCATGATCCTTTTTTGGATTTAGATTCAGGAAGGAAAAGTCTTTTGACACGGAACATTTGGTTTATGTTCATGAAAGCAACAATAACCAATTTGGCGATTATTGCTCCTTGCTTGTGTTCTTTGTGATTTTATTATTTAATAATATCGTGCATCCATGATAAAAAATTTCTAGCCTCCCCCGACCCAATGCCAAACAAAGTTTTGTATATTTTTACAATGATGTAATCTGGACGGTATCCTAAAATTCAACAACATTGCTTTTATTAATCGTGTGGTTGCTCTTAAATTGCATCTTTTGTGTTGAGTATTTTGGTTTTTTTCCCCCCCTTATTTGTTGTTGGAAACACTGTTCTACTTATGCTGATTTTGACGACAAGAAATTATGTTAAACTGCAGAACTAACTATATATCAAACAAGACATAGTATACCATAATACATGTGTACATGTAATTGAAGAGGAATGTATACATTATTATGACATAAAATTGCATGAATACTATTTAGCTAAATAGTTTTCATGAGTTATAGTTTTTACTTTTTTGACTGAAGAGACTTTTTTTTTTTTGTTTTTTTTTTTTTTTTTTTAAACCATGAAATCAGAATATTTTAGTTATTGGTTTTCGCCTCCTGAACCATCTGATCGATTGGATTACATTAATGTGTGTAGTACAGTGTTTTTAAGCCTGAGAAATATTAAAGTATAAAACTTTTCTTAAAAGAAAATTTTCTTTATGTTTTCTCAGTCTTCTTAGTTTATGATTGAATTTTATACTCCATTCCTGTATTTCATCAATTTATCAAGTGGGTTGTTTTTCTTTTGTCATTTCAAGAATTGTGTTATTCTTCTTTGTGATTTCAGTAATTGAGTCTTTAGTGATTGCACAAATTCATGGTTTTTTCACGCTTTTCAGAAGCAGTTGATTGAGTTGGATGCAATTCTGTTCAAGTTGAAAATCTTTGGATGACAGTTTTAGTCTTAAGATCATTGACCTCCATTTCTTATGCACGGTCAATAAATATACAATGCGTGAAGGCAACCTAGCTGTTATTGTTCCTCCATGCGACTTTATATTATCTGCACTCAAAATATGTTGTGCAACATATTTTCTGTTTCATTTTGTCAACATACGCACTGTTTATATTATCTGCACTATTTATATGCAGTGGAGTGGATTAGAATTACCTCATTTTGAAAAGTTTTTCAAAATTTAAAGTGTGGTTTTGCATTTTATTAGTTAGGCGACAGCCGGGTTGGAGAGGTAGTGGGAGAAGAAATGTATTGCCACCGAAGAAAATTGTCTGGCTTTCTATAAATCACAGATATGACAAATCAAAAGGTAATGATTTTTACACTCAAGTTGTAACATCCCACATCGCCCATGAGAGTGATTCTTATATGTATATTATCATCCCTACCTAGCACGAGGCCTTTTGGGAGTTCACTGGCTTCAGGTTTCATCGGAACTCCGAAGTTAAGCAAGTAGCGCGCGAGAGCATTCCCATGATGGGTGACCCACTGGGAAGTTCTCGTGTGAGTTCCTAGAAATAAAACCGTGAGGGTGTGGTAGGAGCACAAAATAGACAATATCATACTACGGTGGTGGAGCGGGCCTGGGATGTGGTGGGGATTCCGGGCCAGGATGTGACACAAGTTGTCTATTATATTGTATCTCTCGATTCTCCTCTAATCTATTCAATCCAAAACCTAATTCAATTAAGATATTGTATGAAAGTATGGTTGATTTTATTCTCTTTTAAATTGGAAGATTTTTTTTTGGGTGAGTTCAATTCAAAGAAAGTTTTTGGTCTATCTTATTTTCTTTTTATTAGTTTTTCTTTTCTATGAATAATATTAGTAAGACCGCTTTGGTAAGCAAAATTTGATTGTATAGGCATGGTTGCTTACAAGACAAAAGATCTGTTCTTTGCTTTATGATTTCTAGGCTTTTTGATTAGAAATGTTAGCTTCTAACACCATGGTATATGGTCAAGTACAAGATTGGGGTAATGACACTTATAAAATCTAGGGTTGTAATAAGTAACTTTTTCTTCGTTCTCTACCATAGCACTATGGATTCGAATTGCATTGGGTGTTGTTTCTGGTGTTGTACTCTCCATGGATATTTTGGAGGCATTGCGTGATTTATTACGTCTAGGTCGGCCTTGCTCGTGGAGATCTTCGTGATGGTAAGCTATTAATCTCTGAGATCTGTTTCTTTTTGTTTGTTTCACATGTGTGGCTATTTATTGAAATTTGATATGCCAAGGACTGGAGATGGTCTCGGTTTTTAGGTTAAAATTGAATCATCCATGATTTTGAAAATATGGTATTCTGATTAAACCTATAAGGATGGACGCATAGGTTATACATGTAGATTGTCACATTATTTGTAGTTCTCAATTGATTTATGGAAACTAGTCTTAACTCTTCATCTATGTACCAATTTTCTTATTTTAGTGCTTAGGCAGAAATTACAGAGGACCTTATTCGTTGGAGATTTGAAGAGTAAAACTTAGCAGTGTGGTACCGCTGGAAGTGGTAATTACTAATCAGGTTTCTACTCTTTTTTCCTCTTACTTTGGTTCAAAAGCAATATCATTTGAATGATGAAACATTAAGTTAGCATCTCAAGTGAACGGTATTTGCCACTTCCCTTTTAAATGAATTTTAAGATTAGCTCCAGTCTATGTTTGTTTAACAATGTTGTATCATTCATTATATAGTTTCACAAAGATCGTGCATAATTCTTGCTAAACTTGGTTTGGTTTTCTTGTGTTTAGGTATGGAGTGAGCGAATCACAGTTCGACCAAGTCTTGAATGATGAATTGAGGTAGATCATTGAGGTCTCTCTATCAAGTTAAATTTTCACTCTACTTTTTATTTGTAATGCTCAGTTCTTCACTCATGAATTTGCATAAGATTAGATAAATTTTCAATCTCGCGGCAACACGCGGGCACTGTTGCTAGTGCTAACTATAAAACCATCTCCAGTTAAGTTACTCTCTATAGGCTCTTCGTCACTTTATATTTTTTGCACAATATTTTATCATGTTGACACAAGAATGATGCCAAAAACATAAGATGACAGAGAGTTCATGGAAAGTCTCATTTTTTAGAGTATCTCCTTAGCATTTTCCTCCCTAATTGGAGTTCGCCTATTTGATCTAGTAAGGGGAGGTAAAGGTCACAAAGAAATGTTCTTGGAATCTCATTTTGTTGCCTTAGCATTCGCATCCCACTCCCAATTAGAGAAATGAAGAATTCATAATTGCACTGCTATCGTTTGTAACGAGTGTGTGGGTGATCCCTGCAAGTGTACTGAGAAGTGATGCATTCATTCTCTCTCATTTGGAGTCGGAGAGCATCCGAAGCAGACTCTATACAAGAGTATTTAATACAATATGAAACATTTACTCTTTATATTTACGGAGCAACTGTTCATTTGCTAAATATTAAAAAATAATAAAACTCAATAGTGAAGCCTTAAGCAACAAGAAAGGTAGGAGATGAAAAATGCTGTTTTAGGAGTTAAGTTTGAATTGTTGATGATAAAATACTCAAATTTTGCTATAACACGGAATGGTGTTGAAAATAAAAAGTTAACTGAATAGCTAAAGTAGTTTTTTTTAACACTGTTCACTTACTAGTTGAACAAAAATTTAGAGCTTGCTCCGATCAGATCACCACCTTTAGTTTTTGAAAGTTACGGCAGCTAAACCCCCGTAACTAGGTCCCGGGGTCGTGGATGATCTCGGCGACAACGCCCTTGAGGTGCCTTTGCACTCTCTGAAGTTAAGGCTCCGGAGCGGACCGGACAGTTGCGCTCGCTGATTTCTCTCTTTAAAGAGTCCTTTTATACAACCAAACCGTAACTTAACATTTAAAAAATCCTCCGTTGGGTTGATCATATTGTCAAACGGCCGAATTTCGACTGCTCTCCGACGATTTGGCTTTTGCATTGTATCCATTATAATAGTCTGCATAAGGTCATCTGGTCATTCATTCTCAACCGTTAGATGACCATTGACAAAATCCAACGGTCCATGGTCTGGTGAGCTTTATACTCGTGCGACATTAGTCATAAGTCCGCCCTAAATATGCACATAAGTAAACTTAAAGGTTATTTAACAGGATACATAGAAACAAACCAAAACGAAGTGAATATTGAGTTTGAAGGGCTAAAGTGACGACTTTTGACTTTCAGAGATAAATGTGAGATCAAAATCGAGTTACATGGAGCAAGGTGAAGACTTTTGAGTTTTAGAGAATAAAGTGAGGATTGTTAAGCTTCGATGGGCAAAATGGGATCGAAATCGAATTTCAAGTTGCGTGGCTAAAAGTAAGCCTTGAACCAAAACAAAATCTCCATCTTTCCAAAATTTGCAGATCTGAAATCGCACCCCGACAACCCAACTAGCTTTAATAAGTAATTAGTTATTTTACTTAATGCATGTAACATCACAAACCTGAATATGTGGGAGCTGTGTGGCACATAATCAAAACTAACAAAAATTTTGACGGAAGCTGATGCAAGAGACTAAGGATTTGTTTGAAAATACTTTTAACTCAAAGCGCTTCTGGTGAAATTGATTTTGAGTTTCAAAAGTTTACCTCTATTAAAGTAAATGACACGTATCAAATAAATAGATAGTAGACACGGAGGGAGACACTATTTTGGGGGACAACAGATCCTTGGCCACTAGTCATAAATTCGGTCTTTATGCTTCAAATTCATTAGTTTGGTCCTTTTATTGCATTGGTTAACAAAGTAGTATACTTATGTTAGAAAATTTGCTAGTGTGGTGATATTGCAGTCATGTGGAGCCCACAAAACCAATCACTTGATGCCATGCGTGTTAAATAAAAATAATGAAAATGGTGCCGATATATGTAAGGAGAAAATGGTGTCGTTGCTCACCACCTCTGCAACCAGGGTTTTAATGTCATTATTCTCGAAAGTGGTAATGACTCAAGGACTGGTTGGGTGCAAGCCAAGGGCTCTCGGACAGTCAAGTTAATAAACAAATCTTTTTTATCAAAAGTATAATGATCAATACAATCGTTTTGCTGGCACAACCAGGTCTCACTTGCTTCAACTCAAGAGCAAGCTCATAGCGTAAAGAAGGGCACTCTCAGCATGCAATCTAATCACCTCTTGATGATATTGATTTAATTGCTCTTGTCCTCGGTGGTCTCCCAAGTGACTTTGATGCTTTCGCAACCTCCATTAGGGTCCGTTCTAAGCCTGTCACTCGTGAGGAACTCCATGACCTCTTGATTAGTGAAGAGATGACTTGGAATGTCGCAATGCCAACCTTAGTGATTCACCATTCCAATTTCCATACATAACTTATATAATATGAAGTAGGATGAGTAATATGCGTATGAACGAAGCTTAAGCAAGCAAGACAGCAACCTAACCCACTAAATGATAGGGTTGAGATTGGGTTGGGTTTGGGTATGTTTTTTTCTTCGTTTTGACCCGCCCGATTGGATTTGAAATCTAATTGAACATGGGCGAATTCGGATTGACCCACCCAAGTTGTATTCCTAGTGGGAAGCTGCCATGACTGAGGAAATAGCAGCTCTCCAAGCTATCAATACTTGGACCCTTGTCCCACCTTCTCCCTCCAATAACATCATCGGTTGCAAATGGGTTTTTGGTTAAATGTAAACTCGATGGCAGTCTGGACAGATATAAAGCTTGACTTATTGCCAAAGACCTTCTTCAACAACATGACATTAATTATTATGAAACCTTTACTCCTGTTGCTTATTAATGGTAATTGTGTAAATGACTCAGTCGGATAATACTTCAGAGTGAGTTAGTTTGTTGAGGTAGTTGAGGTTTGTAGTTTATTTGTTAAGAGTGCTTGGTAATTACATGTGTAAATAAGTTGTATATAAACAACTATCTTGTAATCTTATTATTCATTTTTCAATGAAAGATACACTGTTCAATATGGTATCATCCACTTTGTCTAAAGACTGGATCCAAAGTCCACGTTTCCTTCCTTTTTCTCTTCGTCTTTGCTGATACGCTTCGTCACTAAGCTTCCTCTCTCTTGAAGCTTTCTCATCTGCAAAACCTAATTTCTTATGCAGATTTCAATGGTGACTTCAGCTTCTCCGTCTTCTAACTCAGGTTCTCAGATTCATACTACTCTGATCCCAATCCAAGCCCTAATTAATCTCTCTGATACTTCTCCTATTTCTTCAATTACGATCCGAAACATTGGATCTATGGTGCTAATTAAGCTGCCAAGGGTGAATACTCTTGACAAACGATAATACAAGCAGTTTGCTCGATAAATTTGAAACAAGCTCAATTTATCATTATGTTAGATATTCGGCTTGGCTCGATAAGTTAACACCCTTTGATCTCGTTTGTAAATGTTTTTAAAATAACTAAAAGTTTTTTTTATGAAAATTTTTTTGTGCCGAATCTTAGTAAAAATGTAAGTAAATCTTGAAAAAACACTTTAAGTGTTTTTGAAATCCAAAATATTTTGCCTAAACATACTTTCAAATATTTTAAAAACACTTTCAAACGAGACATTTACCAACTATTAAATACAAGAGCCAGGAGGGGCAAAATGGTCAGTGCAAGTAATGAATAATCTGGTGTAACAAGGTGCAGATAGCTAAACTTTCATTTCCTTCGGTAGTCTTTGTTCCTCTGTTCGTAGTGAGAACTGAGTAGAAATCGCCGACTTCTTATTTTCCCCTCGAAGGTAATTTACATTTTCTGATGAGGTACTGTTTTCTGATTGGTCTCTCATGGAATCAAATCCTCCTCGATCATTTTTTTTTTTTTTTTGCAAATTTAGGGCTTCGGCTTGTTGATTAATTTGTTTTTTTTTTATTGATGCTTGGATCTTCGTCTTCGGCGTTAGAATTTGCTCGAATTTTGGTCACGAAATATTGGGGCTTTTGGTGAATTTGAGTTTAATTGCATCTACATCGATGGGGTTTGAAAGAACTAAAATTTGGGATTTATTTGTGCAAGTTTTGATGTTACGGGGTTGATTGTTTTTTTCTTCTCCAAATGCTTAGTATGCTAATGTGGATGGATTTTGTTAAGAAATGAAAAATGTGATTAGCAGTAGTGATAAATTTGTAAGATTTGAACCCAGTAAAGCTTAAATCAAAATTACCGATAGCGGAAAATGAAATGTAGTTTCTTCTTTCTCTTCCGTTGTATAAGCTGAAAGATCGCCTATCAGAAAAAGGGCGAACGGGGGTGAGTGCTGATATCTGTGTCGCTTGCAGGTTTTGTTTGTACCAGTTTAGTAGACAGTCATGGACTCCTTGGACCCCGCAGAGCGTAGGTATTTGGAGGATGAGGATACTCCTCTGATGAAGACACTTAAGGGTGCAACAAATGGATTTGTAACTGGAACTATCTTTGGGACCATAGTTGCTACTTGGTATGATGTGCCTCGTGTTGAGAGAAATGTCGCTCTTCCTGGGCTGATAAGGACCCTGAGGATGATGGGAAACTACGGGGTAACATTTGCTGCAATCGGGGGAGTGTACATTGGCGTTGAACAGCTTGTGCAAAATTATCGGATGAAGAGAGACTTTGTCAATGGAGCTGTTGGTGGTTTTGTTGCTGGGTCTACTATTCTAGGTTACAGAGGTGAGGATTTCTTGTGATCCTTGATTTCTTACTTGAACTTTGTATTCCTGCTATCATGAGTGGTAATCTGTAGTAACGTGATCTTATAATGTTTGGTATTTTTACAAACCAAATTGGATTTTAGTTTCCGAAAAAGGGTTTATTTTTTAGGGGATAGATTTCTTGTCAGTGTTCATTAAGAAAGTAAGTGTCACCTTATGACATATGAGGTTTTCTTTCGTTGAATAATTTCATTAGTTTCATATTTAATCTTTCACAAATGTTTAGTTTGGACTTTTGACTGATAAAACTAAAGGATTGAGTTGGTAAATTTCACACCTATGCTGGCTAGAAAGGAGTGTGCTCTATTTTAGGGTACTTATCCAAGATTTATTGAATACTGCTAAAACTTCCGGTTAGATATATGAGAGAGAGAGAGAGAGAGAGAGAGAGTGTGTTTTGGTGTACGGTAGATGTATGGAATATGGATAGATATTTAAAAATGGTAATGGTAATATGTGTTTCGGTTGTGTATAGTTTTTGAACTAATGTTCAGAGAGAGAGAGAGAGAGAGAGAGAGAGAGAGAGTTTTTCTGCAAGCATACAAATATATGAAATACGGTAATTTGGTATTTCATGTCATTCAAATGTCAGCAGAGAACAGGAACTCTCTATTTATTCCTTTGAGCCTGGCATGAAACAAGACGTTTGTATTGTCTAGAAGAATAAATTTCTTGCAGAAATGCATCGCATAGTTTTTGTTCATATATTGTGTGAATCCTGGAATCATTAAAAGCAGTATGGCTGTGGTGTCACTGTATGTTTAATACATGGATACAGAATCTAAGCGAGTTAGAGAATGTCAGTGGTGAAAAGTTTATGTGTAACTAAGAGAGACTGCGACTAATCACTAGGCCCCCCCTCCTGACCCCCCAACATTTGGAGAGTGAGAAACTCTACAATTTCCTAGGTGGGTACCGTGGGAGAGAGTCGAACCCCAGACTACTTTGGATCAAACCAAGGACCTGACCGCTAGACCAACAACTCTTAGGTGACTGTCTGAGTAATTAGATTGTCAAGGTTTAGGATTGTCCAAGGAAAGAAACCTTTTTGAAATGAGTTTTCACTTTCACGTGAACCTAATTAGTTGGTCTACAATTAGTACATTTCTTCTTATCCTTAAATTTTTCATCCTTAAACCGATATCACTTTGTAAATATTTTTTTTCTTCACAATAAATATCCATTTATGTGTAAAATCTGACTTTAGGATAACAGCTCCTTTGATTACACAAATGGTAATAGATTGAAATGCATTGAATGGCTAAGTTTAGCTATGCTAATAAGCTTTGAACTTGGTGTTCCAATGAACAATGATACTCTCTTCGTCTCTCGTATGCCAGAGCTAGTTTGAGACCTCATGTGCAAAGTTTTATGTTGATTAGTATATGAGTTTAAGAGGCTGTTGATCCTGTCCCTAAAGTTTGAAGAGAATACGTCACTTTATGTTCGAATTAGAAGCAGAGTAAGTACTTGGGAATTTGCAATCCACCAAGATGGATCTAAGAACAAAGCATCCCTGTGTCTGAAAACCACACTATAAGCGTTTCTCATATACTTTCAGCTTATACAGAAATGCATAATTGACACTAGGTCTCCATGCACATGATCAAACTTGCACTTGATTTTCTGATTCTTGTTTACTGCGTTTGTGTGCGTGCTTCCCAATTATTTTTTCCACTCAATAGCCGCCGCAAGCATTATTGGTTTGATTTGTATGCGTATTGATTATTGAGTGGGTACTATTATTTCACAGGGGAAATAAATTGGGACTTAGACTCCATTTCTAGTTGATATTTTTGCTAGCGGGTACTTGTTCTCAATTACATTAATCATTTGCTGTCCTTTTTACAGGAAAGAGCATTTCAACTGCAATTTCTGCTGGAGCAGCCCTGGCAGTCACTTCGTCGCTCATTGATGCTGGGGGCCAGACCACGAGAATTGATAATGGCAAGGAATACTATCCTTACACCACCAAGAAAAGATCCACTGCCGATTCATGAACTTAACTGATGAAAAGGTGGAACACTTGTTTCTTGAATTGGCTGGATTTCCGGAGATGCAATCATACTCTTAGTTCGCTTTCTCTGATGTCCAAATTTATGTTTTTGACCTTGAATGGATGTCTTGAATAAGTTTTCTATTTCGTGCTGTTGAAGTGTTACGAAAATATATATCATTTTGTACATGAGTTTTTCAATATTCTTGCGAGTTAGTAAAAATCGCAACGAGAATAAAACATGTTTACACTCTGATTACTAGCATTTAGTGAATATCTCAACGCTTCATTCAAATTTCGTTCCGAGCTCGTGTTCAAATAAACACATCAAATCATTATACTAAACCCCTTTTAATTTTCCGAACAAGTGTTTAGTTCTGTGTGCGAAAGAGTCACTTTTGTAATTGCAATGCATTACAGAATGTGAGATATTGGTTCATATCCTTTAACTTTGAAAAAAAAATGCTTCTGTGAATCTTTCCGAAAGAATATATTGTGGCAAAACCACTAGTTGGTTCCCTTTTTGAAAATAATAATAATAATAAATCAGCCGCTTGCAACATACTGTGATCAAAACCTAATACTCATTAAATAGGACAACCGCAAGGTCATGTAACAAGTACTATTAGCTTCTCAAAAGAGTGCAAATGCAATGTCATCACATTCTCGAATGTCGTTTAGACGCACAAAATTAACCGAAATGTCATTACATTTTAATACAAGTTAGCTTTGTCATTGTACGTGGAGCTCACTTGTATTATATAGTACTTCAACAGTATGATCAGTTTTATATGTCTAAACAACATTACTCGATTGGTGCTAAGCTTTGTTCTAGAGTTGAAAAATAAATTGAAAGGCTTGAGGAGACAAAGGAAGAAATGGTCCGAATGCGCTACTCATGGAGATTCAAATGGAAAAGGAACATGCAGCAGACCTTTTAGAGCAAGGAAGGTTCGAGTTTGAGGCAATGAAGGAGGACCTCAACATATATACTCCAAGGAGGAAGAATTCTTCCGTGATAAGCAAGCAAAAATTATAAGACCCCATGCCAAGGAGTGTTTGTGATTCATCTAATGATCAAAATAATGATCCATCTAGACCAAGTCCACCATATCCTTATGAATGGAAGGTCTTAAAACTCCTAGAACAACCCTTTCTCCCTGTGAGAGACCTTCCCTTTGGTTGAGGGTGATTCTCACCGTTCTGTGTGAGTGGTTCCCAATCGAGTCCCTTTCTGTTGCCGCCGATCCTAGCTACAGCTGGGATCGGTGGGTTTTCTTTTGTTTTTTTTTCTTCCTCTCTTTCTCTTCTTCCATCCACTTTTTTCTTCTTTGGGTTTCTTGGATGATCTACCTTCCTTTCTTCCCTCTGCTGTCTCTCATCCATCTTCATCCAATTTTCAAGCATCAGTCACCTTTGACCGTGATTTGTTGCAGTGTTTTGAGTGGGTGTGTATCGATCTAGTGCTTCCACTGGGTCGGGTGTTCCTTGCACCGTCACCCTCTCTTTACTGTCTGCCTTTGTTAGCAGTGTTGCTCATGGACTCCCACGAGCTTCTTTCAATTGGCTGCACGTTCTTGGTGGTCTGTAGCTGTGTTCAGAGTGAAGCTTGGATTTGGATGCGGGTATCGATGAGGCGCGGTTTATTTTGGGGCAAGATTTTGGATGGATCGACATGCACGGGTGCTGTTTTGGTGGTTGCAGTGGCGGTGGTGGCAGACGATGTAGCGGAAGCAAAAGTTTTTGGGTTTTCTTTTGTTTTGGTCTCAACTTTTGGTTGGGCTACTGTTCTTTGTTTATGTGTTTCGATTTTGGGGCCTTTGTGTTGTATATTTTGGCCCTTTGTGTTGTAATGTTTGTGGTTGAATATATGTTGCCTTTGTTCCAAAAAAAAAATCCCTGTGAATGTATTAGTAATTGTTGTAATTTTTATTTGCTAATGTCTATTGTTTTAATTATTGTGTTTTAATTTTTTATATAGTATTTCATTTATCGTTTGTATTAGTAATTGTTGTAAGATTGAATTATGAATTTGTGTTTAAGAATGAGGTAAGTTGTGTGATTTTTTAGTATTTATCAGAATTGAAGAAATGTTCATAAAAATAAATTAGAATAATTTACCATAACTTTAATTTTTTTTTAAAAGCTACTGGAAAAAAAAAATTAGAATAATTATTTAATAATTTCGAACTAAAATTTTAAGTCATACTATTGAAGCAAGAAAGCAGTTTTTAGGTCATGACTTAAAATTCTCTATTTTTAAGCTTTATCCCCAACCATTGAAGTTGGTCTAAAAAGAGGAAAATGGTTTGAATCTGAGATCCGGTGAATTGAAAAGAAAGATTGTAACTAACAATTCAACGCTTACAAACGGTTTTCTTTTGTCAATTTTGCCTTCTTCCTGGGAATGAGAGTGAAATTAAATATATAAACCAAATACTTAAAGGGCAGGAGAATCTTCCATTCACCTTCTTATCCTCACCGATCTTAAGTTGTACATAATAATAACCTCAAAATCTCAGCCGCCACTTTACACAGGATTTAAAAAAGCATGCAGGAAAAACTAAAAGTTGCCCCATTAAATAAAAAGGTGAATTGTAAATTTAATTTCTGAATTATTATTTGAATAAAAATTATGTCTTTAAACTTTCTATTTTTCAAAATAATCAGTTCTTGAATTATAAAAATTTGTTAATTACATCTATAATATTATATATTCAAAGTTACTATGTTTAATTTTTAATCAATTTAAGTCACACTACTTGCATGTGATACAAATTAAAAGGTAGATTGATAATTTTATATAAAGAAATAATGGATGGAGTTAACTTTGGAGGATAAATTAGACGTTAGGTTCGCAACCTATATTAAATGTTAAGGGTTTATATGCAAGAAAAGAACGGTATTATACTCTAAAGTGTGTCAAGTGACTTAAGCTGACAAAGAATTGGATAAAATAGCTTTGAATATAATAGTAAGGATGAAATTAGCATTTTTTAATGAATTTAGGATCTTATTTTATCGAAAAATAATTCATGGACCAAATTTTCAATAAGGTGATAATTCATGAACTAAATCGACATTTCTTTCTAAATAAAATAATTTACAAACAAGAGATGCTAGGGTTGACGGGGAAGTGTGGAACCAGAATTGGCACCACCGGAGATTCAGAATTCAGAGGCTGCCTCAGGCAGCTCATTTTGCCACCTCCTCCTCTGCTGCTGCTGATCCTTCGCTGCAGACACGAGAACGATGATGAAAGCAGCAACAGATGAAAGACAGAAACCCCATTATATCCTCCTGATGGACCTCATCTCTCTCTCTCTACAATTTTATACATGTGCAATAGCAATAGGATCATCATTTTAACATTTATATTTGGATAATATCTTGTGTTAATAACAAAGATAACTTTTCTTTGTTGGTCGGAGAAATTCTTCAGTCTGGAGGCCGGACAGGTGGCTCATATGGCCCACACACAAAAATCATCCCCTACTTCACCTTTCTGAGTTCTCCATGATAACTCGGCTCATTTGTGTCTCACTTCTCTCTCACACAACACTCATGGTTCATCTTTAACGGTGACCTCACACGATAACTTCTCTTTTTTTATATTGTTGAGAGTTGATGATGTGAGGACAAAATGCCCCACAATCAGTGCGAGATAGACCAATGCAAGGGATTATAAGATGTTGAGCTACTTTCTATATTGTTAATTAATTTTATGATAAAATTCGAAATCTTTTTATGATATCAGAGTCGAATTGTCTCACACAGAACTAATTTTGTTTGTGTATATGTAAAAGGGCTAGTAAGCCTAATTTCCGTAAAATGTATTCCCATAAAGGGAGAAAAGACAACGAGCAAAAAGGTTGGGAAAATATATCTACTATCCAACACCATTTGCCACGTGGTAGAAACCCATTGCCGCATCCAAATTTCTTGGGCCATCATTGGCTGTTGATTGCGTTCACAAGTAACGGAGGAGAGAAGTCGGAAGTTTGAGGATTCCAGAAACTCCTTCGATGGCAGGGATTGGCTGTTGCTGTACAACTCTCTCGTCCTCAAGGTACCCACCCTGTCTTTGTTTTTATGTTGGAAGGACTGCATTTTTACTAGGACAAGTTCCTATTCTGAATACTCTCAGGTTCTCGATGGTGAGTTTTCTTGTTTGGTTGCTGAGAATTGTTTAGCATGTTTTCAGACGAGGTCTAAAAGCGTTTTCAGATAATCAAAAACATTTATGATGGTGTTTAGAAGGAAAAGTTAAAAGTGGCTACGGAATTCTGGAGAATCACCTAGTTCCAAGTGTTTTTCGGAGAAGCGCATGTTGAAGAACAGATTTCCCATCGGAAACTTCACATAGTAAATTACAAATTACATTGTATGGTTTCATTTCTAATTGCACCGAGGCCAACAGCTGCCCAACCGTGTAGTGGTTCAGTTTGGATAATATCGCATGATTAGTAGTTGGCCGCTACTAAGTGCTTTCTGAGAAGCACTTTGAAATTTTACTAGAAACTTAGCACTTGTTTAGTTTCACATTCTCATATACATTACAAAATTTATCTTCATTTTGTTACATATTGTTTCTTTTTAGATCATTTTGAACTCGATTGAAATCATGATAATATATCTCAGTGAATCTAGTGAAATTGTTACACACATATATGAAAGTGAAAGTAAGGGGTGAGAATTTTTTTGACAGCAATCTCTACACATCTTGGTTGAAATTTGAGACTCGTACTCATGGTGGAGGAACCATCTTAGGGCAACCAACCCGTCGTCGTCGGAATTTCTCAATCAGAGCAGAAGTGAATTTTGTAAGTGCAGAAGAAGCAAAAGAACTTATTGCAGTCGAGGGATATACTGTCATTGATGTCCGGGACAAATCTCAGTACGAACGAGCTCATATCAAATCTTGCCATCATATGCCTCTCTTCATTGAAAACCAAGACAATGATTTTGGTAAGCAAGTCTTTCTTTGACAACTCATTCTGACTAACGTGGCATCATTTCACCGTAAAGTAAGAATAATCGAAACTGCTCATTCTATTTATCATCATTTAAAGATCATCTCTAGAAGAAAAAAAAAAAAAGGAATTTTGATTTTTTTGATGAATTATGGGCAGGAACAATCATAAAGAGGACTCTCCACAACAATTTTTCTGGTCTCTTCTATGGGTTGCCTTTTACCAAACCGAACCCTGAATTTGTAGAGTCAGTAAAAAACCGGTTCTCACCTGAAAGCAAACTGTTACTGGTGTGTCAGGAAGGATTGAGGTTGGTTTTTTACCAAGTAATGCTAAGGGATTTCGATAGCCAAAACTGCTTCTGGCGGTGTTTTGTAAACCATTTGACAAGGTTCTTTTGTTTCCTTTTAATTTGAAGGTCTACTGCTGCTGCCGATAAGTTGGAGCAAGCGGGTTTCGAAAACATAGCGTGTGTAACTTCGGGTCTTCAAAGCGTAAAACCAGGTTAGGGTTTTTGCTCCAACATCTTCGCTTTCTCCGGGATTATCTGCTGTTTAAGATTGATCGATGACGTTGCTACTCTCTGCTACACCAGGAGCATTTGATTCTGTTGGTTCGACGGAGTTGCAAAATGCCGGCAAAGCCGGATTAGTCACTATTCAGGGAAAGATCTCAGCTGTACTTGGAACTGTGCTAATCTGTAAGTCCTTTTGTATACTCTTAAAAGCACTTATGTTGCCATGGTCCATGAGATATCATATCTTCTTTTTTGATCAAATGCCAGGTGCATATTTGTTCATCACCTTCTTCCCCGATCAAGCAGAGAAGCTACTCGCAACTTTCCCGACCACGTAGCCCGAATACGATGCTGATATTTAGGGTTTAGGGTTGAAGGAAAGAGGAAGAAAATAGAGTTCTCTGTAAATTGTACTACCCCCGACATTGTAGCGCGTTTTTGCAGCGGCAAACCTTGGCTTAAAAATTCATTTCAAAGGGAACTTCAATGGAAATCCACCGGAGAAAACGATTCATTCAAACTCCGGTCGATATAGTCAAACAACGAAATCTAACCGGACGTGGTTTATGTCAAAACAGTAATGCAAAAACAACATTGTACAAGTTTTTGCTACCTTATTCAGGTTCCAAACCAGTAGATCATGAGGACAATCTACAACAATACACGATGACGTTCCGACTATAAAAAAATTAATATAGAGAGCTAAATCGGTATAGAATTATAATCTAAAAACAAAACCTCGCGATAAAGTATAGAAACTCGAAGGTTAGAGTCGAGATCCAACATTCTAGACCCACAAAAGAGAGAAAGGAAAATTCACAAGGCTGTGAACCTAGGTTAACAAAATATTACAGTAAGATTATTTTTTTACCCAAAAAAAATATTACAATGAGATTAGCAAATGTTTTTCTGATTCCATCTGTGCACCATATAAATGCAACAATTATGCAGGGTACCATTCCAGAGTACCTGGGGTTGATCGGCAGCTGCCAACGGCACCACGAGCATGATAGGATTGAAGAATAAAACAGCAAGCTTCTTTCTGCACCGCTCTTGTTCTACGGCAGATGATGCAAAAAAATCATTCTCCTTGTAGGCAATAGAGTTGACGGATGTTTCCAGAAGCTGTCACATGGATCAAATTAGATAAACAGGGATCAAATCGATAAGCTTTTCAATGACATCCTACTCATCTTCTATAAAAGCTCATGAAATTACATGTAATGGTATGTCTTTGGCACAATTTCAACTCAATAATATGCAGTGATAGTTCACATAAAGCCACATAAAAGAGGTTATTAACAACTATATACTATTAAGAACACCAAACAGCCGTATGTCGCCTGAAAATGCTGAGGATAGCTAGTTGTTAAGTTGCGAAGTAAGTCGAGTAAATTTACCTTCTAGAAAACAACTATTGATGGATCAAAATAAAGGATATGCTGATTAACTTTGTTTTGCAAAGTGCTGATGATGTTCCAAAATACAATATTCTAGCACGTGTATGTCAACATGAGGAAACCATTGTAATAATGAGCATTACCATACAACCAGTCTTTAAAGTATACGTGGAGAGCAGTTGATAATTCCCGCTTTCTATTTTCTTCAAGAGGTGCTTCCTTCAATAATTGCTTTACCTCCCCAAGATTGTTCTGCTGCAGAAAAAGTTTAGAATAATTAAAAGAACAATCAAACATCAAGGGATTCTTAGTAAAACTGCAAGAAAATATCTACTAACTTCCCCAAATATATACATAAAAAATCTACACTAATATTAAGCCGGAGTAAACATACGTTTCTATGCTGGGAAGCCATATAAGCATCTGGTAATGGAAATGGGTTGTCTTTAGTGGAGCCCTGCGATTCACCTCCATACCAGTTTGGAATCTGAACATAAAAGAAACATAAAGGATGTAACTAGATAATTCAGAAAGAAAATGAGTAACTCTACAGCCATGGCCATCTCAACCACCCTCCCCCAACCAAATGAAGAAACATACTCATAAAATACAACTGTTATGCCCCGAAAATGCATGACTTTGTCCAGAGACTTTGTTGGTAGAGCCCTTCAGAGGCTTTTCTCTATTTAATTTCCGATAAAATTACTTCAGAAAATTAAGGAAACCCCTTTAATGCGCTATCCAAATCTAAATTAACAGTTTGTAGTAAAAATTATAATACCAAGAAATTTGTGAACTGGTCAGGGTCTAAGTGTGCAGCGGACTCGGCCTGAGCCTCAGAGACACCTGCTGGATGAGATAATGAATCATGTGGGTCAACCGCTCCAAGTGGCAGGGGCTCATCCCATCTGTTGATAGTAGTGTCAACCCCAACTTCCTTCATGTGCTCCTCCAACTGACTGTAAAATGTATTGTATGGTGCCACCTGATAAAAGTTGGGAGGAGAAAACAAAGATCTGAACATGTTAAATCTTCATTAG
Organism: Pyrus communis; assembly: GCF_041283825.1. Classification (NCBI taxonomy): domain Eukaryota; kingdom Viridiplantae; phylum Streptophyta; class Magnoliopsida; order Rosales; family Rosaceae; genus Pyrus; species Pyrus communis. Next base: position 20,478,563 of record NC_142576.1, on the reverse strand, counting down.
AACTTGAAGAATAAAACACAGAAAACTATGATCATAACAAATACTTATTATGATCAAAGAATTTAATGCTACATTTCAGTAAAAACAATTTAATTTTGTTAAAGTCATAGTGTATTCAATTTGACCCCAAATATTCAACATAACAAAACCATGCATACAAACCACTATACCACAGCAACTAAATGCGTCAAGACTGTCAGCAAACATCAGTTTGAAAGGAGTGCATGTGTGTAACAAAAACATGTTGACTATAAGTTGGTAAGTTTCGCATGACATTTCTTTCTTTTTTTACTCAGCAATTTAAAGAGTACAGGAAACCCTCTCAAATCTGAAAACAGATGTCAAAAACAACTATTACATCTGGGGGCATGCTATCAAATGTAGAATGGAAAGAAAGTTCATTTCTGATGATACGAATCACAATAGAACTAGAAGAGTGGCCAATAACATGCCAGTGGAACATATTATTGTTTTAAGTTCAATGCATATATGAGATAACAGAAAGAAAGTCATGGAGGTTTACAAAAAACAAAACAGGTCAAACCAATATACCAGCAAACCCACATTAAGATTAGTTGTAACAAAAAGAAATCGACGTTAAGATATACTGCAGTAGATTATATTGTGAAAATTAATCTGCCCTAGTACTGGCTAGAAACAAAATGCAATCAACTCTTGGGGGCAAGACCTGCAACTTATGGTTATCACCAACAATAAGTGGTCGCTGGTTGACCCCAAGGAAAAACATGCATTCGCGGCAGTTAGCAATGCAGATTCGATTTGCTGCTGTAATCACATGAACTCGCTCACAGTGTTCGATTCTCACAGCCTGCAAGAGACATCAGATCATCCAAGCTCTAAGATTCAAATTAACCAGGTGACACAACGATCCACGTTCATTGCATATAAAACAGTAATTACCAGGTGGGCCACTCCACATGACAGTAATAACTAATAAGTCATTATACAGAGGTAAGGGATCAAAACATGATTTTCCAGCATCATAAAAGCTCAAGACGTGCTAAAATTAAGACTGGCCATTTAAATATTAGTGCATAGTTGGGCAGATGTATTTACAGGGAGTCTTTTGTTTTCACATAATATTATAAAGTAATCACCAGACTATCAAAGCAAATAATGATATATAGTATTTACAGAATAAGGCTTTCCAGTAGAAAGCAAATATAAACATACATTGAAACAGAGAATGTTTGAATTTTCACATTGAAACAGAGAATGTTTGAATTTTCTAAAGGCCGGTTTAGTGTAATATACAGACATTGGACTACTTCCAATGTTCACTAAAGGGCAAAACGTCAGGCCTAACAATTAGATGTCACAAAAGTTATTACATTTGATTAACTAAACCATTATGCAAGAACTGTAACTTAAAAACAAGTTGTGCAAAAACTTCCAACCAAAATTGAATGAACTTACAAGAAGATAAAAACTTTGCATTAACCACCACATAAGAAGCATATGAGGTAACTCACAGAAACACCATTCAAATTATGATTTCACAAACAGAGATAAAGAGTAATCATCCGTCATGGTTCGATTGTGATCCAACCCAGTAATTTACACAATCATTCTATTATACAAACTACCAGACAAACAAAATTCAAAAGCCTTCTTTTTCAGTGTGTTATATACTTACATGCTAATTTCATTGACTTTAAAAAGTCGACTGCAAACTAACTTTGTATTCGTAATAGGAAGGGGTAAATGAGTGCCAAAAGAAAGTAACTGGGCAGGCAAAGCTTAGTGGGAATGAAATGCAACGTGCCTACTTGCAAAGTCACTCTGAAGATATCAGTTATTAGCATTATTGCAAAACATCAAGTAACCAAACTCAACCAACTTATCTAATACTAAATTTTCAGAGATGAAGGATAAACAAATCCAGAGACCTTTACAGACCACAAGCTAATCATTCTGATACTATGTTTAAATTTACTAGAGCGAGAAAACTATTTCCAATTCAACTATAAACTTCACCACAGAAATAACCTTTTTTCGATATCCAACTATATATTAGGGAATAAGTACAACCAAAGTAGTCATGTCACTCAACAGTCAATAAGCCACAGCATAAATACAAATGCCTTTCCTATTACCTTTCCAACAGCTCCAAGAACAATTGTAGCATCAGAGCATCCATAAACTGTGGCATATCTCAGAGGTGCTAATATGTAGATAACTGAATCGTGGCAATTTAAAACCTGAAATTGCAAACAAGTTACTACCAAACCAATATACCTCTTAGAAGGAACAATCCAATTTTAGTTCACTGCTTTTACGCACAAAGCATGTAAAGAAACATGTTGAGAAAAGATAACAAGAAAGCTGACAATCTTGACAAGTTTCATTAACCAAGTGCATTATTAGTTCAATGGTCAATGATCTTTATAACTAAGATTAGGATCAAACTGAATGAGCAGCTACCTCCCTTCCTTATGCATAATAGCAGGACCCAACAGACTTGAAACTTGAATAAGTAAATGATAATTAAAAGTGAAAAAAATGCATTTATGAAATAATTTAAAATAAGTTAGCCAATTCAGAAACCAAAATATAGCATAGCAAAACCTTCAATCCATCACAAACACAACACAACAGGTGCATTCTCACAGCCCCAAGAGCAAATCCCCAACGTGACATGCAATCACTCACATATTCATAATCATTTCATGTCTATAACATGTAGCTATTAAGTTATTAGAACCCCAATAGAAATAATGACTTGATTCTTGTGCCTTATTAAGAATTGAGTTCTCTTCATTTTATTCTTTCTGATTCTAGATCCTGAACATCTAGAAGTGTTGAATTTTGAAACATCCCGTAAATGTAGGACACAGAGGAAAAAAGAATGGATATTACATTTTTATAAACTAGTTACAAGAAAACATAAAAATGTCTTATGATTCATGAACAAACCTTTACAGAAGAACCTTTAAGATCAGATGATTGCTTTACAAGAGATGACTTAGAGATCCCCTCAATAAAACTTGGGCCTCTGACACTAGATGAGCCCTTGTTTGAACTCGTGCAGGCATCAGCCATAGGAACATCTTGGTCTGAGGAACTGGGTGGCCCATTTTCTTTTGGAGAAATCCTTTCTGAAATATGTTCCAAAGAAGAACCTATATTCTGTAGAACCCAATCGTGAACTTGTGCTGCAGGAACAGGAACATCAGGCATATCAGGATCTGAATTTGCAAAAAAGGGAGCACGTTGGCTGAATAGATTTCCTTCAGATCCTTTGTCACCAAAGTGAAGCAGAAACCCAAGGTGCTCAAATTTCTCCATGGTCAAAACCTATGAAGGGTTAAATCAGATCATTAAGTGGGCTTGGGAGATACCAACAAAAAAGATACAACTATAAATTCCATAACATAAATAGAAAAAAAAAATCAGCACTGGATGTCTATGATAAAAACACTAGGATACATAAATTCTATGGCGCAACTTATTGTCATCCAGATGAACTGTTCCACCAGAACCATGTGTTGGATTTATTGAACTGCATTTCCATTCCATTCCTGTCCTACTTGACCTTTTTTAAGATTAATAATAAGCAAACTTCAGTAAATATCGTGCAATTGGAATGTAGAATGTAAGGTTCATTATTCAAACTTCAAACTTATCATGAAGAAATCACTTCCCACAAATACAAATTTTCACAAGTGATGATAATTGGTGTTGCACTTATGACCCAACCAAAGCACGAATCAAGGATTTGGGTGGTGCTCACAGTACAAGTACTGTTTTTCTATCGAATTGGAAAAAAGTACCAGCAATCATTATCTTTAAATGCACACAATTTACTTTTTGGTAGCCAAAAAGGTGAATAATCGACTAAACCAGAGAAGATTAAGTAGTAATTTCACATACCAGAGATTCTTCGCCATCACCCTCCACAGGTTCTGCTAAAAGAGAGACAAGATTGGCCAAATGCTTTTGCAGATATGATAACTGGTGTGCTTCTTCATCAGCCTGTGATGGCATAAACCGCCGACTATTGCTACGCACAAGCTGTCATGTGTTGGAATTCCAAGTTTAATATTAGTTTAATCCAACAAAATAAATGTCTCAAATCAAAGTCCGAGCAATTAAATATAAAATACGAAATGTTTCAGGACACAAATGATGCAACAAGTTATATAGTATTGCCCAAATCTTGATACTGAAAATGCTTTAGTATAGCCCTAAACCCTATGTACTACAAAAATCATCCAAATGAAACCAAATCAACAAAACCCTTTCCTAAAAGTTTATAATCAACCTCGTGATTAACATTTGCACACTATGAGTACATAAAGCTAATCAAACTGGGGCAGATACAATGTAGTACCATTCCAAAGGAATCTAAGCATGCACATCCTGGAAGATAAAACTAAGAGTCCACTCACAACAGGCTGAGGTTGGTACCTGAGCATTCTAACAGTGCAGTTCAATCCAACAGTGTGGTAGACAAGGTAATGAATTGTTACAACTCCACCCTAAAGTTTATAATCAACCTCATGATTACTATTTTGCAACGCTATGAGTACATATAGCTAATTAAACCAGGGCAAACACAATGCAGCACTGCCATTCCAAAGGAATTAAACATACACATCCTGGAAGATAAAACTAGGAGGTCCACTCACTACAAGCCCAGATTAGGTGCTTGAGCATTTTACTTCAGTGCAGTTCAGTCCAACGACATGGTAGACAAGGAAATGACTTGTTATAAACCCACCCTAAAAGTTTATAATCAACCTCGTGATTACCACTTTGCAACACTGTTGAGTACATAAAGCTAATTAAACCAGGGTAGGCACAATGTAGCACTGCCATTCCAAGGGGATCTAAACATACACATCCTGGAAGACAAACTAGGAGGCCCACTCACTACAAGCCAAGATTTGGTAATTGAGCATTTTACGTTCAGTGCATTCAATCCAATGACGTGGTTGACAATGCAACAAGTTGTTACAACCCCCACCCCAAGCACGCAATTGATCAAAACTCTAACCAGAACACAATGAATAGTACGATTAGCCAAATACTAACCAAAATAATTTCCAATAATCAATAGATCAATAAAACTAGATTCCATTTTAATCCACATTGTATTCCAATACCAATAACTTTTACGCCCCAATGAACGAACACACACAAAGTTAAAAAAATTACCTGAATAAACCAATTTTCAACATGGCAGCAATCCCATGTCAACAAAACCAACGTCTTGAATGAAATTACCAACCTTTTCGACTTAATTAACCAAAATTTACCCGAAATATGAAAACTAACCCCAAAAAGAAAGCAATTAATCGCAGTACACCAATTCCTAATCCCACGCATTGCACAATGCACCACCGATTAACTAAAGAAAGGAAAAAAAAAGATCAATTCAGGAACAGCTTCTCACCTGCAAAGGCGACAAAGCGGACAAATACCCATCGAAAGCGGACGTCGAGGGCCAGACATCGGCGACGGCAGCCGAGTCCTTGTGCGTCCGCGGCAGCAACTTCTTGTACGACTGAATGTAGAGGAACAGAACCAGATCATGCACATCGGCTCCGGCCTCGTCAATCCCGTCCGGCTTGGCTTTAACGAGCGGGTCGGACTCCGAGTGCAGAACCGAGGCTAGAGTATCGAGGACGAGCTTTGCCTGATCAATGGAGATCTGGAGCGCCTCGGAGATCGCGGCCGAGTCGACCCGGTGACTCGGCGACTTCTCGATCAGCTTCTGCTTGAGCGGAATTAGGGTTTGGGTCGGGTCGGTGAAGATGAGCTTGGGGATGGGCAGCAGCCCGTGCTCGAACGGCTCGCGGCGCGGGTGAATCAGGAGGGCCGGATCCTTGGCCGAAGACGACGTCGTTGCGGGCTCGATTGGGTCGCTCATGGCTTCTTTTCACAGGAGGCAGCAAAACGCAGAGTTTTTGTGTAGACACAGATTTGTGAGTTGCAGATCTTCCAGAAATGAATAGAGAGAGAGGTTGAGGAGAGAGTGAGGGAATGATCCGGTGCGGTTTGGTGCATGGCGTGGACGTGTTTGATTGGGGGTTTGGGTTGTTAGGACCCGTAATACGTTGAATTTTGGCTAATTTCAAGAGGGTAGTGGAGAACAAGTGCATTAGAGGGCGTGGGTCCGTGAACCGGACATTTGTACAAGTAATTGATAACAATTATCAAGTATGAACTTCTTTTAAGCTTTTGACCATAAAGTTGCAAGAATTTTAAAGTGATGTTAGAGAAGTCATGTTTTGAAGACCGTATGTCAATTGTATGTCCCATTTATTGGGGAGAGCTTTTCAAAGTGTTCGGAATACACAACGGTACATCACATGTCATTATATAAGAGGGACACTTGAAAAAAGAAAGTTTTATTCACTTGTAGAATGACATGAAGCATACTACCTCGTGTTCCACATTGAAAAATTTATCCTCTATTGGACGATTGGCCACCTTTATTATGTCGGCCGATACACCGGTGGTTAGCCAATCAACGTGCACCTACCGTGAAGCGTGGGAGACTTGTTGGTTTAAGGGATTTGTATCCCTCAAAAAAGGAAACACACGACACAAGCTAGTCAAATCCAATCGTTGTCTCATCCAATCCACCGCATGAGGTTACTCTAGATCACGATAGTGTTTTGGAAGAGAAATAGTCACCTCTCAAGAATTAAGAGATTTTGGTCTATTATGCTAGCTTGGATATGGTTTGGAATCGCAATGAGATTATCGTCGATGATGCATTTGTAGTAGCTACTGAGATTTTGATTAGCGATGACATCGGACCTCGTTTTGTTGATAAATGTCGATGTAAAACTGATTGGTCAAAATAGAAGGAAGCAATCTAGGTTGAACTTGATTCCTTAACTAAGCGTAAAGTATTTGGACATGTAACTCCAACACCATCTGCTGTGAAACCCATTGGCTGTAAGTGGGTGTTCGTAAAGAAGCGTAATGGGAATAAGAAAATGGTGCGTAATAAAGCACGCCTTGTGGCACATCTCTCAACACCCTAGACTTGACTACAAGGACACTTATTCCCTGTAATGTCATAATGTTCTGCTACCTTATCAGTCTGTTAACTTTCAAAATTTTAAATATGTAGCTCATGGACGTGGTCACAACATATCTTTATGGGGACCTAGATACATATATTTATATGAAAGTTCATAAAGGACTTCCGAGTGACTACTCAAATAGATCCCGGCCATGGAACATTTTCTCTATAAGATTGAGAAGTCTGCATTACAGATTGATGCAATCTAGAGAGATGTGGTATAATCGTCTTAGCGAGTATTTGATCAATTGGTGATATGAGAATAACAAGTTATGACCTTGCGTGTTTATTAAGAAGTCATATTCTGGATTTGCGATTGTTGCAATCTATGTTGATGATATGAATCTCAATGGGACTCTGAAGAGGTTGGGAAAATTGTCTCGCACCTGAAGCCGGATTTGAGATAGAAGATCTTGGGAAAACTCGATATTGTCTTGGCCTGAAGATCGAGCATTGTTCGGATGGTACTCTGGTCCATCAATCGAACTACACCTAGAAGGTATTATCCACTTTATTGAAGATAAAGCAAAACCTTCGAGTACTCTCATGATTGTTCGAATACTAGATGTACAACAAGATCAATTATGTCCTAAAAATGACGATGAAGAGGTCTTGAAACCTGAATTTTTTGTCAAGATATAGCAATATTCCGACAAGCATTCATTGGACATGTATTAAAAGACATCATGTGTTACCTTAAAAGTACAATGGATATGAGCTTATTCTATCCCTATGCATCTCCGAGTGGATCCAACCTCCTAATCCTCGAAATGTTGTCTGTCTTATTGATTGTACTTACGCTGATTATTTATCTAACTAGCATATAGCGCATTCTCAAGTGGGTTATGTCTTTACCATTGGAGATACTGCAATATCTTGGAAATCGACCAAACATAATTTATTTGTGACGTTTTCAAATCAAACTGAGATTCTAGCCCTAAACGAAACAACGACATGAGATATTTTGTAAACTGCTCATGGATTTTGAATTGAGGGGATTTTTAATATGTTGCACAACATGGTTTTGAGTCCCATCTCCTCCATCTGAAGCCATCTTCATCATCATCTCATCATTATCATCATCATCATCATCTTCTTCTTCTTCTCTCTCTTTTCCCCATCTAGAATTACCATCATCTTCCCTATCTCTCTTTCCCATTAAAAAAAAAAATTGTAGGAAATATTTTCTTGATGTTGGTTTTGTGTTCGGATGGATAACGATCAAATTCAGGTCCATAATTGAAGCAACGAGAATTTCAATTTGATTTCATGTTTGTTCAATTTTTTTTTATTTCATATTTCATTTATTTATTTCTAGATTTCTTTCAATTTTTTTTTTCCACAATCGAGTTTAGCTTCCAAATATCGTTCAATTTATTTTTCAAACTTTTCTTCTTTTTTAATTTTTTTTTTGTGTGTGGGAGACGAGAAGCTCGAAATTATTTCATCAATATATTTTTGGTTTTGAATCCTAACCTAGTTGAGTTATCTACACCACACACTGAACAAATATCCCAAACCTATCCATACCAATTTTTTAGCCTAACCAATGGGCCCTTAGGGTTGAAGTTGTATTCTGCTCACACCATCAAAGGTATTCTCGTCATACTGAACTCATAATTCACAAAGCATGCTTTGATTGGGCTTAAATTCCCTAAACCCTATCGTTATTTTTCATAAACAACATGAAAGCAATTGAGATGTCTTAAATTTCTTCATCATTCCCTTCATGCCCTTAATACGTGATTAGTGGATAAAACATAAAAGCTAGACTATTGATCTACGGTAAAGATTTATTAGGCATTGCAAACGGTACGACTGCCATTTGCAAGGCCATGAATGCCCTCTACGTAGAGAAAAGAAATCCCATAAACACACAAACCCCATTAAATAAAGGGATTTGAGTTTCCATACTTCATAGATCTTATGTGCAATTTAGTTATTTGATAGAGACGTACATGGCTTAGGAGTGTATCAGTATTGGGCTTTTGTGGCCAACTTTGATAGAGAAGGGGCTCCAACATGCTTGCACTAAAAACAAAAAAATGGTCTTTGTGTACAAAATTAATAACACAAATGAGAAGTTTGTGTCTTTGTGAACACTAATAGAGCGAAACAATGCACATTCAATATAAGGCACCAATATAAAAAATAATGGACACAAGCACATTATTGGATACAGAAAGTGAAACAATGCACATTCAATATAGGGCACCAATGTAAAAAAATAAGGGATACAAACACATTATTAGGCACGAAAACCAAGCAAAGTGGGACATTAACCTTTGGTCTGACAACTTTTTGACTGAACATCGACACGAAAGGACTTTTTGTCTATACATAGGCTTCATATACATAATTGTATGTGTCCTACTTTATAATTGTAGACACAAAACCTTATTTTGTGTGTACACATGTGAACGGCACATGCCAAATAAATATTATTAATTAAATATATATAAATGTGTGGTCAGAATGGCTTTCGTGCGTTTACACAAGCTACCAACTTCTATTTAACATGTATGTTTCTCAAAGGTTAATACACTAGCACGAACCTTTCTTCTATCTTCAAATTCTCTACATTTTTTTTAAGAAATAATGAAGCCCCATTTTTTTTTTTTCTGTAATCAATTATTCAATCACAAGTTAAAAAACCCAAAGTCATCTATTGGTTTAACCAGTTCAAATAGTAGAACGATATGTGAACTTTTAGCTCAAAACAATGGTTTTGCCCTTGACGTCATTACCAGACCACACTTGACTTTCAAGGGCTAAAATGTTTGCCTGCGCTATATGTCCTAGGCCTTTAGGCTCATACATATATCAAGGCATCCTTCAGGCCCATGATATCTCATTCTTGCCACTGTGACTTCCCCGGCTCAAGGAGGCCTCCTTGGATGTCATTCCGCTAGCTTCTTGCGAAGTGTGATCTGCAATACGCTTGTAATACCCAGAAAATTTAAATATATGAATTATATATTCATAATTATGAATATGTGGGAAAAATCGAAAATAAATCGATTTACAGTTATGAAGAATTTAATTGAGAACTTTTAAAGTTTTGTTTCCAGAATTATTATAATTTACAGGTTTATATTATTGAGATTTTATTTTATTTTTGGAAAATTTTTATTAATTCATTTGAGTTTAGTTTTAAATTAAATTAGTGATGAAGTTTGAAGTTTGGGAATTAATTATTTACAATCTGAAGACTGTTCGAAGTCACAATTTATATTTTTGAATAGGGCTCGATCTCACGAACTCGTAGGTGCAAACCGTTCGTGAAACGAAGTTATAATCAAGAAGTTATTAACGTTTAAAGTCAAGGACAAAATGGTCAATTTATTTTTGAGAAGGCTCCAGACTTCTTTGAGCCAAATTTGGGGAAAGCCAAGTATGTGGCTAAGATTTAGGGAAGAAAAGAAGGGACGGTTGTGATGAGAAGGGGAGAAGAGAAAGGAGAGAAAGGAGAGAAAGGAAGGAAAGGATGGGGGGAGGGGGCCAATGAGAAAGAGGAGAAATGAGGGGAAAGGAAATAAAAAAAAGGAAAGGGAAACGAATCCCCTTGAGGAACCCTAGCCGGACTCGGTTCTATCTCCTAACTCCGGCCACCAAGGACGGCGAGATTGGTGTCAAAATGATCCTTACCTCGAGGCCAATCGATCCCTCCATCAATTCCACCATAACTTTGATTTTACAAAACCCACATCGGAGGGTGCGACGATTTTATCTTCGAATCAACAAAACCTAAAACAATTTTCTTCAACCACCACCACCACCAATAGGCTCCCCTCAACCTCAGGAACAAAGCCCATGTATTGGTTGGGGCATCAGAGATATTTTGGAGTTGAATAAAAAACCCCCCAAAATCAAGGGTTTCCGACGGTTTGAGTGTGATTTGAGCTGTTTTCCGGCCAAATTGGACTTGACCGCAGGTATAAAACTTGCTCCACTCATTGAGATCTACTTTAGTGTAAAATTTGGTAATTTTTAGAAATAGTTGAATCTTCCGGCGAGCCGGGATGGCCGGCAGCGGAAGGTGCGGCAACGCACGGCCAGGGAGCCGATGTTGCTATTTTCATGTAAATTTCGATATTCTGAATCTATAATTGGTAGCCATTTGATATGAATTGGATTATAAAGGTTAGTGTTGAATATGGTGGTTACTAGAATACGTTTGGGAATTAGTAAATAATGAATTGTGAACTACGAATGACTTGATCCCTGTTTAGGGTACGTAGGCAATCTAACGAGATGTTAGATGCAGCCATAAAACAAGTAAGATTAAATAATCAAGAATTAATTTCTGTTAAGAAGTTGAGTTATTAGAAGTAAATTTTGAATTAATAGAAAGCCTAGGCACATGCCTTATAAATTAATTATGTTTATGTTTATGTTTATTGAGAGGGAGTTAAGGAATTTAAATAAAGAATCGTGATTTAAAATTTTGCGAAATAAAGCAAAGTTTTTGGGCTGTCACCAATATCATTTCCCGAAATTAATATTTTCGGGCCAGGGGCGTGACAACGCTAGCATAACATATCAGTCTACTTAACATGGAATGTGGCTTCACCCTTTAGTTACCTCTGAGAAGTCTCTCCTATAAATAGCCAAGTCAAATAAGGAGATTGGTAATCGGCATTTACTACTTAGAATTCTCTTTGTTCTTGTTTCTCTCAAAATATTTCTAACATAGGCATCGAATGCCTTTGATAGACACCCTTCTATTTTTTTCTCGAGTGTTCATCAATTAGGCTAACGACATCATTTGTTTTGTATGTGTTATTTTGTCAATCCAACATTGGACGGAATTTGCATCCACAATAAGCTATACCATTTATACATGTAAATTCATCAGTTAGAGATGTGAGTTTTTGGAAGCAAACATAATGTATTTCATGTTTGACCCACTCTAAGGGTAAGCGACTATATTTAGGTGTTTAGATACTTACTGAAAGTGCTTAGGAAAAATGAGTTCAAGAGTCCTTGATTCCTTTCGAGCTTCAAACTCCAGATGGGAAAATGTAACATTTTAAGAGAAATGTTTTAGATAATTAATAATCAACCCAAATTTTAGAGTTGAGTTTTGATTTCTTTGTGCTTCTAAATAGGTGAGCAAGGAGTGTTATTTATTACTCAAACTTTGGTTCGAAATGAACTAGAAATTGCTTGTTGGGAGTCAAGTTTGGTTGAGTTGATAGGTTATGACTTAAAACAAGGGGTGTGCTATCCACACACCCCATTTTACTTCTCACACACCCTTTGATAATTTCTGTCCGTTGAACTTCTTCAATTCATTCGATTTGACGGCCGAAAATTAAAAAGGTGTGTGAGAAGTAAAATGGGGTGTGTGGATATCACACTCCTAAAACAATTAAGGCAAAGAATGCAGCTGGCCATGCTTAAGCAGATATTTTATTTGTTAATCTCATTACAAAATCGATCTTATAATCTCCTAATTTAATTTAGGGATGAAACTAGCAAGGGCGTTTTAGTAAAAAATCCTAAAACTTTCCAAAATGGCTAATAATAATTTCTTGACAACAAAAGCAAATTCTTAGATAGATAAGAGGCATGTTCTAAGAAAATTTTAATTACAAAAAATACGTAAATCAAATAAAATAAAAAAAATTAGAACATGCTGAAGGCATTTTGGTTTTTTTTTTTTCCTCTAAAGTTCATTTTTCCACTTCTTTAACGCTTCGAACTTTAACAGAATATGTAGAGTAATCATAAGAAGACTAAATTTGTAGACAAAGTTTTGGAAACTAAAGGATATGGAAGTTAATAATTGATTTATTACTTAAACGTTGATAAACGTACTTATTTCTATTGGTGATACATAATTTAGTTTGTAAATTTAGTCTTCTTAGCATTATCCTAATATGTAATATGATTTTAAAACTAACAATGGTTTCTAAAAGTATAATTAAAACTAGGGTAAATTACACAAAACTACCTCAACTATGGGTCGAACCACAATCTCATACCTCATATTTTAATAATTACAATGTCATACCTTATTTTACGAATTTATTATAATGTCAGACCTACATTAGTTTTTCTATCAATTTCTTTGTTAAATAAATTGGATTAAAAAATTAATCAAATATTAAAAATAAAAATAAAATCATTTAAATATTTTTATAAAAAAGTGGGACTCACCCCTACAAACACATCACCCTCACCATTCTTTCTCAGTTCATTCTACAAAATTTAGTCTCCTTAACATTACAGTACTACTATATATTTATATTAAGGGACAAAGATTTGAGCTAAATAATAAAATAGGATAGTCATAATATTTAATAGCAGACTATCTACATAAGCCAAACTTAAAATGTCCAACGTATAAATAAATAAAAAAGAATATCATTAAATTAGAATTGTATAATAAAGGATATTTTATTAACTTCAATTAACAAGCTTGTTGATCTATGTAAACAACCACCTTATTCTATGGTCTTGTTAAACGGTAAAAGCCCATAGAAAGTTCCTAACTAGGTCTTGTGATCGGGCCCAAACAAAGCCACCTGAACTTAACCCACCAATTGACAACTAATCAGAACGCATAGAAAGATCCCACCATGACCACCACCTCCACATGCTTAAATAGTCCGACAGGGAATCCAAAGGGCACATTCTGAAAAGACATCTCATCAATTCTTTCACTCCTACCATTGTTTTCATATATAATATATTATAATAATAACATGTAAATATTATAGACAAGGATTGTCTACCTTCCCACTTCCAATACCCTCATGTTTTGTGTGATCATGGTTAAACCACGTCAACATTTTATATTATTTTTTTAATAAAGATAATAAGACAAAAATGAACAATAATATAAAATGTTAACGTGACTTAACCGTGACCACACAAACAGAGGACACCAGAAGTGGGAGGATAGACAATCCTTGTCCAAATATTATTCATCCAACCAATCAAAGTAGCATTTTAATTGTTTTAATTACATAAAGTTTTTTTATTCAAAAAGAAAAACTTTACCAAAGTTGTGAAAAAACACAACACCACAAATTAAGATTCAAAATTTTGGGATTTTATCCTGGGTGTTGTATTTTACTATTTTAAAAAGAATACTATGCAAGAATATTAATTTGAGGTTTGAGAATAACGGGATAATTGTATACATTGGTTAAGCCGATTGGTAAGACTAGTGTGTTCATTCCTGTGCTAGAGTCCTTTTTGTTGGTGATAGTTATCTCACATTGACAATAGAACTTTTGCTTTAATAACCTAAATAATAGTTATCTTAGAAAAAGAATCCGACGATGATCTTTTTCCCTCACTCTATCCCACCTGTGATCCCATCTTTTGTGTGCATTATCACACCCATTCTGTCGTAATAAAAATTAAAAATTACTCAATATTGACATTTAATGTTATCGATTATTACTACGGGTTAGAATTAAATGACCTCTTACGTTATGCATGCACATTATTTTTACATTCTGTTGAATTTCATCTCAAATCATCTTGTAAACCCCAAAAAAAAAAAAAAAAAAAAAAAACCTATTGTTCTGTAAAAAGGAAAAGAAAAAACAGTATTCGTAATTCCTATCACAAAACCATATGCGGACACACGTGAGAGGTCCGACAGCAGTCCTACACACGCTTGATCCGTCCGTTTTCCAACCTGAACCCGAAACCGGGTCATCTGTACGAGGATTTCTAAAATCTATTCATTGTACATCGTATGATTAAGAATTATTTTTTAAATATTTTTATTTAAAATTAAATATAAACAACATTTGATAAAGACTTACTGTACAATATATAATGAATAAATAATTCACAAAACTTTAGAATCTTTACAAAAAGAACTCGATGATGACCTGTAAGCCTCGCTCCCACCACTATGAACACCAACGGAGAGAGAAAGAGGAGAGAGAAAGAGGAGAGGGGAGACCCACAAACACACAGAGTGAGTAAAAGCATTAAAGAAGAGAAAAAAAAGAGAGACTGACTGCTCTCTCTCTCTCTCTCTCTCTCTGTATCTCTTCTCACATATTCAACCGATCCCACCCAAAAGCAAAAGCTCTCTGTCTGCTTTGCTTCTCTCACCTTTTCTCTCTCTACCCCTTCAGCGGTTCTCTCTCTAGAATGGAAGAGATTGCTTCTTCTACTTCTTCCTCCTTATCTCTTTTTGATTTCTCACTCTCACCAAACCCAATGAAACCCTCCTCCACCGCTTCCATCTGAGAAGCATTTTTATATTTATTTTCCATTTTTTTTGTTTTTTTTTTTGAAAGATGAATGCTTTTGGGTTTTTGGTTTTTTCTGTGAAGCCCTGCTGATTCATCTTCTTCCTTCTCAAGAGGTAAACTTTCTCTCTCTCTTACCGTTCCCCTCCGCCGACATTGTTAGTTTTTTATCTGACGCTCTTTGTTGTGCTCTCGCTTCTGTATATTTTTCTTTTTTCTCCATCTTTTTACTCTATTTTATTTATTGGGAAATCTGAGGAAAACAAAAGAGAAAATTTTGGAAACTGAAAAGCTAAGTTCCTAATAGGAAAGTAATGTTCTGGATTTAGTCATAAATATTTTTGCTTTTCTGGGTTCACTGTAAAGGAAAATTTAATTTGGTATCACAGCATGCTTTGTTTTTCACTTTTCGTCATTTTCTCGGCAGCCAAACACATTATATGAAAAGCATTTTCGATTTTCTCACTGTTCTGTTTATGCTTTCTGACTCTGGGTTGTTGTGGTTTCAGATCTGAAGCTTGAATTTCTCCGCTGCTTCGGAAGGTTACTCTTTAAACCCCAATTTAAAGATCTAAGTTCTTCTAATTTAGTTTCAATTAATTTAATTAATGATTTCAGATGTCTATGCGTTTTGTTTGCATATGTTTTCCGTTTTGAGTTCTTAACATGGTAATTTGTAGTCTTTTATTTGTTTAGGTCAGATAATGCGGTTGGTGTTTTGAATATTCCGGGAATTTTGGTCGCTTTCCTTGACTAGGCTTTTGGTTTTCCTTATACCTAACGGCTACTTAATTTTGTTTTTCCATGTTTTAGGTTTCTGGAACATTTGAATTAATTCAAAACTAGTTCCTTAACCTCATTTAATCCAACCGTTCAACGTCAACTTCAACTTCATTTTTGCCTGGGCATCTCTGGTATTGAACCCGAAAGATGCAGAGACCTCCCCCGGAAGACTTTGCTTTGAAGGAGACCAAACCCCACCTCGGTGGGGGGAGGATCTCCGGTGACAAGCTAACGAGCACGTATGACCTCGTTGAGCAGATGCAGTACCTCTATGTCCGGGTTGTTAAGGCAAGGGACTTGCCCGCGAAAGATGCTACTGGTAGCTGTGACCCTTATGTCGAAGTTAAGCTTGGGAATTACAAAGGCGCGACTCGACATTTTGAGAAGAAGTCAAATCCGGAGTGGAACCAAGTTTTCGCCTTCTCAAAAGATCGTATTCAGGCTACGGTTCTTGAGGTCATTGTGAAGGACAAGGATCTTATGAAGGATGATTTCATGGGCCGTGTTTCTTTTGATCTGAACGAGGTTCCAAAACGTGTTCCTCCTGATAGTCCTCTGGCACCACAGTGGTATAGATTGGAAGATCATAAGGGGAACAAGGCAAGGGGAGAGTTGATGTTGGCTGTATGGATGGGCACCCAAGCTGATGAAGCTTTTCCTGAAGCATGGCATTCTGATGCTGCCACAATTAGCGGAGCTGACAGTCTTGCAAATATCCGATCAAAGGTGTATCTCTCTCCTAAGCTTTGGTATTTGAGGGTTAATGTGATTGAAGCTCAGGATTTGATACCGAGTGATAAGGGTCGGTATCCTGAAGTTTATGTGAAAGCTATACTTGGAAATCAAGCTTTGAGAACTAGGATTTCTCCAAGCAGGAGCATAAATCCTATGTGGAACGAAGATTTAATGTTCGTAGCATCAGAACCATTTGAGGAGCCCTTGATTTTGAGTGTGGAGGACAGAATTGCACCTAACAAAGATGAAGTTTTGGGGAGATGTGCAATTCCTCTGCAGTATGTGCCCCGAAGGTATGATCATAAACCCGTTAACACTAGCTGGCACAATCTTGAAAAGCATGTTATTGTAGAAGGGGAAAAGAAGAAGGAAATCAAGTTTGCAAGCAGGATTCATATGAGGATCTGTCTGGAAGGTGGTTACCATGTCCTTGATGAATCAACATACTATAGTAGTGATCTTCGACCGACAGCAAAACCATTGTGGAAGTCCAGCATTGGGATCCTTGAAGTGGGAATTCTGAATGCTCAGGGGTTGATGCCAATGAAGACCAAAGACGGGAGGGGTACGACAGATGCGTATTGTGTAGCGAAATATGGGCAGAAATGGGTTCGAACAAGGACCATTATTGATAGCTTTATGCCCAAGTGGAATGAGCAGTACACATGGGAAGTGTTTGATCCTTGTACTGTCATAACAATTGGGGTGTTTGATAACTGCCATCTGCACGGGGGAGAAAAGGCTGGAGGGGCCAAGGATGCAAGAATTGGGAAGGTAAGGATTCGTCTCTCCACCCTCGAGACGGATCGGGTTTACACACACTCGTACCCGCTTTTAGTTCTGCACCCAAATGGTGTAAAGAAGATGGGTGAAATTCATATGGCCGTGAGGTTCACTTGCTCTTCTCTGCTTAACATGATGCACATGTACTCACAGCCCCTGCTGCCAAAAATGCACTACATTCATCCATTAACTGTAAGTCAGCTTGATAACTTGAGGCACCAGGCCACTCAGATTGTGTCGATAAGGCTGAGCCGCGCTGAGCCACCGTTGAGGAAAGAGGTGGTCGAATATATGCTGGATGTGCGCTCCCACATGTGGAGTATGAGAAGAAGCAAAGCTAACTTTTTCAGGATTATGAATGTTTTGGGTGGGATAATTGCTGTTGGAAAATGGTTTGATCAGATCTGCAACTGGAAAAACCCCATTACTACCGTACTCATTCACATCCTCTTTATTATTCTGGTCATGTACCCGGAGCTCATATTGCCTACAATTTTCCTCTACCTCTTCTTGATTGGAGTTTGGTACTATAGATGGAGGCCAAGGCACCCTCCTCACATGGACACTCGTCTGTCTCACGCAGATTCTGGACATCCCGATGAACTTGATGAAGAATTTGATACATTCCCTACTTCGCGGCCTTCTGACATAGTGAGGATGAGATATGATAGGTTGAGGAGTATTGCAGGGAGAATCCAGACAGTGGTTGGCGACTTGGCTACTCAAGGGGAGAGGCTGCAGTCTTTGCTGAGCTGGAGAGACCCGAGAGCTACCGCACTGTTTGTGCTTTTCTGTCTGATTGCAGCGATTGTTCTGTATGTTACTCCGTTCCAGGTTGTGGCTCTTCTTGCTGGCTTTTATGTGCTGAGACACCCAAGATTCCGTCATAAGCTTCCTTCTGTGCCGCTGAATTTCTTCAGGAGGTTGCCGGCTAGAACTGACTGCATGCTGTGAGGAAGACCGTTTTATTTATTTTGAGTTGCCTTTGAGTAGCAGGGCATTCTACTTTCCGCCATTCCGTGTTTAGTTAATGAAGAAGATGCGGTACCTCGTTGAGCTCTTCCGTTTTGAATGCGTAGCTGCGACAAAGACCATGGAGAACGTGAGGCTTCCGGTATGCTGTATTTAGACCTCGTCTTGAAGGTGGTAGTTTTTTTAAAAAATTTCAGTTAATTATGCCGTCAAATGGAAAAAACTTTATCTAAGGTGACTAGTTTATGTTCATTTGTAATTTTGTAGGCTGTGATTGGAATGCTGAACCGTTATGTGCTTAATTACATCTTCAGTATTTTTGTTAACCCATCTTTTGTAAAGTTCTTCGGGTCGAACGTATTGCTTTCGATGTCTTTCGTGTCGTGATTTCGAACGTGTTGCACATGACGTGTGGGAATGAACAATGAATGGTATAGAACATTGTTTGGCTCCCCATCACGATTTACGAATGACGCATTCGTCGTTTTCTGCAAATCATTGTGACGTGCGTCCAAATTATTTGATTAAATGCATAAAAAGAGAAGTTTGTGCACATGCTAAAGTGTAATTTGCTTGTCGGTCGAGCAATGATCGGGATATTTTCAATTGTTTCCGGATAAAATAGCTTTCACAAGATGTAGGCTACCTACCCTTTGTGGATGCTAAACCAGAGGTCTGGTTTAATTGAATTTGAACGTGTGTGCGGGTTGGTATGATTTTATGGACACAGATCTGTCGCGTAAATTTAATACTATAATATGGTCATCTGGAATTTGGTGACAGCGATATAATATTATATTATGAATAATGTATATGTGTATATATTATAAGAACCGGATCCCCTCCTGCTGAGCTTAGGAGGCTAAGTTTCCTGAACAAATTATACGGGTTATTGAAATTTGATCCAACAGTTATAAATATAGGGTTCCTCTAAAAGTTATAATAATTGCAAGCTGTAATTATTATAACTTTTAGAGGAGTTCTCTGTTTGTAGCCGTTAGATTAAATTTCAATGGTCTGGATCATTTGCTCATGAGGCTCAGCCTCCTAAGCTTAGGAGAGGATCCGGTTCCTATATTATATAGCATGATGATTATAAATGCTTGTGATAATGGTGTATTTCTGTATTTGGATAGTGATGCAAATGGATAACCAAAAACAGGGACAGTTGGAAATTTGACCTATTTAATTCCAGTTGGTCTATTCTAGTTGGTTAGAAAATTCAAGTAATGGTGATAGAAAGATTGCTCTTGCAGTTTTATCTCTTTTTCGTCTCCCTAATGTTTTGTTTCAAGAATCATGTCGATATTGGTTAGACCACTTGATTTACTGTCATGAGATTTTTCAGTCTAATAATATTATGTTCTGTGTAAATTTTTTTTTACTTGACTATATTATTAGACTAGAGGTAACGGTGACAATATATTCATTTTATACAGTTTACCATCTTGCTTCTAAATCCGATCCCCGTGTAAAATGAACAAAGACTGAATAAATGTGGGGAAAAGTAAAATGTAAAAAGTTAAAATTTCACCCTGTTTACAGGGGACTGTTTAATGTTCAACTGCAATTGTTTGACCGCTAGGAGCAGGACCATATCAAAGATTCAGGGGGAGGGGGGACCACTCTATTGTTTTATTTAACCAATAACCCAATTTATATTCGGCTCCGGAATGTTGTTTGGACCACATTATTCGCCTTTTTAATGCATATAGGTTCGGGTTCATGTATATGAGAGAGATGCTCATCAAGGGGTTCAATAAACGAATGAGGATCATCTCTAGATCTTTTTTGTGAGGATTTTGAAGATTATTCAATTACGTTCGTTCATCGTATATCGTACTGTTAGAAATTATAGTAAATTTTTTTATTTAAAATTGAATATAAACATTATCTGCTAAAAACTGGCCACACGATGTACGATGAATAGATATGATTGGAGAATTCCCGAGATCCTCACAAAGAAGATTCGGAGAGGATCCTCATTCTCAATAAATGTGGTCTAGAGGCTAGGTTTCGTTTTCCTTTGGTTTTTATACCTAATGGGGCCTTAGTATAAAATGACTTTTTGGACTGTTTTTCAAATGACTAGCAATGCTTTTATAAAAAAATGTTTTTGTGTTTCAAAAGCATTTCAAGTGCTTTTTGTATGAAGCACCAGTTATGTGCTTCTTGTATGAAGCAATTTTCCAGGATTCACGTGCCAGTTTTACGAAAAATTGGATCCAAAATTATTTTCACTAAAATCACTTTTAGCTATTTTAAAAGCACTTCAAAATGAGCCAAAAGTTTGGAACTTCTCTTCTAAAGAAACAGCACGCGTAGAGCACAAAGGCATGCCGACATTTGTCCAGGTTGTTTAGAAAAAGAAAAGCAAATGTCATCTAACCATGTGCTTTTCTAGAAGCACTTTTATGACTCAAAGCACTTTTAAGGAATTGAGAATCTGTGATCGAACTCGCCATCAATAATAGTCGAACCTAGCTACCTATAAGTGAGAGGGATGATATTTAGACTATAGTAGTAGCAGAACTCAGTAATTGTTCGGTGCTAGCAGATCTCATACTCTCATACTTGAAGCAACTAAGTTTACATATAGGTGACTAAATTAAAAAGTTCGATATTTTGACAGAAAACATGAACAACTTTTCTTCATGAGTAATCTTTAATTTGGACAAAATAAGAAATTATCATTTATTTCTTTTTTCAAAATACGTATAATATGATGAATAATCATATCTAATCGGACCAAGCCAATCCTCCTTATAAAACGAGGTCTATGTTTCTTCATTTTAGAAGACAAGGAAATAAATTGATAATCTCCAACTCTTTGATCAGAGTGACACTTGGAAGATTTAGAAGATAGATAGTGTATTTCTGTAAAACCGTGTATGAAAGTAGGCATTGCACAATGGTTAAGGATGAACGTGAGACCCAAGTCACACCTTTATTTTTATAGACTTCCGAACCAATATTTCTTCGGAACGTGGCGCCTATGGAATGGCATTGACACGTCAATATCCAACGATGTGTTATTTTTTAACACAACTTTCATATTTATGGAAAATGATCTTCTTTGTGGGGATTTAAGGAATCAATCAATCATATCTGTTTATCGTAAATCGTGCAGCTAATTTTTTTTATGTACTATTTATATTCAATTTTAAAATTTAAATTTTAAATGATTTCTGACCGCATAATGTACAATAAACGGACATGATTGATTGATTCTCCAAATCCCTACAAAGAGGATCTCGATAGGATCCTTTTCCCATATTTATACTGGGATCAACACCTCGAATTACCTTATATTAATTAACACTAGCATTTGCATACACACTTTGTATGTATGTACACATTTTTTTTAGAAAATGAGAAGGAGAGAGGGAGAGAGAGAGAGAACGTGTAGGAGTGGAAGGTTTTGTTTTTGGTTTTTTATTTTTATTTTTTAATATTGAAGGTATTTTAACATCATTTATAGGTAAGACTTCAATAAAAAATAGTAAAATTTGGGCTTGTGAAATTTCATTATTGCCCATCATTTTTTTTTGTGTGATAGAAGGCTAATTTGTCTTTTCACCCTCTTTTGGTTGACAAAGAAGGTTTCATTAATTAGTAGAGATATGTCATTTTTTTTAATGGGCTAGAAATTCTAAAAGTTTATCCTATTTTGCTTTATGTTTAGGTCAATTTTTACCCGAACACTTGGCTACTAAAAAATGAGTAGAAACTCCTACTAAAAAATCTTAGTGTTTTAATCACAGAGTTTTGTGCTTATGATCAGAACCGTTCATACAATGAATCACACTGTAAAGATCTATGCAAAAAATACATTAAAAATAAGGTTGTTTAGTCAATATATTGTAGCAAATACATAGACGGTTCGTAATGCTTTTACCTATACCGTTCATTTGTTTTCAAATAATTTGATGACTAAACGATTTTATTTTTAATTGATTTTTTGTAGAAACGATCTTTATAGGGTTATTTATAATTTGAACAGTTCTGATTATAAATACGAAGTTCTATAAACTGACAACAAACAATTTTGAGAAATTTTGAGTAGGAATTCCTACTCATCTTTGAGTAACCAAGTATTGTTCTTTTTACACGGTAGTTTCGTTAAAATCTAGCCCCACAAAGACATGCCAAAACGAGTTTGGTCCAAATTGAGGAGTCCACTGTGGAACGACCCAATATAAGTTATACTTCACTAAATTACGCCTAAATTAGTATCGAGTTTCAAGGAATAATGAAATTTTTTTTTTTTAATAAACGATATTATGTACATTAAGGACGAGCTTAACCTCACAATAGGCTAGTAATAATGTGGTTCAAATTTGCTTTTGGCCAGAATCAAACCTAAGACTTCTCACTTACAAGTGAAGAATAATACCACTAGATAATTGTATTAAGTGGCACAAATAAGCCTTTTTTATTGTTGGTATTTGGATCATTTTTGCTAACCACAATATTGGTTGCCACGTCTTTAATAAAAATGAATTATGTGTACATACATGGAGTTCACATGTATTTAAAAAGTTTTAAACAAATTGGTTAGTAAAAGTGGTACAAATAACATTGTTCTCATTTTTTCTTTTTTGTTGTTGATGGGATCATATCGAAACACTGATAGAGCTGAAGAGAAGGTGGTAAACGATGCCAGCAGAATGCTTAGAACTTTTAAGTTATAAGCCTCCCTTCCGAACAACATACCAATGAAACAAATATGATGAAACAACATTCAGCCGCTGCTCTAGCCTTGGCTTTTGTTACATCCATATCAACATGAATGATGTTTCCGTTGCCACCAACTTGCGATGAATTTTAATGGATTATCTGGCGATTAATTTATCTACTGAATCACCAATCCGATGAATTCTGCTAGCTCGACTAGTCCTCTTGCTAGCATTTTGAAAGCAGTATTTCATGGAAAATATAGCTTTGGATTTTGGTTAGAAATTGGATATAAACCATAGCACATGGAATTAAGCAACAGCAAAAAATTGCATTACATAATGATTCGAGGAAATGGATCTGACTCTGAATAAATTATATTTGTGTATTTACGATGTTATACATCTTTTATCTGATACAATGCATTCACTCCAGATTGTTTAGCTCTGCAAAATGGTTAAGTCAATACTGTGGAGTCTAAAATAAGCCCAAAAATTCTATAGGCAACACGTAAACTTTTGCTCAAGAAAGACAAGATTGCCTTCATTAAATGGGCAGACTCCTCAGATACTCTCACACACAGCTCACACCCCTGAAGGTACCTGTAGCTGAATATGACTACCACAGCTCACATATCATTGGCAAGGAAAAATTTAAAGCATTAAAGATAAGGATTAATTACCTGAATCATCTCTTTAATACATTCCTAATTGAAGATTGACTCCATTTTAGTAAGTAATCTTTATTTAAATCAATTACGTACTCCATTATCTCAATATTTCCTATTTAATATCTTGATAATATCTTGGCCAATAGGGTGCCGCCATGTGTAGGGTAAAACCCTAACACCATGGCCGGTCACTCCCCTATATATTCTACCAAATTTTGGTAAGCTTTTACTACCCCTAAAAGCCCTAAACAATTTACTCTTCTTAGATAAACTTAGGCATCGGAGATGCATTGTCCCAACCACCCCACCTTGTGAGCACGTGAGGCTTAGGTCTTTGATCAAAGACGTTGATTGTTTTGCAGATACATTTTCGTCAAAGCTAAAGATGGCGAAAATTTGCATCGAAAAATACGTCCTTAATCAGATACATTGTGGATGATCACTGGAGCTACTGCCACCCACACACGTTGCCAATCAAATAAGGCTGCTTATCGCCTTGCTCTCTCTTGTCCCTCCGGAGCGTTCGTGGTTTGAAGTACCACTTGATTCCATTGTTGATGTACCTTTTTCAAGACTATACTGCTTGATGGTGCTGGGTTCTGTCTAGCCTCTCTGTATTGTGTTGCTCTTTATCCCAATCAATGAATTAATGACATTTTTTTAAAAGATATATTTGTCGATTTTCTCCTGAACTTGTATAGAGCTGTCAATTCCCACCCCCCCTTTGAACTTTAATTTTAACCGATTACCCCCTGAATTTTTATAAGTAGCCAATTTCCCTCATGACGCTAGATTTTAAAGATTTTCATCCAATTTTTCATTTATTTTGATCACGCGGACGACACATGACAACTATATGGGGACAAAAAGAATGAAAAAATGGATGGATGAAAATTAGATCAAAAATTTAATATCTAACTCTAGGGGTAGAATTGGCTATTTATAAAATGTTTTAGAATCACTTAAGGTCCATTTATTAACCATTAAGTTTTTTTTTTTTGGTCAAATAATAGATTTGTTAGATTAGATGTTAGAATAAGAAGTTAATGGTGTTCGAACCCATGCCGTAATAGAAGTGCAACACTTATTTTTAACATTGTAATAAGGGGTTATTTGCAACCATTAAATTCTTTAACTTTTCAGTTTTTGTTTTTTATTTTAAATTTTTATCTATGAAGATTCTTTTTATTAGTTATCGTATTTTCCCATGTATACTTGGGACTCGGTACGACCCCAAACTCAGATCTAAACCATAATTTAGGCATGAATAGTGACATGTCAATATTTCACAAACTATTATTCTGTGGTTGGTGCCTAGTGTATAGATGGATTAAACAAATTTAAGTAAATTATTATGTATTGTATAAGTAAGTGCTTATTTATACTTAAAAACACATAATTATATTGGAATACATAAATTGTAAAACAAAATGACATATAGATTATAAAGTATAGGGAGAGACTAAAGTTGTAGACAAAAATTTACAAACTAAATGATGTGTCATCAATAAGAATAAGCAGGTTTATTAACGCTTAAGTAACAATCCAATCATCAACTTCCATGTCATTTAGTTTATCAAATTTTGTCTACAACTTTAGTCTCCCTAGCATTACCCTAAAGTATAAGACCATACTGAAAACACTGGGAATAAGCATATAATGAGTGTTCATCCAAGTATTCAAGAAGTCTTTTTCATTTTATTGACAAAAATAAAAGGCAACATGAAAGTTATTGATTTTCTGTCTAGGTGGGAGTCGCGACCTAGGCAGGTTTAAGCGTATTTTATTAATTTTCAAACACCTAAGAACTAATTAGGACAGTGGTCAGCTGCCTAACGCCTAGGCAGGGGAATTAGGTGTGTTAGGCGGAGATGTTTAGAACAATGGACTTCCATAATTTTATTATAGAAAAATATTTTACACTATGGTGTGAATGAATTTGGGCTAAATCACATGGTGAACCTACCATAATAATGCGATATCGAATTCCTCATTCACAAAAGTCAAATCTAATATTAGTATTAATGACATTCTTTTATTGTTTGATTCAAGCGGGACTCTAGCCAATCATTCCTCAAGCTACCGCACACTAGAGAGAGGCATCAAATAGTATCTTATTATGAAATAACTAGTCGTTTATTTGAGGATCGGTGCTCATTCTAATCACTCGACAAGAAAAAGAAAAGAAAAATAAGCAAGGCTAACCTATAAGTACAGGACAATTTATAAAGAGAAAATCTTACAAGACAAGAAGTTTGTATTCCTAACTTAAAAGTACAAAAACAAAGAAATCTCAATGCATAGGTCCAGTACTAATCCCAGGAGAGCCCAAAATAATAGGCACGATGATAGGAGCATGCGATTTGAGAGACAGAGTGACATGTAAGTAGGTAAAACAGATGGGCACGTAAAGGTTGTGGCCATGAATATTAAGGTTTTGGCATTCTAGTTTGAGACTAAGTACTTTTTAATTGTAGCAGCTAGCAGTGATTCTTGTAGACCAGTCCAGCCTGTTAGGGAAAAGATTCTGTTGGCAGGAACTACTATGTTATCTCGTTTTTTGAATTCACATTAGAGATAGACGGTGCACTCTTTTGAGAAACAATTGAAAAGAAAAATGCATTGGTGGAAAATCTTAAGTCGTTTAAACATATCCGTTCAACGTAAAAAAAAAAAAAACAAAAAACAAGGGCACATGGAAACCCATTGTGAATTAGGGTTCAATCATTTATTCTGTTCAAACAAACAAAACAAAAAATTCTTTTATTCCCACGCATGCATCCAAATACGTACGTTAGTTTTTGTATGACTTAACATTTTTTAGTGCATACACATCTCATCCGGAAGCCAGCACATTTGCCTCCCATAAATCCCTCTTTTTTGCATGTAGTTGCACAATTGCTTGACCGAAAGCAAATGCCGCGGTATTTATGGCTCGGAGACTCACAAGTCTTCGATGACTTTTCATTCTTTGTCGACTTCTCTTTTGTCTTCCCCTCAGCAACCATTGGCCCCGTTCCTGCCAAACATGCATCAATATATCAAACCACATATATGATTTTATAAAATTCCGGTTTTCCTTTTTATTAACAGGAGAAGGAATATTCGAATTCAAAACTTCTTCCGACAATACAAATACTGTTTTATCTTGGGTTAGATATAAAGATCAAATTAAGATAAGGAAAGAGAGATACCAATAGCCACCAAAAGCAAGACGAGGATGAAGATAGTTGAAAACAAACGCCCGGAACGCTCCATCTTGATTTCGTGGTGGGTGTGTGTGTGTGTGTGTTTGTGCACACGTGTGAAATATTTACAAGTCAGATGAAGAGAGAGTCGTTGATTCAAAGAATTAACCTTATAGGTCTTTATATAGAGTAGGTATGAAAAAAAATTAAATGTATTTCCTTAAAAGGCGTTCTTTGGTAAAAATAGCGAGCTTAGGGAAAACTTCCAGCTCCGAGAGACAAGAACAAAACCTATTTTGGCTCATCATTTTTTGGCATCCTAAATTTGAGGAGAGATAGTGGCTTTTTTTCTCCTCCCTTAAATTGAAATATTCCTTGTTGCGGTTACAAATGAGGGGTTCGAACCATTACCTATTTATATATATCACTTTACTCACCCGTACCACTAGACTAACCCAGTTCAAATTGAAATATTACATTTGTTAATGCATTATGCTAGTAAGACTTTGGAACAACATAAAATGTCAAGTTTGTGACCTTCGTAATGTGTCAAGTGGCAGGGAACCGAGTTATTCGAAAACTCTTGGGTCCTTGATCTTTGAGCCTATGTGGATGGGTTTTTCTCGACACTGCTTCAGGAAGTCTTTACTAGAGGTGGGCATGGGCCGGGTCAGGCCCCAATTTGTAGGGACTGGACCGGACCCGATTTTTTTTTGAAAAAAGGATGGCTCGGCGCAGGTACAACAAATTAGTTTATAGGAACCAAACCTAACCCGGCCCGTTTGAAACAGGTAGGTTCAGGACGGGTCTGTGGGTCCTCTCTTTATTTTTATTTTATTTTTTATAGCAACACAACTGCACAAATTGTTATTGTGCTGCACAGTATTCCAATTTGCACAGTAGCACATCTAAACATTACAAAGTCCAACATCCAAGTCCATAGATTAACATTATATTGTCCAACATTGTTCCATATATTAAATTCGACACATTCAAAATAACATCCGAGACATCCAAAGATCAAATCAACATACAAAATAACATCCGAAAGTTCGACACATCCAAATTCTGTAGTCCAAAATCAAATTAACATCCAAAATAACATAAACATGACATCCAATATAGCTTCCAAATTAACTTGTGAAATCACATCCAACGTCCAACATCATTTCTCATTGAATATGTAATGAAAAATAGAATATAAACATGATATTTTTAACGTCTAATCTCATATTATCCTCATTGAATCATTGAAATTTAAAGTGTATTCATTTGAGTTTAAAATATTACCACAATTCCCTTATTCTTTCGAGTTGTTTGAGGAGCTTCAATTTCAGCAACACTTGAGTGGGTTGAACTTGAATATATAGTATTTTCTTTTCCTTTTTTATGTTCTACAACAAAGAATAAAAGAAGCACGTTAATTGTAAATGAATAGAAGACAAAACAATTAATATAAACCAAACTATACAAAACAAAATAATTGCCATTATCACACTCTTGATAAAATTCAAGCTCGGCCGGACTTGCTTTATAGTCAATGTTGCTAATTTCTTTACTTCTTTATCCAGTTTTGGAGACATATCAATGACTCCATTGTTTCAGGAAGGAGAGATGATCTAACTGGGTGAATTACTGTCTTTCCCGCACCAAATGCACTCTCACTAACAACTGTTGACAATTGAATTGGCAACACATCTCTCGCTAACAAAGCAAGTGTGGGATATGTGCTCCTCCATTTTAACTTCCACCATTTCAAAATGTCAAAGATTTGACTATGTGCTACTTTCTCTAGCGTGTCAAGGAGATACCTATCCACCTCATGTGCAAGCGCAATATCCTCGGCGTCTTCTAGTTCCTTCTCCCAATCATCCACCATTTGACTAAATATCATTGGATTTTCTGTTTGTACACTAGAAGGTAATTGTTTTACCCTAAAAGAAATAGTGTCAACAACTAAATCTTCTTTACCCTTTTATTGTGTTTCTGAACTGAAAGCTTGTTGAGCATATTCATCACACATTGCCTTTAACAATGTCTTCACTTCATTGTTTTTCTGTTGAATCTATTCTTCAATAAGCTCTAATTGCTTTTTACACAAGTGCATGAAGTGCCTCAATTTGAACCTTGGGTCTAAGACAAAGGTAACTACAAATATTTGATTAAGAGACTCAATTAAACCAAAATACCTTCAGTATTTGGTTCTCATGCTCATTGCCATATCACGTAGCACCGACTACACAGTTCCTCTAGTTTGCATATATTCAGGCAAAAAAAGCTTTTCAATCTCGTTCTCCACAACAATGGCATCATGAACAGCTGTATTAGATGTGGGACACTTATGTGCATTAATTTCCAAAGTCACAAGATAGAAGACCTTCAAAAAATTCACAAACACTTATGCACCATCCTCATCTTCCTCCTCAAGTGGTCTAACCTTACCTTTACTTGCCACTTCTTCTCCTTCATCATTAAGCACCATTTTTTTCCCGAAGTAGCTCAAGTATATTTTGGTTTCATCATCTTCGAACATCCTTTCGAATGCCTTTTTAAACTTCAAGCAAGATTTTAGCATCATGTATATGCTATTCCACCTAGTAGGCACATCTATACAACTAGACCTCTACTATCCAACTTCTCATTCTCCACGCATTTCTTGAAATAACTAAACCTTCGGGGCTTGATTTCACAACCTCACAACATTTCTAGGAGCTTCCACACTTGTATCTAATCGTTTCAACCTATCTTTTACTACCAAGATGACAATATGAGCTAAGCACCTCACATGCATAAACTTGTCATTCATAATAAGTTTACTATTAGGCCATTTCTGCATTTTACAAACAACATACTCAATTGCCACCTTATTAGTCGATTCATTATTAACTAAGATACACATTACCTTTTCAGCAGTTAGCACCATAGAGTTCAAATTCTGCACACTTGTCCATGTATCATTAGTCAAGCTAACTCTATGTTCATGGATCTCATTTTTTTAACTGATATATCATGGTATCATACATATTGAAAAACTCCATCACAATAATTCTCCGAGATGAAACATGCGATCTAGGCTGGACTTTGCACATCATACACAATACTAAAAGGTACATCGTCAATCACAATGAACTTAACAATGTCTTCCACAAATTCTTCTTAGCTCCACCCTATAGCAACAAGCATGCTTTTAACGTCACCACACCCAGAAGGTCCAGAACCACCTAGAACCTTTTGCAACTCATCAGTTGGTTTATACATCTGGCAGAAATGAGTTCGAGCAAGAACCATTATTGATAGCTTTATGCCCAAATGGAATGAGCAGTACATATGGGAAATGTTTGATCCTTGTCCTATCATAACCATTGGGGTATTTGATATGCACGGAGGAGAAAAGGCTGGAGGGGCCAATGATGCAAGAATTGAGAAGGTAAGGATTTGTCTCTCCACCCTCGAGACTAATTGGGTTTACACACACTCGTACCCGCTTTTGGTTCTACACCCAAATGGTGTAAAGAAGATGGGTGAAATTCATATGGCCGTGAGGTTCACTTGCCCTTACCTGCTTAACATGATTCACATGTACTCACAGCCTTTGCTACCAAAAATGCACTACATTCATCCATTAACTGTAAGTTAGCTTGATAGCTTGAGGCACCAGGCTACTCAGATTGTGTTAATGAGGCTGAGCTGCGCTGAGCCACCGTTGAGGAAAAAGGTGGTCGAATATATACTGGATGTGGGCTCTCACATGTGGAGTATGAAAAGAAGCAAAGCTAACATTTTCAAGATTATGAATGTTTTGGGTGGGATAATTGTTGTTGGAAAATGGTTTAATCAGATCTACAACTGGAAAAACCCCATTACTACTGTACTCATTCACATCCTCTTTATTGTTTTGGTCATGTACCTGGAGCTCATATTGCCTACAATTTTCCTTTACCTCTTCTTGATTAGAGTTTCGTACTATAGATGGAGGCCAAGGCACCCTCATCACATGGACACTCGTCTGTCTCACTCAGATTCTGTACATCCCGATGAACTTGATGAAGAATTTGATACATTCCCTCATTCGCGGCCTTTTGACATAGTGATGATAAGTTATGATAGTTTGAGAAGTATTGTAGGGAGAATCCAAATAGTGGTTAGGGACTTGGCTACTCAAGGGGAGAGGCTCTTTGATGAGCTGGAGAGACCTGAGATTTACCGCATTGTTTGTGTTTTTCTGTCTGATTGCAGCGATTGTTCTGTATGTTACTCCGTTCCAGGTTGTGGCTCTTCTTATTGGATTTTATGTGCTACAACACCTAAGATTCCGTCATAAGTATTGATGCAAATTTCTGCAGTCTTTAGTCTTAATGAAAATGCACTTGCAAAACAATCAACACCTTTGATCAAAAACCTAAGCCTCAAGCGCCCACGAGGTGGGGGGGGGGGGGGGGTTAGGCCAATGGATCTCCGATGCCCAAGTCAATTTCTCTGAGAGAGTAGAGTCTTTAGGGCTTTTTAGGGGTAGCAAAAGTTCTAAAAATTTGGCAGAATATGGGATATTTATAGGGTTAGGGCCGACCATAGTGTTAAGGTTTTACCCTGCACATGGCGGCATCGTATTGGCTAAGGTGTTTATGGAGAAATACTCTCCAAAATATTCTCAAGATATTAAATAGGAAATAAGATCTTGAGATAATAGTGTAATTATCCCTAATTTATTTAAATTGGGATTACATACTTGATTGGAGTCAATCTTCAATTAAGAATGTATTAAAGATAGGATTTGGGTAATTAATCCTTATCTTTAATGCTTTGACATTTCCTTGCCAAGGGCAGGTGAGCTATGGGCAGTCGTATTCAGCTGCTGGGACCTTCAAGGGTGTGAGCTAAGCATGGGAACATCTGAAAAGCCTGCCCATTTATTGAGGGCAATCTTGTCTTCCTTGAGAAAAAGTCCACGTGCCGCCTCTAGGATTTTTGGGGTTATTTTAGGCTCCAAAAATGCCCCCACACCTACTGGGCTGAACGTAGGAAAATGATAGTAGTTGTAGGAATCCCAAGGTGCTTAGGCTTGTATAATTGTTTCCCAATTTGAACTTGATCTTCTTTCTTGATTTGGAGATAGATTTCTTCTAGGAAAAGGAAACCAATTGCCCCCAATTCCTATTTAAGTCTACCTTAAGTAAGGGATTAAATAAATTTGGA
Source organism: Pyrus communis (assembly GCF_041283825.1). Classification (NCBI taxonomy): domain Eukaryota; kingdom Viridiplantae; phylum Streptophyta; class Magnoliopsida; order Rosales; family Rosaceae; genus Pyrus; species Pyrus communis. The sequence continues at coordinate 20,446,271 of NC_142576.1, read as the reverse complement.
GAGCAATCATTATTCCAACAAGGAAGAGAAGCTAAAGGAAATTTTTTTCTTCCCCTTCCCCTAACATTCTCCTTCTCTTGCCATTGCAAAGAGTCATCTCTCATTGTTCTTCTTCTTCTCCGTGCAGCACTAGAGTAAGAAAAATTTGAATTTTATTTTGTTTGAATTTTTTGGGAATCTTGGGACTTGAAAATTTGGCTTGGCGGGGGCCAAGGAGGTGGGAAATGCGTGGCAGGGATGTCACGGTGCAGTTAGTGGTGCGCTGGGGTGCTGCGAGACGTGAGGCTCTAGCCAATCTAGCTGAGCTCGGCATGGGTCAATCATAGTGGAGTAGACTTGGGTCTGCTATGGTAGGCGAGAGAGAGAGGGAAATCAAGCCGAGAGGTATTAGGCCTCGATGGACAGTAGTGGAGAAGGTGAGAGGCGCATGGCACTTGCCTTCTCTCTGTTGGACTGGGCAGTGGCCCACAGGGCCTGCTGGGCATGGGCTCGTGTGGCAGTGAGGTGAGAGAGTAGGATAGACAGGCTCAGGCCGGCTTTCGGGCCTTGGTGGCTTGAGCCGTAAGGCCTGGGCCTGTTTCTTGGGGCGCTTGGTGTGCGAAGGAGAAGGGGAGAGAAGGCGTGGGCCTCCCCCTGAGTTGGGCCAAGTTGTTTGCAAGGAAATATAAAGGCCGTAAGGCCTGGTGCGAGGGCATTGGGCTTGCGGTCCTTATATATATTTTTTGATTCTTTTCTCACGAGCTACCTTCTAAATATTTTTCTTCGTGCTTTTTGCAGAGACTTTGAGATGTCTTTCTCCGACAGCAAAAGTGACGAATATCCTCCAGCCTCGTATCGTCAAGGTGATTGTTCCGGCAAGATGGGTTATTTCAAGGATATGCATGTCAAGATTAATTCCGATGACCTATTTCGAGATTTTCTTGAAACGTACAAGCATGCGATTCCATCGGGGGTTCGCATCAAATCGGTGAAAGATGATAGCGACCATGATCCATGCGGTGATGGTGCCACTGTTAGGAAAAAGGCCATCAAATTTTATCTATATTACTTTGTGTTGGGATTTACTTTTCTCATGCCGCGTATTTTCCAGGAAGTGATCTGTTACATGAAATGCGCGCCTGCTCAGTGTTACCCAAATGTAGTTTGTGCGATTGTGGGATTTTTGAACTTGAGCAGGTTCTTTGATCATAAATGAGTTATGGTACTTCTTTGAGATTGGCTACAAAGAAGCTGTAGGGCAGCTGAGGTCTCGCCATAGGTTGCTTGATGTTTTTTTGCAAAGGTGATTATGAGTGAGTGAGAGACACCTTGGTGGTGAGCGGAGAGTGGAAGTCTGATTCTTTTCCTGAGCTACGTGTTCTGACTACCTTTATCAGTGGTAAGTGAACTGCTTCATTCTTATCCTGCTTGAATTTTTGTTGAGCTGCTCCATAACTTCAATTTATTGATCGTCCTTCTTACTTTGTGTAGATTCGGAGTTTGGCTCAACCTTAAGGACTTCGGTAGATATGAAGAAAGTGCACATTGCCTTGGGCATTCCTGTTGAGTACCGTGAGTGGCACTGATTGCTTAGCCTTTTTCGTAGGGAGAAAAGTGGCCTGCCTCTGAAGGAAGAGATAAAGTAGATAAAGGACGAACCGTTGGCTTGTCCGATCACTGCTATAAAGCTTGTTTCTAATGAGGGTGTAAAGAAAAGATCTTCCTCACCTGCTTGTGAGCCTTCGACCAAGAAGAGGCCAATAGATTCTTCTATTACTCATGGGAGCTCATCTGCTGCCAAGAAGCTTGTCATTGATCTAACTTTCCCCAAGAGGGTGAAGAAGACCGTTGAGCCTGAGCTTGTTAAACCTGCTACTCTAAAGGTGACCACATTTGAGGCTTACCCAGTGAATGGGTTCGGTGATGCCTTTAGTGTCTGGGTTTGTATCAAAGCGTCTGTTAGGAGCTAAGTCTGGTTCGACTTTTGAAAGGTTCGCCGCTATGAAGAGCGAAAATGTGGATTCTGCTGCTAATGTGATGCCTGGGCCTATTCCTCATTTTGCTATGACTAACTCATCTGCTGAGAAGGGGAAATCTGATCGCATTGGCAGTTGTGGGAGATCTACCGAGTCTGAAGCTGGCGAGTTTCCTGAGGTTTATGCGCTGTTAAATGCTAACCTGCTTGAGGACATTGATGCATGCGCTAAGTTCATTGACATTGTTGGGAAAGTTTTCAGCCCCTCAGACTTTTTTACGAAGTGTCATGCCTACTTGATCCTGGCAGCTGAGTCTATGCGCGTTGATCAGGATGCTATCAAGTGTGCTAAGAATGCCAAAGTGGCGTTGATGGCTCAACTTCTTTCGGCTGCTGAAAAGAACGAGAAGCTCGAATTTGAACTTGCCGTTTTGAAAGGGTTTGATGTCTTTGCCCCTACTTCTGTGTAGCTGGAGATCGCTCATCAAGAGGTTGTCAACTTAAAGACTAGGCTTAATGCGACTCAAGCGATGTTGGAAGCTATAGAGAAGAAAGTCAGTCGTGTTTTTCCAGTGGTCAAAGACCTTGAGCGTTTAAATTCGGAGCTATGATCTTCTTGTTTTTCCACGGACGAGGAGGTTATCTTCATGCATGTTGAAGTGTCTCATCTCTAGGAGGTTGTTGGTAAGCTTGAGTCCAAGGAAGTAGATCTGCAAGGTACGTTGTCTGCTAGCGAGAACTTGAGAAAGGAACTTCAGGGTGCTCACACTGGGCTTGTTAAATAGAATGTGTAGTTGAATAATGAAAAAACTGGTCACGAAGTGGCGCTTGTTTCTTGTTAGGCTGATTTCTACAAGCTGGGCTCTATAGAACATCTTCAAGGCAGGTCGTCGGATTATGAGTTTTCCGGGAAAGACTTCGAGACTTTCTCAATTTCCCCAGTTAATCTACTTGATTTCTCATTTGAGGCTGCCTTTGGTGAAGTAGCTGAGGGTTAGGCACCCAGGCAGGGGCGACTGAGGATGATCTGATAGAGGCTTTGGCTGATAGGAGCGATACTGCTGCTGAAGGCGTGGAAATCAAGAAACCAGTGGTTGCGCATGCTACCAAGGAGTAGTCTTTTTACTTAGACGTAGGAATCTTCTTCTTTTCCTTTATGTTCTACTTTATTTGAACTTTGTTAGCCTTCGAGCCGGTTTATGAATTTGCTAGAAGTTTAATAAACAAATTTCCTTGTTTTGCTTCATCATTCTATTTCACCATGTTTTTTTGCAAAACTTTATCTTAGGATAGTCGGCCGGGTGAGCTGCCTCAATAAAGCAGCCAATCCCACGTTGTCACTTAGGTTTTAGTTTTGTCTTTGGACTTTTAGAGCTTTACTTGCATGGGGAAAAAGTGCGAGATTTCTAACTTATAGAGCCCGCGGCCAAACTCGTTAACTCCGTAGGTAGCAGGTGAGTTCGCATAGCTACTATGATTATAAATCTCAATTTTGGATGGCTTCATGAGCTTTAGCCCTTCCGAGACGTATTGCGAAATTTTTAACCTATAGGGCCGGCGGCCGAACATGTGCTTCTCATATAAAGCAGAAGAGTTCGCATAGCCATTATGGTTGTATTTCGGCTTTGAGTGGCTTCTTGAGCCTTGGCCCTCCCGGGGCGTATTGCAAAATTTTTAGCCTATAGGGCCGGCAACCGGACACGTGCTTCTCGTAGAAAGCAGATGAGTCCAAGTGGCCATTATGGTTGTATTTCGGCTTTGAGTGGCTTCTTGAGCTTTGGCCCTCCCAGGCATGTTGCGAGATTTTTAACTTATAGAGTCGTCGGTTAGACTCATGCTTCTTGTAGAAAGTAGAGGAGGTCCACGTAGCTGCTATAGTCATACCTCAGCATTGTCCTATCAAAACTTAAACCGTAGACCGTCGGCTGGAATCGCTGCTTTTAAGTAAGAAGACGAGTCCGCGTAGTCAAAGCAGGTGTAACTCTCGATTTACGGATTGTCTTGGGCTGCCAACCATCGGGTCGTCGGCCGGACGTCTTACTTACAGAAGCAGATAACCCGCATAACCACTTTAGGCGTCGTCCTTGGCTCTTAGAAGCATTTTAGGTGTGAGGTGTAGGCGGAATCACGCCTTAAAGGCCATATCCTTCAAAGTTGTAACTTGATTTCGCAAGTCGCTTAACTATTATTGCAACACTTTAAAACCAAGCCACTTTCATAAAGACTTGCAAGTCGAGGACGAACCATCTTGTTACGCGAACTCTTCCATAGGCAAGTGTCCTGCACTTAGCGTCTCTTCCTGTTAGAGACCCAGGATCTTGCGGAATTGAATCCTTCAGTCGACTAAGTCCATTCCAAAGGAAGGACTATTTTGGCCAATTCTGGGAGTCATTTGGCTCAGGTAGTCGCTGCATTTAGGGGAAACTGAGCAGTCGTACCACCCATCCACACCTGGATATTCCGAATTAGTTTACCCTCTCCATATTGGAGAGCACACGCCATGTCTGTAGGGCAGATGACGTCTTCTGCTTGTCACATGGATGGTCAAGGAATTAGTATACCCTCTCGTGCTGGAGAGCTCACGCCATGTCTACAAGGCAAAGGGCGTCTTCTGCTTGTCACAGGGTTGGTCAGTTTGTTTATGCATTCGGCCCAGGCTTATGAATAATTTCTTCAATCTTCATTGAGAATAGAGGCTTTTATTAACTTTGCTCGTAGGTAATAGTGGCATAACAACTGATAATCCTCATCATGCGGGGTTTTGTTCTTCAAGTTGCTTGAGTCTTCAAACTTTTTTCATCTTGAACGAGGTCCAAGGAATGATGGGAGGTCATACGTAGTACTTCCTTAGGTTGTAGGCATTCCATTGCTTGTTGATTTCTTTGTCACTCATGGTGGTAAGGGTGCAGTTGCCCCTTTTGCTTACTCGGCTGATTTTGTATGGACCTTCCCAGATGTGAGCCATCTTTTTCGAGCCTTCCCGTCGGGCGATGATGAAGGCATTTTGAGGACTAAGTCTCTTGGCTGAAACTGTTGGATTTTTATCCTTTTGTTGTAGCTGGAGAGGAGCTGCTGCTGATAGGCCGCAATGCGAGTGATAACCTTCTCGCGCTCTTCCTCTCGCCTTAGAACCATACGCCAGGGAGAATGGAGTTTCGTTGGTTGCTCGTCTTTTGGTGATGCAATATGCCCATAGAACATCGGGGAGCTCATCTGGCCACTTGCCCTTCTTGTTTGAGAGGGTCTTCTTAAGGTAGTCGAGGATGGTCTTATTAGACACCTCGGTCTGCTCGTTGCCCTGCGGGTACTAGGGCGTGGACATGTGCTGCTTGATGCCATTTCAAAGAACTTCACCAAGTCTTTGCCCATGAACTATGGACCATTGTCGGTGACGATGAAGTGTGGGATGCCAAAGCGGCAGATGATGTTCTTTAATATGAAGCGCTTTATGTCCATTTGGGTAGTTGTAGTCATGGGTTCGGCTTCGACCCATTTTGTTAAGTAATCGGTTGCCATGATCATCATGCATTTGCCCTCAGTAGCAGGCGGCATTGGTCTTACCAGGTCAACTGCCCACTGCATGAATGGCCAAGGGCTCGTCTGCGTGTGGAGTTCACTGGCAAGTAGTGTGGGCACGGGCTTGAAGTGCTGGTAGCTGTCGCACCTTTGTACATACTCCTTTGATGCATGATTGGCCAGTAATAGCCAGTGTTAAGAGCTTTTTGCGCCAGGGAGCGACCTTCTGAATGGTTTCGATAGACTCATTCGATCAAAAACCTAAGCCTTGACGAAAATGCACCTGCAAAACAATCAACACCTTTGATCAAATACCTAAGCCTCACGCGCCCACGAGGTGGGGGTTAGTTAGGCCAATGGATCTTCGATGCCTAAGTCAGCTTTTTTGAGAGAGTAGAGTGTTTAGGGCTTTTTAGGGGTAGCAAAAGTTCTAAAAATTTGGTAGAATATGAGTTATTTATAGGGATAGGGCCGGCCATAGTGTTAGGGTTTTACCCTACACATGGCGGCATCCTATTGGCCAAGATGTTTATGGAGAAATATTCTCAATATATTAAATAGGAAATAATATCTTGAGATAATGGTGTAATTATCCCTAATTTATTTAAATTGGGATTACTTACTAGATTGGAGTCAATCTTCAATTGGAAATGTATTAAAGATATGACTTGGGTAATTAATCCTTATCTTTAATGCTTTGACTTTTCCTTACCAATAGCAGGTGAGCTGTGGGCAGTCATATTCAGCTGCTGGGACCTTCAAGGGTGTGAGTTGCGTGTGGGAGCATCTGAAAAGTCTGCTCATTTATTGAGGACAATCTTGTTTTTCTTGAGAAAAAGTTCACGTGTCGCCTCTAGGATTTTTAGGATTATTTTAGGTTTCACAAGAAGCTTCCTTCTGTGCCGCTGAATTTCTTCAGGAGGTTGCCGGCTAGAACTGACTGCATGCTGTGAGGAAGACCGTTTTATTTATTTTGAGTTGCCTTTGAGTAGCAGGGCATTCTACTTTCCGCCATTTCGTGTTTAGTTAATTAAGAAGATGCAGTACCTCATTGAGCTGTTCCGTTTTGAATGCGTAGCTGCAACGAAGACCATGGAGAACGTGAGGTTTCCGGTATGCTGTATTTAGACCTCGTCTTGAAGGTAGTAGTTTTTGAAAAAAATTCAGTTAATTATGCCATCAAATGGAAAAAACTTTATCTAAGGTGACTAGTTTATGTTCATTTGTAATTTTGTAGGCTGTGATTGGAATGCTGAACCGTTATGTGCTTAATTACATCTTTAGTATTTTTGTTAACTCATCTTTTGTAAAGTTCTTCGGGTCTAACGTATGCTTTCGATGTCTTTTGTGTCACAATTTCGTTACGTCTTTTTCTTACACATGACGTGGGAATGAACAATAATAGTATAGAGATTTGATGCATCATGTTTAAGAGTAGGTTATGAAAGAACATTGTTTGCCTCCGTATCACCATTCACGAATGACGTATTTATCTTTATCTACAAATTATTGTAATGTGTATTCAAATTATTTGATTAAAAGCACAAAAAGAGAAGTTTGTGCACATGTCAAAGTGTAATTTGTTTATAAGAAAGAATCACTCGGTCGAGGAATGAGCGGGATATTTTCAATTGTTTGCGGATAAAATAGCTTTCACAAGATGTAGGCTGCCAACCTTTTGTGGTCGCTAAACCAGAAGTCTGGTCTAATTGATTTTGAACGTAGTGTGTGGTTTGGTATGATTTTATTATGGACATAGATCTGTCGCGTAAATTTATTATTATAATATGGTCATCTGGAATTTGGTGATAGCGATATAATATTATGTTAATATATGTGTGTATATTATATAGCATCGCGAATATAACTGCTTGTGACAGTAGAACCGGATCCCCTTCTGAGCACTGTAAATTGAGTTTCTTGAGCAAAGGATCCAGATCGTTAAAATTTGATCTAACGATTACAATTATTATAACTTTTAGAAGGTCCTCTTGTTTATAATCATTTGATCAAATTTTAATGACCCGAATCATTTGTTCAGGTAACTCAGTTTACGAAGTTCAGGAGATGATCCAATTCTTTTGACAATGGTGTATTACTGTATTTGGATAGTGACCCAAATGGTTAACCAAAAACAGAGACAGTTGAAATTTGACCTATTTAATTCGAGTTGGTCTAATCTAGTTAGATAGAAAATTCAAGTAATGGTGACAGACAAGGATTGCTTTTGCAGTTTATTCACTTTTTCGTCTCTTTAATGTTTTGTTTCAAGAGTCATGTCCATATTGGTTTGGCCATTTGGTTCATCGTTACGAGGTTTGCCAGTCTAATAATGTTATGTTATATGTAAAGTTTTTTTTACGTGGTAATATATTTTTTTTTTTTTAACAAAACGTGACGATATATTATACATCCATGGTAGCATGAATTTATTTTATATAAGTTGCTATCTTGCTTCTAAATTCAATTGCGTGTAAAAAGAACAAAGACTAAATAAATGTGGAGAAAAGTAAAATGTAAAAAGTTAAAATTTCACCCTGTTTACCGGAGCAGGACCATATCAAAGATTCAGGGGGAGAGGGACCTCTCTCTTCTTTTATTTAATCTTTACAGCCTGTAACCAATAACCCAATTTATATTCGGCTCCGGAATGTTGTTTGGACCACATTATTCGCCTTTTTAATACATATAGGTTCGGGCTTATGTCTATGAGAGAGATGCTCATCAAGGGGTTCAATAAATGAATGAGGATCATTTTTAAATCTATTTTATGAGAATTTTGAAGATCCTTCAATCACGTTTGTTCATTGTATATCATATTATTATAAATTATTATAAATTTTTTTTATTTAAAATTGAATATAAACAGTATTTAATGAAAATTAGCCACACGATGTACGATGAATTAATGTGATTGGAGGATTCTCGAGATCTTTACAAAGAGGATCCGGAGAGGATCCTCATTCTCAATAAATGTGGTCTAGAGACTAGGTTTCGTTTTCCTTTGGTTTATATACCTAATAAAATGACTTGTTTGAAACCGTTTTTCAAATGACTGACAACGTTTTTAGAGACTAGGTTTCGTAACTTCACTAAATTACGCCTAAATTAATATTGAGTTTCAAAGAATAGAGAAAAATAATTTTTTTTTTAATAAACGATATTATTTACATTAAGGGCGAGCTTAGTCTCACAATGGACTAGCAATAATACGATTCAAATTCATTTTTGGCAGGAATCAACCTTAAGACTTCTCACTTGCAAGTGAAAAGCGAAAATCAAATCTAAGACTTCTCATTTACAACTGAAGATGAATATCACTAGATCGTTGTATTAAGTGGCCCAAATAAGCCTTTTTTATTGTTGGTATTTGGATCATTTTTTCTGACCACAATATTGCTAGCAACCTCTCTAATAAAAATGAATTCCGCATACATACGTGGGGTTCACTTGTATTTAAAATGTTATTGACAAAATAGTCAATAAATGTGATACAAATAACATTATTCTCTTTTTTTTTTTTTTGTTGATGGGATCATATCGAAACACTGACAGAGCTGAAGAGATGGTGGTAAACGATGCCAGCAGAATGCTAAGAACTTCTAAGTTAGAAGCCTCCCTTCCGAACAACATGACCAATGAAACAAATATGACGAAACAACATTCAATGACACACCCCGATTGAAATCAGGGCATGTTGGTTGTCACGTGAGGGTGACGTAACCATGTGCACAGTGTGGAAGCTAAGAATAATAATAAACTACGAACAAATAAAAATCAAGATATACATTGAGTAGATAACATACATGTGCAAGCGTAAGTGTGAAAAATAATATTCAGAGCACAGAAGACCTAGTGCAGTCCAGGGGAACAAACACTAACTAAACACACCCAGAGGTGGTCCTACACTGGTGATAATCTATCAGATATGCCATGAATTCCTCGAGAGCCATCAAAAGAGCTATCCAAACTAGAACCTGAGGGGCGCAAAACAGAAAGTGTGAGTGGGCAAAAACAAAGCTTTTCAAAATCATTTCATTAACAAAAGTTCTAACCCCTCACCGTAAAACCTATATAGTTTCCCAGAAAATAGAATATACACATATATAGAAAACATGCTCAGAAATATGCCATGTCGAATGCCTCTACATAAAATGTAGGTACTCAGGTAATGTCAATCAATGCCATGAAATCTGTCAGCCGGAGTCACCTAATGTGACCTGTACGGCTGAATCTAGAGCTCAAATCCACAACTCACTAACTATACCTGCACACGAGTCGGAACCACCTAACATGGTCTGTACGATAGGACTGGGTGTAAATAAATACGCTCAAGTTCTACAATCACGTGAAGACTAGACGAATAATCGCGGGTCACCTACGAGTCAGAACCACCTAAAGTGGTCTGTACGACAGCACTGTGCACCTAACTTGGATCCAAGATGAGCGTGTGGTGCGGGAGGTGAACATCACGTGAAGGACTGTGCCCTACTCTGGGCGGGAGCACTAACACTGAGGGTGCATGTTATGAGCTTTTTATGCATCTCACATCACTACTAATCACAAACATAAACCATAACTTACCTAACACTTACATGTGCGTCCGCAGCATCAAACATACATATATGTAACTACTAATGCATAATTAAATAGGCAAACGCAACACATGACATTTAAAACATATAAACATTTCATTTCATTTTCTAGGAAAATCACAAGTATATAGCTATATATGGAAAACCAAAAGCCCACTCATTGGTATGTAGAAGGGTCGTAACCCCCTTGCCTCGAGCGACTGCGCTTGTCCTCGGGATAGGTCTCACCTATATGCGAAACAACTATAAAACGTTAATTTAAAGCACTTAATCAAAACTAGGTAATAACTTCTCATACAATGCTCAAATGGGGTGTGTGAATACACCAACATGATCTACTCAACCTCACGAACATCCCCATATTTTTAAAATAATTTTTTGATGTCTCGCGCGCCCCCACACGCAGGCACGTGCCTGGCACACTGACGGCGTCAGGAATATTCCGTTAAAACTAACAGATACCGTTAAAGTTAACCTAACGCCGTTAGGAATATTCCGTCCAAACTAACGGAATATTCCGTCGTCTTCTCCGGCCAACCTCCAGTACCGTCGCCGTCGTCGGAAAACTGGAAAATTTTCTAAACTTTGTTTCTCACTCGTTTTTCAACCAAATTTCACGAAATTGGTGCCAAAATGGAGCTTACAACAAATAGAACAAAACCTTACCACTTTAGAGCCCTAAAACCAACAGAATCTTGCAGGAAAAACTTAACAAAATCCGGCCAAACCTGCAACTCACGATCCCGACTCCAAAACCTTCAAACGAACCACCCCGAGCTTCCTAAGAACCTTACCAAGCTTCCTACAAGCTTCAAATTCCCTGAAACGCAACAATTCACGTGTGCATGAACAATGACCAAATCGGGGATCTCGAGTTCGACGTGAAAACAAAGGTTTCCTTACCTGAAATGGGTATGGTTGAACTCGTATGAACCTCATGAACAGAAAGGTATAATTTTCTTCCTCGATCCGTAACGTTTTCGAGTGATTTGGTTCTTGTCCGTACGTAAGAAGAAGAAAGGAAAAAGAGAGAGAGAGACTCGGGACAAGGAAGGTGATGAGAATGAGAGTGTGGGTGTGTGTGTGGTCCAAAAGCAGCCAACCAAAACCCTAAAATAACCACACAACGAAACAAAACCACTACGGGCAAAACCATCATTTCACCTCTACGGTGCGAATAATCCGGGACGGGCTGTCACATTCAACCACTGTTCTAGCCTTGGCTTTTCCTACATCCTTATCAGCATGAATGATGTTTCCGTTGCCACCAACTTGCGATGAATTTTAATGGATTATCTGGCGATTAATTTATCTACTGAATCACCAATCCGGTGAATTTTGCTAGCTCGATCAGTCCTCTTGCTAGCATTTTGAAAGCAGTATTTTATGGAAAATATAGCTTTGGATTTTGGTTAGAAACTAGATATAAACCATAGCACATGGAATTAAGCAGCAACAGAATTAAATGTCAGTTACATAATTTTTTAAAATAAAAATTGGTAATTGATTTAGAGTTTTTCAATTTTTTTATTAAACTCCCAACTAATTTTCAATTCAAAACATTTTCAAAATATAAAGAATAAGTTTGTACCCATTAATTTTTCAAATTTTTATAAAATATTTCAATTTTTTAATCTTATATGTACCCATTCATATAATTCTTTAATTTTTTTTTTCTATTCTTAAATATACCAATTTGTTATCTATAAATTGTACCTATTTTTTTTTTTATATAAAATTCATTCAATCTTTTCTCTAATCCATTTTTTTAAACTTATATGGGTACATTTTATGATTTGAGAATGTATTGATGTCAAGTTTAATAGAACAAATTTAATAATGTTATTAAGCCTAATATATATTATTTTTATTTTTATTTAATTTTTTTTATTTTAGAAAAATGTACTCACGTTTTGGTGAAATAATTTTTTGGTTAGTTTTCATGAACGTGTGCCCATGTACACACACACACACACACACACACACACACACACACACACACACACATTGTAACATCCCTCATCGCCCAAAGGAGTGGATCCTGTAAACCTTATATGTATATTCTCATCTCTACCTAGGACGAGGCCTTTTGGGAGCTTACTGGCTTTGGGTTCCATCGGAACTCCGAAGTTAAGCGAATTCGCACGAGAGCAATCCTATGATGGGTGACCCACTGGGAAGTTCTCGTGTGAGTTCCCAGAAACAAAACCGTGAGGATGTGGTAGGGGCCCAAAGCGGACAATATCGTGCTACGGTGGAGTTGAGCCTAGGATGTGGTAGGGGCCTGGGCCATGATGTGATAATTTGGTATTAGAGCCAATCCCTGGCCTGATGTGTGCCGAGGACGTCGGGCCCCTAAGGGGGGTGGATTGTAACATCCCACATCGCCCAGAGGAGTGAATCCTATAAGCCTTGTATGTATATTCTCATATCTACCTAGCACGAGGCTTTTTGGGAGCTCACTGGCTTTGGATTCCATTGGAACTTCGAAGTTAAGCGAGTTCGTGTGAGAGTAATCCCAGGATGGGTGACCCACTAGGAAGTTCTAGTGTGAGTTCCCAAAAACAAAACCGTGAGGACGTGGTCGGGGCCTAAAACGAACAATATCGTGCTACGATGGAGTTGAGCCCGAAATGTGGTGGGGGCCCAGGCCAAGATGTGACACACACACACACATACAATATATTGGAGAATATTTTTTATCCCATAAATTATGGGTTTTATTTAAAATCTCATTAATATAAATAACTACAAATTTCATTTTTTTTAATTTAAAAATTAGAAATACATGATTACATTAATGTCAGGGACTTCAATCAAAAACTGAAAATCACAAAGGTTTCAATCAAAGAACATTGATAGTTAGAGACCGCATCAAAGTCTCCCAATCTAATATTAGTATTAATGACATTCTTTTATTGTTTGATACAAGCAGGACTCTAGCCAATCTTTCCACAAGCTACCGCACACTAGAGAGAGGCATCAAATAGTATCTTATTATCAAATAACAAGTCGTTTCTTTGAGGATCGGTGCCCCTTCTAATCACTCGACAAGAAAAAGAAAATAAAAATAAGCAAGGCTAACCTATAAGTACAAGACAATTTACAAAGAGAAAATCTTACAAGACAACAAGTTTGTATTCCTCACTTAAAAGTACAAAAAACAAAGAAGTCTCAATGCATAGGTCCAGTACTAATCCCAGGAGAGGCCAAAATAATAGGCACGATGATAAGAACATGCGATTTGAGAGACAGAGAGACATGTAAGTAGGTAGACCTGGCATTAGTGTCGTGTTTTTCGTGTTCATGTCATTTTCGTGTCATACTAGATATCTTAACGGTTCGTGTCGTGTAACACTTGTTAAAATAAACGGATAAAATGACCCTACCCGATAATATTACCAGGTAATATGACCTGACCCGTTATCCGTTAAGGAAAATATATTTTAAACCAACAAATAATCAAATGAAAAACATAATACTAAATAAGTATATACATACCATATTGTCATATCCAAAACATAAAAACGTATTTTTCTTTTAAGTATATTTTCGCGTACCTAAATTAATTGCTCTAGCCTTTTTCTTTGCAAGACTCGTATTTGTATTGTCTATACTTTCGCTTCCAAGATCTCGTTCGGTTCCCATTATAATCTCCATGGACTCCTCATCACTAAGGTTTACTGAATCTGAATCTCTAGCATCCATTGCTTTTAAAACAAAATGGGTATAAATTAATTAATAGCTTAATTAATTAAGTAAAGTCTTTAATAGTTTTTTAATTAATGTAGAAGTGTAAAAAATATAGAAAAAAATATATAAACGATTGTAATTACAAACTTTGCAACTTTCATGAAGAGCTTAACTTCGAAATTCGTCATTATAATCATATAAATCATAGATCAAAATTTAACTATTAATTGTTGTTTACATTTACGCTTCATTGTTCTCATCAAATTTTGTTTTTTCAAATTTTGTTTTTTGAAAACATGATCTATTAGAGGATGCAAGAAGATGAACGGTTTGGATCCTTGAAATTATATTCAGAGTTTTACGGTTAGTGACAATATTGCTTGATGTTTATAAAGTTTCTACAAATTATATGACATCAACTCATATTTCAGTTAACCGTAAATATCGAAACGTGATATCAAAGATCTAAACCGTTCATCTTCTTACATCCGCCAGATGATCATGTTTTCAAAAAAGAAAATTTTAAAATGAAATTCAGTAAGAAGAATAAAGTGTAAATGACAATCGACGGTTAAATATAAATTTAAGGTTTATGGATTATAGTGTTGGATTTCCAAGCTGGCCCATTTATGAAAGTTGTAAAGCTTGTCACTAAGAGTGATTGTATATATATATATATTTTTTTTTTTTTTTTTTTTTACATTTTTTACATTTCTACAATAATTATTATTAATTTTTTTGCCCTCAAATAAAAAACATTATTCATGAGGGTTTGGAGGATTTTAAAAATCTAAACGATAATGTAAGTGTAACCATTAACTACTCGTGGAGGAACAATGATGAATCACGAGTGTTTATATATTTTTTCACATTTTTCATACTTATATGTATGTCTTCTTAGTTCTTACCCATACAAATACTATACTAGTTTATTTTAATTTTGGACAACAACATATTAGGTAAAATTTATCCTAGTAATGATAATAAGGAACTCTCATAACAAAAACAAATAATGACTAAATTTTTTTTTTTTTTTTGACTTATATAGAATAATAATACAAAACTATATATTTAATATAGAATATATTGTATATATTAATATGGATATTGTATTTTATAATAAATCTTTTAGTAATTAAACTTTCAAATTATCAAAATAATTTTTTTCTTAACGGGTCGAACCGGGTTACTCACGTATTACCTGTGTGTATACCCATTAAGAACCCGTTAATGACCCGATTAGTTATCGTGTTGACCCGAAACCCATTATTTTCGTGTTGTGTCGTATTAGAAACTGCCGAGTCTATAAGTAGGTAAAACATATGGGCACGTAAAGGTTATGGCCATGAATATTAAGGTTTTGGCATTCTAGTTTGAGACAAGCACATTTTAACTGTAGCGACTAGCTGTGATTCCTGTGGACCAGTCCAGCCTGTTAGGGAGAGGATTTTGAGGGCAGGAACTATTAAGTTATCTCATTTTCTTAATTCGCATTAGAGACAGACGAGCACTCTTTCGAGAAACAATTGAAACGAAAAATGCATTAATGAAAAATCTTAAGTCGTTTAAACATAAAAATAACTCATGTCCGTTCAATGTAAGAAAACAAAAAACAAGGGCACATGGAAACCCATTGTGAATTGGGAAATATGGAAAAGTAACCATATTTTAGATCCTATATAAAATTATAGCCACCATTTTAGTTTTATGATAATTTTGACCAAAACTTGATGTAAAAGTACTAATTTACCCTTAATATTAGGGTTTCTCACAACAAAAACAAAACCTTCTTTAAACTCTCTCGCAACCTTATGGTTTCTCACCTTAAACCAGAAGAGCACTCTTTGCCCATTTTGCATAATTAAGCAGCAGGGACGTTTTGACCAAAAAAAAAAGGTAGCAGGACACATCAGCGTTTTCAAATTGTCCAAGAAACAATGGTATGGTTGGTCAATTGTAGCTTCCAATTCCTAAATCAACTTTTTGATGTTTCATATCATGGTTTTAGTCAAAACTTTAATGATTTTCAAGTTCCAATGCAGGTGAATATATTATGAATCCTTCGACAAATCAACAAGTTGATTTAAGAATTAGAAGCTCCAATAAAGCAACCATTTCAGTATTTTGTTTGGCACCTTGCATAAGCAGGTTAGTTATATGTGCTAATTAATTTTTCTCTAAAACCTTTTCCTAATTTTAATATATTTGCAGGTTAGTTAGACGTGCTAATTAATTTTTTTTCCTTCAGAATACGACTCAATTTGTGACCGTGGTCCACTACGGATGGAGGACGGTCGATAGCCAATACATATATGGTCAAGCGAAAGCAATGGTAGTGTCAACCAAAGTCACTCATCAAGATCTTATACATGGTATATATCAACGTCTTCGTGTTAGTCCGAGTGAATTTAGAATCTCAGTATATTATCAATGCATGACCAACTTAGGGATGCAAAATATGATGGAGATTGTCGACAATGACGATATGACTAGTTGGATATGTGAAATTCTTTCTGCAAAACCAACAAGATTATGTTGTATGTTACAACATATCCTCTAATTGAACCTGAAGATAAGCACCCAATTGCATGCAATTCCCCATCACCAACAGTGGCAATTCAAGAGAATGATGACATTTTGGGTGATGAACAACCAAGTCAAGTTCTTCAAGACAATGCCCAGATTAGTGAGACTTCAATAGATGTGAGTTTTGAGTTTGACATATTATCGGTTTTGGTGTTTCTTCAAGGTATTGTGTGTGCATTTTTTAATTTCTTTTTTCTTCACATGGTTGACAACTATGCATGTATCTTCCATTAATCACTATGAATTGCAAGTACATGAGACAAACTTATATCATATAGTTGACCTAAATGCCAAGACATGCACATGTAGAAGGTTTGATCTCGACCAACTTCCATGTGTCCATGCAACTGCTACATGTCGAATTCTCAACACATCAGTGTACAATATGTGCTCCGAATTCTACACAGCCAATGCAATTGTGCTAGCGTATGCGAAGCCCATTTGGCCAGTTGGAAACAAGAGTGAATGGAGTGTACCGGAAGAGGTGTAGAATAAAGTTGTATTATGTCCAATTAGACAAGTTATATCTGGAAGATGCAAGACAAATAGAATCCCATCTCAAGGAAGGAAAGGATAGTGAAAAAGTGCAGTCGCTGTGGTGGGACAGGCCATAATCACCAAACTTGCAAGAATCCAATTAGACTCCATTCCAGCATATTATGTGAATGTTTTTCTTTGAAATTTATTACATTATTGGCTTTTAATTATTCGGGATTTATTACATTATTGGCTTTTATATTTTCAATCACTAGTTTAGAAGAAAAACCTCACATAGATTTTAGCTTAAAAGGGTTTTTGCTGCTCTATTTTTAGATTCAAATTTTTCTTCGAATATTCTGTTTTTTATTAATTTTTATGTTTAGTTTACTAGGTTATCTTCAATTTTCACGTTCTCTGATTACACTTGAATATCTATACCTACTCTATACATATATTGATAAAAAATAAAAAATAAATAAAAAATAAAAGTGTAAGAAATGGAGGGGTTTGAGAGTAGGGGTACTCTGTAGTATTCAAGATGCTACCTCTTTTATGCTTCAAGATCTCAACTAATTGTTGTTTTTTCATGGTTAAGAGTAATGGGAAATTTTTTGTCATTAAGGGTATATTACTAATTTTACATTAAGTTTTGGTTAGAATTATCATAAAACTAAAATGATGGTTATAATTTTATATGGGGTCTAAAATATGGTTACTTTTCCAAATTTGTGAATTAGGGTTCAGTCATTTATTCTCTTCAAACAAACAAAACAAAAAAAATCTTTTATTCCCACGCATGCATCCAAATACGCATTTGTATGACTTAACATTTTTTAGTGCATACACATCTCATCCGAAAGCCAGCACATTTGCCTCCCATAAATCCCTCTTTTTTGCATGTAATTGCACAATTGCTTGACCGAAAGCAAATACCGCGGTATTTATGGCTCGGAGACTCACAAATCTTCGATGATTTCTCATTCTTTGACGACTTCTCTTTTGTCTTCCCCTCAGCAACCATTGGCCCCGTTCCTGCCAAACATGCATCAATATGTCAAACCACATATATGATTTTATAAAATTCTGGTTTTCCTTTTTATCAACGTGAGAAGGAATATTCGAATTCAGAACTTCTTCCCACACATATAAATACTGTTATATCTTCTGTTAGGTATAAATATCAAATTAAGATAAGGAAAGAGAAAGATACCAATAGCCACCAAGAGCAAGATGAGAATGAAGACAGTTGAAAACAAACGCCCGGAACGCTCCATCTTGATTTTGTGGGACGTGTGTGTGTTTGTGCATGCGTGTGAAATATATACAAGTAAGATAAAGAGAGAGAGTCGATGATTCAAAGAATTAAGCTTGAAGGTCCTTATATAGAGTTGATATGAAAAAAATTAAGTGTATTTCCTTAAAAGGCGTTCCTTGGTAAAAATAGCGAGCTTAGGGAAAACTTTTAACTCCGAGAGACAAGAACAAAACCCTATTTTGGCTCATCACTCATCCTGCATTTGAGGAGAGGCAGTGGCTTTTTTTCTCCTCCCTTAAATTGAAATATTCCTTTTTGAGGTTACAAATGAGGAGTTCGTGAATCTTTAACCTATTTCTACATATCACCCTACTCACCCACACCACTAGATAACCCAGTCGAAATTGAAATATTACATTGTTGAAATGGCCCCTACACTTTCCCTATCACAGTTGTCTCTTTCTGTTCTTCTGTTTTTATTTTTGTTTTTACATAATGCTAAAATATTTGGAAATTTTCGGGGCCTTGTGGTGGCTGTAGCTCCTAGGTTAGGCTTGTTTGTTGGACTCAGACCTGCTCATTGTGAGGTAAGTTTTTGTTTGATGCTTGGCCGTCCTAGCCTTTGTAGACTTGGCAAAATCTTAAGCAGTCCATTAAACATAATTAATAATGTGTTAACTCGAACATCAGACAATTAATAGACAGATTAAATTATTGTTTTGATCTAAGATTACTGTTGAACCATTTGATACGATCACTTAAACGAGTTAACTTATGATTGGCTAGCATTCCACATGAACACCAAATAAAATGACAAGAACACTATCAGTTGATAGACACCGTGTACTAAGAAACATCGGTTTTTAATCTGTACACCTCCAATTTTCAGTTATCAACAACAACAATTATTCACTCATTTCTTTTTGGGTCGAAAAGGAGCATTCCTTAATTAAGTAGAAAAGGTTACACCAATCCAAACGGAAAGCAAAAGTAACCCAAAGCAAATTGGGGGAATCAAATACATAAAGCCCAGCCCAATAAGCAAACTAGCACAAATTAAAACCCTAATCCCAAATTTCCAAACGCACTATGCCGCTGTAGTTGGTATCACGAACGTCTTGTCAGTAGCCACTAAAGCAGCAAAACTAGAGAAAGCAACCAAGTGGTCAATTTGACCAAGACATCGTAATAGAAAACTTACAAACCCACAACTAAAAGTACACCATAACCAAAATTTGCCACTGCCAAATCGAGAAGTAGCCGCCAGATCCGAACCACCATGACAAATCCCTGCAAATATATACAAATATAGTAGCACATGGATAGAAGGTAAGGCTAAGGAGTATGTAAAATACCCTTACTTCGGCCGAAACCAGAAAACACTTGGCCTCGAAGGGATTCTGGCATGCCTGCTGGGGGAAAGGAAGTGAGCAAGGGAGATGGATCTAGCATCCATTTTCGATTCGGCGCACACAGATAGGAGTCTAGGATGGGGTGTGGGTGGATTATGAGGAGGTGAGGTACAAAGGAAAGGTGGGGGGCCGGAAAAGAGGGAGGTTGGAGAAAGAGTGATGATTGCCAAAGAAAGGGCATGAAGCCCGGAACTGAGACAAGCTCAAGGAAAGGGGGATACCAACCTCAAAAAATCGAAACAAAGCTAAAAGGAAAACTGAAATACGAGCAAGAGAGAAGGAGATGAGAGAATAAGGAAAAGACAAAGGGAGGGGGGTTGCCACTGGCACCTAAGCCAAAGGCTAAGGTCGGCGGCTAGAGTTTTACCTCAGTTTGTGTTTCGGAGCTTCTAGTTCTATAGAGGATTACTTCAAATTTCTCTTTAGGTGAGGAGATTGGTGAGTTTCTTTATTTTATTTTATATATTGTTCACTCATTTCATATTCACCCATCGTAACCAATATGTACAGAGCTATAATGAAAAGCATATTTGCAAATGCGTATTTATAAATAAAAATAAAAAATAATTATTTGTATGCATGTGCGAAAAAGTTAGAATTGTCTAATTATAAGAAAAATGTGGAAAGACATCTTCAATTTCTACTCTTTAATTGGGACCCATCTAAAGCTTGGTTGACGTAAGTGACCCAGTTAGAGTAACTCCACTGTGTGGAGTAGCTCAATGGACCGGCTCTAGAACAAGGGGCAATAGCCCCAGCAATCATGTCCCACACATGCCGATGATTGCATAGGAAGGGGCCCGAGTGAGAATCGCTGGCCCAAGAGCCTGAGGTAAGGGTGATGCAACACTGACGTTAGGGCGACGTCAGCCACGTTTTAATATTTTTTTAGGTAGGCACTGGGGCCCGCAGCGCAGGCCTGCATAATGTTATCGTTAGAGGCCACGTGGCAGCTCTGTGTCCATTGGATTTCCAACGGTAAAAAAAAAAACTCAAACCTTTTTTAATTTCAGCCGTTGAATTTGAGATCAATGGTCCACGTTATTAGCCTTTATAAATTAAAAAAAACACAGTAAATAATTTTGAAATTTTACTGTTGTGCCACGTGGCACAATATGGAGGGTTGGATTTCAAAATTTTTTTAATCCAATGATAGAAATTAATTATGTGAATAAAAAATTAAAAAGAATGTAAAAAAAAAAAAAAAAATCCAAAAAAAAAATTGATTTTACTTTTTTATAAATACATTTTCATTAACTTCTACCTTACACCATAATTTCATATTTTCTCAAATACTTTCAACCACATTCCTATCTTTCTCTTAAAATTTCAATCCAATTGTTTTCCAACAAAATGACTAATGATACAGGTATGAATCAGACACTTATTAAAGATGTTACGTTGTGTTCTAGCTGGGTTGAAGTTACTCATGATTCGATTATGGGTAATGAGATGCAGTTGCAAGAACTGTGGAGTCTTATTCATACCAATTATCTTGAGAAAATTGGTGGGAAAAGAACCAAAGAATCGATGTCCAGTCGTTGGAGAATACTCAGCCAATCATTTAGTATGTGGAGAGACGCCTTGGCACAAACTAGTAGTAATCTTCGAAGTGGGGAAAAATTAGCGGATCAGGTAACAATATATTATTTATTTGTTTGTACTATACCCAAATTTACATTAGCTACTTTGATTATAATTATTTATTCTCCCGTATTGTGTAGACACTTCAAGCACAAGCTTAGTATAATGCCAAAACCAAAAGCAAAAACAAATCATTTAACCGGTGGCAATGTTGGAATATTGTCAAAGATTGTTCTAAATTTAGAATTGTGTCTGTCAGTTCAGAAGTTGTCATGAACAACACCCCTTTACACTCTACGCTCAATTATGCCTCACATGTTCATAATGATGACGTAGAAGAAGTGCTGGAAACACCCCCCTGAACAAGCGTCGGAGTCGACCCATTATCCAATTAAGCCTCAAGGTAAGAAGGTTTTAAAAAGAAAAGGGAGTGCTTCCAAGAATGATTATGGAAAATACATGGAAGAACCTGCTCGCCAAGGTGAATTGACTTTGGCATGAGAAATGGTTAAATTTGAGGCTAATAAGGCTAGAAAGGAGGCAAAAGCTGCAGCTGCTGAGAGATTATTTCAAGATAATGAGAGAGAAAAAGAGATACTTGGGCAAGAAGGGGAAGAGATTAAAGAAGAAAGAAGGGCTCAACAAGATCGTGACATTATGAAGGAGCCTTTAGAGGGGAAGTCATCGAATTCTAAATATTTTTGGAATTCGGAGAAAGCAGACGTGGTACAAAGGAGGCGTGCAAGGGAAGCAAAGGCAAGAGGAGATGGTCCTAGCACCACAAGAGGAGATGATCCTAGCACCACAAATTGGTTAGGTGATAATTTTCCATTCACGAGGGACTAGGGAATTTGTTTTTAATCGGAGCCCATAATTTTCCAATCACTTTGGGTTGTAATTTGTTATTTATTGAATAGAGTGCTTTATGTTGTTTCCAATTTATTGAATTTAGTACTTTATTTAAACTAAGAGTATATTGATTTAATTTGGTAATTTATTTAAACTAAGAGAATCTTTATTCAAAGGACATAAACACACCAAATAAATTACATAAACATATCAAATAAAATTACAAACACACCAAATTAAAAAAAATAAAAAATAAAAAATAAAACTCACTAAATGAACTTAAAAAACACACCAAATAAAAACAAACACACTAAATGAACTTAAAAGTTTCTTGAGCTTGTTTCAATTCTCATTGGTGCTCTATCAAGTCAATTTGTCGGGCATTGTGCATATATGGGTCCTGAATCGCAGTATATCGTTGAATGAGCCTTTCATTGTAACGTCTATCCCTTTGTAATGGCTTGTGTTGCACGAGTTCTTCGGTGGCGTCATGAGCTCAATAAATTTTTGTTCTAGAATTGTTCATCGTGTCTGGCTCATATTCATCAATGACATCATAATCGTACTCATCTTCCACAATCATGTTGTGAAGAATGATGCACGTCATCATGATGGATTGAAACGACTCTAAATCAAACATTCTGGCAGCACCCCTGGCAATCGCCCAACGAGCTTGGAGGATACCAAAACAACACTCCACATCCTTCCTACACCCCTCTTGACAGTTTGCAAAATGTTTTTCCTTTGCACTTCGCAGACGTGGCACTATTTTGACAAATGATGACCACCTTGGGTAAATGTCGTCTGCTAGGTAGTATGGCCCATGGTACTCCATATGCAAGCATCCACAAGGCAGCAGTAATTTTTAGCTCAAGAATGAGACCCATAACACCAAAAGTATCATTCTTTTGCACAAAGTAAGAATCATGGTTGCAAATAGCAATCATGATTTTGTTGAACAAATGTTGTTCCATTCTAAACGACGTCTAAAATACGTATCAGGGAATGCACTATTATAGACAAAATAATCGTCCAAGAAACTCATACCTCGTCGTTGCTTGCTTCTATCAAAGTTTGCGGAACGGCTGGGCTTGCAGATCTAAGCCACAACTTGGATGACTCGACGAGAATGTGTGGCTCTTTAGCTTCTTACTTCATCATCTCTCCTTCTACGCTCCTCATCCTCTTTGTCTTCCATCTCATTTTGGGCCACCTGGAGATTGAACATTTCTTCCCCTTACTTGAACATTTCTTCCCCTTACTTAAACAATTCTTTCTCTTACTCCTCGATTTCCCACAACATCCTTGAAGAAGAAGACATTGTAAGAAGGAAGCAGAAACTATGAATAATGATATAGATTTTGATTTTGGTGAAGAATGAAGCAAAAACTATGAATAATGATAGAGATTTTGATTTGGGAAGTATTATTGGCACTCCAAAAATCTCATTCTATACCCGTCACAAGAGTATTTTTTTTTATTTCCTAATATAGAAAGTTTGGAGTGTAGAATGAGATTTTTGGAGTGCTAATAACAATTCCCTTTGATTTTGGTGTGTGATTTTTGGTTCTGGATGGTGGGTTATATGGAGGAAAAAGAAAGGATTAGGTTGTAGATAATGCCACATGACATGCCGTCATTCGTTAAAAATCTGATCGAAATCTATCCTCAAAGATTGTCTTCAGATTGTGACATATGGCGCGACATGATTGGTTAAAAATCTTATCGGAAATCTATCCTTAACGATTCTGAAAAGGTAACGACACGTGGCATGACAGCATTGGATAAATATCTTATCGAAATCTATCACCAAAAACTGTCTTCTCGAATAATGACACATGTCGCAACGAGAACGATTAAAAATCTTATCCGAAATTACAAATAAAATTATTTTGTATTATTTTATAAAATAAAAAATACTAATATTTTATTGCTTATTGTCATGGCTATTCAGTGTAGGGGTGAAGATGCAAAAAGCAGTTACTATTCATTGGAGGTTTTTCAACAGTGACTTGCCCTAAGAGGCCTTTATAACGGTGGAGTTGCTCTTAGTTACGGATCTGGTAGCTGCAACACTTTTGTCGTTCTTGATCAGTGAAGATAAGTTTCTATTTTTCTTTTTCTCCTACCACATTGATCTCGATGATTTATACGATATTCAATTGAAAGGTGCAATTCCAATCAAATTATAGTACTCAGCAAACAACACATTCGCTTAAGAATATTTTTAGCATTCCAAAAATTCATCATGCACCAACTTTTTTTTATTTTTTATTTTTACATTGGGAACGAGTGTATGATAATTGAGTGCAAATAACGATTACGAAATGTTCACATAAGTTATAACAGTAATAAAAGACTACACTAATATTCTTCAACCGAAATATCAATTCTTATGTGGCGCTGATATGGATTGGCAGCAAAGAAGCTGCTGTCAAATTTGACAGCAGCTTCAAATATTTTTTTTATTAATTTTTTTTATGGGAAACGCTGAAACTGATGGAAGCCAGAAAGACCGAAGCTTGTGGGAAACGCATGATTGAATCAATTCAATCTCCCAAAATACCAAAGACGTGAAAACCTCTAATAAGAGATCATCCAATTCTTATTTTCTTCTGCAATTTTCCCTTCAATCAAATTTTCACGGGAAACAAACACACCAGTAAAGCCAATGACAAAGAAATCAAACGATAGGAAGGCAATCAAAGACGCAGAAAGAGACAGGATTTGGCGAGCTTGTAGGCATTGGCAGATTTGTCGTAGAGTTCGGCGGCGTCTTCATGCTTGGAACCGAAAAATCCCCAGCTGCTCAATTTCTTCTCTGCTTTCTACTCGAAATCCTCCGCACTAGCAATCTGATCGCCCATTGTTTTTCAATCTGATTGCCCTTATGCATTAAAGGAAAAATTGCCCACCTTAAAATGAAAATTCTTAGAGGTGATGATTATTGAGTTGGATTTTTATTTCTTCTATTTTCAATTAAGGGTTTGTATTTTGTTGTATTATTTGTGGCTGAATTAATTAATATGACTTTTATTATGAATTATTTATATGTAAGATTTAAAGTTAAGATAGAAATTAAGAAAAAAAATGTAATAAAATAATAGCTTAATTTGACATATCGGGTGCAGAGTAAAACATGAAAATATGCTAAAATTTGAGACTTAAAATTTGACATCACCTTTAAGATGGTCTAATGTACTTATTGTCTTTTCATAACTTCAACATTTCTTGGGAGCAAAGTTTCTATAAATAGGCAGTTAGCAATAAAGAAGAGTACTGGATATCTAAAACAGATGAGAAAAACATGGGAATTTGTGTTGAAGCCAAACAGAATGGATAATACTGCCATTCCATGTGGTTGACACTTGAAACAAAACCCATATGAAATTGCAGAATGTAAAACAATCAGATCAAGGAGTAGGATTCTTTCATTTTCCTTTACTATATTCTCCCATTTTCTCCTTTCACACTTTTCTTGTTATCTTTTTCTTTATATAAAAAATTCAAAACAAGATGTTAACGTGACTTAATTATAACCATTTAAATAGAAGGAGATAAAAAATAAAAGAAATTAATAAAGAAGAGAATCATACTCTTCAGATCAAAGATTTGCTATATTTAGAAACTGGAAAAAAGGTCGCTATTACGGCCCCACTTGGGAAAAAGCTTGGGTGCAATTATGAAGGCCCATATCGACTTCCCTCCCAAAAATTAAGGATCCATGCATGATCCATCCCACTTATTGGAACAAAGCAAAAGGTCTCAAAAGCCATTGCCAAATTTAGCAAAATCTTTTTCTCCACCCCCTCTTCGCCGCACAAAAATTAACGCATCAAATTTTGGCCTTGAAAAAGATGCCACCATGATATTCAAACATCGGTCAGTTTCGGCTAAATGACCTACTTCCATACAATACAAGCATGGATTTGGATGTGTTCCTGCCCTAATCGTGGCTGTCCATCCCTCCAAGCAAGGTAAAGAAGACTTAGTTAGCCATTGCTTTAGAGGTTCAACAAGATCCTTGGAAGGACTAAACTTTCCTTTTGCAGTAAAATGATTAACACAAAACAAGGGTGCATGCTTTGCAATGTGGCTTTGGACGAACCTGTCGATTTCTATTAGTTTTCCCATTAGGAGTCCTGCTACGCTAATCTTCAGAACCGTCCCAACTAATGCACAGAGGTTAAAAGATGAAAAGGCAAAGAGGTCTTCCAACTATCAGCAAACTCCATAACAGTATAAATCTACGGCACATCATATATAAAATAAGGGTATGAAAAAAAAAATATGAGGTTTGGTTCAAAGTGAGGAGAAAGTCACATGCCTTGTTCTTGCTAGGCATGTGCATCTTTGAGTCGACTTAGCTAACCTTTCGCTCATCCAGGTTAATAGAACCTGACCGATAAAGAAAATAGATCCAAATCTATAGAAGGAAGCTATACTTGTGTACATTGGGACACACTAAGTGTTCACTACTTACAGTCAATTCACTGCTTACTGTTTAGAGTGAATAGTAAGGGCAATTTTATTGCCCTTGTCCTCCATTTGTCATTGCCCTCCACTAATAGGTGGAGATGCTCTAAATTAGAAGTGTTTATGGCTCTTTGAATTCCTTTATGGAGAATCATGGCCATATGTTCTCCTTGAGTTTTATAGAGAAGCACATCCCAAATGAAACCTGAATGACCAGCCCAAAACAAAAACAAAAAAAAAGCCCAATTCTACAAGGTATGCCAAAAAGTAATTCATAAATGGGTGTGATATCCACACACCTTATTTTACTTCTCACACACCTTTTTAATTTTCGGCCGTCGAATTAGATAAATTGAAGAAGATTAACCGATGGAAATTATCAATAGATGTGTGAGAAGTAAAATAGGGTATGTGGATAGCACATCCCTTCATAAAAAGAAAGATTAAAAAAACTGGTGGCAGGAACATCAAGAGTAACGCAACAAACTTAAGCACGCTTGATGAAACTCAGCAGAATCTAACAAATTAAATAGTGGTATCTGCACGAAATGGAGACACATGCATGAATTTGATGAAATAGAAAAGAAAAGAAGATGCGTATTGCTATTTGACTTTGTTTGTAGTAAAGTTAGACCCAAATAATTTGCATAATTAATGGCCCCCATTAGAGAACATTCCTTATTTGAGGGCAACAAGATTCGGCCACCATACCCCTTTATTAATTATTGCTAAACAACATTTGAATTGACTGTTATTAAAAAAATTTCGACAAAAGAACAGTGCTAGTGGTTGAATTGTTAAATGTTAGGAAAGCGAGAAATTAATGGAGATCGAACCTCCATCAGAATACATAAACATTATTATTTTTTGTTACGGTAAAGTACCATCTACGATTGAGTGTTATTAATTAAACTAAGTATACAGTTTGTGGGGGACTCTTAATGAATGAGGATCCTCTCTCAATCCTCTTTGTGAGGATCTTGGGATCCTCCAATTACATTTGTTATTGTATATCGTGCGGTCAAAAATTATTGTAAATCTTTTTATTTTAAAATTAAATATAAACAGTATCTGACAAAAAATGGCCACATAATGTACAATGAACATATGTGATTGAAGGATTCTCGAGATCCTCACAAAAAGGATCCGGAGAGAAACTCTAAATATGTCCAACTCGTGCATTGCTAATTCAATCGTACGGCCACTAGCTGTGACTGGCACATCACATATATGTAATTCGTAACAGTATTAATCATCTTGATTATCAAACCCATTAATTAGTTTCCTAATAATATATTTGTCGTGGTAATGCAATTGGAATTGGTTATTTGTAGGGCGCAAACCCAACTAACAAGATGTGCGTAGTTGACCTAAATACATTTCTAATTAAAAAGTCAACCCAAAATGTATTCTTGTTCTTCATGGAGGTGGATAGACATATCTAGTTGGATTCTAAATAACATATACATGGCCGATTCGTTGAATTTAATCATGTTGTTGCCCTATCATTATCGTAATATATCATTGTGCCGTTTTATGATTCTAAGGTGGATTAGTCCTGTAACCTAAAAGTTAGACTATCACGACTGATTTGTACACAAATTCAAGCTCTTATGTATTACAAATTCAGTTACAACGTTCAAGACTTGAAGCTTTA
The DNA here is from genome assembly GCF_041283825.1 of Pyrus communis. Lineage (NCBI taxonomy): Eukaryota > Viridiplantae > Streptophyta > Magnoliopsida > Rosales > Rosaceae > Pyrus > Pyrus communis. The sequence goes on along the minus strand of NC_142576.1, from coordinate 20,418,214 downwards.
ATTTTTGTTGGATCTGAGACCCCAAAACATTTCGATAGTCAAGCTAACGTGCTTTTAACGAAGATTAGGTTTTGCAGATTGGTAATGAGAAATAAAAATTCTAATCTACTCTTCATTCACATTCCGATGATCTCCAATTCCCTGAAGCTAACATGTGAGAAAATGGTAATCCAACATTACCTTCACCACTCAAAAGGCTATTTTCTTTTAGAAAATTTGGTTTAGGTCAAACAAGAATTTCATATTTTAGCATAAGTTGATGCATATTTTCATTTTCTAGTTAGCTCAATGAAAATATTTTTTTCTCTTCATAAAGCAATTTTCACTCCTAACTGAGGTCAAAACCAGTAGACTACAAAATACTATTAAAAATACCATTAATCTTATGGGATCCCTAATCTTATTTATTTTGTGTAAACCCAACTATATTGACCATTCAACGCCCCTAGTAAATTATTGCAATTAGATGCATCATCACCTCCAATTACAATTATTATCCGATCATGTAATTACCCGGTAAATTTGCTACTATAAAAAAGTAGTTCAGTACACGCCAACTAATGATAAAAATATAGCTAGATTTCTTGGAAGATGTCCAGATTAATTAAGTGGTTTCATTATTCATGCCTTAAGTTTCCTCAACTACTAACTCATACGCGCCGATGAATGTTATAGTCACATTGACTTAAGGATTTAATTATATATCTGGAAATTGATAAATGCTAAGGAAGCCTTCTTAAAAGTGAGACTCTATGGATTTTGCATCATCTCATGTTTTCGGTACAATTCTCATGCGAATGTTATAAAGCATTATGTCAAAAACATAATATGGCGGAGATTCCATAAAGAGTCTCACTTTAAAAAAAATTATTTAGCATTTCTCATAATTAAATGCATAAATATTGCTAAACAATGAGAGTCAATGACATATATGTCATGTCAAAATATTGATCATTCGGCATTTTTAATGTCATTTTCAGGTTGTCGACTCAGCCACCGAAAGGATTTGGTGGAAACCCTAGCTACTTGAATTAATTATGGCCTTAATTAAGCAGAACGGTATCACAATCACATTGTATAATTATTTAATTAGAAGTTTTTACTAATCCTTGGCTGTGATCTGATGTACCTAATCCAATAAGTTTTGTATCTTTCCTTTTTAGTTTTTTATAACTCATCATTCATCAAGTTTTCTGTTTCGAGGGGAAGGTTTGAAGCATGGCCAATAGAGATTAAAGAAGATAAATTAAGGGTAATTACAGTGGGATTCATACAGAACAAAGACATATATATATATATATATATATATATATATATATATATATATAGTTAAATAAGGAGGATTCAAACATTGTGTTTTATATGATAGGTCAAAGGAGCCGAGGGTTTTGTATATGCTTTTCCGAGCCCCTACTCTAATATTTATCGACTGAGTAATGCTAGGGTTTTGTAAATTTATCACCAATAAAAAACGTGCTTATTTAAGTTTGTAAATTTTGTTTACAAATTTAATCTTCTTAATATTACTCTTACTGATATGTACGTAATTTAAATCTTAAAACATATTTGATAATGATAGTGTATTTATAATAAGCAATATTCAAAACCTGCTTACGCTTAATTATTTTGATAAAGTCTCTTGAGAGGATTCCTTTTTACAAGAACAGTAAATGTACCATTGTTGGGGCAACTTGTTCATATTTTTATGGAGAAATAATCTACACTATTTAAGTTTTGCATTTAACAATCATTCCTGCAAAACATCAACAAGTTTGAAAACTGTTTAACTATGGTGGATTGTCGTGAACCTTTAATTTTTTAGCATAAAGTAATGCATGTCGTTGTCTATTTATTTATTTTCTTGTAGTTAGATGATTTTTTAGGAATAATCATTTTTTTTTCTTTTTTTTAGTTCAAGGAATAATCCTTAAGTAGTCCTAACAAATATTGAATGGGTCGAATCCTTCAACCAGATAGAGGGCAGGGCAGCGCATGCATTAGATGAATAGAACAAATGTTGGAAAGGAATATTTTACTGCATTTGTTATGTAAATAGGTGATACAACAATTGCATACATGCAGTTGTGATGTTAAAATATGTTTGTGCAACAAAAGGGGTGACAAGTACAAGGTATATATAACACCAAACAAGTTGAATAAGTTTCAATTCATTAAACGTCAACGAAACTTTCATGCTAAAAATATGTGGTACAATACTTGGCTACTCAAAGATGAATAAGAACTCCTACTTAAAATTTCTCAAAATTGTTCCTTGTCAATTTACAGGACTTCGTGTTTATAATCAGAATTGTTTATATTATAAATCACCATATAAAGATCGCCTCTGCAAAAAAATCAATTAAAACTAAGGTTCTTTAGTCATCAAACTATTTAAAAAGAAATGAACGGTATTGGTAAAAGCATTATGAACCGTCTATGTATTTGTTACAATAGATTGACTAAACGACCTTAGTTTTAAATTATTTTTTGCAGAGATGATCTTTACAATGTGATTCATAGTATGAACGGTTCTGATCATAAGCATAAAGCTCCACAATTAAAACACTAAGAATTTTAAGTAGGAGTGTTCAAATATGTAATGTCATGTTTCAAAGAGTGGACTTCATTAGATATCGTTTGACTTTTGATGACAAGATTAGTCTAGCCTTGTACATATATATATATATATATATATATATATGTGTGTGTGTGTGTGTGTGTGTGTGTGTGTGTGTGTGTGTGTGTGATGGTATAAAATAAGAAAGGTCCTTCAAGTTAATGAACGAAAGAAGAGATCTAGTGAGGCCCCCATGACTTTTAGGTCAAATGGGACATGGATGGCATGAGGTGAGGGTAGAACTTCAGGGATTTTATTTCCTTGTAAAGAAACTCCTAGGCAACCAATATAGTTAAATTATTACGCCAGTTCTATATCATATTTCCAAATAGATAAATTAGAGCCCGTAAGAAACAGAAGCCAAATATCCTAGTTGAATGATTAAATATTGTATGAAATTTTCCACAGCAGCTTTCATATTAATTCTTTGTTCTTTCTATATGGATATATTGTCTCACTATAAGTAAGGATTACTTAAAAAACACAAAAGGATTACTTAAAAACACACAAAATAATATGAATTTCCGGCTCAATTGGTGCATGCCGAAAGGTGAGAAATGAGTTAGGATATAGAAGAAATTATGAATACAATCCTTTCCAAAACTCAAACGAAATAAAGAGCATATCATCCATTACAATTTACAAATTACTCAATCATTTCTTTTATTCTTGTAAAAGAAAAGTTCATTTACCGTGAAAATTTGACGGCTCGCTATATATATTTTATTCCATTCATGTTTAGAGCAAACCTTCAAATTTTTATGATATAAGAGTGCTTAGCGATCTTTTCAATCATTTCTTTAATTCTAATTTAATCAAAAATACCAATTTGGATTCTGAAATGACTTCCACTTCCATATAGTTATTATCAAGAAAATAATTAGACAAAAAGGAAAATAGTTCCTTAACGTGCGTCTACATCACAATCCATATTAAATATCCTCTCATTTTTTTTCCCTCAGAATCATATCAAATTAGCATATTGTTGTCCTCATGCTTGGAGTTGTTGGAAAACAAGAAGCAAAAATCGCGGGAAAGGTGGGTGCCGGTCTTGGTGGGTCCCCATAGACCTACCAACGGCCAAGACTTTGAGGTCCACAAATCCCAGCCGTCAGATGCTTCCAACTTTCAGCCGATTCATGGGTCCCACACCCAAACATGTCTCAAGGTCGATGGTCCAAGAGAAATTTTTAGTTGTGACGGGAACACAAGTGGTACGTCACGTCTTTTAATAGGAATTGTGTGAAATTTTATTTCTTAAGTTATTAACTTTTTAACACACATATTTTACTATTCTTTTAATGACACATAGTGTACCACTCCGTGTACCCGTCACACTGAAAAATCTCTCTTCCAATGTGCTTCATTGTTTGACATCTGGACTGTTACTCATATAAAAAAAAATAGAAAGTCAGTTTTTTCCCTAAAAGAAAAAAGTTTTTTTATTTTTTATTTTTTTTTATTTTTATTTTTACAATACAACCCCTTTAAAACTTAGAAAAATTAATAAAAATAGTTTGAATACTTTAAGTTTTAACGATAAAGACAAAATAAAGGCTAAAGTTTATAGTACCATGATTAACTTTTTAGTGTAAAAATATAGTTTTTTTTGTTAAAGTGAACAGTACTGTGAGCTTTTCGTTAAAGTTACCTTAAAACTTTTAATTAGCAGAACCTCAAAGAAGACAAGATTAAATTTTAAAAGAAAGTCATTTTTACGATTCATGCTTTGAAGTTAAGATCTCTCATGTATATGTGAAGGTCAATACAACTAAACTGAAACTCTACTTATTTACTATTATTATTTAAGAGGTGTAATTCTTTTCTTCTTTTTTTCTATTTTTTTTCATACAATTATATATTTACACTTACAAGTGAAAAAAAATAATGTAACCTTTTTCGAAGAGCCAAGTGTCTCTTGAATTTAACTTTATAGGCAATTTATAACCATTTAGTTTTTAATTTTTATTATTATGGAAATTGAAAACTTATTTCAAAATTATAGTAATAAAGTAGAGAGTAAGAGAGAACTGGAGAGAGACAAGAGAAAGTGGAAGAGGAATTACAGTGTATTTTCTTCTCATTGAAGTAACTATTTATAGGTTTAGGATTTACATAAAAAAAAGGTCTCCATTATTTACATATTAAATATTGGCTCCAAGTGGACAATCACATAATTGACACTATTTACAACACTTCTCTTGGATGTTTACCAATCAATGCTGCTACGAAAAAACCTTGCTTGAAGAACCCAGTAGGACAAAACACCACGTTTATGGAACATTGACACGGTGTTGGATGAGCATAATGTTGCATCGCTAAAACCTTACCAGGAAAACTCGGTGGGATAAAAACCTGGTCTAAAGAAAAAGAGCATAGCACACTTATGTCTGGTATAGCATATTGTCGAAGGCTCCTCCTGTAACTCCATTTGATGAATAACATCCCCCCCCCCACCCCCCCCCCCCCCCCCCCCCCCCCAATAAGATAGTAAGCCTTGATTTGATTGTCCTCGTAATTGAGGTTGATATAATTGGGCATTGGTCTACAGAAATTGAATTTTAGTAGAACTTGTTCTTGGGAAGTATTAGATTTTATCGAGAGTTGACAATAGCCTTTTGTAGTCATGCATAGAATAAATATATACAAAAGGAAAATATAGTATTTGAAATAAACTAGGAGGATTTTAAACTCCATGACGAATATAGGCCATATATATACAAATCGCATCATAGGGCTTAGTACTCCTACAAAAATGTGAACTATTTCAAGAGTATATTGCAATAATATAACTTTCATTCGAACTAATAAGAATACTTATTGAGATAATTCATACCAAACTTATCTAGAATATAATACATTGGTATCGAGTACATTGAGCTTTAGGCCTCTTCATTGGCATTTTCTTACTTTAAAAAATTGCTTCGAGAGATAAATTTTCAAGTGGTTGGTATGCAATCAACATATTCTTTAAACTGTCATTTCTCCCCTTAACATATTAATCTACGTCATTAATGAGACAACAATGGATGTATCAATGCTTATTCGCGACGTTCTTTAAACTGTCTTTCTCCTCTTAACAACGAGAATAATTGTCTCATCAAGTAAATATAAGCACTTAAAACAAATCAACTTGAATCCCAATTTTGATGGATGATCCATCTATGTGTACACAATTACTTGTTGGTTGGAAAATTAACCTCAACCAAACTGATCATGGTGATGGATGTGATAAAAATGCATCTACCAAGAAGAAAGAATAAAATGTATAAAGATTATGGTAGGGTTTTTGAAGTTGTGTGCTCAAAATCAATTCGAAGTGACATGATACATTTAGGAAATTTGGGAATTACTTTTGTAATAGCAATTTAATAATATAACGACCATCTTATAAATACTTCTAGATCTTTAGTAATAAAATCAACAATTAAATGTTGATAAAGCTCAGAAATATGCTTTTAACTTCTCGAGAAGAAATACAGGGATCCAAAGTCAATTTACTTAAATGGTCTGAGAACTAATTTTTCGTATTTTTCATGTGAGGGACATGCCCAATGCACAAGGTTGGAGAATAAACAATCGTGGGCATCCCAAATAATTCACGCCAAAATAAATTCAACACTCGATTCAAGCTGCACTTTCTGAAAAGAAAGATCATTCTCAACTCAGTAAAGAAACGATGTCGCCCAAAGCAAAAGAAATCCCCTACTACAATGTGTCCATCATTCAAAAATCGCCTACGACAGAATGAAGTGGAATTCCAATGAACAAAATTAGAATACGCGTTGAACATGATTTTGAATGTATTCGTAAAATAATATTCTTTTTAAAATTGTATGGGGCTGAAATGGTTATTTCATAGAAAAGTATACAAGTCATTTAATAAGAAACTTTTGTGTGAGGTGTATTCAAACATTTTTTAGGGTACTAATCAAAATCCTTCACATAAGTGGCATTCCAATATTTAACGAGGATCATATTCCCTAGAGTTTTGTAATAAATGGTGGAAAAAAAAAAGAGGTAAAGCAAACCCAAGAGGGTTGGAGGGTTTGTTTGTAACCTCTCTTTCCCAAATATTTATTACATTTTTTTTCCCAACTTGATCTTACGAAACATGCGATAAGCAAGTTGTGATTCATTTCCCCCCTCCAAACCTTGAACTAAAAAGGGCTAATTGTGGTGGTTTTTTCTGTGATTCTTCGGGTTAATGTCTTGGGGTTGTTTTTTTTTTTTTTTTTTTTTTTTTTTTTTTTTTCACAACTCGGCCATCATGTGCAGAGCTTTGTGTTATGATTATTGCCTTGGCGTTTGTGAGGTTGGCATAATTAGGAGTGGGTTCGGTACGGTTACTGTATCAAAATTCCTGCACCAATTACCGTACTAAACTTTCGATTTGACAAAATCTATTACTATTACCGTACCAAATTTTTGGTACACCGAAGTTTGGTATCGCCAAATAGTTCGGTTGGCATATATGGCAATGGTAATTACACTTTGTTATGAGCCAAAACTTGTTTTTATTTTTTTAATCCATTCAAGGGCAAAACTTCTTTTTGTACCTTTATCTCATACATTGTAAGCCTAAATTAATCTATTATTCATCATTCACAATTTATACGCACAATAATTCAAATGATGCATCAAGATTCATGATGAAAAGTAAGCTTACAATTCAAATAGAAGTTACGAACCAAAACAAATAGAAGTTAACAATCGAAATAGGAGTTAAAGTTTCAAACCAAATGAAAATTGGAACTAAACTTCAAAAAGTAAAATTCATTGATCAATTCTTCAAGCTTGAGATGTTGAAGCTTTTGGAGGAAGCATTGAACTTGTCGAAGATTGAGCTTAAGTCAAGCCTACATTACAAACAAAGAAAACATATTAGTAGCAAGAAGAATTAAAGTTGAAAACCATTTAATAACAAATTTACTAAAAAAATTAAAGCATATCTTCCGTTGGTTTCATGACATGAATGAGACCGCTCGACCATAAGTGTTCGACAGAATGGCTGACGAAATGAGAGAGAGAGTATAGCATGGCTGAAAGAAATGAGAGAGTAGTCTATAGGATTTCATTTTCAAATTATTGAATATATATATATATATATATATATTATAAATATGTGTTATATAATTATATATTATATTATATTATATTATATTTTCGATATGGTACGGTAATATTGTGGTAATAGTATCCACTACCAATACCATACCATAAAATTTCGGTACAGTACAATACTGTAACATTACTGATTGGCACAAAATCGGTATGGCACGGTAATTTGGCGAAAAAAATCCACCCCTAGACATAGGGTTGGTTTGATATTGTTGTGCTGTGAGAATAAATTCATTTTTACTGCTTCACGTTTTCAGCTTTTTTTTTCACTCAAAACTGTGAAAATAAGCTTTTTTAAGTGTTTAAAAAAATACATTTTTGAGCTCAGCTTTTCTTGATACCCACTTTTTATAAAAGTACATCAGTACCAAATCAATACATAATAGCTGGCTTGAAAGTGATTCTTCTAGTATGATTTATTGTTTTGCTTCTAGCTTTTCTCCACTACTTGACAGCTTCAAATTTCGTCACGCGCCACAACCCTTTCCAGCAGAGGCCCACCCACGTAGGGTTGTCCCCCTTGCGTGTCAGCCTCACTGTAGCCCAACGGCTACTTTTCTTCATCCAATGACCAGTTTAGTTGGACCGCTGGTTAATCCAACGGTCCACATTTAAATATTTTTTTTGTTTGTTTTATATTTATATATTTATTGAATCCAACGGCTTAAATCGAATATAATAAAATCTAACAGTAAAAAAAAAAAAAAAAGATCTACCCGTCAAAATTTAAATCCAACAGCTAAAATAATTTTAAAAAAAAAAATTTTAACTCAAATTCAACCAAAAACTCTATAAATACCTATGTATTTGTTCAAACATCCACACAAAACTCATTTTTTCTCCTACAATTCTTCCAATTTTTCTTTCTACCATTTCTTCTCATTTCCAAATTTTTCAAGATGGCAAAAGAGCATGTTAGAGGTTGTAATTAGACCTTTGACAAAGACATTGCTTTATGTTTGGCATGGATTTCTGTTAGCGAAGATGGTGCCGTCGGCACGAATCAAAATAAAAAGGTTTTGTGGGGTAAAATCGTTAATAAGTTCTATGAAAACTCCAACACCGGTCGAAGGAAAGCTTGTGGTGTTTATAATCGGTGGAAGATTATCAACAAAGCGTGCACTTTGTGGAAGGGAAGCTTGGAGAGAGCCATGGTTGACATGCCTAGTGGAAGGAGTGCCTCAGAAATTGTGAGTTTCTTTGTTCATATTTTATTTGTCATGTACATAATAATATTTTGCAACTAATTGTTTTTATGTATTTGTTGCATAGGGTGACAAAGCAATGGCAATTTACAGGACAAGAACTACACCAAAAAAATCAAGCTTTTAAGTTGCATCATGCTTGGAACATCCTCAAGGATTGTCCAAGGTGGGGAACCGATGTGGACCAACAATGGGAAAGATTATTTCATAGTGAAGCCTCGCCCCCAAATAATTTCAATGAAACTGTGAATGAAGGTGTCAATGAAGGTGTCGAACAAATGACCCCAACTTCTTCTTTTGCAAAGCCCCTGGGAAGAGATAAGCAAAAGGAAGCAAAGAGAAAAGGGAAGTCCCACGATCCGATGAGTGGACCCATTGCTACCGGAATTGCAAAATTGAGCGAAACCCATAGCGCTCACCAAAAAGAAGAAGTCTGAATGTGTTTGCAAATGAAGGAATAAGGGGATAGGGAACAAAATAGGTTCGAAATAAATTTGGTGATGGATGACCTCAACAAATACACTCCAAAGAGGAAGAAGTACTTACGTGGTAAGCAAAGGGAAATTTTGCAAATGGATGCCAGAAGGAGTATATTTCAAAAAGATAATTCATCTCAAGGTTATACCCCAAGTCCACCACGAAGTCAATCACCAAATCAAGATGGTAGATATCATTATTAAGTTTATGTCGTTTATGACTTTTCAATTGTATTAAGTTTATGTGGTTTATTAATTGTCGTTTGTATTAAGTTTATGCACCTTATTAATTGTCGTTAATTATTGTTTCTATTAATCTACATGCCTTCAATAATTATTGTACTTATTATTCCACACTTTGATGTAGAATAGATGCCTTCAATAATTCAACCTCCATTCAATAATTTATCCAATGTACTACACAAAATACCTTGCATAAGAAGACACTTAAATTTATTACTAGAAAATACCAACATAGTACACTTAAAACGATTACATAAATGCTTAGCCAACATCATCAACGTTCACCTTCTCGTCACCATACATGCTCAACCAAATCCTTGCAGAATGTGTCACGACCTTGAGGAGCTTGAATTCTATTTAAATATCTCATATACTCACTCAATGTGACCCTATCCTATCGGGTCTCATATGTGGTTTTATCGATATATTCAACATCTCTTGCAATAGCTCTCGCATGTGTTGGTTGGTCATCATCCACATCTTCGTCTAAATCTTCTTCAATTTCGATTTACTCATCTTCCACAATCATGTTGTGCAAAATTACGCACATCATCATGATTGAATGGGGGTCTTCGGTATGCCAAAGTCGTGTAGACCCTCTAACAATGGCTCTTTGAGCTTGAAGGATCCCAAACGCTCTTTCCACATCCTTCCTGTAAGATTCTTACCTTTGCGAAAATAATTTCTTCTTTGCACTATTGGGATGAGAAAAACTTTTGACAAAGGTAGACCAACTAGGATAAATACCATCAGTTAGGTAGTAACCTAGCTTATACCTATTACCATTTACCTTGTACCGAAATTCTGGCGCCCATCCATTGACAACATCATCGAACAAAGGTGAAGACCAAAGAACATTGATATCGTTGTTTGATCCAAGAGCGCCGAAGAATGCATGCCAAATCTATGTGTCGTAAGACACTACAGCCTCGAGCACGATGGTTGGCTTGTTATGATGGCCCTTGAATTGGCCAGCCCAAGCAGTAGGGCAATTCTTCCACTCCCAATGCATACAATCGAGACTTCTTATCATGCCAGGGAAGCCTCTTTTGTCTGACTTCCGTAGAAGCCTCTTCAAGTTTTCACAATTTCGCTTGCAGGGGTATGTGGCTCCATATCTAACTTGAATTGCCTGACAAAAGCGCTTCAAGTTCTCAATAGCAGTACTCTCCGCAAGTCTGCAATACTCGTTAGTTGAGTCTACAGAGCACCCATTAGCTAGCATCTGAAATGCAGAAATGAGCCTCTGATGAGGTGATAGATTTTGTCGGCCGACGACATCTATCTTCCTTGCAAAGTAGTGGTCATGATTGACAACTGCGTTCAATATGCTTTCAAAAAGCTTTCTCCTCATCCGAAACCGCCTCCGAAAATCATGAGCAAGAAATCTCGGACGCTAGATGAAATAATTTTTTATCATTCGGTTATGACACTCTTCTTTACCACGCCATACAAATGAACGCCCATAGAGCCACGATGGCTAGATTCAGCATGGTGCTCATATAGCATAAGCGAGTTTGCAAGTTCAGCTTCGGCGTTGATCATTTCAGCATCCTCAATGTCAAGCCTTGCTTGGTATTATGCCATCTGCATTGTCCTACTGCGCTTTCTTCTATCACCCATTGATGAGATATTGAGGATTTTTAGGAAACAAAAACACTTTGAAAGTTGAAAGATTGGTGAATATAGAGGATGATTGAAGGTTGAAAGATTGTGTGATCAACTGATATTGGACATGTGTTTATATAGAGGATGAAAGTTGAATGGTTGATGAAAGTTGAAAGTTTGTTAAAAGTTGAACGGTTGGTAAAAATTGAAAGTTTGGTGAGTTTCATGTGTCGATTTAGTGATTTTTCAATATTTATCGGAATTTAAATATTTTTAAATTAAAATGTTCATAAAATTAAATTACGATAGTCTACATAATTTTATTTTATTTAAAAAAAAAATTAATTTAAGAAAAAAAATTAGCCTAAGTTCATTCTTTAATAATCCTAGGCTAAAATTTTAGGCCAAAATGATTGGAGCAGAAAAGCTATTTCTGGGTTAAAACCTAAATTTTCTGGGCTAAATATTTTTAGGTTTTAGGCCAGGGTTGGAGATAATCTAAGAAGCACCTTTGTTAGTATGATTAGAAGTAATTTTAAAATGACTAAAAACGTTTGGGATTGTGGTGCTTTAAAAACTAAAGGCTTATTAAACAATTTGGATCAAATCTGTTTAGTAAAACAAAAAAATAATGTTTTTATTTTTAAAACTGTTGTCAATGACAGTAGAAAAACATAGAAAAGCAGAAGCATAATCTACCATGCTTCTAAAATTTTTTTTTTTTTTTAAGCATAGTCATCAGTGCCCATTTAATGAAATTTTCAAATGCCAAGTATACCTCCACATATTTTAGAATCATTGCTGCTACATTATTCTCTTCGACAATTATTGTATTATATTAAATACTATATCTTTTTTAGTCATTTAACATTTTCACATCAATTCATATAAAGTATAACAAACACTCAGACACTATTTTTTTTCTTTTTTTTTTGGGTTAAAAACACTTTTCCAAAAAAAAAAAAAAAAAAAAAAAAAAAAAAAGCGTACTATATGTTGAACAACTTTATTTTTCAGCTGTTTATTCTCACAATACACGTTTTTTTTTTTTTTAAACACAACAATACCAAACTAGCCCTTAGTAAAAATGCAAGTGAATCCGGAGTGTACTTCAAATGTGATAAGCACATAACTGGTGCTTCTTCCAAAGTGTACTTCAAATGTTTTTCAAACCCAAAAGCACTTTCACCAAAAGTGATTTCAATTATTTTAAAAGCACTTCCAAACGATCTAGTGATTTCAATCTTTTTAAAATCACTTTCAAACGATCTAGCCCCCTGGAAGAAGGTGTGTTTCTCCTTAAAACACTAAAAATATTTTTATAATTAGTATAAACACTTTTAAGCTAGCCTATCTACTAAACATTTCCATGGTTTTGATTATTTGAAAAATGATTTTAACATTCGAAAAGCATTGCCAAACAAGTCATAACTTGCATGTCTAATAAAAATGATTCTCTGCACCTTTCCGTTTCCTTTTTAAAATTTGTTTTGTTCTTCTTTTCTGATTACAGACAAAAGTTTCAGTAAGTCATCGATTTCAGTTACGTTGAAAAAAGATGATACCGACAAAAGGTTATATAACTTCGATTTTATCCGGATACAATTTAACATTTTAAAAAAAAAATTGAAGGAAAAAAAGGAGAAATTATTATGTATATACTCTAGTGGTTAGGGCTTGAGTGATACAATATATATATATATAGATATTTGAAAATAAAAAATGAAATATTAAACTATTGAGAAACTGAATTGTTTTATTGCTAGTTTTTCCTAAATAAAATAAATAACAAAGACGATAAATATATATATTTTTTGTTTGATACATATGAATCATTCTTAAAACTTGAGAATGGTATACTCATTAACCAATTATTAATGTTACACTATGAATTCCCCCAAAAAAAAAAAAAAAAAAAAAAAAGGAAAAACATTGTTTGGTGAATCATTTAGGACTTGGTATAATCTGTGGGCTAAGTAGGAATTAAATTTACAAATTTTCCAACAAAGGAAAGTACCATCTATATATATCCATATTCTCTCACTCTTTAAAATATGAGGTGGTCATCGTCTTGATAACATGTCAAGCATGTATAATGACGTTTCCTTTTAGTCCAAATACAATAACTAATCATTTGCCCGAATAAGTTTAACTTTCTCGTAAGCATAAATTGTTCAACAAAATTAACATATTCGTATATAATTAATTATATTTTCAATTTAACCATGACCAATCCTACTTCTATGTGTTTGCAACAAAAGGTGAATAGTAAAAGTTGAAAACATGCATGGCATGGTCAAGGTAGTTTGGTCATTTCACATGAGGCCGAACGGAATAAGCTATATAGGGAGTGGTTTGGCCCACTTGGACAAGGAAGCCATAAGCTGTTTCCCAATTTAAAATAAACAAAAGTGGTTCTCCCCCATCTCTTCTCAGGTTTTGAGAGAGAGAGAGTATTTGAAGAACCGCTTTATCTGAATATTTGGTTGCAGCAGAAAATAAAGTCGTCTACTTCTTAGAGAGAGAGAGAGGGCTGTGAGAAGGAAAAAAAAAAAAAAAAAAGCCTCGTCTCTTTTGTTTCTTTACATTGAATTCCATTATTTTGTTCCACTCTTTAATTATCAACACAGCTTGCAAGCTCTCTTCAACTCACAACCGACTTCTCTCTCTCCACCTTCCTCTCTCTCTCTCTCTCTCTCTCTCTCTCTCTCTCTACATGTGGATGATGTTCTTGGTAGGAGGAAACGGAAGGCGGTTTTACCATTAATGGGGCTTCTAAGAGGTTTTAATTTTGGAGGAGGAGAAGAAGAAAATAAAAGAGATCAGCAACTCTTAGACACAAAGCTCTTAGCTTCTTCTGCAACACCTACTTCTACATCTTCTTCTTTTCCCATGGCCTCCAGTATTCAAGAAAACAGCAATCAACTTGAACACCAACAACAACAACAACATCATCAAATACAAGATCAGCATCATCACCATCAGCAGCAGCAGATTCAATATGGGATGATGCAATCATCATCCTCCAATATTCCTGCTGGGAACTTCATGTAATTATATATTTATCATCATCGTCAAAGTGAAAAAGCCTAGCTAGCTAGCTAGAGATTAATTAAATCATTCATTTTGTCATCTTATAATATTATTTTAATTCTATTTTTTTTCCATAATATAATATTTACTTAACTTAATTGGTGATATTCTTGCGTTAGCGTTTTGTCTAAGATGTGTTTAGCAGGTGATTATTCCTAATACCATTGATTTTTCATCTTTGTATATATGATCACCAGATCAAGCAAAGACGGTGGAGCTGCTTATGATTTGGGGGAATTAGATCAAGCTCTTTTTCTCTACCTTGATGGACAGTCACAGGACCAGCACAACCCTTCAGTTAATCATGTTCATCATCAAGACCAACGACGTAAGCACCTCTGTCGTTTCATTTCCCCTTCTCTCCCTCTCCCTCTCTCTCTCTCTCTCTCTCTCTCTCTCACTCTAGCTGCATGATTCTCTCTTACCCTTGAGAGAGAAAGATATGGAGGTAGAGAAACAAAGAGAGAACCATCACAAGGGAATATAGTTTTCCCTCTTAGTCGTCTTCAGTCCTTTCTGGGTCAGAAATGGAGAAGAGATTTTGTATGGGTCACAGGGAAAGCGTGTTCAACAAAATTATTTCCCTCTCTCTCTCCCTCTCTCTCTCTCTCTCTCTCTCTCTCTCTCTCCAGTACTTTCTTTGACCGGATCCACAGAGAAAATATACACGAAGGAAAAATGGAAATTCACAAATTTCCATGAAAAACCACCTGTCTCTCCTTTTTTATTTATTTTTTGTTTCTTCTTCTTTGGAGCTTGGTTGGAACCTGACATACATGCAGCAAACCCTCTGATCATGACTTCCTCGCTAGAATATATCCCCACATGTCCTGAGAAAAATGTATCATGACCAATTCAAATTCCAAGTTCATCTGGAATTCCTCCTTTAATAGTATTCTAGAGCTCCCTCGGTTAATTCTTCCTCTCTCTATTTTGTCTAATACACATGAATATTGACCAATTTCTACTTACAAATATATATAGGATTTTTATAGTTTTGAGAATTACTTAATTTTTGTGTGCAGATCCTCATCAAAATAACTCGTCATCTGGAATGAGGCCTCCAACTTTGAATATTTTCCCATCTCAGCCGATGCATGTAGAGCCATCATCAACCCAAGTATCTTACTCTAACCGTTATTGAATTGTAGATATTATATATACTACTAAGTATTTTAGTGCGTTTCTGGTTGGTTATAATGCTATTTTATTTTATTTTATATAAAGCTTATTATTAGCACATTGAAGTATTGAATTATAGTTGTAAAATGGTTTCGTTTGGGTTTGGTAATATAGGCAGCTGGAACGGGATTAGTTTCTTCTTCAAGTAGTGGTTCAAAGAGACCATCATTGCCGTCCATGGAGTTGGCCAACCCACGCAATGATTCTACTGCCCCTCCTCCTCCTTCTGGACCTCCTCAACAACCTGCCAAAGCTATCAAGGTAAGGATCATGGACAATTTAATCAATTATTTACCATCTATATATGAAATTTTTAACGAGAAATAGTTTCTTTAAATTAAGTGAAATTATAATGACTTTGTTTATTTTGTTGTACGTGTGTTTCTTTGAATGTTTTGGCAGCGTGAGGGTAACCGCAAGGGACCAACTACATCAAGTTCAGAGCAAGAAGGACCCAAAACGCCGGACCCTAAGGTGACCTGGGTTCACTTTTTACAATAAAATATTTTCACTTCCTATTTCTTCTCTACAACAATAATTTCCAACGTTTGGTGTGATTATTCCTTTCCAGACTCTGAGAAGGCTTGCTCAGAATAGAGAAGCAGCCAGAAAAAGCAGGCTTAGGAAAAAGGTACTCAACCCGCAGCAATTTTGCTTGTCATTAAACTTTTCTTTTTTTTTTTTCTTTTTTTTTTTTCTTTTTTACTTTTCCATTACAAATTAACAGTTAACCTAGGTTTTTCTAAAAGTTTAATGATCTTAATCTAATTCTTAAACCTTTTTCTTTTTTCCAGGCATATGTTCAGCAGTTAGAGACAAGTAGGATTAAGCTAACTCAACTGGAACAGGAGCTGCAAAGAGCTAGATCTCAAGTGAGTTTACTCTACTAACTAGCAATTTTTTAGTGAATTTGTTTCCTGAACATTTCTTTAAGACTTGGGTTTTGATTTTATAGGGTATGTTCTTTGGAGGAGGACTTGTAGGAGGAGAGCAACAAAACCTTCCTGTTGGTATCAACAACATTAGCTCGGGTAATAAAATAATATTTGTTCCATTTTCACTTTCTCTCTTAAGTTCTGCATCTCTAGCTCAGTATAAAACCCTAATTAAAACCCATCTCCATCTTTCTCTCCTTATTATTTCATTACCAGATGCTGCTGTTTTCGACATGGAGTATGCAAGGTGGCTGGAGGAGCACCATCGTCTCATGTGTGAGCTCCGAGCCGCAGTGCAAGAGCATTTGCCGGAGAATGAGCTGCGGCTTTTTGTGGACAACTGCTTGGCACATTATGAAGAAGTGTTGAACCTCAAAGGCTTGGTTGCCAAGACCGATGTGTTTCATATTGTTTCTGGTATGTGGAAGAGTCCGGCTGAACGTTGCTTTATGTGGATGGGTGGATTTCGGCCCTCTGACGTTATCAAGGTTTGATATTCCTAGCTCATTAACCCCAGAAACTTACAAATACATATCTTTCTCATTAATTCGTTGTTATTCCATAGGAACTATATATATTATTTCCTTTTCGTAAAATTTTCAAATTCATGAAAGAAGTACAACAGTAAATGTGTGACAAGAAAATGACAAAAGGACACAACCAGATTTTATCTACTTGAATTAGGTTACACAACTAGTATGAGGAAAAAATTATTGTTTCTACCATATTGGAAACCCAGATTGAAAACCTTCCTCTTAGGTTAGATCATGCATGCAGCAGTACCATATTGAAAACCCAGATTTTTAAGCCCTTAATTAGGGTTAGCTTAAGTGGTAAGGGAGTCTAGGGTAATAGGTAATTAACGATCACGATAGGTCGGTCTATGTTCAATTACCTGGAATGTAAAAAAGAAAACTTAAGTAATTCTATGCTTAACTAGCTACACAGCAAATTAACTCTAATTACACAAAAATGAAACAAGGTTAATTACGAGAATTTGTTTAGTTATGAATGTTCATGTGTTAGCAGATCTAGTATTCGAAACCCTCCGCTGTAAGAAAACAAAAAGATTATACATGTTCATATGTTAGTAAGAATTCCTCACCCATTTGCTTGGAGAGGTTTGGGAAAAGATAATATTGAGGAAAGATGTGAAGGAGATATGATACTGTAGTACGAGGGGCAGATATCATGATCAAAATTTGAAGTAAGATATATGCATGGGTACATGTACATCAAAGTACTTGTCGGTTGCAGTGGCAAAGAATATGGATCCATCTCAATTCTCATTGCGTGAATATTGTGAATGACGAAAGGTAACGTGAAGGTGTTTCTACTAAAGGGTAGAGTTAGGTGTCATTCCCCAAAAGTCATGTCTGTTACTGTAATTTTTGGTCTCTGAAAAATTGATCCGGGAAAGAGAGTTATACGGGTGTCTTCTTCCTCTCTTTTATTCTTTCTCTCTTTGATGGATATATATACAAAACTTTTGTTTCTATCTTCATCTTTCTCTTTGGTTTCTAGCAAATAATTAAGCAAAAAAAAAAAAAAAAATCACAACCAAGAAAGTTTGGTATTTGCCTATTTGCATGCATAATATTAATTTACTATAATGTCAATAAGTCAAATTATCTGTGAAAGATAATTGACGTTGATTATAATTAGGATCCATAAAGGATCTTCAGTGTAATTTCTTTTCAGTGTTCAAAACACAACTGACTTTGATTATTGATTTTAATTTGCTGTTGTTCTTGATGAATATTAGATTATTCTGAATCAAATCGAGCCATTAACGGATCAGCAACTATTGGGTATTTGTGGGTTACAACAATCCACACAGGAGACTGAAGAAGCTCTCTCTCAAGGTCTTGAAGCTCTCAATCAGTCTCTCTCAGAGACCATAACCTCTGATTCATTGAGCTGCCCTCCCAACATGGCCAACTACATGGGACATATGGCTATAGCCATGAACAAGCTCTCCACCCTCGAGGGCTTCGTTAGACAGGTACACATATGAATGACTACCCACCTATATACAATTTCTTTTATCCTCAAAATTTGGTATCAAGTATTAATTTACAGTTTCTAATATATTATCGATATATAGTCTGACAAATATCGGAAAAAAAAAAAATTAGAGATCAGTACTCCTACTAGCCAATCACTGCCCTAATTGTTTACATCTAATTAGAATTAAAGTTTTAAAAGGTCTTAGGAACTAGTCGGGAGGCAGACAATTAGGATCTAGTGTCTAGACTAGGCATGGGTCTAGGTGGGGCCTAGATGGTTTTTTTTCAATTCTAATTAAATTTATTATATAACATAAAAATAAATGTCTACTTATACTTTAAAAAAATATAAAATTGTATTGGAATACATAAGTTGCAAAATAAATGATATATAAGTTATAAAGTATTAGAGCATATTTTCAACATGAGGAACACGCATTTAATGAGTGTTTATCCAAGTATTCAACAATTCTCTTACAGTTTAATGAACAAATAAAATGCAAAATAGTTATCTATTTTCTATCTAAGTGAGAATCACGATTTAGGCAGCCTAGGCGGTTCTAAGGATTAATCATGACAGTGGTCAGACGCCTAGTGCCTCAACGGGGCTTAGACAGCGATAGGCGGAAACTTTTAAAACACTAATTGAAACTATATTATAGATTATTTTCTTAATTGCATGTTGATGAGGCATGAAGTTGTATCCGTTCGATCTTGACTATGGTACCCTACAAATGATCTTATGAATGGGGGACCTTCAATGATTTTGGTTGGAAACCTACCCCAACACCACGAACCACTCCATATCTCACTCTCATGAGGTGGCTGGTGGATACATGGAATCTATTTATCTGCATGCTTCTTTCTCATGTATTATTTCTTGAAAGGGACATACGTCTCCTTAGGTTTCCAATAAAACTAGCCCATACCATTAAGTTCAAAAGTTAGAACGTACGACATTTAATGCAACGTATATCTGCAAAAGAACACATATCAGCAAAAATGATTAGATCACTAATGACTTCTCTAACATAAGTGAACACCTCTTATCCAGTAATCTTCGTCCAACAACTATTACCTAGTTATAACCCAACCAGCCCACCCCATTATCCAATTATCTTCTTCCCGAATCATCTTCCAGTCCCCCTTGTCGTACGTGCCTTCTTTTTCTTCCTCCTCATTATTTCTTCCTTATTTTCTTCTACTGATCATTCTTCTCCTACTATTTCTTCTTCTTCTAGTCCAGGCGTTATCATTAGCCTTTTGCCTTTGGATTGTGCCTCTTCTTTCTTCTTTATTTCCTCAGTTTCTCTGTAATGTTTTAATCTTGTTATTTAATTGCTCCAGTACGAAGTATGAATTTCTGATTTGATTGATTTATTAGATATTTAGGGATTGAAAGGATTGAAATTAGCAATTTGAGTTTCAGTCTTGAATTTTATTTACTGGTTGTTGTGATTCACAAGTTACTGCCAAAATTCTGACATATTCCTTTCACACTAATCACATTTTGCTTCAAAGTTCAGCCCACCCCAATTTTAAATCCTGGATCTGTCTCGGATCTAGAAAGGTGCATAACTAATGATGTGCTATATTTTGTGTGTTAATAGCGTTGGGTAAAATATTTTGTTTTCATGTACTATTTTTTTTCTTTTCAAAATATGAACCATATAATATTTTTTGGACAATTTTGAATTTGGATCTAATCTAGTTATATTCATCACCCTACCACTCAATCACCTCATGGACTAACCGCATTAGCTTGCTTTCATACTATTTGCGTAAAAATTCTGGAAAAATTGTAGGCTGATTGTCTGACGAACAAAACATTAAGTTGCCCAACAAATATAGCATTTTTATGTGTAACTTTGGGTAAAGAAATAGTTTTTTTTTTTGTTGGAGCATAGACAACTAGTGTGCAGTGTACTGGTACACATATACTCCAACAACAAAAGAGAAAAAAAACACGTCCTGTCAACTTGCAAAGCATAATCTAAGCAAGGGAGAGACCAAGGACCAAGGTCGACCAACCCTCTTATTCCAACCAAACTATAGAAGTATAAAATGAAAGGGCTAGCAAGTGAGAGACCAAGATCAAGGATCGAACTAGATTAGAAAATTAGTAGCCATTGATTTTCTCTGCATTTTTGAACCATCAAATCTGGTTACGTGGCAATAATCCATAATATGCTGGTGTCCACTAAGATCCGTAGACCCATATCTTTGTACGATATCATCGACCTAACCGTTTGACTTGCAAGCCAGCTTAGTCCCTTAACCATAACTTCCTTTTGACCGATTGTTCTAGAGATAACCATAATAGGCTCTTATACATAGCTAGCCAACACACACGTACATATATTAGGGTTTTAGTAGAGAGAAAAATCCCTCCAAATGTCATAAAATAATCTCATACAAATGAGAGTAATGTTTGAGCAAGTAGCGAAGTTCAATTCAATTGAAATGGCTCACCTTTTTGAAAATCAAATTAAGGTCCTATATTTTTAACAGTGATATGATTTTGAATCATTTTATTGGTTTTCAATAATCTTCCAAACAAAATAAATAAATAAATAAATAAAGATCATATATATTCTTATATTCACCAATCTAATCATAGGTGGATTAAGAGAGTAACTATCATGGTTGGGGCATATTAACCACTTCGTCAAGATTCATGTAGCCAATTAGTAATTGACATCTTAACATGCTGATATTGACTAAAATTATTTAGCTTAACACCTTCCCCCCGGCTGCGGGCGGACCAATGATCTCACCCCATACTTCATTAACTTCCTAACTAATGACTTTTTTTATGCTTTAGCTAATTAACCAAGTCGACAATCACTCTTATATATTGTCTATCACAAAGTCAAACTTTTCTGCTTAGGTAAAGATATGAGATGTAATCTCATCTAGTCTAGGTTGATATTCTTGTACCATGTATAATATGTATTTATTTATTCAAATACGTTGCGACAAGCAATTTGTATGACATAATGCAGCACTCTTCATAGTCCTCTGTCCATGAGTGTTCATAGTCTTGTTAAGCACAGTTTCAATCTCAAGCTTAGTTACCCAAGTTGAGATTGAAGGGGAGTACTAAAATATCTGTGTGGTAGAAATTGGTTTATAATTGAACGTTGGAATGAAAGGTTTTACAAGAGTTGGTGTGTAGAGATCGTTATTTTTTTTGGTAAAAAATTTAAGCTCTCTCATTTTCTGCAATTTTTTGCAACTCAGAAGATATACAAGCTTTCACTTCCTTCTAAACATTCATCAACTGCAATTGGATAGCTTAATAGTACCATTTTCAATGTAGTTAACAATATATCTGACGTTTATGTTGATCTAATAATTTAAGTGAAACTTACAGGCTGATAATCTGAGGCAGCAGACGATTCACCGGCTTCAACAAATTCTGACGACCCGTCAAGCAGCGAGGTGTTTGCTGGCAATTGCTGAGTACTTCCATCGTCTCCGAGCTCTCAGCTCTCTTTGGATGGCTCGTCCTCGACAAGATCAGTCATAAATTAGAATATTCGAAGCTACCCAATTCACATCAACTGTAATGGCTAGCTCCAATGCATGTCTCTCTTCTCTGTTAATTAGTTACAGTTTAATCGACTAATGTCATCTTAATATGATATGACATCGCTTTACCTCTTTCCTAGCTAACTAGAGAGATGTATAGATATATAATTAAAAATATACTAAACTCCAAGCAGTTGTAGAATTTACTCCCTCTCTCCCTCATAGATCTTGTTAATTTTTCTTGGGTATGGAAATTAATTCAGAGGGGATATGGTTATATTAGCAGCCAATGCTGACCAAGAAAATAGGGGCAAGAAGAAAAGAAAAGAATTAATTAAGAAAATCGTACATTCGACGACTGGAATGGAAGATGGTCTGGTTGGTGCTTATGTTTTGATGAGTTCGTGTGAAGTAGACACAGAAGAGAAGCCGAGGGTGTTGAAACTTGAAACTCAAAACGTCCAGGTGGCCTTAGTGTTGCTGCCCGAATGAAGAAAAAAGGTCATCTACCACGGTGGATGTCCGTTGTAGATCGAAATTCACCACGAACACACTGCCCATTGGTATTAAGGATGTGGTAAAAAGTTTAGATTTTTGCCACGGCTAAAACGCATTGTCAATTAAATAATAATCACGGACTTCGCCCGTAGTAAATTTTAATCTAACACCACATGCTAAAACCGTTGTGGACCATTAATTAACCATGGCTAATGCCCATTATAAAAAAATTTCTAAAAAAAAACTATTTAATTAAAATATATATATTTTTTTTTTTTTTTTGACAAAAAAACAATATATAAAAAAACCCACAAAATTGCAAATTTACTATAATACAATAAAATTTTAAATTATTACATGTTTAAAAAGAATTACAAGCATTACACTAAACTACAACAAAATCACCTATAAAACCAATGTGATGTCCTAAGAAATATGAAACTATCTATCAATTATGAAATACGCCTCCATTTACAAGGAAATTATCACTTAGAAGACTTTAGTTTTCCTTGAACACCTCCAATCAAATTCCTTTCAAATTTGCAGTTGCCCACCCATGTACACACTTCAAATTTGTAATTTCCTGTTGATGTAATAGCTGACATTGGAGTTATGGACCTCATGAATTAGAACCACCAACCACCTTTGAGATAAAACAAGAAAAAATACATATCTTAGAAAGCAAACTCATGTCTCAACTCAAGGACATGATATACAAAAATATTTCATCCATAAAGTCAATTCCCAAAAGGCAAGCAATCCACCATTTAAGTGAAAGAAAAAAAATGTCCAAGTACCGATTATCCCAAAGGATATGCTAAACTAGTGAGACAGGCAGTGGATTAACAGGTATCAAATGCTGAACCCTGTGGATAAACTCAGCCCCAGTTCAAACTTATGCATTCCTTCTAATAAAGATATTAACAGAAATAGGCATTCATTCTGTAACAACCTTATGAAACCCTCTAAATAATACCTTCTAATCCAAGTCCCAATCATGGGCAGGAAAGAAGCTTAGTTATGTTGGCTACAATCAAGCTCTTCACATTTTGTTGATCATTCATCAATTCTTATCTTCACATTTGTCAAGATTTCACCCCAAAATGGATCAAGGGCAAGTTTTTCTGAACATATATCAGTAGCCAATGTATTGCAAAGCCAATCCTATTTATTTTCTAAAAGCTTTAATCCATTTTTCTTTGGATGCCCTTTTTTCAATTCTAATTCTTATTAGCAAACGTCTACTTAGTTTATTATGTAACTATGAATCTCTAAAATATCAACCCTGAGATAATGTACATAGCATAGCGAAAACAAAGCATTTGTATCATTGAATTATCAATTAAGCTCCGAATCCGAACCCGATCCGAACCAGGACCCAGACCTCAAGTTCCGCCAATAGATCAGTGGGGGTACAGCTTGCCAAACACATGAAGAGCCGTGATGAAGCCAATGAAGTAGAGGCTCATGGCGACAACAGTTGGGGCACTAGCAGGGAGATTTAGAGCGATACTAGCAGATTGACGAAGATTGTTAAGTAAAAACTCAGAGGGCTGAGAAGCTCACCATTATTGCAGTTTTCTCAAGAAAAAAATGAAAATCAGAAGTTAGAAAGAGAAAGAGAAAGAGAAAAGGAATCTTCCCAGAACAAGTACGAAAGGGAAGAAAGAACAAGGGGTAAATGAGAGGGAAAGGGTGAATAGCAAAACCTGTAGATGGCTAAGAACCGGTGGGGAGTTTTCAAGTCGCCAATGGTAGGTGGGAGTCTGCCCAGAGAATAAAGAGGAAGCCACAAGAAATAGGAATTGAGAAGGATTTCACTTAAATTTTGAGAAGAGCAGGACTATTAGTAAGTTTCGTAGATTTCAAATTTTGGGAAATTTGTAATCCCGCTTTCTTAGTTTTTTTTAATAATGTGTGTAATAATGATCGTGGTAGATAAAAAAAATCCAGAGTGGTTACGAACTATATACCACGTTGAAGGCCCGTGGTGGTTTAATATTTTTACAATATGTTGATTAAGTTCGGGTATTAGATTATTTTATTATAAAGGGTCACTATTTGCTCGTTGTAAAATATTATTATCCACAACGTGCTCACTAAGCGCGTGATAAATATTCATTTTTTATCCTCCAACCCAAAAATCCATCTTCACCTATTTAAATTGATAAGGGCAAGTGGTGGCCACTGCCCATTCAAAAGCCTGAGCAAGATAAGCTCGGCCTTGTGCCAGCGGGCAAGCTGGCGCTAGCCACTTTTTTTATTTTTTTTCTTCTTCTAATAGATGTGTGTTAAGGGCAAGTGGTGGCCATTGTCCATTCAAAAGCCTGAGCAAGATAAGCTTGGCCTTGTGCCAGCGGGCAAGCTAGCGCTAGCCACTTTTTTTATTTTTTTTTCTTCTATTAGATGTGTGTTGATGAGTCAATATTATATTATATATTTTACCATATTCTTAGTATAATTTGGTAATTATTTTAGTAGAATCTTGATAATTTACTTTATATTCTCAATATAGGATATTCGATTTCATCTAGAGAAAAATGTGACCAAACAGACAAATTTTAGAGTGATTCAAATTGGAGGATGTTCGTATGTCTCTTGGCTTATTTGTGTCAAAATTTGGGATTTTTCTACCATACGGTTATTTTCTGGCTATTTAATAAAGGAGCAGTGCAAGTAATTGGAAAATGACGTTTATGGGCTTAAACTGTATTTTTGGAGCCTAAGATGACCTCTGATGAGTTTGTGGCCCTATGAAGAAGTGTTCAAAATGGTCTAAGCTTTAAATCCAGCTATTTTGGACCAATTTTGGAGCTGATTTTGGTCCAAAACGTGGCTATGCAGATTTTTGGGCGAATTTACCGAGTTAATTTAGGATTATGTTTCTTATTTTATTTCAATTTATTAGGTTTCTTAGTTTTATTCTAGGGAACTTTAACGAAAAACTCCCAGTACTGTTCACTTTAATGAAAAACCATATTTTCACAATAAAAAGTCAATCCTGGTACTATACACTTTACTCTTTATTTTGTCCTTATCATTAAAACTCAAAGTTTTCAAGTTATTTTCATTAGTTTTCCTTTTATTCTAAAACCTTTTATCAGGATGATTTTATTAAGAGTAGTATAAATAAGCCTTTTTGGGCTAGCCCTAGGGGGCAACTCACGCACTACTCTAGAGAGTTTTTGAAGTTTATTTTCAAGGTGTTTTCTATCATTTTTCTATTTTAATAAGATTCCTTTTGTTTTATGGTTGTTCGTAACTAATTTTATTTTGCTAGGGTGATGCCTTGAGCCTTAGCATGAATATGTAGTTTTTATTTAATTGCTTATGATATTATGCATGCATGCTTTGAATTATTAATCATTGTGCTTTAAACTGTCTATATATCTTAATGCTTAGTTACCATTATGATGTTTAGATAAGTTATCCGATGCAATTCAGTCGGAATACCAACGAGGGATTGAGTATTGCTTCTTGTGGTTGATAGTTTTTATTTCACCTAGGGCAAATATCACATCTTAGGAGTTGCACAGTTTTTCAAAAGGTTTTCACAAAGCATAATGAGTCATGCATGTTTATATTTGATCTGAATATCACGGACATATTGCATGTTTGATATACGTTCTAGCTTGAATACCACGAGTAGAATATGCATTAGGAAAACCTAACCTTCAAAGTTGCATGTGTAATTCATAAGTAATTAGTAAAACTACATAATATTGTTAAAGGGACGGTAGAACCCTAGTGCTTTTCCAAATTTATTTCTCAAAACCTTTTCTTTTGGGTAAATTACACTTTACCATCTCAGGTTTGGGGTCTATTTCAATTCCTTACAACATCTGCAAAACATTTCAATTTCATACCTTAAGTACTATTTTATTTCAAAATAATACATCCATTACATTTTCCATCCATTGATCCGTTAAGTGCTGACGTGACTACCACATTTGTACCACGTGGTTGCCAAATGTGTGCCACGTGGCAAAAAGAATAATTTTTTAATTTTTTAAAAAAAAACCTGGAGAAAAAAAAACTTGATTTCAAAAAAAAAAAAAAAAAAAAAAAAAAAAAAAAAAAAAAAAAAAAAGAAAAGAAAGAGAAGCAATGATCCCCACCCCTGCATACAAACCCACATACCCCCCAACAAACCCAGAAACCTTCCCTTCCCCACCCCCCGCCAGAAGCAAACCAAGAAACATCCAACCCCCCCCCCCCCCGCAAACATACCTAGATCTGAACCCTTCCCCCTCTCCCCCCCAAAAAACCCAAACTCAGTGCTCCCGACGCATCGTCGAGTGGGCTTGTTGGTTCGTCGGTCGACTCAGGCAACGAGGTATGTATTCAAATTTTAAATTTTTTTGGTGCTTGGTTAGTGGTGGTTTGAATGGAGTTAGGTTTGCTAAGGGTGGGGTGGGATGGGAGGGGAGGTGAAGAGAGTGGAGGAGAGGGACGTGGTTGGGAAGCTTGGGAGGGAGAAGAGGGGTGGGGTGGGTTTTTGCGTTTTCAAGTTTTTTTTTTTTTGTTTTTTTTTCCTAGGTTTTAAAAAAAAAAAAAATTATTCTTTTTGCCATGTGGCACATATTTGGTAGCCACCTGGCACAAATGTGACAGCGACGTCAGCACTTAACGGATCAATGGATGGAAAATGTAACAGATGTATTATTTTGAAATAAAATAGTACTTAAGGTATGAAATTGAAATGTTTTGAAGATGTTGTAAGGAATTGAAATAGACCCCAAACCTGAGGTATGAAAGTGTAATTTACCCTTTCTTTTTTATTTGATTTATTCTTAATTGGTTACTAGTTGTTTTTCCTAAATTACTTTTATTAAATTCGTTTGTATTTTTCCAATCTTTGTTTTCAAATAATTAGCTAAGAATTAGTATAAATACATATTATTCACTCAATCCCTGCGGAAACAACCTTGCTTGAGCCGTTTATACTACAACTACCTTGTTCTCTTGCAATTATTTTTAAGTGTTTGTATCCCTACTTTTGTAGGTGGTAAAAATCCCTATCATGTGTAACACATGCCAAAACGACGAAAGACCGACAACAGCTGTAGGGGTGGGCCCCGCTGCAATTGACTAACAACAAAGCCCCAACGGCTCGTTGATGTGGCTTGTTATTAGACATTGAATTTCCAATGGAAAAAAAAAATTGAAAATGTTACTGTTGAGACACGTTGCACTTTCCAATTTTGTATATTTACTCCAATCTTGTATATTTATTTTCCACTTTCCAATTTTTTTTTCCCAAAAAACAGAGTGAGAAGCCAATTTGGTCAATGCAGAAGACATTGCTTTGCTTAAGGGTTGGGTGCATGATACCCATGACCCTATCACAGAAAATGAGAAGATGGTGCAACAAATGTGGAAGAAGATTCATACAAAATTTGTCGAGAAGATTCAAGGCAGGAGTTGAAATACAAAAATCTTCGTAAATTTCAAATGTAATTAACATGTTATTATTTGGACCTTTAGGTTTTTTTTTTTTTTTTTTTCAACAATTACAATTATTTTGTCTCACAATTATTTTTTCGACAACTACAAGCACAAATGTGGTTCAATCTTCATAACAACAACAAATCATTCACAAAGCACAAATGTTGGAATGTTGTGAAGCATAGTTCGAAATGCAAAAGTATGCCAACTAGGAGGCCTTAACACCACACATTGAATGCCCTATGGTCTATTAATATTACTTTTTACTTATAAGTGAGAAGTTTTTAAAGTTAAATCTCGTGAGTGACGTGTTTGGTACTAACTGATTCTTTCCATCCGTAAGTGTCAAAAGAATTGTCTAACATAAGCACCAGCATGGACACAACCCATTTAAATAAGGCATAACATAACATGACACAATCCATTAGAAGGGGGCGGAACTAAGAGGGCCCAAACAAACTCGTTCACTGGGCGTGTGGATGTAGTAAGCAAGTCGCGATTCGTGATGTGCCAAAGCTTAGGTCGTTGGTCCTAGGGTTGGCGCAACCCTATACTTGGTGCTTCGCGGCCTGGTGGGTTTGTGGTGCGTTGTGGCCTAGTGGGTCGAGCTCTAGCTAGGTCACGCTAGTCCTAGTATTGCTATATCACAACAATGTGCCATGGCTGCTGTTGCGTTCGATCTTTGAGGATTGATCGTTGTTGGTCTTCCTCCTTTTTGGCGTATCCACTTTTGTTGTTCAAAGAAAACTCAAAAAAAAGAAAATAAAAACAATAGGTGGAAGGAAGATTTTGGATGAAATGAGCGTTCTTCATTTAGATTTTAAAGCATGCGTTGAATATTTTTTAGAATTTTCAATAAAAGCAACAATTTATGGATGCAAATTCTGCTAGAGGTAATAGTACATTCTAATATATTGCCTTGTATTCTTGTATGAATTTGTTATCGACTTGATCTATTTATTGATAAAATCCAGTTGGAGAGCATTATCTATTCAAATATTCATGCGTCTCTTTTAGGTTGGTTATAATTTTTGCAAAATTATTTGACGGGCTCATGGTCCTAATTCTTCTACTTATGACCCTAGAAAATGACATAAATGCTAAGAATAACTTCAAATGCCACTACAAAAAAAATGAGCACTGCACACAAAAAATTATATGTGCCTTTTGAGGCCAAAAAGCACCAACATTTGTGCTCATAGACCAATAGCAACAGTGCAGCAACTAAGTTTGTATCTGTGCCCTCTATGGGCGTCACCATTACTTATAGCACACAATATGATGTTTTGTGCCCAAAGCTAAGCACAAATACAACCCTTATTGTGTCTTACCTCTAATAAAGGCTACTATATGTATGGTGTAAGATGGGCACAATTGCTATTTTAAAGGCTTAGATTGCTGTATAAATGTTAAAGCAAGGGCACAACTTTAAAATTGTGCCACTATTATATTTTAATAAATACAATAAAACTCCAGCACAATTAAAAATTTGTGGCATAATTGGATATTTTTATTTAAACATGGAAATCATCAGGTTGCTCATAGAACCTAATTTCCACCTAAATTTAGAAACTTACAAATCATCCATTACAAAGTAAACATAAATCAACATTAGCACTAAAATAGTGAAGTTAATATATTACATAACCCATGTTCTCGGCTAAGACCGATTCATGCAACCTAACAATACAACCCATCCAAATGTTAAACCAAAAAATACATGTTATCCTATGCTGGACATACCCGGGATTCTCTATATACAACAAAATATAATATATCCAAGCTTGTATCCCCAAGTCAAAGGTACTAATGGTTAAACTAGCAATATATAAACAAAATACACATCTAGAAGGGCTGCTTGATGACAACTAACCAGTATTCTTACTTTGGCAGTCCTCATGCATCATAGCACTAGAAATTGGAGGTCCACACTGCACATTCTTGTCATTTCCACCTTCGAAACGCGTTGAAATCTGAGCGTGTGAGCTTCCACACCCTTGCTGCTGAGTTGAAGTACTTTGTGGAGCACCCACTCCAAATGAACCAATGTTGATGCCTACATGTGCCAACATGGCTTTCAATTGCTCAGCCATTTGCACCTTTGCTAACCTCAAATTCTCCTCTTGTTCGGCCCTAAGCCTTTGTATGCTTTCTTCTTGCTCTCTTTTCATCTTTTCCGCTTTCTCATTTGCCTCATGCATCATACGAGTCATTTTTTCTTCCGCAGCAGCAGTGGCTTGTTTCTGAGCTTCATAAGCTTCCCGAAGATACTTCACTTCCCTAGAAATACCTCGCTGTTCAGTAACAATTCCTGGTACATCTGCCCAACCAACTCCAAGGCCAAAGCCTCGCACTTGATTTCGCTTCTCCGGGCCCAGCACTTCTGCATAAATCTTATTACGAACCTCTGTTGTTACCTCATCACCACGCTCACGAACCTCCACTTCCAGATTTTCAAACGCCAACTGTTTGAAAAAGCCTTAATCATTCGTAAATGCATAAAATTTCATTAAAGGTTGCTGGAAATAAATTTGGTCAAGTGAAAATGTACAAATTACCATCAATCTAGCAGATTCATCATCAACTGGGAGTTGCTTAGGTCCTCTTGTGTGTGTCATTTTGAAAAAAGTCACACGATCAGGTTCATTTCCATCATGTTCTTCAGCCTAAGACAAAAAAAAAATCCCAAAAACAACCACAATCATTAAACAATCACAGTTACAATGACTAAAACTATAGTGCACTATATATAAACACAAACATGAATAAGGGTAATAAACCGTTGTTCCTGAAAAATTGGAAGAAAGAAAATACTTTAGTTTATGTCAAATGTATACTCATTTGAACTAAAATTAAATGTGAGATATAGTTTTTGAGACATTTGGATGTTTGTATTGATCTCATACATTAAATATGCATGCATATCAATCTAGTTATCATTGATAGGATTGGGACATGATGACTACTTAATGCTTTCGTTTTCTATTTCATTTTGTTCAAGCATTAACCTGAATAACTGCAGTTTTCTTTTTGACAACGTCTTCTTTTTGCTGAACGTCTTCTTTTTGACAAAACTACTCCATTACTCGGACATTATTACTTTTTGGTTAATGCATTATCAATTTGAGGCAGGTGCAAGCACAATTAAGAAATATCCCATTACGATCCCTAAACTAACCTATGATACAAAATGAGGAACAAATCACAAAAACTAAGTCAAGTTTTAACCATGTACTTATAACAGGAATGAAAACAAGACTAAGATTATGAGTTAATCATGAGATATGTTCACTATCTGTAGCATTATTCCTGTAACTTTATGTTCATCTTTATCAATCAGAAGATATAGTGACTATCTTCAGTACTATGTAAAACAAGTATTCATGTCAACATCAAATTATAATATATGGTACAAGAATCCACTCACATAATCATTCCGTATTTGAGCAAAAGTTGTTGTCCCAGTTGTGTGACTCGTCTTTAACATCTTTCGATTCTTGACATTTGTTGCACATCTCCGCTGGATCACAACAAATAAAGAACACCACAAAGGAAAATACTCATGTTATCGAACCTTATATTTCGTTTCAACTACGGTTTAATGAAGTATAGTAACTATAGTGTTGAAAAGTTTTACAAACCTTATTTTCAATTTTATCCCAATAAGCTACCAAGGCTTGCCATTGTGTCTGGATTACCCTAGAATCATTGCAATGCTTCCTCTGCTCGGAGTTCTCAAAGGGAACATAATACAACTTACGGAGTTTTGCTCTCCATGTCCTGAAACGATCATGCAATTTCGTTTCCACAATATCCCTGACTTTCTCCTCTTTGCCAGCAGCTCTTGGATTTGTCCAGTCTATAGTGGCCTACATAAACAATAATGAAGTTGTGACACAAGATTGTAAGCATCCAACAAGTCAAATTTTACAAATTAGCATCAATACCTGGACCAATGACCACACTCGATCAAGTTTCGAAGATTCTATTTGGCGCCAATCAGGTGAATCAATTGGGATCATTCCACCATCACGAGCCAACATGGCTATGTAGCACCCAAATCTGGCCACATTGTCACGAGGAGAAATAGCTTGACCAAATCTGTTAAAATTCAGTTTTTAGCACCTCCCTCTGCCCCCACCGTATTTTGTTAACTCCCCTATTCCTCTTTCGAGTTGTGGGTGACAAAGAAGTAGAGCCACTTGATTGCGTATGTCGACTACATGTCTCATGGGGTTGGTTGGTTGCAAATGATTCATTTTCGGTGACTACACCAAATTGGAAGTGTGGTTGAGTTCCCATAGATGCCAAAAATGCATCATCATCAAGCATCATATTAGCCATCTACATTGCAAATTGCAAAAGAAGTGTAATCAACAAGAACTATTCATTTACACCAACAAGAACTATTTTTTTACAGCAATGAACATACAGGTAACATCAACAAGTTCTATAACGATTCAAATTATCTAGATTTTATCATCATGCATAAATTATCCTTAAATAAAAGTGACAAAATCTTTTCATTACGACATACAATTATTGATAGAAGAAAAAAGATGAACACACTATATGATGCCACCATGTACTGTAACCATCATGAGACTTTTGAGTTGAGTGATCTTTGTCGAGGTGATCATCAAAGAAAGACTAAAGATTGACGGCTGGATCACAATGTGTAGTGTGTTAGAAGAGTTATAGTTTATATTGTGCATTCTTTCAATGAACCACAACATCAAATACGAAAAGAGGCATGAATATGAGTACCGTGGAATCTGAACACTTAATAGTCACGTAGAGCAGATCCAGTTTTATTGTAGTGGTGTAAAGCAATCATGTTTATGCACCATGGTGAAGCTTTGACCCCATCGATTTCTCTATCCCTTAGTAAATAGTTATTTAACATGCCGACGTTATGGATGGTAAAAATAAAAAAAAAACAAAAAAAAAAAAAAAAAAAAACAGGGTCACGTAGTAATAGGAGTATGATCGATCCAGGGATGATGGATGTACTTGCACACTCTATTCTATATGTTCCCTATGAGGGATACTTATCTGAAAGACAACTAGGATGGTACTGGTAGGGAAATCCCTCATAATTTCAATGAGACCTGCAATCCCAAAAATCTGCACCCATCCTAGATTCTTAATCCCAAACCCACTGTCCTCTGAAACCCACTGTCCTCAAACCATAAACCATATTCGACAAAATAAACAGCCTACTTGACCTTAAATCCTAAAGAATAGAAACCCATTGAAAAATTGAAATTCAGAAACCTTACCTGTATTTTGGGCCTCTTGTGTGTCGGTGTGTGTCACCAGAGGACAGAGAAGCGCCTTTGAACTGGACAGAGGAGTAGCCTTGAGGTGGATAGACTCCACGGAGGAGTGGGTTCGAAGTGGACGGAGGAGCTGGAATGAGCGTCTTATAATTTTGGGAGAGTAAAGGTGAGACGGAATGAGAAATGGTGGACTGGAAGCTTTCCAGTTTCTAACCCTTTAATATAGCTACTAATTTTTTAATTAATATTTTAAGAGTGAGTGGGCACAATTTTGGGATGAGGTGGGTTTAAATCAGATTGTGGCAAACCAAGTTTTTGAATTTGGTGGTGGGAACATAATATAATAGAGGGAGAAGTCCAATTTTAAAAAATTGAGGGAGAATCCAATTTGGAGAAGGAGAAACTTAATATAAGTTCAATTTTATAAGTCATTATTAGTTATAGTCCAACTTAATTTGTTTTATTTTTCGGGTGAGGTCCAGTGATTAATTATCCGCATAAGCTTATTTGTATTAGATTGCCAAATTTACCCTTAAATCGATTAATTAAGTAATTGCTGTTTATTTTTTCATTTGTGATTAATGTTAATCTTATCCTGAATTATAGGATTAGAGATTTAAATCTCCGTTTTTCTTCTCGTTACCCAAACCGTTCATTTCTCTTTTCTTGTTTCAGTTCTGTTATCTTGTTTCTCCCTGTCAATATCTTTATCTTGAAGTGTTATTTTGCATTACTCAATCTTGTATTTTGGGTTCTTCCTCTTTTTTATTTTTTATTTTTTGGGTTTCTTTGTCCTTTCCATTGTTATTTTTTTTATTTTTGAAGTTGTATCGAATATTAATTGTGTTTATCTACCTATACCATAGGGTTTTTTTTGTTTTTGTTTATATATATATATATATATATATATATATATATATATATATTATAACACTACCTATATTAGAGATTAATTGCATATGTATCATTTGTTTTCTTGTTTGTAAATTAACCACAGGCATCACAAATTTATTGCATTGCCTACTTGCATCACATATTAGTTGCATTCTCTACCATATATATAGTTTAATTAGATAGTATTTACATATTCATGTCCAATAGATGATTGGATACATTGATAGACAAGATGGAGACAATCATGCTCATCATGCATCATCTGTGCAATAGATGATTTCGTGATCATATTCATTTGCCTTCTTAATCTCCCTGATTTTATGTAAATATTGATTTGTAGAATTTGTCCTTATGCAAATTGTCAAAGCTTGTAAACCCTCTGTAAAACTATATAAATACAATATACCGAGATGAATGAAGATCATCCAAAAAATTCTACCAAAAACTTGTGCGTCGTCTTCATGTTATTTCCCTGCACTATTTAATCTTTCATACATGAACAAGCTACATAGTAGATATAAGTTCTTGATCATTACAAGTCTGATAATCGTTCTGCAATAACAATTTCTGCAACATCTAACCTTGTTTGCACTATATCATCATCCCCTAATGTGTTTTCTATATCTTGAGCTGTGTTGGGGTCTTCTACATCTGTATCGAGCATGTTGTA
The DNA here is from genome assembly GCF_041283825.1 of Pyrus communis. Lineage (NCBI taxonomy): Eukaryota > Viridiplantae > Streptophyta > Magnoliopsida > Rosales > Rosaceae > Pyrus > Pyrus communis. Next base: position 20,383,399 of record NC_142576.1, on the reverse strand, counting down.
AATGTCTCGTGGCTTTGTCTTTGTAGCAACAAACCACTCAGTGTCAATAGGATCTTGAACATAAAACACTTGCGTTGCTTGTGACCCCAGTATGAATGAGTCATCCGATGGTAAATGATGTTCACAATTAACCAAAGTGAACCCAAACTCATCCTTCTTAGTACGAAACCTTTTGCTCTTGACATCAAACCAATCACAATCAAACAGTATAACCTTCCGACCATTGTGATAATCTAACTCAATTATATCTGTCACAACACCATAATAATCCACATCTCCATACCTTGGATTCTTGTCGACCGTAGTAGCAAAACTACTAACTTCAGATGCTAAAAAAACACCGCTGTTTTGGGTTTGTGCATGTCGATCAGCAGAAGCAACCTTAAATCGATTTCCATTCATGATGTATGCGGTATAACGATTTACCCACTGCATCGGTCCAGCAGCCAATGCACATATATCGTCTTTAATAACTCCCTCATCATTTGCCCCTATGATATGTACCTACATTGAATTAAAACGCAGTTACAAAATTACACCATTATGAGGGCTACATTTAATACTGAAACTTAATAGGAATATATATAAGGTACATTATCCCGACACCATTGAGGGAAACTATCTAAAGCTTCTCTTTCTGCATCATATATAGTAGTTCTTCTGCCACGAGTAGAAATTACATGTGACATATGTCTCCTACAAGACCAACACATAAATCAATTCAGGATCCAAGCTAGTCCATCAAACATATACTAAGGTAATGTCATTGTTATAATTGTACCTTAAGTATTCTGCCATTTGAGGACAATTTACTAGGACATACCGATGAGCCATTTCAAACCTCGGACGTTCTAGCAAAACAGTGTCAACAGCGCTTGCTGGTTTGCCTTGGCTACTAAATAGAGGAAATCCTTGTCGTGCATCACATTGCTGAACATCATAGTTACGTCCATGCCTATTGCGACGGGTAACAATAGAGTCATCTATGTACATGGAGCAGAATGATACACACTCATCTAAATTAACAGCCACTGCAATACATCCTTCTGGCTGATTCTTGTTGCGCACATACGATTTTAGAAGATGTAAATACCTGATTGTTAAAAAAAAAATCTTTAAGCAAAAGGTAATGATGAAAAACAAATACTAAATTTAGAAACTAAACTGAGTAGGTGTTTTACGAAACTGACACCTTTCAATGGGGTACATCCATCGGTATGGGACTGGACCAGCAACAGCAGCTTCATCCGCAAGGTGAATTATCAAGTGTACCATAACGGTAAAGAATGATGGCGGAAATAACTTCTCCAAATGGCATAGAGTTAAGGCAATGCTTTTTGACAAGCCATTGAATAATTCTTGAGTTCCAGTTTTTGAACACAGGTGGCGAAAAAATCTGCTCAACTCTAACAACACTGTAACAACCGATTTCGGTAACACTTTTCGTATTGCAATAGGGAGGAATACCTGCAGGAGCATATGATAATCGTGGCTTTTCAAGCCAATTAACTTCTTTTCTTGAATATTAACATAATTGCTAATATTAGAAGAGTAGTTGTCTGGCACCCGAATTGATTCCAAAACCTGGCACAACATTCTTTTCTCCTCAGGTTTCATATTGTATTCTGTCGCTGGCAGCTTTGTACGGGCACCATCTGCCCGTGGATGGAGATCATGCCTAATGCCCAACTCTACGAGATCAGCCCTTGCCCTAATACCATCTTTATTCTTCCCTTCAATTTCCAAAAGAGTGCCAATAACATTTTCAGCTACATTTCTCTCTATATGCATGACATCCAAGTTATGCCGCAGTAGAAGATCCTTCCAGTAAGGCAAATCAAAGAATATTGTCTTTTTTGTCCACTGACCGACAACGTGTCCATCATCATTCCACCCCCGCTTACGACCACTTGCCTTTGCACCCTTGCCAAATCTGAAGGTCAATCCCGTCACTTCCAATAAACAATCCATGGCAGTTCTTGGTTTAGGGGGGTTTCGAAATTCTTGAGATCCATTAAAAGTTTTTTTATGTCTTCGGTACCTGTGTGACATCGGGAGCCATCGTCTATGTCCCATGAATGCAAACTTTTTCCCATGCTTAAGCCATAAAGAATTAGTGTCATCACCGCAAGTCGGACAAGCTTTCTCACCACTAGTGCTCCACCCTGAGAGCATGGCATAAGCAGGAAAGTCATTGATAGTCCACAACAAGGCAGCACGCATGGTGAAGGTTTCTTGACGGTGAGTATCATATGTTTGCAAACCTGTCGTCCACAAATGCCGCAAGTCATCAATGAGCGGCTGCAGGAAAACATCAATTGCATCACCGGGACTTTTTTTCCCTGGAATTAGAAGAGACATCATGATATAAGGTTGTTTCATGCACATCCAAGGTGGAAGATTATAAACTACAACTAAAACAGGCCATGTGCTGTGAGGTTTGCCATGCATTCCAAACGGATTGAATCCGTCGCTTGCAAGCCCAAGACGGACATTGCGACACTCCCTTGCAAAATTTTGATATGTATTATCCAAATGCTTCCAAGCCGGAGAATCAGCAGGGTGCCTCAAAACACCATCGTCAGTTCTAATCTCTGAATGCCATATCATTGACTCAGCTGTGTAACGAGACATGTACAACCTTTGTAGTCTAGGACCTATGGGAAAGTAGCGTAAAACCTTTTTTGGTACCTTAGTACATTCGATCGTTCCTGAATTTGCCTTCCTTTGCTTATATCTACTAGCGCCACACTTTGCACAAACGATGTCATTTACATGCTCTTTCCAGAATAGCATGCAATTATTTCGACACGCATCTATGTTCTGGTAATCCAACCCCAAAGCCCGGATAATCTTCTTTGTATAGTACAAATTTGGAGGAAGAGTCTCGCACATAGGAAAATGCTCTCTTATTAGTGCCAGCACTGAACCAAATGCAGCATCACTCATTCCATATAACAATTTTGACTGATATAATTTCACCACAAAATCCAACTTTTTCTTCCTACTACCTGGATATAATTATCCGTCTGCTTCTCGTAGAATGTTGTCAAATTGGTGCACATCAATTGTTTCGTCACAAGCAAAAGAAGATTCACCAACATGATCTGACTCATCCATATGCACGTGGTTACCGAAAACATCGTGAAGCATCGCTGCCAAGAAATTTTCAGGGCTTCTTTCATTATGAGCTTCAGTAGTTGGACTTGATATATTATCAGACGTATACACCTGTTCGCCATGTTCAACCCAAGGTATATCTATGTAATGGGGATCCATACCCTCAACGTAGAGGTGTTGATTGACTTCAAATGGATCATGATAAAACATATTGCAACAGCGCCAACATGGGCATTTAATTTTTCCTTGAAAGGCAGCAACATCTAAAGCATTACTGATGAATGCACGCCTGCCAATCAAGTATTCATTGGTCGTCCTATTCAGATGCACCCATTCTTTGTTCATCTTTACCTACAAGCATGTATGAAATTATAAGACATTTGATTACACAATAAGATTAGTGAATTGAGACAATGAAACAAAAACTTTCATAAAGATCCAACTTAATATCCCAAATATCACAAACCAACTAAAAGCAGATGTGGTCTACATTAAAGTGCCTTATTCATTAATGGCTACTTTGAATAGAATTTTGTTTCATTTGAATGAACTCCATTTGAAGTTTGCTATGATAAGCGTAAAATTATTCTACCTATTTTACCCCGACAACGACGTTTTCTTGTGATATGTTTGATTTAAATGAAAGGAATTGCATGGTCTTTGTGTTTTGTGGCTAGATTAATGAGATGGAAAAAATCGTATTAAAATTCTATAATTGCTAGTCAAGTGAATTTGGAGAATGTTTTGATTGTCATTGATCTCTTGCTCTAATTATTAAATCATTTGTTTGGTGGCATATTGAGAGTTGTTACATGTGCAACTGGATTATGTAGTGCATTTCTATCATTTGAATTTTATGCAAGATGATAAAAGAGAGAGGAATTGCATTTATAACAGCTTTGCCCTTATCCTCCCATTAGTCATGTGACTATTTATAAGAAAATGAGAAGGACAACCCTATTCTTTCCAGTGCAGCTAATACAAATATTAGTCATGCCTTTGTCTCCCAAAGACCAGGAAAGAAGCCATTGACATACCGTAGTGAGTAAACTGAAGAGGCCCAAGACCGAGAATAAGTTGGTGCTAAGCTTTCGTCGGTTACAGCAAAGGAAGAGAAAGAGGAACAGCTGGAGTGCTTGGAATTAATTGATCATGCTATTGAAATCCTACAAACATATGATGCCAAAGACTTATACTTGTTCTTTTATTCATAATATATATATCAGACTACAAAGTATTCATTGCACCAAACAAATTGATTCAGAGTATACATAAATTACGAAAGAAATCTAGTAGGAAAGGCAACTAAAAACTCCATGTTTCTCTGTTACAATCTCATATTTCCTAATTACACAGTTCTGTAAAAAAAAAGAGCACATATTGGTGACTAATTTACTTTTTTCATGCTGGCTCCATTACAGTTGATACAACATTGGAAGGATGATAAGCTGACATTCATGACTTACACTTATGCATTACACCCCTCTTAACATGCAAGTCTGTTAGCTTCAAAACAGTTTCTATTGTGAACTTCCAATCAATAAGCAGCCTAAGGGAAGGGTCGCAGGCCTAAACCTTGTCCCTGATGTTACCTCAAGACCATAAATAAAATTTCACCAAACAAATTGAGTAACAGCCAAATCGTAGAAACAAAACGGTTCAATCTCTCTCCCATATTTTTCGATTACTTCTTGTTTTATTCCTATTATATATCAGACCCCACAGAAAATTCCACCAAACAATTAAGTACCAACAAATCATTAAAACAATTAAGAACACAAAAAACAATTGAGTACCAGAAAACGATTCAATCTGTCTCGCATGGTTTTCGATTATCCAACCGAGCCACCAAATAAGAACACAAAAAAAAACATATATAAAAATCATATACCTGAAGAAAGCCTCACCAGCTGGGCAAATTGGAGGAAAACGAGGACTTGAGTACGATTTAGGCACCGGCCGTTCAGAAATAACCTGAAGAACACCCACACCAGATGTGCGATTTGGAGGAAAACAAGGAGTTCAGTGCGATTCCGGCACCGGCCGTTCAGAAATTACCTGAAGAAAGGCACACCAGATGTGCGATTTGGAGGAAAACGAGGATTTGGATAAAGATATTTTTGTGTTTATAGTTATGATTCCTTTGCCCAGGTGTGCGATTTGGTGAAGCAGAAGTATGAAGCCTTATGTTGGGGAAGTATGAAAGCAAGTTTTTTTTTTTTTTTTTCCCTTTTTTATTTTGGTTTATCGTTTCTTTTTTCTTTTAGTTTACTGGTAATGGGCGTTGGGGAAGTATGAAAGCAAGCATTTTTTTTTCCTTTTTTATTTTCTTTTTTCATTTCTTCTATCTTTTAGTTTACTGGTAATGTCTCATAACCTTTGCTTTGCCACACTGTGAATTCACTGAATTCTGCGGTATGAAGCGGACGAGAAACATAATTATAACCTAAAAAAATATATACTAGGAGTAAATCTACAAGGGCTAATTAGAAAGAAAACATTATTATATTGGAATACGACATAAGTTGATAAAAGGACCGAAGTGGAGTCCAGCATAGCATAACTTATTGGTTCCTTCCCTTTGGCCTGAATGGCCTCTTTCCCACAAGGTGGGAGTTTATATTCATTTAAATCCATAGTTTAGTGAAACGACTTCAAATGTTTGTAATTATGCCGTTATAATCCGGATTCGCAAATGGTTTTCATCTGTGCGTTCGTGGTCTCGAGATCTATTTGAAAACATCAATTGTGAACTTGAAAGGTCAACAAATTTTAAAGATTGATTACGAAAATTCAAATCCGATAGTTATTCGATTTAATTCCAAAAATCAATGGAATTAAAATTAACTAATGAAAATAATGTAAACGTGAAATACGAATTTAAATAACGAGATATGTAATTAATAGTGAAATTTCGAGGATGGGATTTCACAAAGCCATTATTAGTTATAGTCCAATTTTGTTTTAATTTTGAAGCTCTATTGAAGGTTAATTGTGTTTAGCATGATAAAAGGCTTGCGTTGTTCTTTTATTAATTTTTTCTTTTTTTCTTTTCGTTTTTCTTTTGTTTTTTCTTTTTTGTATGAACCGGGAAACATAATTATAAACCAAAAAATATATAATGTTGGGAGTATCTATATCATGGGCCAATTAGAAAGAAAATATTATTATATTGTAATACTACATAAGTTGATAAAAGGACCCAAGAGGACTCTAGCATAGCATAAGATAGTTATATTTTCATAGTACACCAGTGAAATATAACATAATACAAAATATATTAATTGTCCTCGTCATCGCTGCTTAAAATCTCAACGGTAACATTCTGCATATTTCGTGAGCTCAACTGTGGGAGAGACATACCTCTAGGACGAATCTGTGCTTGATAAGTGCGTGGTTCTTCAATAATAACGACAGAACTGGTAGACTGTTCATTTGTTGTTTCAGCAGAAACCAAATTGACAGGATATTGTTCTGTCCTACCTGGGTTTGCCCATGCTGGCAATACACGTCCTTGAGGTGTGCGTACGCATCCGTTATTGAAGGGTAATCCGTAGCCAAGGCGACCATCAGCAAAAGTAGTAAGAATGTACTGATTATTAAAAGAACGAGGTATGCGCCCGACATTAACAGGTTGTCGTGGACGCTGAACTGGAGGATTCGTTCTGGAATTTTCTGTTGTAATGTTGGAAGCAATATACAAATGTGATGCTGGAGATTCAGTTCCAATTCTAACTCCACGACGTCGCCTGTCCGCCATTCTCAATGATGTAGAACTTGCTCAAATTCAAAAGAAACATAAGTGTATGAAGCAACCTTCTTAATTTCCATATACAAATTAGTAAGGGAGTGTGTGGACGTTTTATAGTAGAATAAAGGCACAAATCCATAATTGTGCCAACATATTCTTTTGCTATAGAGTATTTATTATTTATTAATATTTACTGGACACAATTTCTAACATTTGTGTCAGAAAAGAGGAATTTATAATTATTAAAATATATTCTCTATTTGAAGACCCAATGAGAAGTAGAGTGATTTATTATTTATTAATATTTAGTGGACACAATTTCTATCATTAGTGTCATAAAAAGGAATCTACAATTATTAACTCATTTGTCTATCTGAAGACCAACTAACTTTTGCACAGAGACCAACCCTAAGGGCACAATTGTTGGTTATGTGTCACTGCAGGTAGGACTTTAAAACCAAAAACCATATCACCAAGTATAAAAAACAAACCTGCAAGAAGATAACAATCCAAAAAGCAATTCAAAAAGATACGAATCTAACAAACATTCATTGCACCTGGAAATGATCCTTTGTAAATCTAAAACATGTCACTTAGTACTATGGTGTAGTGGTATTCTTCTTTACTTGTAAGTGAGAGAACTGAGGTTCAGCTTTGGGGAAAAACAAATTTGAACAACATTATTGCTAACTTATTTTGAGGCTAAAATATTGCACGGTAATAAACAGCTTCATACCATTATTTACCACAATTTTATAAATTTTAATTATTGGTGTGCTAGTGGAGGTAAAGACAAACGAGAGAGAACATATAGTGCATTTGACAAATAATTTTTATAGACACAAAATATTTTTTGTGCCCATTTTCAGTAAAAAAGTTGTCAAGTGATCCCACTCGACACGATTTCCGTGCCCATTAGTGTTTTGTGTCTGCTTTTTTTAACATTGGGCACAATAGATGGTGCCCTCTATGGAATGGGAATTGTTTAAGCTTTTTGATGGTCAAACTGACACAAAATTCTCAATTGTGCCCTTTATTTTGTACCCAAAGCTCATTTTTCTTGTAGTGTGCGTCTTCCACATATATCACATTTTTAAACATATTGTGTTAGAAATGGTAAGTAACTTATTGATAGGTACAAGAGTTATGTTCAACGTCCTAGCCTTGCTCCTTCGAAGTTTTCTATTTGGCAGACCCTCGAATTGTATACATTTTAATCCGCGATGGTCAAGTCTGTCTGCTAGTCTTCTCAGATGCCAAAACGTGGGCATGAACCACCATCAGTTTACTCGCACTTTTCAAGACGTAATACTTCTATTAAATGACTAAAGAAAAATATTTGAGAGAGAAAAAATTACATATGGTCGTCCTAATGTTTGAATTTAAAAGTATCTTTAAAGGGGATGTCAAATTCTAAGTGCATATTGGACATAAAAAATCCTTCAAAGTTTCTAACTGAAATGTTACTTGTTGATTGAATCTGAAACCTTTGTGATTAAGAGTCAAATTTGACATCAATAAAAGGGCAACATCAATTTTATTTTTTGATTCGTTTAATAGTAATTCCCTTATTCCACTAGCATTTCAGCCAATAAAAATTTTATTTTAACAATTTTTTAAATAAATACACTCTTTTAAGGCTCTATACTAATAAAAAATGTATATTTGACAATTTAATTGGAAAAACACTAAATTTGACATAAAGCATGTCCAAGAAGATGTCAAATGTAAAACATCAAAATGATATTTGATGGCTTTTGTCGCAATTTCACGTTTATATACAATTTTTTGCTACACTCGATAAGTTAAATAAAACTGTCCTATAATTTTTTTTTAATCTCTTTGTGGTCCAAACAATCAAATATTTGAAACATACAACATTTATTATGAATTGTGTCACCCCGATAAAAAAAATATATTAAATCAATTGACATTAGTTGTCAATTTTGATGCCAGAAGGCTTTTCCTTCAAATGACTCAACTTTGCATAAGGAACTAAATGCTTAGTTGGAGAGAGTTTCTTACCATTTTATACTATTGAATGTCTATGTGACAGTTTTGACCTCTCTTTTAAATGAGTGGATTTTTTCTCACCATCCTTTGGTATTGTGTATGCTCACCATTCTATTTAATTATCATCATTAGGTGAGTTTAAATTTTGAGATTTGTGCATATCCACTACACGAATCTTGAAATTTAAACTCATCTAACGGTAATAAATAAGGTGATAAGCATACATTACACTAAATGATGGTGAGCAAAAATACTCCTAAAGCTCTAAAACTTGAAATTACTGCATCATCCATCAATTATAATTTAAATTTTACAATTTACATTTTCATTGAAAATGCTAAGAACATGTCCAGGAGATGACAAAATATCCACATAAGCTATAACAGTAAAAAAAAAACTACAGTAATATTCTCCAACCAATATGTCAATCTTATGTGGCGATGACTTGGCAGCAAGGGGATTGCTGTCAAAGTTGACAATAGCTTCAAATTTTTTTTTATTCTTTTTATCTCCTACCCCTCTCACTCTTTCCCCAAGCTGTCATCTACCACGACGTTGTTTCCTCTTCGACAAGCTCGTCGAGCTCTGCATGTCGCTATTCTGCTGCCTCGACGTTGCTGTGCCACCACGTACTCTTTTTCCCTCCCGCTTCGACTTGCCACCCAATTCCCACAACTCGCTCGACTTGCTGAGCCAACTTCGCCTTTTTTGTTGTTGTTTTGATTGTCTTCGTTATCATTGTCTGCTACTTTACCAGATTTTTTCTTCGTCGTCATCGTTTGCTACTTTAATAGAGCAATTGAGATCCGGTTTGGACCGGATTTTGGCCCAAATTGGTTTAGCGTTGTTTTAGGTTGATGATTGTGGATACGTGGATTGTGTTTTAGTGTAATAAAATAATATTTAATTTGATATATCGGATGAAGAGAAAATTTTTAAAAGATTTCAAAATGCTACATAAGCTGTCAAATTCAAATTTTATGTTTAAAATTTGACATCTTATTTGGAGATTTTCTAAGTTGATCGGACCCAATCAGATGGCAAAAGGTTGGCAACGCTTGGGCCTTGCCAGATTGATAAAGAGCCCGCATTTTCCCGATGAGCCCAATGAAAAAAATCATTTAATTAAATGTTTAAACCGCCGTTAGGGTTTTACTTCAACCGCACTCTCTCTCTCTCCCAAATCGCAAGCCATAGGTTTCAGACAGAAACACTGCGAGAGTCGCGATGGCTGCAAAAGCAAGAAACCCTCGAAAGACCCGAAACCCAGATCTGGTTCGTGGGGTGGGTAAGTTCTCGAGGTCCAAAATGTACCACAAGCGTGGTCTCTGGGCTATCAAGGCCAAAAACGGCGGCGTTTTCCCATGCCATGACCCGAAGCCGGCGGCCGAGACCGCACCCGAGAAGCCCCCGAAGTTTTACCCCGCTGACGACGTCAAGAAGCCACTCGTCAACAAACGCAAGCCCAAACCTACCAAGCTCAGGTTCCATTTTCTCAAATTTTTATTTATTTTTTAAATTAAAAAAAGAAAAGAAAATGGGTTTAATTTATGGGTTAATTTTTATTTTTATTTTTGTGACATGGTTGATTGAATGCAGGGCAAGTATTACACCAGGGACGGTGTTGATTATATTGGCTGGGAGGTTTAAGGGCAAGAGAGTTGTTTTTCTTAAGCAGCTTCCATCTGGGTTGCTTCTTGTTACTGGTGAGATTTACTTCCGTTTTACATGCAAACACTTCCTGTTGTGTTTATGTTTCGAGTTCTTTTCGGTTTTAGCTGAATGGTTGTATTCTTACTGTTATTTTTTGTTTTATGTTAGAAGTAATATCTTATTTTTTTTCATTTTCTGAATAACAAGTTTGATAAACTCACTCGGACCATTTGATACATTTGAATCCTTGAATGCCAGTCAATAGAGGTTTCTAAATGCGTAATAACGTCCATACTATTTCGGCCAAATGCCAACAACCTTGATTTGTAGCGGCACCAGTCAAATTTGGTGCAGAAAAGAAGGTTGCCTTCGTTGTAAAATATTGCAAAACCGCCCCCTGCTTATGCACTTGGGAGAATGCTCCTCTCCCATTGAACAGGATATTTTGTAGTGGGGTATGTTCAAATAGGGTAGTTTGTACTGTGAGTGATGTGGTGTTAGATTTGTTCTTCTGAAGCTGTATCACACAGCAAAGTTGTTTTGGGACGATGATTGATGCATGAAAGAGAGAATTGGGGGGAAAGAGTGTCAATTTGCGTAGTGTCATCTGATACCTAATTTACATGGTTACTTTCTCTAATTCATGTAGATGTGTATTTCTCGAGAATGTGATCTCTGCACCTTGCATCATTCAATCATGATTCCTCACGATTGAATGTGTATTTCCAGTTTTTGCATGCTTCTTCACGAAACTTGTTAAGTTTCTTTCTAACATGAGTGTTGATTTTATTCCATCGCAGGACCCTTTAAAATTAATGGTGTTCCTTTGAGACGCGTTAATCAGTCTTATGTGATTGGCACTTCCACCAAGGTTGACATTTCTGGGGTGAATGTAGAAAAGTTTGATGACAAATATTTTGCAAAGGAAGTTGAAAAGAAGAAGAAGAAGGGCGAGGGAGAGTTTTTTGAGGCCGAGAAGGAGGTAAGATTTGTTGTTTCTTCATTTACATAACAAATTCATGCGTCTCTTCCATTATTGCTATTGTCTTCATGGACTTTAAAGTAGTTCAATGTGGCAGTGCAGTCGCGGTCTTCTAATATTGCGTATTATTTTTATCATGCAACGGAATACCCTGAGATGAAAGGATAAGATTATACAGATTGTCCACTTGTAAACTGTTGGAGAATAATGTTCACCGTGCCTGATTCCGTTGCAATATTTTATGTTGTCTCTTAATATTTTCCAAACAACAAATTGTAGGAAAAGAGTGTGCTCCCACAAGGAAGGAAAGATGAACAGAAGAGTGTGGATGCATCATTGATAAAGTCCATTGAGGCTGTCCCAGACTTGAAGACATACTTAGCGGCGAGGTTCTCTCTGAAGGCAGGCATGAAGCCTCATGAGCTTGTCTTTTAGGATCATTTTGTGCTCTTCGACTTGTTTCTTTCAGATTATCAGCGTACTCTGTATTTTCATTTTACTGGCATATCAAAGATATTGTTTGGGTCATTTTGATTTTTCACTGGATCATTAGAAATCGGCAAATTTCTTCGATTTCTTTGCACACAAACAGGTATTATTTCGCAAAAACAAATTTAATCCGCTTCAATCGTGAATAAATTATGATCGCAAAGTAACTATATACAGAGTTTCAGATACCGGAATTGATCATAACAAGTAAAGAATCGACGGACGATAACTATGAAAGTCTGAAATCGGACAAGAACGTATACAACTTAGGAATGCTTTACTGAGTATCAAACAAGGTCAAGTACTTTCCTTCCCGACTCCATATTTATAAGCGATTAGCTCTTGCATTACCGAGTCCAAGACCAAGTGAGCGACATCTTGATGCTCTCTGCCAGGCATCTGTTGAAAAGGAATATTTCTCAACCAGTAGGAAGACTGCTACGCTCGTCGGCCTGCCTTCTCCTGCTAGCAGACGACTTATGGAAAAAATTTCACTATAAATAGCCAAGTCAAATAAGGAAATTGATAATCACGAATTCTATTATTTAGAAACTCTCTTCCCGACTTTTTAGTTTTTCTCTCGCACTTTCTGACGTGGGCATCACAGGCACTTTGGCAAACACACTAATTGAGTATGATTATACCATTTCAGGTCTGGATCTCACAATGTTGTACACATCGATGTTAGTCAATTGATATGGTGTCATCTCTTTTGCAGGTTTCGGACTTGAGAGGCGGGGTTTAAGAGGAAGGCCCTAACAACATAAATTAACTTTTATTTTCACAAAATGAAGGATAAAAGGGGTTCAATCCTCATGATGATAACAATATAATTAATAATAACCACCTACCACTTTGTATTACAGTCTAATGATATTTCTCTTCACTTGTAAATAAGAGATCTTATTTTAATATAGCTTAAAAACACTCGCCTTACTCTGCATCATGCCCCCAAACACTCGGAAACCTTTAAAAAGTTAGACAAATGTGATGGCCCCTACTTAACTTAGGAAATTTGGTTAGTAGTTCACTTTTCGGGGGCTGGTTTTAGTATTACTACTTAGTACTATTACTGTATGATGGTCAGATTTTTTATTGAATGTATTTTACACATATCTGCATTTAATAAACAAAAGCGATCCATTCCAGGGTTGATAAGCGGATTCTTACCTTGCCAATTCTCGAGTCATTTTTAGTTCTGCTGGCAGAAGTTGGTTTCTCTTGGGGGAGAGCTAATACTGATAGGCGATAGCTTAGCAGCAAAGGAAATTCTTTGAGAATCTGTCAAAGAGAACTTGTGAATTGGTAATAGCATCAAAGCACCACAAACATACGAAAAAACATGGAAAACACCATATTGGATGGGGAACCATATGGCGTTGATATCTTCCGAATACAAAATATGTTCAACATTCGTGTGTGGTTGAAGGCATTTAAGAAGTGACATCTAACCAAAGCTGCAGACTAGAAATTTCCTTACCGGAAGAAGTTCGAGTATCAATGAGGGTTCTTGTACAAGGAAGACCGTCTTTGCTGTCATGATAATGACAACACAGCTAGAACACAAAGACCTAAGATCCATGAGGTAAGTCGAAACCCAACATCTGAAGGATATTCTTCTCTATGCTTCAGGAAGAAATGAACCTTTACAAAATTATTCTTTATGAGATCAAATTTCCAGGAGAAAACTACAAAGGAAACAAAAAATAATAATTACAAGAAGCTGCTTTGACCGCAAATCAGGTAACAATTTCCTTACCTTTATTAAGTCTTCTTTCAGTCCTCCGCTTTTTCAAAACCAGAACCAGCCATAGTATCATGCTTTCTTTCTACTAGAAGATCTCTGAGTACAAATTTTAGCTGGTCAGACCAATTGAAATTGATTTAGCAATGCTAGTTCCAGCTCAGTGTTCAAAGTGGGTGAAGATCTATTGCAATAATACATTCATATACGACTAGAGAATAAGATTAATCAACTAAAATGGTACTCCTAAAAACACATTGGGAGTCCATCAGAAGTCGGCAAAAATGTTTAACATATTTAATCGAAAAGAGTATTCATACATAAACATATCAATATAATAATATTTCATGACAAACGATCAAGATTAAATCATGTATATTGCATTCATCCTCCTTTTTACAAGCGCACAGTTTCTACTTCTTCAGTTTTTATACGAAAAACAAAAAACCTGTTTCCCCTTCTTTCTGAAAACAAAGGAAAAATGAAATCTTTACTCAAGAAAAAGAAATTGTATAATAGGACGGACTAGAATTCCACAAGGAAAACACGAGCAGAGATAAAGCTAAAACAAACAGACACCTATCGTAACAAATAAATAGTAAATGAAAACCGGTCTCTATGTAAATTGTAAGCACAGACGGAAAATCTATTTAAATTTCTACGATTTTTTGTTGTACAAAGGATTTACAAAGTTGAGAACACATAAAGAAACTTATAAAAAAGGAATCAATGAGTACTAAAGAATTGATGAGTAACTACACTACTAATAACCACAAACTTGGATTTGACAAAGCGGCAACAAAACTGGGTCACTCACTGGGCATGGAATTGACATCGGCAGTTGGGGCACGTCTTCTTCTCCATGTTGAACCAGCGAAGGATGCAAGATGGGTGATAGACGTGAGAGCACGGCATCCGAATGAGCTCACTCCCTTTCCCGTCCGACAGTTCCTCCAAACATATACTGCAAGTACCCAAGTCGCCATCACCCCTTTCCAAAATTCTCTCCGCCCCCAATTTCTCAACCACAAAATCCAATGAGAACGATGACGAGGTCGAACCTCCATTGCTACTACCAATTGCAAGTAAACCCATTGAGTCAGACAAATCATCGAACAGGTCGTCGACATAATCAATAGACAGGATTTCAAGTTGAGTCACCATGATGAATCCCAGCGAGCCATTACGATTTGCAAGTTTCAAGGCCATAGATTTGATATAGGGTGCTAACGCCTCGTAGATGGAAGGATCGAGGCTCAGGGAAGAGGAGAGAGAGCGTAAGTGGGCGTGCAATTCTGAGTGTACGAGTTGGCGGGCAGCAAAACGAAGCGTGGCGTACCGGTCGGGACCGAGTGGGAATTCATCGAGAACATGGGTATGGAAGCGCTTTTGATGAATCTGGTCCTGACGGAGAGAAAGCTCGCCGACGAATTGGGCCTTAGGGTCCGGCGGGGCGTGGAATCCCTGCAGCTTCACAGAGACCCAGAAGTCCGATGTTCGGAATGAGAACGAGGAACGCTGAAACACCATTGATCGATCGCTTGAAACTTGAAATTTGATGTGAGAGAGAGAGAGAGAGAGAGAGAGAGAGAGAGAGAGAGAGGGAGAGAGAGGAGATTTGACGTCGGAGAGTGAATGAGAGGTAGATGACGACTTAATGAAGGAAGTAAAGGGCGGGTTTAGACTTGAGACTCCGCGTATTAGTTTATAGCCGTTAACTTCAATTCAAAAGCAAAGCCGGTTTAGTTATATGCAGGTGGTGATTTTTGAATTTGTTGGCCCAAAATTTTTAATGGCCGTTTGCTGTTGCCTTTTATTTCTGTTTTTAACTGAAGTTAGTGTAAAATATTATTACGCTCGTGAGCATCTAAAAATTTAGATTCTTATAAGAACAAACTTTTTACAACACTTGACATTTCAGTTTGTTACTATTAAATTACCGCAGACGAATCAAAAAATTATTTACACTCTCAAGCATAAACGAAGTTTCTCCAAAAAATTATAAAATTTGGATAAATAAAATTCATGGTTTCTAATATAAAGCTGAAAGTCTAATATTTTGGTTGTTGACTACTAAAACGTTACATAATTATCAGTTTGATGTTGCTATCGCATACTTTGTTGGCCTCGATAGCCATTTCGTGTTAAAGAAGACCGATACTTCATATTAAAAATTTAGGCGTGCTTCCAAAATTTGAGTGGCATTGAAGCTACCCAAAAGGACAACGTAATTGCAAATGAACTTACGTCAATATAATATCTTTAGAAAGGGTGACGTGAGAATCACCTCAAACGTTTTTGCAGGAAAAAATGAAATGATTAGTTAAGTTATGGGTGATATCGTTTTAAAGTTTCAATGTCAAATTATGTCTTACGGCGGGGTTAAGATGTCAATGTGTCACTTGTGGTGAAAAAACCGTTACTAACAACCTTGTACATAGGCATCTTACCAATTTTAGTCCTTCCACCCTTACTAGTTTTGAGTCTTTTGACAAATTTTTGCCCATTTTGTGCCATGAAAAAATGTTGAAATGTCATTTTAAGGCATTGAATCCTGTTTGATGTTATCAGACTTAAAAATGACGATACTGTACTACGGTGTAGCTCTATTCCTTTTGAAATAGATCTTAAGTTCAAATATCGTAGATGACAATTAATTCCCTCACCCCTTAGCATTATATACCTGTCACATTATGTACGCAAATTCTCAAACACAACCGAACGTTTGCGTGTTCATAATATGCATAAATCCTCAACACAGCAGTTCAACATGAAATTTTGTTGCCTTGTTTCCAATAAACTTCTCTTTAACAGAACAAACATTAAAAGACAAATATTAGAAAATGTTGAAAGTTGAGGTTCCATTGTAAAACTAATTAGCAATATGAGAAATAACCAGAGGCGGATCCGATTATGGACCCGGGTGGTCCTGGGACCACCTGGAAGTCTGAAGAAGTGTATGATTTTCAGAGCATGCTATCCGCACGAGATGATAGTCTTCTGAAGAAATTGGTTGGTACCATGTGTTGCTTGATTCGGAATCTAGGATGCCCCAGCCAAATAATGCCTGCAATCACAGCAGTCATCTTGAACGGTATTACTTAGAACAGAGAGAGTTAGATGGGCCACAATTTATCCGACTGGGTCTTTTTGACCCGGTTGAGCTTAGCTTTAAATTTTAATAACCACCTTTCACATTGATCTAATGGCTAAAAAAATATGAACACTAACATGTGTATTTTAAGAGGTGCACTAGGCAGATAGTACTTTACTGCAGTAGCGGAAAACAATCATGTCTATGCACCATGATGCAGCGTTCGATTCTTACCAATTTCCCTCCTCTCTAACAGCTAACAATTTAAGGATCAATTCCTCACCTGTTTCTCATCAATTCTCTGACTCGAGGATAGATTGAGATGGGATTCAACCGAATAAATGTACATAAGTTCTCAAACACAACCAAATTTACTACGCTATTTGCGTGTTCATATTATTCATAAACCCGCAATACAACAGTGCAGGATAAAAATTTATTGCCTTGCTTCCAAGAAACTTCATTTTCAACAGAACAACCATCAATTTGCAAATACTAGAAGATCCATGTTAGTTAGATAGTATTTCCTCGTCTACCTCCTCGTGATTTTCAGAGCATGCTATCCGCGCGAGATGGCAATCTTCTGAAGAAATTGCTTGGAATCGAAGGTAGCTTGCTTCGGAATTTAGGATGCCTTAGCCAAACAATGCCGGCAGCCAGAGCAATCATCTTGAATGGTGTCACGTAGAGCACCACAGCGGCAATTAGACACAAAAATACAAACAGGCTGCTTGCTCTTGGGTCTCTCCAGCTAAGGACCGCCTGAAATCTCTCCCCCTGAGTTGCAATGTCTCCAACCACTGTCTGAATTCTTCCCGCCACACTTCGTAGTCTGTCATACCTCATCCTCACAACATCTTGAGCCTTAGACGTAGGGAAGGTGTCAAACTCTTCATCCATTTCATCCGGGTGAACTGCCTCTGCCCATGAAAGTTTAGCGTCCATGTGAGGCGGATGCCTTGGACGGAAGCGAAAGTTCCATAATCCGATGAGAAACATGTAGAGAAAGATAGTTGACAGAATCAATTCAGGGTAGCAGATCAGTAGGAAAAACAGGAAATGGACTAAAACAGTAGTGATCGGGTTTTTCCAATGACGAACTTCACCAAGCCACCTGCTCATGGAGATGAGGCCGGAGAATAGAGAGACAATTCTAAAAAAGTTAGCCTTACTTCTTCTCATGCTCCACATGTGGGAGTCTACATCTAGCATGTACTCGACAACCTCTTTCCTTAGTGGTGGTTCAGCTCTGCCAAGTCTCACGGCTACAATGTTCATTGCCTGATATCTCAAACTATCCAACTGATTTACAGTGAATGGATGCAGATAATGCATTTTTGGCAGCAAGGGGTGGCCGTAGAGGTAAATTATATTAGCTAGTGAAAGGCATGTAAATCTTACTGCTAATTGGAGCTCCCCCATTTTTTTCAATCCGGATGGTTGTAGGACTAGAAGCGGATAAGAGTTTGTATAAATCCGATCCATTTCCAGGGTTGATAGCCGAATTCTCACCTTGCCAATTCTCGAGTCATTTTTAGCTCCACTGCCAGAAATTGGTTTCTCATTTCCACCGAGGTGGCAGTTGTCGAAAACTCCCAGTGTGATCACCGTGCAAGGGTCGTAGACCTCCCATGTATATTGTTCATTCCACTTGGGACTGTAGCTTTCGATTATTGTTCTGGTCCTCACCCATTTCTGCCCGTACTTGGCTACGCAGTAGGCATCTGTTGCTTTGTCATCCTTGTTCTTCATTGGAAGAAGTCCTTGCGCACTTAAGATCCCTACTTCAAGAATCCCAATTGGATGCTTCCATAGCTGCCTGGCAGTAGGCCTCACGTCGCTTATGTACAAGGTTGATTCATCTAGTACATGATAAGCACCCTCAAGACAGACTCTGAGATGGACCCTGGTCGAAAACTTGTGCTCGTGCCTTTTGTCTCCCTCCAAAGCACCAAAACCAAATTTTTGAAGGTTGAACCAACGTGAATGGACTGGCCTGTGATCCAACCGCCTCTCAAAGATTGTCAGCGGCAGGTTTATTTTTCCCACATGTTCATCTTTTCCAGCACTCACTTTATTTTCAACTGTAAGCACAAGCTGTTCTTCAAAAGGCTCAGCTGCTACGAAGACCAAGTCTTCGTTCCACATGGGATTCGCTGTCCTGGTTGGAGATACCTTTGTTTTAAGTGTTTGATTTCCGACATGAGCCTTGACGAAAGCTTGTGGTGGTTGGCTTCTATCGTGTGGCTCCACATCCTGAGCTTCGATTACATTAACTCTGAGGTACCACAGCTTCGGCGAGACATAAACCTTGGAGCGAATGCTGAAAACTCCCTCTCCGTGAACTGAAGCAGCGTCTGAGTGCCAGGCTTCTGGGAAAGCTTCATCAGCCTGTGTACCCATCCAAACTGCAAGCATCACCTCTCCTCTAACCTTAGTATCTCTTCGCCGGTCTTCTAATCTGTACCATTGAGGTGCCAAAGGGCTATCTGGTGGAACTCTAGTCGGCACCTCATGCATGTCAAACACCACCTTCCCAATGTAGTCATCTCTTGCCACCATCCCTTTATCCTTGACATAAACTTCGAGTACCGAAGACTGAATCTTCTCTTTTGCAAATGCAAAAACTTCCTTCCATTCAGGGTTTGTCTTCTTCTCAAAGTGCTTTGTTTTGCCCTTGTAATTTCCCAGCTTCACTTGTACATATGGATCACAGCTTCCCGTCACGGGGTTTGTTGGAAGATCTTTGGCTTTCTCAACTCTTACATATAGATAAAACATCTGCTCAACAAGATCGTAAGTGCTCGTAGCTCTATCGCTGCTTATCCACCCTCCTCCACCGCGAAGTCCTCCATGTGGCCATCGTTCCCCGAGCTGGGGCTTCGTGTCCTTCAACTTGTAGTCCTCTTGGTTAGGTGCTGCTTGTGACTTCATTGGTGCAACTTTGTATGCTTCTCTAGTACCTGAAAAACACATATACAGTTACACATCAGTAATAATTGTAAAAAATATCTGCAGAAAATTAGCTCTATTTCAGATATAGATTTCAGGTTCCTCTCACCTTAGCACACAAGAAAACCTTGAATCCCAAGCGTTTCTCTTTTGATAATCCTCACCTTCTCTGTTAGATTTGTATGTTCTAGCCAATGATTCTCGTCTTAGAGTAAATTCACGACTGTGAATTTGAGCTGTTCCCGGCTTTACAGATGCTTAAGGTACAGTACTCTTGAATACTGCTTCTGTGGTATTAAGAGTCACCTTCTACAAGCAAGTCAGAATCCTGCATTTTCTTGTCTACAAACTTTTAGGGCATCTGCCACCTCCACTACCAGTTTGGAATTTCCTTTTTCGTTGCTGTCATGTAAACCAAAAAGGAATTCTGTTAGCTTTGATTGTATAAAGATTAATCAAAGTATTGATTGAAAATGACAATGGCATGGAGGAAGTGTGATAGTGAAGGTATTTACTATCTAAACCACCATTCCGAACCTCTTAAAAGCAAGTTCAAGCAAGACATACTAACATCCGATCGTAATGTTTCTTCTTTATTATCATATTGTGCTATAATGAGCCCAAGCTGCAACTTAAATATTTAGGCAAATACTATATGGGTTAATAACTCTCGTTTATACTTGCTTTTGAAAGAGTCTGAATAGCGATCCTCTTTACTATTTGTATGCTTAAATTTTGTATTGGACCAAATAATGCCACTGCTAAAAAACTGTAAAGAAAACAAATAGAGTCGATTAATTAGTTGTTCTATATTTCTGGAAAGAGATAAAAAGATGCCCCACTTGTGAGGACAAAGATGGTCTTTTGGACTCCAAAGTTTCAAAACATTGTGATTTTAGTGCAACTTTCACTTTCCTATATTCTCCCCTTTTTTTATTTAAATTGTCAAACTTCATGATGAACAGCCCAAATTACCCTTCACCCTACCTTGGTTGTTTTGAAGAATCCAGCATGCATGACCAGTGCAATCTTGTAATTTTGCTTGAAGTGCATCAGTTGAACTATTCGGGCAGTTCTCTTCTTTCTGCTGCAAAGCTAACGTATGCAAAGCAAAACAGATAAAGATGATTAAAGAGAGAGTTTAAAGGAGTGTGGTGAGCTTAAAAGAAAAGCAAAAGCAGTTTGCAGAAAGAAAGCTCAAGGGAAGGTCACCTTGCACACGAAGATGCTTTTGTTCATTATTCTCTTACTTTATTCTCTCTTTAATTTAGATATAATTTAGGATTGAGAATGTTGCTCTTCTCCTCTTTAGAAAAAAATTGAGGGTTTTTTAGTTGGTTACTGGTTAGGATGCATTATTGCATTCGACGAGTGCATGTACACAATTTTGCTCTCATGGGAACTTTCTGACGTGCTAGTCGGAAGATAGGTTACTGCGAGAGATGTTATTTACACAATTTTATAAACGTGTGCAAGAATTTATCGTCAGTTAGGTTTGGGAATTAATGACACAATCTATGTGAAGCACTTTGTTATATATTCATCATATTATTCAGAACCTCATATGCTTTGCTAAGAAGAGCACTATAGCAATAATCTTCATTTTCTGCTGCCTTTCCCTTCGGAAAGATAATGAATGTTTGATGGAGATATTTTCAAGAGATTCTTTAGCATGCACCGTTGTATGAATAATACGTGGCCATTGAACAATCCTAGTCTGGGTTCCAATATTTCATTTGTTTGGTGCATGTCATATACCGGAACATAATAAAGCTTTCAGAGTTATTATTCCCTCAAAGCTAGACTGCTAGAAGATATACAGAGCCAGTTTTTAACTGCCAAAGATGATTTGGCCATCATGAAACTCTGTTTGCAAGAAATTAATTAGGTAAATACTGCTCTCATCAATTGTAAACAGCTTTATATAAACTTAATATTATTTCATAATCAAGGGATCTTTTATTCTTTGCTTTAGTGCAATAAAATGCACAAATAAAGAAAAGTTTCCCCACTTCCTAAACACTTCAATTAATTAGTTTTTAAGTGTTCACAAATTGTCCCATTTTTCTAATTTTATATATATATATATTCCATTTTTAATAATTTATGCATCTTTTCCCAAAAGAAAAAAATGGAGAAGACGACCCTTTTGTGTGGGTCAGTTGACCTTCAAGAAAAGTTAGGACAGCAGCTCTGTGGCTTCGGGCTGACTATGAAGGATAAAAATGTACGATTACGTTAAGAGTACTATACAATTACGAGAATATACGAAAAACAAATTTAAAATAATTTAGCCTATCTTAGGGGTGAAGATTTGAAACAAAGGTACGATATTCACTAAGCAAATCAGAATTCGTACAAACTGAATATAGTGTGCATAATGGGCCTCGATAAAAACTTTGTCGGGATTAAAAACAAAAATATAAGAAATTAGCCACAAGATCATGCACAAACTAGAGCTATAACACCAAAAAAAAAGGGAAAAGTAGGGTTGATTTAGATACGCCAACAATGTATAATAAAAAAAAATATTAAAAAGACTTGTAACTCAAATAATTATGAACGTTTATCCTTACATTTGAGATCTTACGTTCAATTTCTCATTTTCACTCTAGTTTGTAATAATAATAATAATAATAATAAGTAAACATAGATCACCAATTTCAAGTCACGGAAGACAGGAAACATAAACGTTGTATTTAAGTACCCAAAACTCGCAAAAGGAATTTGAGAATTTGGAAAAATTTAGAATTATGAATGCACTCATCATGTAATATAATGGTTGCAACTTTAAACCAAATTTTTAGGAACCACGAAAAGGATATAGCAAGATGAGATCATTTTGACCCGAACCCGAAAAAACAAAAGGATCCAAACCTGAAAGCTTTCTTCTATAAGCAGAGGACTGGATGAAAGTTTGACAACATTGATTGAAAAAACTTCAGAAAATGAATTTTCAAAATTTGCAAAGAACCAACAAACAATTTTAAAAATAAGAGAAGAGAATCCTCTATAGATTCACTTTGTGGGGATCCTAAGGATCTCCACATCCTAACTGTTCATCGTACATCATGCCGACAGTTTTCTTCAAGTACTATTTGTGTTTAATTTTAAATAAAAATGTCAAATGATTTCTGACCGCACGATGCACGATGAATGGCCAAGATATGAGGATCCCTAAGATCCCCACAATTTGGGTACGGATGGGATCCAAATCCAAAAATAAGGGTTATGGATTTGTTTTAGAGCCACTTGCGCTGATTAGTTTATGTAAGGGTTATTTAGAGATAGACCCTTGAAATTCCTATTCTTCAAACAAAAATCCACATTTTTTTTTTACTTTTTATTGTTTTGAAACAAACGATATCACTAAAGGGGAGGGGGTATGCTTAGCCTCACAATGGGCTAGCAATAATGCGGTTCAAATTCACCTTTGGCAAGAATCGAACATAAAAGCTCTCACTTACAAATGAAGAGGAATACCACTAGACTGTAGTAGGGGTGGGCACAGGCTGAGCCAGGTCCAAATTTAAAGAGACCGGACCAGACCCGCTTTAAAATGGAACGGGGCGGGGTGGGCCGGTTTTTGAAATTTTTGAAGTTGGAACTAGACATAACCCAGTCCATTTGAAACGGGCCAGTTCGGGTTGAGTCCAGGGGTCCAAGGGAATGACATCATTTAACTTGTCTTCCTTCAACGTCGCGAAACCCAGATGCCCAAGGACAAAACCATCGGCCACGGACAACGCCGCCTTCAACACCATCTTTTCCAAGTCTGATGATGAAAAGCACGTCCCTTACGCCATCATTGTCGCCATTTTCGTCGATCTAAAGTCTACTGTCTTCTCTGATTTGGAGCCATGCACCATCTTCGTCCATCTAAGTGAGATTTCGATAAAATCAAGGGAGGATTGAGAGTAGGTTACGGTCAGAATGGTTTATGGACTTGCAGAGAGTGAGAGAGAAATGAGAGACATATGAACTTGGTGGGTTTCAGTTTGGAGTTGAAGAAGGCTTTGGAAGCCTGGGAAGGCTTCGAAATCAGAGAGAAAGAAGGCCGAGAGGAAATTGAATTGGCAATTTCCTTCATTCAATTTCATTTTGTATCATTGTTATAGAAACGGGCCCAATTTCATTGTATTATTATTATAAGAATGGGCCCATCCATTCATTCAAATAAGTGGGCTTTTTTTTTTTCCAGCAGTAACCATTACATTATAGAAACGGCCCGGTCCAGGGCCCCATGAGTCTGAAGATTTGGATCCACCCAGCCCTGTATA
Organism: Pyrus communis; assembly: GCF_041283825.1. NCBI lineage: Eukaryota > Viridiplantae > Streptophyta > Magnoliopsida > Rosales > Rosaceae > Pyrus > Pyrus communis. The sequence goes on along the minus strand of NC_142576.1, from coordinate 20,359,321 downwards.
TATCATCGACCTTCCTCGCCCTGTTTATTCTAAAAAAAATGGACCCGTCCCGACTTGCGGGTCCTGTACCCATTTGCCCACCCCTAGACCATAGTACTAAATGAATCAAACAAAAACCCACCTAATTATAAACATTCAAATAAAACTTAAATTTAGCCACTTAGTACTACGGTCTAGATGTATTCCTCTTCACTTGTAAGTGAGAGATATTAAGTTAGATTCTTGCAAAAGAAAAATTTGAACCACATTATTGCTAACGCACCATGAGGCTCATCCCTCTCCCCTTTAGCATAGAAAATATCGTTTGTTAAAATATATATCTACATATAAAAATAAAAAATAAAAAACCTAAATTTCAAATAGATTGCCATGTAAACAATATATATAACCAATTATTACAACATATTCATAACTTATGCCACAAAATCCTAATTATATCAATAAATGTTATTACTCACCCTAATTATGATAAGCAATTAAGCCCATATGGAAATTGTACTTTTCTTGTATCATAAATATTAGTAACATACATAAATTAATTTACCCATATTCAAAAAAAAAAAAAAAAAAAAAAAAACGATAGGAAATTTGCTAAAAATGACCTATTTTTTGAATTTTTTTTATTAATATATAATTTCCGGGATATGTATAGAATATGCACACAACATGCAAAACAATATAACAGAAACAGAATTTTTCTAAAATTTAATACGCACTATAAATGTCCATATGGGTTTAATTGGTAGTGACGGAGAAGGAGAAATCTTGTTTTGCATGAACGAGTTAGAAATACACATTATATACAGGACATGGACATAATATGCTCACAAATCTTAGCTCAACCCAAACACCCAGACCTCACAATTCTCTTCGAAATCAGAAAAATGACATCATCACCTGTAAGTTTTTACAATTTATATGCAAGTATTTTCATCATTTCACTTTTGTGCACGGTGTGCATGACCGGTTTGTCTTATTTTAGTCTAAAGATTAAAAAAAACAAAGGTCATTTTTGGCACTTTCCCCAAAAATATCAGGCATATTCATTCCTTTTACAATCACTTTTTTTTTTTTTTTTTTTTGTCAAATTACAATCAATTATTTTGAATCAATTAATATTGGTTGAATCATGTAATTACCTACATATAAATTAATTTACCTACTGATTCGTTTATGCATTTTGCCACTGCACATAGAACACAAACATTTATCGCGAATAATCCCTCAAAAGAAAAAATTTGAGCAAACAAACTTTGGCGGATGATTTACCTGTTGAAAACGGAAACATAATAAACTCCGCTGGTAAATCTTGTCTATACAATGTTCCTGAACCAGCACATTGTTCAACACGTCGGAAATCAGATACAACAGGAAATAGATGATTTGAAAATACATCAGGAAATGGATATTTCATGAACGAAGAACCCGTTTTCCAATTCTTTATGGGGGTGTTTCACATGTCAATTATATCCAGTCTTTTTACAAGTTTGGTGTAAATTAGAGGTGAAGATTACCACATCAGAATAAGTGCAGGGTCGTCCTCGGAAGTGATGCTAATGTCACAATGGAGACTCCTTCCATGGCAATCTGTCAAGTCCGTCAACAATGGCCCTCCGGAACTCACCATTGTGGAGAAGGAAAGATGAGACATGCCCGCCAGTGACCCATCTTACTTCTGAACCCGGCCAAGCTTTTTGAAGCTCTAGCACAGAGTGTTTCGGGATGTACCCATCATCCTGAAACATGAGTGCAGTTAAAGGAAAGACTGGTAAAGCTAAGCAAGGCACAAAAACCAAAAGACAAAAAAAGATACGTCGCTTTATTGCAAACCAGATCGATATGTATTCATCATCGTTAAATGATGGAGGTCAGTTTATCTACATCACAATTTAGACGGAAAACACTTTGAACCCTGGAAACTGATTATGTTACTGATGCAGAACTTTTAAATTCCATAATGACTTACTAGGAGTTGTATACAGTGGTCGAGTTTTATCAAGAAATGGAAAACGGTTCCTATTAAGAAATGGGAAAACGCTAACAGAATCTTAAACATGGGTTAATAACAAATGGGTAGAAAGGTAACCTCATAAGTACTTACAGTGGCAGAAACAAATATCACAGCATTGGGATTTTTTGGAATCGGAAAGCGTGTGACATCTGTGAGAGACAGGACATTGCGCATCCGTTCTCTCACCTCCTCGAGAGTCATTGCAGCCTTCTGCACTGCAAGATCATCTCTCAGTGCCTCCCATGCAGTTGCATGCTGTAATATTCCCTCACAGAATGCCACAACAGCTGAGTGTGGAGAAAGAAAAGGAAGGGTTGCAACAGGTGTAGGGTGCAGTGATCCAACCATCGCAGCATGTACTCCTCCTAGGTTCCACACAAGCATTATATTTTGGGCCAAAAGAAAAATAATTAAATGAAGTTTGCGAGTGTTCTAGTTCTCGGGAAAAGTTCATTGACTTATTCCAAAGTCAGAACTAAAAACAGCTTCAGTTTTCAAGCAGATAGAAACTAATTAAACCAGTCTAAATTTTAAAGAAACATATATTTAAACCGAAGAAATATGGGAACCACTTCTTCCAACCTCTACTCAAAGCTATAGCAAGAGATGGAGTTGAGTCTTTACCCATACTAAGTCCACAAACACCCATCTTGCCAAATCCCGCCTCACAGTCTAACCAATGCAAGAGACTGCGAGCTTCTTCAATGGTTGCCTTTCCTAATAAAAGCAAGTCACTAACACACAAGAGTCTTGCCCCACGCTGCATTACAGGACGTCTTTGTCCATAGAAAGGGCTGCAATACATATCAACCTTAATCAAACGCTGGAAACTACAAATAATAATCAAGTAAAAATTTGATATCAGTTACAGAAGGTGTCTCACTATGCAGAATAAATTCATACCTCTCAAGCACCATAGTAGCAATGTTTTCCTTCAGCAACGGTCCACCAAGACGTAACCTTCGTTCAAATGTATGGTCCCCAGTTCCTGCAAAATAGAAATCGCAAATTGTAATGCAAAGGGGTAAATAAGAAATTCCATTAAGTGCTACTACAAAGGAATTCTATCAGAAGTTGGTCTATGTGATCATCCAATATTTGACACTGAGCAGTTTGAAATAGCTCACATTTCCCAATCAACAATATAGTTTCAAAGCAATGACATACTTGAGAGAAACAAACCAAGTACATTCGACGGCCATATTCATCAATCTTTCAAGGAAAAAAGAACAGTTCCAAATATAGTTCCCAAAACTAGTTAACACTTTAAACTCAATATTAGACTCTTTGAGACAAGTATACAAGTCGAAGACAGTCCCATTTGAATTGTACACCTTTAAAATAAATAAACAAATCATGTTTCTAGCATTTGATTTCTAATTCTGAAATTTCAATGCTCAACACAATGAACAGTGCCAAGTTCACCGCTACTTGCCTTGAGGCCGAAAACAGCATTTCATCAGTAAGCTAGGCTCAAAGTTCATATTTGTAGCGATAAACCAAACCGGTAGTGTAAATCCAACCTACCAAAAATTTACCAACGATTTGATATACTACATTCTTGTGTAATAACCAGAACAGAAACAATAAAATGACCCACCAGTAATACATTAATCCCAAAATGTCAATCCTAATTTATCAGTGTATAAAAAGATATAACTGCGACGATACCTGCAAGATGAACAACACAGGCCATTCTCTGAGGAGGAACCGACTTCGGAACAAGAAATGCAACTCTTGCACGGTGACTCTCAGGTGGCAATGCACCGAGAAGCTGCTCATCACAAGGCGTCCTGAAAATCCCTTCTCTGAGAGAAGCCGTCTTGCTCTCCCAAACAGTTTTCCAAGTGGGTTGGATCACAGCGGGAGGCCAATTCTGGCCAGCTGCTTCCGGGAAAAGCTGCTTTATCATCCTCTCGAGCAACTCAAGCTTTGAGCCGCCCCACCCTCTCGAAAAAAATTGAGGGCTTATCTTCGTTCTGTGCATGAATGCACCATACACATGGTCCAGAACATAATGGAGCATTCCCAGATTCACAGTCACCATTTTCAGAGAAACCCAGAAATTTTAACACCAAAATTTTTACCAAAAATGGTTTTTTTTTTTTTTTTTAGATCAATTTAAACAAAACCGAGATCGGATTATATGCAAATTTTCAAAAACAGAGAAGAACCCAGAACCCAGAATCCAGTGTGTTGGAAAAAATAAGAAATTATGAATTTAATCATCTGAAAGTCAAGATTTGGGGATGAACAGATTAGAGAAAACTTCAAAATTTGAAATAAACACCCAGGAATTGTGGCGATTGAGAATCGAGAGGCATGGGCGGTGAAGAAATCAATGGAAGACTGAGAAGAAGAAATCCATGAGACAGAAGGAGATGAGAGGTAAAGGGATGGTGAGAGAGAGTGGAGGAGATCCAAAATGCGAAAGCGAAAGGGTCAAACCAAAACATAAACAAAAACTGTGGGCTGAGACTAAACATGGGATTGACAAGGTGGATTGGGGCCAGTGCCACCTCATGCGTCTTTATCCATTCTTCTTATTTTATTCCTAATTTATTCTGTGCTTGCTTTTTGTGACAAGAAAGTTTTACATTGAACGAATTCACAGTTTCCTAGTATTTTAATTTCGTAATGGATTATATGTGTAAAATTTTCTTTACATGTTATGTTTAATTGCGAATTAATGCATGCAAGTTTTTCTTTACATAAATGTATCATTGAACGAGATGCAAGGGAAGCAGTTAAATTATTTTATGTAAGTTTTTTTTCCAAATCATTCATGTAAGTTATTCTCTATTATTATTATTTTTCTAATTTAAAGATAAAGATAATGATCTATTTTTCTAATGACCCTTTTAAAAATTGTTTCAAAACAAGTGTAATACAAAAAAAGAAAGAAAAAAAAAGAAAAAGAGAATTGGCTGTTATAGAAATATTTTATATATTGGTTGTTAAATTTGAAATATTGACATGAAATACGTGAATGACATAGCATTGAAAGAGTGTCTAAAAGTACAGTTATAGGATGTGCATGACTACTTTTTTTTAATGCCTCTTTATTATGTGTATGTTGAGTGTCCCTTTAGTGAAAGGGTCATGTTTTTATACTGAAGATTAAAAAAAGAAAAAATTTATTCATGAGTATTTTTTTTAGAAGCTTTTTTATTTTTTTTGGTAATAAAAATGCATTTCATTTAACAACTTAAAACGGTCCAGATACAAATAGCCACACCAAAAAAAAAAAAAAAAAAAAAAAGATACATCAGCCAAACACCAAATCTCCCACTCAATCGGCACAGCCACTGCAAAAAACGCTGCCATCATAGTAACAAGTCTGAAGACAACGAAAGGAGCGGTCATGCTAAAATGGGGACATAGTTACAGATAGAAAGTAAAGGTTGAGTATAATTTTGCTCGGGTACGATCCCTTCTGTATATTCATCCTTATATAGAGATTACAAAAGAGAGTTTGATGTAGAACAAACTCTTGTATAATAAACAGATAATACAAGTGATAATTACAAGTGATAAATGGATTAATCCAAAATACAAAAATCAGATAAGTTCACAGCTAGGACTCATCAGCATCTTTTAAATATTCTTGCATTTGTTGCGGCTGCTGTTGCGTTTGTTGCGGCTTCTGTTGGCCAGAGGAAATATTTGAATTTCCTCTTGGCGGGCTGGATGGTTTATCACGCCCCCGCAAGTTGAGCGGTCGACAACGAACGGGAAGCTTGGACAGAAGAAAATTGAAACGTGCTGTGGACAAACCTTTGGTAAGGAAATCGGCAAGTTGGTCTTGGGTGGCAACAAACTCCACAGTAAGTTCGCGATGAGTTACCTTTTCACGGATGTAGTGATAGTCCACCTCCACATGACGAGTGCGAGTATGGAAAACAGGATTAGATGCCAAAGAGATCGCTGAAATATTGTCACACCAAATTTTAGGAGGTGATAATGGAATACGAAGATCATTAAACAACTTGCGAAACCAGGAAATGGTGGCAGCAGTATACGCAAGTTGCCGATACTCAGATTCAGTGCTCGAACGAGAAACCCCGCGTTGCTTCTTTGAACTCCAGGAGATAAGATTGTTGCCCAAAAAAATGCAGTAACCCCCAGTAGACTTACGGTCATCAGGATCACCAGCATAGTCAGCATCAGCATAAGCCACAAGATTCAAAGAATTTGGCTTGTACACTAAACCATGGTCAGGAGTAGTCTTCAGATATCGTAAGATACGTTTAACCGCGATCCAATGAGTAGTAGTAGGACGATGCATGTACTGACATACCTGATTGACAGCAAAGGCGATATCTGGTCGAGTGAAGGTGAGCTACTGAAGAGCACCAACCACACTACGAAATTCAGTTACATTGGAAAGTGGTTCACCATCATACAAGCTGAGACGACGACCACTAATGGCAGGAGTGGAGACAGGTTTGCAATCCAACATGTTGGTGCGTGTAAGTAAGTCCATGACATATTTAGCTTGAGACATATGCATACCATTCGCAGAACGATGAACTTCCATACCCAAAAAATAACTTAAAGGACTCAGGTCTTTCATGGAGAATAGCCGAGCCATTTCTTGAATCAAGAAAGAAATGGTAGATGTATGATTTCCAATTATAAGTATGTCATCCACGTAAATGAGTAAATAGATGGTGACGGAGCCATGAGAATAAATAAATAGAGAAGAATCTGCCAGGGATGCAACAAATCCTAAGTTCTCCAAATGATTGGAAAAACATTGAAACCAAGCTCGTGGAGCTTGTTTCAATCCATATAATGAGCGTCGAAGTTGACAAACATGAGTGGGATATTGTGGATCAACAAAACCAGTGGGTTGCCGCATATAAACTTCATCAGAAATGGTGCCATGTAAAAAGGCATTTTGGACATCCAATTGTCGTATAGGCCAAGAAAAATGCACAGCAATGGACAAGATCATACGGATGGTAGAATGAGTAACAACTGGACTGAAAGTCTCACCATAATCAATACCTTCTTGTTGATGAAAACCATTGGCCACTAAACAAGCCTTATAGCGCTCAATTGAGCCATCAGAACGTCGCTTGATGCGAAAAACCCACTTGTTAGGAAGAATATTCATGTAAGACTGAGGAGGAACTAAAACCCATGGTCCCGCACGTTGTAATGTATTAAACTCGTCAGCCATAGCTGTACGCCATTCTGGATACTTTTGAGCCTGTGAAAAACATGTAGGTTCTGCAATAATATTAGTAGAGGACACATGAGCATACTTAGGATTCGGTTTATGAATACCAAGTTTGGCTCGAGTAACCATTGGATGCATTGAATTACTCATATTAGAAGAGGAAGATGTCGGTGGTTGAGACAAGGGAATGGACTGAGGTATATTGACTGAAGGGTGAAGCAGTGACTGAGAGTGTGCAGGCCTAGTGGGGTGGGAAGGAATGAGCTGGATGGCAGGCTGTAAAGAAGAGTTGACGTGTTGGAGAGGGGCAACAGTTACAGGTTGAAGAGGTGGGGGTAGTGAGGCGGTGAGTGGTGGGGTAGATATAGGATTGGGATATGTGTATTGTATATTTTCGCACGTATTATCGGTTAATTATAAAGTTTTGTACTTCAGGTACATTGTTTTGATTTTGAGTGTCAATAATAGTTTTATTATTTTACTCTGATATTCAGCAATAATGTATATATTTAAAAAATCAAGAGATGTTGTCATTGACCAACTGCACCTTGGTGCTTTGAGCTGGCTAGAATCCTACAGTGAGAGAAAGACTGGCCAGCAGTGTATATGTACGTGTGATATACACGTAAAAATACAGAACAATTAACCTTGTAGGCATTCATGTAGTTTTGTATTTTCTCTTATACATACTGTCTTGCATTTTACCATGCTATATGTGTGTTGGTTGGTCTATTACTAGAAAGTAGAAAGACCACAACTGCCTATCTGGGAGAGAAAACTTCAATGTAAGGTGTCTGAACAAATCTTCTCTAACGCAACTCTCCAAAAACACATAAACTCTGTCTCATCCAATCTAATGACGGTTCAATGTAAGAGTCGTCCTAGTCGCCAGTAGAGCTGCCATACCTTGATCGTGAAGTAGATGAATTGCTAATCCAATCATGTGTTATAAGTGAAGGTGACACAAAAACATGTTTTTACCAATAGCGACCCTAACAACAGCAACGGTTACTTTATTACTATTGGCCATTTTACCTGTGACATAAGACGACATAGAAATTTAGTACATAGTGTTTGTAGAATTTGTCTAGGGTTTAATTACGAATGATTTCCAATTTATGTTAATTGGATTGATGGAAAATAACAAGTAGACGCGATTTGTGATAGCAGTAGGATAAATTCAACAATTTGACACTGTTATCTTCAAGTACCACTTTATAGAACAAAGAAGTACAGAAGAGTGTGTCAAGTTTGATGATGGAGACGATGGCTGTGAGGGATGGACCATCTGCTTGTTTTGAGAAAGGGTACAAGAATATGGTAATTGAAATTCACGTTGAAGTTCACTCAATTAACAAACTACTGAGACCAGTTTACGTACCGTGATTCTATGACGTCAATATTTAAATTTATATTTTTTATCGTCACTATTTAAATTTATGTTAATATTCAATTTTACGTAATATTTTTGGATGACATTAACATTTGTAAAGTACTTTATATTAGTTATTCGTAATTGTAGTACTTGAAATTTTTGGTTAATTTTTCATTTCTCACTTCTTTTCTAATTTTATGCTGCACATGCACCATACTTCAAGATTTAAATTTCAAACTAGGAAAATAATAACAATAATTTCTTTCTTTCTTTTTTTAGTAAAATCGATATTCTATATATAAACAAATGAGGACGGATGATAGTTTGAACTCACGACACAATAAGTTGAAGAGCAAAACCCTAACCCACAAGAACAATTCACCACTTGTAAAAAAAGTGAAGAGATGCAACACGAGGACTTCATAAATAATACAGCTACATTCTACACTAATTTTTTTTTTTTTTTTTTTGATATACACCCAGTCAAAATGCCCCTTATTTTAATCCAATAAGGAAAATCAAATACTGTATAAGAATTGAGGTAAATCAACTTTTGTATAATTAATAATTGTGCCCAACACTCATTAGTTGTTTTGTGAAAGGAAAAAAGGAAAGCACGCGCAAGCGAGTGTGCTAGGCTTCAAACTTACATATTTATCGAATAACGATTAACGGTTTTGAAATAAGTAGTACTTATTTTCCCTTTATAAGTGAATGTGAACACAATTTAAACAAAGAGAATATTGATGAATCCGCAAGTTAATATATTTCCTTACGAAATTCATTGTTAAAAATAACTTATATACTTTCCAATTTGAGTATGGTATATTCACCACCTAATTCAACCGTATATGGAATCGTTAAGTAAAATATGTGATTCAGTGGATGTGGATAATGTAGCTAGGTATGTTGTATGTCGACACAAAGGGCACTCAACATCATGTTAATTATAACCACAACAAGTGGCATAGTGGTAAGGGTGCGAACTACGGCTCTCCAATAAACATAAAAACATGGGAGGTCCCGAGTTCGATGCTCTGAGCTGGTGAGTCTGCTCGACCCTGGTCACGGGCAGGGTGAAATTCCACATAGCCTCTCCAGGGAACAAGTTCATGGAAGGAGATAATATTAGTTTCTCCTCACAAAATAACTGATAACAAGGTATCTGTTGAAACTTACTCTTCGATCAAACCAAACCAATAACAGAAAACCATGAACAATGGAAGCACACTTTATTGATTGAATAAAGGAATACAAGAAAACTCACACATACAAACAGTTTTCTTGTCACATAAGTCTCTCACACACTATATCCACATTAACTATACCCTAACGTTAAGGACCCTTTTTATACTAAATCAAAACCTAATCCTAAACTGAGTTGGAATCCTAAACCTATCTGAAACTTGCGTCCAAGTTTCCCATACCTATTACAATTAGAACTCCCACACCAGTTAGGAACCCTTCTCGGATTCTATACCAACTTCTAACAAACTCCACCTTGGTAAGAACTCCGCCTCGAGACTTCTTCTGCTTCCATCGCTCCACCATTTTCAAGTATCAAACCTGTCTTACATGCACCAAACCCAGACAATGACTGAATTTTGATGCACCAACCACCTTTGTTAACATATCTGCAGGATTATCAGCTGAAGCAATTTTCTTTACAAGAATCTCGCCTTCAGCTATAATCTCCTGAACAAAATGATATCTTACATCTATATGTTTGGTTCTTGCATGATGCACTTGATACTTCGCCAAGTAAATAGCACTTCGACTATCACAATGCACATCTATCTTGCGCTGTTTAACTCCCAAATCTGCTATTAATCCCAGTGTCCAAATAGCTTCCTTAATTGCTTCTGCCATTGCCATATATTCAGCTTCTGTAGTTGATAAAGCAACAGTTGGTTGTAGAATTGATCTCCAACATATAGGACCATTCGCCATGGTAAACACATATCCTGTGGTAGATCTTCTTTTGTCTAAGTCACTAGCAAAATCAGAATCTACATATCCAATAGAGAACTTCTCGATTCCTTTATCATTTCGCTCAAAACAAATTCCCGTGCTCCTTGTTCCATGCAAATATCGCAGTATCCATCGAGCAGCTTCCCAATGCATTTTTCCAGGATTATGCATAAATCTACTTACTAATCCAACTGCATGAGCAATATCAGGTCGAGTACACACCATGGCATACATCAACCCTCCAACCAAACTAGAATAAGGAATGTCCTTCATCTTAGTCCTTTCTTCATCAGACTTAGGGCATAACTGCGTGCTCATCTTGAAGTGAGAGGCCAGAGGTGTACTTACAGGTTTGGTTTCATCACGGATGCCAAACTTGTGTAGCAATCTTTCCACATACTGTTTCTGTGATAAACACACCAGCCCTTTCTTTCTATCCCGTGTGATTTCCATCCCCAAAATTTTCTTTGCTTCGCCAAGATCTTTCATCTCAAACTCATTTTGCATCTGAGTTTTGAGTTTTGAGATTTCTGTTTGATCACTAGAGGCAAGGAGCATATCATCTACATAAATCAGTAAATATACATATGTACCTTCCCTTGTTTTCTTGTGATATACACAGTGATCGTATTGGCTCCTAGTGTAGCCAAAATCCTTCATAACCTTGTCGAACCTCAAGTACCATTGCCTCGGTGATTGCTTCAAACCATATAGAGATTTGTTGAGCTTGCATACTAGATTCTCCTTTCCTTTCTCTTCGTATCCTTCTGGTTGACATATGTAAATTTCTTCAGACAAATTTCCATGCAGAAACGCAGTTTTTACGTCCAATTATACTAATTCGAGATCGAACTGTGCCACCAATGCTAGGAGGATTCGAATGGATGAATGTTTCACCACGGGAGAGAAGATTTCATTGTAATCTATTCCCTCTTTCTGAGCGTAGCCTTTTGCTACTAATCTGGCTTTAAACCTTACTGAACTTGCATTATTTATTCCATCTTTCTTTGCATACACCCATTTGCATCCAATGGCCTTTCTTCCTTTAGGTAGCTCCACCAGATCCCAAGTTTTGTTCTTCTTTAGTGACAACATCTCATCATCCATAGCTTCATGCCAATTTTTAGCTTCTTTACTCCTTGATGCTTCTGTGAAATCTGTAGGGATGTCTACTTCGATTACTGGCAATGCGTAGGCTATACAGGAGACGCAATCTTTGAATTTAGCAGGAAGCCCAACCTCTCTTTTTCTTTTTCTCTTGGCGATACAATCTTCTTGATCTGGTACATCATTAATCATATTGTCCTCTTCTTGCTTTTCTTCTTGATCGACACTGATTTGACCCTCATTGTCATGTTTGTCTTCATCTCTTGAATGTTCAGTTTGTTCTTTTGCTAGCTCCACCTCTTGAACAATCTTTCGATCTTCTCTTAGTTGCATATGGGTTTCATTAAACGTCACATTTCTGCTTATTACAACCTTCTTGAGTTCTGTACTCCACAATCTGAATCCCTTGACGCCACTGTTAAACCCTAGAAAGATAGCCTTCCTTGCTCTCGGGTCTAATTTATTTTCTTTCACATGGTAATACGCATCACACCCGAATACCCTTAGTCTGTCATAATCTTGAGCAATTTGTCCTGACCATACTTCCATTGGAGTCTTTCCGTTTAAGGCTGAAGAAGGAAGACGATTTAGAATGTGACATGCATAACTCAATGCTTCTGCCCAAAAACGTTTATGCAGTTTTGCTTGTGACAGCATACATCTGACCTTTTCTAACAGTGTTCGATTCAACCGTTCTGCAATTCCGTTCTGCTGAGGAGTTTCTCTAACACTGAAATGTCGTGTTATACCTTCATTTTTGCAGGTTTCAAAGAAGGGATTAGACGTATACTCTCCCCCATTATCACTTCTTAAGACTTTCAATTTTTTCTCAGTCTTCCTTTCGACTGTGTTTTTCCATTCTAAGAAAATATCCAGCACCTCATGTTTGTGCTTCATCATATAAATCCATGCTCTTTGTGAATAATCATCAATGAAGGATACGAACCATCTCTTTCCTCCTAGGGATTCATTCTTCGCAGGCCCCCAGACATCTGAGTGTACATAATCCAGGATTCCCTCCGTTTGATGTATTGCCATGCCAAAACTTACTTTGGTTTGTTTGCCAAGGATGCAATGTTCACAAAAATCGATCTTCCCACTTTTGGCTCCCTCTAGGACCCCTTGTTTAATCAATCCTTGCAATGCCTTGTTTCCCACGTGCCCTAGCCTCATATGCCATAGACAAGATGTATTTGATTGATCACTTGCTGCTACCATAGCCATCGGAGATTCAATAGTGGTGCCTTCTAACAAATAAAGCAAACCCCTTCTTGGCGCTTTCATTATCACTAATGCTCCTCTTGCAACCTTCAATGTTTGTTTTTCTGAGTAGAATTTACAACCTTGATCTTCAAGAGTTCCAAGCGAGATTAAATTCTTCTTAAGATTTGGGACATATCTCACCCCTTGTAGCTCTCGGACTACACCATCATGATGTCTGATTTTAACACTACCAATTCCTTTCGTTGCACATGGATTATCATCCCCCATATATACCATTCCAGTGAGGGTCTTGAACGAAGAAAACCAATGACGTTGATAGGTCATATGATGCGTGCATCCAGTATCAAGCACCCAGTGATTCATATAATTTATTCCGTCTGATGCAGTTAGGGCACAGACGAAATCTTCATTGTTAGCCTCGACAATGTTTGCCTCTGAGTCTTCATATTTCTTCTCTTTGTTCTTGGCTTTGATTTTGGGACAATCTTTTTTCCAGTGACCTTTCTCATGATAGAAGGCGCACTCATCTTTATCGAGAAACTTTCTGTTGCTTGAGGCACCTCTCGAACGAGACTTGCCTTTCTTCTTAGTTGCTGGTTTTCTTTCCTTTGATCTTCCTCTTACCATTAGTGCTTCGTAATTGTTTCTCTCTTGTCTGTCTAAATTGCGGACTTCATGATTCATCACTGCGCTTGAGATTTCATCAAACTTAAGAGTTTCTCTACCATAAATCCATGTCGTAACAAACGACTCGTAAGATTCAGGTAGGGAATTCATCAGAATCAACGCTTTATCTTCATCTTTGATCGTCTCTTCTAGGTTCAGAAGTTCAGCAATCATCTTGTTAAATTCTTCAAGATGGTCAATCATCTTAGTTCCTTCCTTGTACTGAAAACGATACAATTTACTCTTAAGATAAAGTCTGTTTTCTGCACTCTTCTTCAAGTACTTCGATTCCAACGTATCCCATAGTTCTCTAGCTGATGAGATATTCATTACACCATATTTTTGTGCTTTTCCAAGACATAGTCTAATCGTGGAACATGCATGTGCATTCAGCCGCTGCCATTCCTCCTTCTTCATTGTTATAGGCATGTCTTCAAGCACCACCAGTAAACCTTGTTGAATCAGTACATCCTTTACTTCGCACTGCCACATAGCGAAGTTATTTGTCCCAATGAATTTCTTGATCTCAAACCGAGCACTTTGCACCGAAGTCTTGGTTACCTCAGTACCCCTATCATCTCCACATTCAGTTTTTGTCATCGTTTTGATTTGACCACGCAACCTATGGCTCTTGATACCACTTGTTGAAACTTACTCTTCGATCAAACCAAACCAATAACAGAAAACCATGAACAACGGAAGCACACTTTATTGATTGAATAAAGGAATACAAGAAAACTCACACATACAAACAGTTTTCTTGTCACATAAGTCTCTCACACACTATATCCACATTAACTATACCCTAACGTTAAGGACCCTTTTTATACTAAATCAAAACCTAATCCTAAACTGAGTTGGAATCCTAAACCTATCTGAAACTTGCGTCCAAGTTTCCCATACCTATTACAATTAGAACTCCCACACCAGTTAGGAACCCTTCTCGGATTCTATACCAACTTCTAACAGTATCTGCATACGGAGACATGCATTGGTTAACTATTCGCTCAAGAAAGTTCGAGAAAATATTATTTTCCACATAAGCATATTGACTTTCGACTTCAAGAAAGATAAGTTTTGATGGAATATTCCTAATCCCAGCACTTCAGGAATGTTCCAACAAAATTTCCCTTTCTTGAAGTCAAAAATCAAAATCCATACATGAAAAATAAGATTATTTTCGAACTCTTCTTGAACGAATTGTTAACCAATACATATGTCCATATGCAGATATCTTCTTATCGATTATTTTTGCGAGGAGGAACTTATTTTATCTCCTACCACGAGCTTGTTCCCAACAGATGAATATCAGAAACGAATACTCTCGTTCTCAGGAAATCCATAAAATGAACAATCGTGTATTTAAAAAACACAAACAATCTTGTTCGCGTTAGTCACATTATCAAAGCCGTACCAATATTCTAACGAAACATAATTTTGATTTGAAGAAAATGGACGCATTGGGAGCATAACAACCTCTCCTTATCAAAGAATTCATTGGCCAACTTATGTAAAATATAGAAATATCAGAAAGCTAATGGTATTTAATGTAGAAAGATAATGGTGACAATAATACCGAAATCCAACTAGATAGCTAGAAAAGAAAAGAAAACGGAAAGGGAAATTTTATTTAAATCATTTCTGTATCTCTACATGACCAGATTAAATCTTAATTAAATGTGAATTATCTTTTTATGCTATTGTATAATTACTGTCAAGAATAAGATGCAATTAAAACTAAAATCAAAATTTATCAATCCACCCTATATCTAGTAATCAAGCCCTCCCTTCACGCCATGTCTTCTCTTACATTCTATCATGACTAAAACCCTTCATCCAGACACTCAGGATGTTGAAGCTAGCAAATACTAGAAAAATCAAAATCATCATAACTAATTAACTATTAGCCAAAAACCTAGCTATGGTTGGAGAAATATGGGAAGAACAACCAAAATATGGACCCCATTAGAATTATAGCCATGTTTTAAATATATAATTATTATAACCAAAAGTTGATATGAAAATACTATTATACTCATAAAATTATAAGTTCAAAAATGAATAGATCGAAGTTAATACAAAATAACCACTTGCAATTATCATCCACACATCCAAGTCCCAAACGATCCTTAGTCGATCTATCAATTTTGAACTCATACTTCTTCCTCATTGCAATCACAGCTAATAACTGCAAGTGGCGACTTTGTGTGTTAGTACTTTTAAGGGTATATTAGTACTTCAATATCAACTTTAGATTATAATTCCAAATTGTTGTTTTTTTTTTTCTTCCAAATTTCCCCTATATATGATTGTGAATATATTCAAGCTAAGCTAAACATAATCACAAAAACATACTTTGCCATTTTGTGCCATCTCGCAGTAAAATTGGTTCTTCCAATGTGCTCACGAATCTCCTCATACTTCTTCTTGGAAGGAATGAGCCTCCATTTGAAGCAATTGGTTGAGTACTGCACATTGAAAGCCCCAGTAGATGGCAAAACCCTAGGTGGTGAGATGCAATAGGAGCACTGTACACACACACTATCTTCATGAGCCGAATCCTTCCTCGAGTACGTACTCACTCAATTTTCTTTAAGCCATTGCTGCATCTTACACAGACATATAGACATAAAGAAACTAATGAAAATGCAGAAAATATTCACAATAATACCAATACTCTAGTTATTACTTAAAGGAAAAACAAAATAAGGGATAAGGAAAGAAAGAAAATAAACACTGTAGAGAAGAAGTACGTACGCAGTAATTTTTCAGGTAAATCAAGGATTTGATAATATATCAACAGATTTGGAAATAATAGTTGTTCTTGGACACTCTTACTAATAGGAAACTGAAGAATGGAGGTTTTTTCCTCCATTATTTTCTAACTCAATGTATTCCCCCATAGTATAAAATCCATGGAAAAAAAAGTGACTTGGAAATTACAAACTGGGTTAATTTGCAAGATGACACTACTGCTGGAGAAAGGAGAATAACAAGAGAATCATAGAGAAAGAGAAATACTAAGAAGGCGGCCATGGTTTCTATGAAGGATGACAAAAATTGGGTCCGTATTTATAACATGATGTTGAGTGCCCTTTCTGTTGGCATACAATACTAGCAATGTCCACATCCACAGAATGGCATATTTTACCTAACAATTTCCATATAGAGTTGAATTAGGTGGTGAGTACACCATACTCAGTTTGGGAAACTATACAGTTATTTCTAACAATGAATTTCGAAATGAAATATATTGACTTACAGGTTCGTCAATATTCTCTTAATTTAAATTGTGTTCAACTTCAATTATAAAGGGAAAAAAGAGAGTACTAATTATTCACAAAACCATTGGTCGTTATTCAATAAATATGTACTTTTGAAGGTCATAACATGTTCTTTTGTTTGTTTGTGACAAAACTTCCACACTGTCTCTGTTGTGTATGGTGATAAGATGTAAGTTGGAAAACAATAAAGTAAGACTCGTAGTGGGCAGCAATAAAATTGTTAAACATTAAAGTTGCTATTTTGGAAAAACTAAATAGCCATGTATTTTTTGCTTTTTGTTTGTATGTGATGGCAGTGTCTAGAATTATCTTTTTGGGTATTAATTATTAGGTCCAGCTTTATTGTCTCTTAGAGAGAGAAAAGAAGAGTCTTTTTTTTTTTTTTTGGAAGGAAACGAGAAAAGAAGAGTCTTTAGAAAGAAACAAAAAGACACTAGTTGTGCTTTTCCTCCTCCCTCGTACCAGATCCTTTTTTGTGTGCAGAAAATAGATGTTGGATTTTTTTTTTTATTCATCTTTCTAGCTTGTTCTTCTTCACACCTTTGTGGGTTGATCTTGGGCTAGTGTATTGTATTACACTATTGTTGTTGTTCACAAAATACGGCTAGTTTATTTTCATTTGCTTGTTAAGCACAGACAGACACAAAACATGATGATCAATCTATTTCAATGACTTCTTTAAACACATGAAAACTGAATGATGAAGTTGTATCCCTGTTAATATAATGCAACGAAAACGTTATTTTTCACCCTCCAAATTAAGTCATGCGTATTGCAAGAATAGTCATTTCTTTTGTATTCTTCAAGACGAAAATGCTGCTTTTATATGACCTGATAGGGTTGTGGAATTAGTTATATCTAATTATTCTTCGATTTGTGCATTTCGTATCTATCTATACAAAGGTTTATGTTTATGTTTTTCTTTTACTTTTTCACTGTTTCCTTCTTTTTCATTTTTTTTTTCTATGGTTGTCTTTTAGGTAACACATTTGCATTTCATCTAATGTATTTCTTTTGCAGTTTTACAAATGTAATTCAACTGTGAAAAGTGCGACTATGAAGCAACTATTAAGGAAGAGCTTGGAAAAAAACGAATTGCAGCATGTGGAAACCTAGTGGTGTTATTTATGTGAAAGGAATTTTGAGCACAAGAATGGACTTGTAAAACACGCGGAAGATAAGCATAAGAAGGAGCTCGTCGGCCAGTTCTTTTGTATGAGTTGCTGGCTGGAACTTATACTATAATAAAAAAGACAAGTAGCAACACAATTGCTCCCAATACCACAATAACTAAGTGGCGAGATAACCTTAGACCAACTCCAATGGTGGGCTAAAAGCCAAATTACCTCCCAAAATTTTCCCCCAAACCCACTCCAACCCAAGGGGAAATTTTGAGCTAAATGCTAAATGCTAAACCAATGCCAAATTCCCCCCGAAATTTAGCCCAGAAATCGGGGTGGACTCTACCCAATATTTATCGCAATTTAAATTTTTTTAGATTAAAATGTTCATAAAATTAATTTACGATAATCTACATATTTATTTTTTTTTTAAATTTAATTTAACAAAAAAAAATAGCCTAAGTTCATTCTTTAATAATCCCGGGCTAAAATTTTAGGGTAGAACTGTTGGAGTAGAAAATCTGTTTTTGGGCTAAAAGCTAAATTTTTCGGACTAAAAAATTTGACTTTTAGCCCAACCATTGGAGATGGTCTTAAGGGACGTTTTGATATAGACGCCTCATTTTTAATATCATAGACTAAACATATATTCCTTCTGCAAATTTGATTAAACATTTTCCCTACAATTTTGGTACTTTAATTTTATTTCATTAGAAGTCTATTCACATTAGTATTCTTTTTTTTCCTCCTATTTTTATGCATCTCTTATTATGATGATTTAAGATATTTTTTATTTTTTATTAAAATATTTATTTTAGTAAATTAAATAGAATGTAACAAAACTCGTTGTTAGATATGTTTGATTATAATGGTACATTTAGTTATTTGGTACATTTGAATTTTTGGTCCATTTTGTTTCTTGGTACATTTGAATTTTTGGTATTTGTTTTCAAAACATAAGTTTTATTACTTTTTGTCCTAATAATGAGGAATTACTTTGATTAATTATTTTTTTATAGAAAGAGTAGTTAACAATGTAAAAGTTTAAATTACTTTAATTAATTATTTTTTTGTTGTGTAGAAAGAGTCATTAATTAACAGACAATAGCCTTTTTGTTAATTCAAAATTATATGATTTATTGTTATTATTTAGCATTATCTACAATAATAAAGATTTCTCTCTGATCAACTAAAAGTTATTCTAGAGACTTATTTACCAAAAAACAAGACCATCTAGAGTATTGTGTATGAATCAAACATATTTTAAAAATTCCAAAAAGATGAATATTAATTTTAATATAGTTTATAATTGGGTACGTTTTCGTTTGACGTTGGTACGTTTTCATTTAATGTTGGTACATTTCCATTTAGCATGGGTGTACATTTAGATTCGAAAAGTTTTAATTTTTAGATTTAAACATAGTTGAAATTATTTAAAATATATAACAGATATTTAAATGTAAATTAATTTAAATTAATTTGAAGTAGTTCATGTCTGAGTATCTTAATCAAATGTTTCAAAAAGCATAAATGTTTAGTCTACAAAAGTCTAAAATGAGGCATCTAATTCTAATTTTCTCTAACCTTAGTCGTAAATTTGAGCTTGATCAACGAAAGTGGGCTTTGTTTTTTTTATTATTTATTTCTATGAATTTCCAATTGTTGCTTAACATTTTCATATACATAAATAAGTCGTATTTCTTTTACTTAATTTCTTTATTATTATACATTCAAATTATCAAATCATCATTCACAATTAGGCAATCTGAAGTACAATAACACCAGATCCTTAATCAAGAAAACAAAATATGATAGCAACATTTACATATATAACACGATCAAGCAACAAAAAGCTCAAATCTTGATACTTAAGATCACCAAATTTCAACTTGGTTCCTCGCGTTGCTGTTCTCGAACAATATTAAATAATATTTTTGCTTCTAATTATTCAGTAATAGTATCAGCTCGCCTTGATGGTTATGGGTTCGAGTTATTTTAGGAAAACTTTTTATACTTTTTTAAAAGAAAGAAGCCAAATAGATCGCACGGGGTTCAGCTCAAGGTCAAGTCCAAATTCGACTCTATGGCAGTTGCAGTGGGTTTGCAAAACATCTGTTCTAACCAAGTATTTTGGAGTCATATGTACTTCTTTATTTATATTTATACCCATTGTATAAAATCACCACAATTGTCTTAGTAATTTCTTAAAGAAAAACAATTCATGTTTAAAACACCCATAGAGGTTTTGAAACAAATAATGTTGTAATCAAGCGACTGTTGAATTTCACTTTGCAATGCTTATCTAAAATTCATTACTGTTAAATATCACTTGTGTCCAAAAAAATGAAATTTCAAATAAATTCATAAAAAAGTAAAAGAAAAATATTCTTTAAAGTTTAGTAAATTATTTTGAGTGCCAAAAAGTTTGTGTGAGCAAATGAGGTGTCCAAATGAACAAGAATGTTCAAAGATGATTTAGAAGAAACTTGAATGTACACAGAATCAGTCATTGAAAAATCGAGTTGCTAGAGAGTTGGGCCACTTTCACTCATCACGGGTCGCCTTCTAATCTAAATGTTCACATTTAAATTAAGAATCGAATTCTCTGTCTTATCGGATGACTTCTTCCAACAAGGACTCGAAGACTCCTTGTTGACAGAGACTCAGATTGATAGTCAACCGAACTTGAAGTAGTGTTGTTTATCCAAACTGGAAGGTGCTTATCGATCGCCTAACTCTATGTCTCCAATGTTATTTACCCAAACTAAAAGGTGTCGCTAGTTGTCAACCACAATGCTGTTTATCCAAATTGGAAGATGTACTTGTGAAAGTTAGGAAGGTTAGTGTTTTTCTCAAAGATGAGGTGATTTTTGCATAGAACAGATTTGTGTGTTGTGTTGAAGGTCCTTTGAATGTTGCCAAACCTCTTCTATTTATAGAAGTGATTTTTCGTGTTGATCACCCCATACCGAAATAGAGTCTTACTTGGACTATGCCTCATTGACACTCATTGATCCAATCCTGACTTTTGTGTATAGCTCGGCCACTCCTATTAGACTTACGACTTTGAGCCTAGTCACTTTCCTGTATTCAATTCACTTTTGATCTTGATCAGTCAAGAACCTTGATTGCTAAGATATTACGAATCTTATAAACGTTCATCCTGATCCTTAAACAATTTTACCCATATTGCAGTTAGCTGAATCATTCTATCTTGATCCCCTGAGAGCCCTTCACCTATTAGGATTCAACCATCTTTCTTCGGGCTGGACTTCGTTCAAATTTCAGAAAGATTTAAACATAGGCCGAAGACCTTTACTTTATCAAGCCCATAGCTACGCTTGGCCCACACCCAACACTTTGGTCCAAACACACGGTAATTCAACCAAGATAACATTCAAATTTTCCATAATCTTCAGCATAATACTCGATCCAATGGCATAGAATTTTGTTCATTCAATGACCCCAATTGCTTGGGCCGATGCGTAATATTTGGTCCAAACAGTAAGTTATGGTATTGTGTAGCAAAAGATAATAAAAGAAAATTTAACGAGATGTACTCAAGTTGTCATAATCCTCCGTTACTCTTGATTCAAATTGCCAAACAGCGTGATTGGAATATATACAACCCCATGGAAGACAAAGTCCTTGGTTTGCAACTAAATTTTTTGAAGAAGCGATTGTATGGTTCTTCAAAAGGATGGTTAATAGCTATGGAGATGGATTTGGTAGTAACCTTTATAAATCTCTTTTCAAGGATCAAAGTGAGCAAAAGAGAGAAGATTCCATCATCAAACTCCCTGCACTCCCTCGCCTGCAAGAAAGAATGTCTAATGTGATAAACTCTACTTTTGTGATTAAGGCAACAATGTTTGTAGACCCAATATTAGATGTCAATAAATGTATTTGTTCTGATCATACATGAGCTAAGTAAATTGGCTTCCATTAGACTCAAGGAAAAAGATACATCATCATGGACGTACATTAGATAAATGTTTGTAGACCCAATATTAGATGTCAATAAATGTATTTGTTCTGATCATACAGCTTTGCACGACGCAGTGCCTACGTCGCACAAAGTTTTTTTTTTTTTAAATTCTTTTTTGCCCTTTTGCTTATGAGTACAAAATAAATAAATTAAAATCTACTTAGTAAATACCATTGTACTTGATGGGAAACACATTGTACGAAATTAGTTTCAACGATCCAACCGTCAAACTTATTTTTATATGCTTCGAGATCACAAAACAGCTTTGCGCGACGCAGTTGCACCTATGTCGCGCAAGGTTTTTATTTTATTTTATTTATTATTTTATTTTTATTTTTTTGCCCTTTTGCTTATGAGTACAAAATAAATAAATTAAAATCTACTTAGTAAATATATATACCATTGAACTTGATGGGAAACACATTGTACGAAATTAGTTTCAACGATTCAACCATCAAACTTGTTTTTATATGCTTCAAGATCGCATACGCCAAAAATCGTAAAAAACAAACATTCAGCGATCAAGTAACGAGACAAAACTTTTTCACGGTTATAAACTAAAAATTACGATTTAACGGTTATTTTAACTCCAATGTAGGGACAACCATTCGTATAAAATTTAGTATAAAACAAATATAGGGACAAAATGAATCTCCAATGGTTTGGAAAGTGAGTCTCTAAAGTACAGGGACTCGCTGAATACTAGGTGTATATACCCACATATAGGGACTGAAAATAATTGACCCAGTATGACAATTTAAGTGGAAAAGCAAGCGTGGGACCTAGTCACATGGCCTTGTCCTTTTTTTTCTTTTCAACGGTTTAAAATGAAGAGTCCAGATTGATTCTTGTTTTTCAAATTTATTTTTTACCATTGAAAGATCAACGGTTTCAATTAAATAACTATTTCAATTTAGGTTACTCTCTCATGTTGGTTTCAATTTTTTTTTTTCTTTTCATATTGCCTCTATTGAAAGATTAATAGTTTCAATTTGGGTTATTCTCTCATGTTGTTCTATCATTATTCCTATAAATACTAAATTATCTAACCAAAACTTACCACAACTTCATCTCCTATACTCAGTTCACTTGTACTCAATTCACTCATTCTAGTTACGCTTTGTGAAGAAAAATATTGGTGTCAGAATTTGTATTTTTTTGGTTAAAATGTTCACAAAAATATTTACGAGAATGTAATGTTAAATTAATTCAAAAACTGTGCACCTAATCAAATTATCACATAAAAATGTGAAAACCTCAAATTTAGGAATTCTACTATAAGGACTTTCCTATTGAAGGCAATATTCTTTTAGGGACAAAAAGATTCTTTTTAAGTCCTTAAATGAGTACTCAAGGGTGGTGGTGAGAGTCCATATTGGAGATGCTCTTAGTCTAGAGTGCAGAGCTCTTTTGTTATTTCATTTCTGAAAGTTTTAAGTTAAATTTAATAAATTTATTTAATTGAAACAACAATTTTTAATTAATATTTGTTAATTTACTTTTTGTACAAGTGGGACATATTTTGACACACCCCGACCGAGATCAGGGCATGCTGGCCGTCACATGGAAGTGACGTAACCATGTGCACAGTACGGAAGCTAATAAATAATAATAAAAGTACAAATAAATAAAAAAACCCAGCTATACACAAGGTAATAACATACATGTGCAAGCGTAAGTGTGAGAAACAAAGTTCAGAGCATGGAAGACCTAGTGCAGTCCAAGAGAAACAATACTAAATAAACACACTCAAAGGTGGTCCTACACTGGTGATAATCTGTCAGATAAGCCGGGAAAATCCTCTGGGGAGCCACCAAAAGCGCTAGCCAAATTAGAACCTGGAGGGGCGCAAAACAGAAAGCATGAGTGGGCAAAAACAAAGCTTTTCAAAAACCATTTCCATAAACAAAGTTCTAACCCCTCGCCGTAAAACCTGTATACTTCCCAGAAAATATAATATACATATATATATATATAAATCATGCTCAGAAATATGCCATGCCAAATGCCTCGAAATAAAATGCAAATACTCAGGTAATGCCAAACAATGTCATGTAATCTGTCAGCCGGAGTCACCTAACGTGACTTGTACGGCTGAATCTAGAGTCTAAATCTCTAACTCACTAACTACACCTGCACACGAGTCGAAACCACCTAAAGTGGTCTGTACGACAGGACTGGGTGTATAATAAGTACGCTCAAGTGCTACGATCACGTGAAGACTGGGCGAATAATCGCGGGTCACCTACGAGTCGGAACCACCTAAAGTGGTCCGTACGACAGGACTGTCCACCTAACTTGGATCCAAGATGAGCGTGTGGTGCGGGAGGTGAACATCACGTGAAGGACTGTGCCCAACTCTGGGCGGGAGCACTAACACCGGGGCTGCAGGTTATGAGCTCTCTATGCATCTCAAATCACTACTGAACATAAACATAAATCATAACTCACCTGGCACTTACCTGTGCGTCCACAGCACCAAACATTTATATGTATGCAACTAATAATGCATAATTAAATGGGCAAACATAATGCATGACATATAAACGTATAAACGTTTCATTTCACTTTATGGGAAAAACATAAGCATATAGGCATATACGGAAAACCAAAAGCCCACTCACTGGTATGTAGAAGGGTCGTAACCCCCTTGCCTCGAGTGACCGCACTCGTCCTCGGGATAGGTCTCACCTATATGCGAAACAACTATAAATACGTTAATTTTAAAGCACATAACCAACCATACGAAATAACTTCTCATACAATGCTCAAATGGGGTGTATGAATACACCAACGTGATCTACTCAACCTCACGAACATCCCCATATTTTTAAAATAATTTTTCGACGATGCACGCGCCCCCACGCGCTGGCCAAGGCACGGCCACACGCGTAGGCACGTGCTTGGCACACTGACGGCGTCAGGAATATTCCGTTAAATCTAACCGATGCCGTTAACGCCGTTAGGAATATTCCGTCCAAACTGACAGAATATTCCGTCGTCTTCTCCGGCCAAACTCCGGCGCCGTCGCCGGCACTGGAAAACCGGGAAAATTTCAAAGCTTCATATCTCACTCGTTTTTCAACCAAATTTCACAAAATTGGTACCAAAATGAAGCTTACAACAAGAGGAACAAATTCATACCACTTTCAAGCACCAAAACCAACAGAATCTCACCGGGAAAACACCACCAACTCCGGCCAATCCTGCAACTCACGATCCCGACGTCCAAAACCTTCAAACGAACCACCCCGAGGCTCCTAAGGACCTCACCAAGCTTCCTACAAGCTTGAAATTCCCAAAAACAAAAGAATTAACGTGTGCATGAACAGTGACCAAATCGGGGGATCCCGAGTTCGACGTGAAAACGAAGGTATCCTCACCTGAAATGGGTATGGTTGAACTCCTAAAGACCTCACGAGCACAAATATGTAAATTGTTTCCTCGATCTGTGAAGGTTTCAAGGGTTTTGGGTGTCGTCCGTACAAGAAAATAGGAATGGGAGGGAGAGAGAGGCTCGAGACAGGGCAGAGAGAGAGGAAATGAGTGTGGTATGTGTGTGGTCCAAAATCAGCGAAGCAAAACCCAAAAACAACCACACAACGAAACAACCATACTAGGGGCAAAACTGTCATTTCACCCCTACGGTACGAAAAGTCCGGGACGGGCTGTCACACATTTGGCGTCCACGTCAGCACAAGTGTGAAACTCACAGTTACCACATCATCACTTAACAGCTAACTTAACAGACTTTTTAAAGGTTGTATGAAATCGAAATGAAATAAAATTAAAGGTATGAGGTTGAAATGTTTTTAAAATGTTGTATGAAGTTGCAATTGCAGTTAAACCTGAGAAGGTTAAATGTAATTTACCATTTTCTTTTTGTTTCTCGTTTGAAACCAATTATTCATTTTCAAATTTAGTTTAATTTTTTAATGGCTAAATTATCAAAATATTTAAATATATCTGGCATGTCAAAAAGTTAGCCGTTTTATTATTAAATTGAACGGATTGGTAATGTGAGACTGTGTACAATGATGAAGTGACCAAAAAAAAAAGAGTGAATACATTACAAAATTCATTTAAGTAATTCACCAGTTACCAAATAAGTACTTTCTTTTGATGTTTTTCTTTTTTGTTACAACGATATATTTATACAAAAAGGTGGCAGAATAAATTAGTTTTGAACCTACTATTTATGAAATTCAAAATTAATACATTTCATTTATAAAGTATAGAGTAAGACAATTAGACTGTAATGTTAAATGACTATATCATATTAGCATGTGGTACGAAGTTTTATTCTACGCTTTGGTCCATCAGATTTTGGGTTAAGGGACAAAACATGTGACATGTTTTTTAATTTGGGCTTGGTTCCAAGTCTTTATCATGGAATTGAATTTATTCAACACTTTTTCTTTTATTTTTTATTTTTATTCAACACTTGTCACTCTAAGAATTCAATAATTCCTTGTGTGGTTTTAAGAAGCACACTGAGATAATAATTCACCTGCCCCAAGAAATTGTTTTGTTAAATAGATCATGGAGTTAGATTTTTTAGGAATGCACTACATCACATGTTCGAGATATGTTTTGGTGTGCTGAAAATAAGGCACGGTATACTAAATGTGATAATACAATTGATTGAAAATTTAAAAAAGAATTTTTTTTAACCAATTGTGTTGTGACACTTGGTGTACCAGGCGCGTTCCCCAGCAAATTGAAAAATTTCTTTACATACTGTGACTAGCTATTTTTGCTTTGTACGATCTTAATTTTGTTGATCATCCGCCGTTATTCTATTCAAATAAATATAAAAAAATGCGTAGATATTGTTTTTATCATTCCAGTTTATTCTAATTAATTTAATTTAAACTATGGTGATGAAATTCGAACTTGAATAAAGAAAGTGACACCTGTATCCAATTTGACAATACCCAAATATGCGATTTCATGGCTTTATGAGAATGAATAATATATATAGGAGAAACCATCGTGATTCATGCCCTAATGAAGTTATTGGGAGTCCAATCCAGTGATTTTTTTTTTTTTTTTTTTGAGAAGTAAAATAAAATTAAGAGAGGGAAAATCTTCGGGAACACCCAATGCCCCTAGAGTCAAACAACAAGGCACTAGTAGCTGCAAAAGGAATGCAGCCAATCCAAACATGAAAGTTATTTAACACATGCCCACACAAGGTGACGGCATCCACTACAAAATTTGCTTCCCTAAAAATATGCTTCCAACTTATAAAATCAAATGAAGCGGCCATCCATTTGATATCTTCAATAATTGTACGACAACGCCACGGAACGCAACACTTTCCCGTGATCGCATCAATGACAATCTTCGAGTCTCCTTCAATCAAAACCTTCTTGATACCCCGCGATTTAGCCACCAACAGAGCATCCCTAGCAGCCAAAGCCTCTATAACTGTGATCGTGTTCTGTCCCAGTCTTCCCGAACCTGCCAAAAAAGGCTGACCCAAATGGTTTCTAATGACAAAGCCTGCTGCAGCAGAAGTACCCAACACATAACCATCAAAATTTATTTTATGGTAGTCAAACTCCGGGTGAAGCCATCTACTTTTGCTACTACTCTTGTGATGGCATGCCGCCCTCACTTCAGAATTAGCAAGCAAGAAGTTTTTAGCTAAATAGATTGCAGCTATGAAGCTACGGAAAAGGGTCGCCTTGATCTTATTGAAGACAAAATCGTTCCTTTCATTCCACGTTTGCCACCAAATAATAAGGACCTTACTAAGATTAGAGAGGTCGTCTTTATCTATATAATCAAGGCTATCAAAAGCCAGTCATTGATACTTGGCACAAGGGATATAGCTGGCAACTTATTATCCATCTTCCACACCTCCGGAGCAAAAGGACAAGTTTTAAATCTATGACCAAGATCCTCCTCAGCACTATTACATAATGGACATAAGGTAGAATTGTTATTGTTAAAGCTATTTAACTTAACTTTAGTCGTTAATTTATTTCTAACTAACAGCCAACCAAAGAGCTTAACTTTGTGATGAATATTTAGTTTCCAAATCCTACTAAGAAGCCTCTTAAACGGGTGACACTGACTATCATCAAGTTGAATTCTATGAGCTGATTTAACTAAGAAAACACCATTGGAGGTTAGATCCCAAATAAACATATCTTCAACATCACTGATTAGGATAGGAATAGCTAAAATTTTGTCAACAACATCAACTGGCAAGAGTTGGTGAAGAAGGTCAACATTCCAATTTTTATCCACCATCACATTGCTTGGTTTAAGGTTCCAGTCAATAAGATGCTGAGACTAATTGGCAATGATATTGGATAAGCGAAAAGGAAAAATCCAATTATGGGACCAAAACGCAATGTTTTGACCATTTCTCACAATCCATCTCACACCTATCTCCACAATATGTCATGCTGCTAATATACCCTTCCAGGCGGTAGAGTGATTATGCTTACATTTCATATTCCAGATAGATTTGTGTCTCAAATATTTAGCTTTAACAATTTTCACCCACCAGTTGTCATTATCATTATTAATCTTCCAGACCAGCTTGGCCAAGAATGCAAGATTAAACTTTTCAGCTTTTCTAATACCAAGGTCACCTTCAGACAATGGGGTACAAACATCGTCCCAGGCCACAGGGGAAAAGTTAGACTTTTTATTCCAAAGAAATCTCTTATTCTGCCGGTTAATGGCTTGCAAAACCTTAGAAGGGCATTTAAAACAAGCCATGATATGATTAGGCATACCGGCAAGGCTAGACTTGATAAGGGTAATCCTACTAGCTCTAAACAAAGAGTTAGCTTTCCAGTCGGCAAGTTTGTTCTGAATTCTAAGAACGAGTTCTTTTGCGTTAACCGAGTCTTTCCAGCAAATAATATTGTGAATACCAAGATATTTACCAATTGTATTTTTATGCTGAATTTGAAGGACATTAACTATATCATTTCTTAGACTAGCAGGGGTATTATTACAGAAATAAAGAGAGGATTTATGGAAGTTGATTTTCTGACCTGAAGCAGCAGGGTCGCAATCCTTCTAGCAGCTTTCAAGGAGGCTCTGCTAAAGATGAGACAGTTATCAGCAAACATTAAGTTAGCAATTCGGTAACCAAAAGGAGATGAGAGAATGCCAATATGATTGCTCAAGGTATTTGCTAACTTATTAAAATGTCTTATTAGAGGTTCCATACAAATGATGAAGATATACGGGAAGAGAGGGTCACTTTGCCTAATACCTCTACTTGGGTAAAAGTAGCCTTGTGGCATCCCATTAATCAAAATAGAAAAAGTGCAAGAAAAGATACACTCCATAACTCTATTAATCCAATCATGATTAAAACCAAATTTCCTAAAGGTCATTTTGATGAGCTCCAATCTAGAAAATCATAAGCCTTTTCAAGTTCAAGCTTAACAACCATTTGTCCCATTTTGCCTTTTCTATTCTTAAAGCTACAAAAGAGTTCATGAGCAATGAGTATATTATCATGAATAGACCTACTAGGAGCAAAAGCACCTTCATTATGAGAAATGAGTTGTTCAAGAATAGGTTTCAGCCTATTAACTATAATTTTTGTGATTACTTTGTAGACCACATTTCAAAGGCTAATTGGCCTAAAATTATCAACTAAATCAAGATGATCAATCTTGTGGATAAGGGCAATATTAGTGTGGTTTATAAGCCTTAAGCTAGAGCCATTATCAAAGAAATCCTTGACCAAGTTAATAACAGAGTTTTTCACAGTATTCTAACACTTCTGGAAAAAGATAGCATGAAGCCCATCCGGGCCAGGGGCTTGAAGGCCGCCAATGTTATTAACCCACGAGTAAATTTCCAGCTCAGACACAAGCATCATTAGGGAAATATTTGATCATCGGTAACAAATGGTTGGATAACATTAAGAAACTCCTCCACAGTGCTTTCATTAATTTGGTTATTATTAGAAAATCTCTGTTTAAATTCTTGAATGAAAACCTCTTCTAGCCCTTTACTCTTTTCCCACCAAATGCCATGATCATCTTTGATTTTGAGAATTTTATTCCTTTTTTTCCTCATGGTGGCCTTAATGTGGAAGTATTTGGTGTTACGGTCACCAAGTTGAAGCTAGTTTGCCTTGGGCTCAAGGAGCCAAGGAATCTCTTCATCATTATAAAGCTTTAGTAAGTTATCATTTAGCTGTTGTTCCTTATCAAGAAGTCTCATATTATCAGGATGATTCATGCAAAGTTCTTGAATATGTTGAAGTTCCTTTTGAGATTCCTTTATAAGATTTAGAATATTTCCAAAATTCCTTCTACTGCAGACTTTAACTTTTAGCTTAAAAGTTTTAGCACACACTCTATATACTCATTTAGGTTACCATTAAAATTACAAACCCAACTATCCTCAACAATTTTCAGTGATTAAGCCAAATAGCTTCAAACAACAACTTATTATGGTATTGAACTAAAATACTTTGGAAGGAGAGCTTAATGGGGCAATGGTCGGAGCCAAAGATTGAGAAAACCCCAGCATCAGGAAATAAATTCAGCCATTAAACCCCCGGTCCAAGTATAAGGAATGCCGGAGGCAAGGATGGTTGTTGAACCCCCGGTATTAAGGAACTCTACAAATTGTATTACATAGTTAGAAATATGATTTTACCCACCCACTTTTTCACTTATGTTTGTAATGGCACTAAAATCTCCTACTAAAACCCAAGGATTATTTCCTGGATTATGGCTCAAAATATTCTCCCAATCATTCTTCTGGTTTTTCTTTTGAGGAGAAGCATACACAAAAGTAGTAAACCAAGATAAGTTAGTTTTCTTGTTAGTAACATGGCAATGGACAAATCTAAGAGAAGCAAAAAGAATATTCAAATGGATTGTAAAGGAATTCCAAAAAAGGCAAACACCACCAGCTTGCCCCACCATCGAGGAAGCAAAATTCATATAAAAAAACTGATTAAAAAAGTTCAAGCAATACTTAGACAAACTCTGCATAGGTTCTACTAAATAGAATAAATCTAACTCATTTATATTACTAAGATGCTTAAACTGGCTTTTGAATCCTGGTCTACCAAGACCTCTGCAATTCCAAAACAACCACCATATCAGTCAATGTCTTCTAGGTTTAAAACAACTTTATCTTGTTACTCTCACCTTTCATCCTCTTCCTTGGGCTAAGCATCCTCACAATAGGCCTTACAACCTCCTTGCCTTTCGCATCAACTTGTGTATGCTCTCCATAACAAACTTCAAGGGGCCAGACATACTCCCCGTAACTTCAATTAACATAACATCCTGTTTATCAATCATATTGTTATCTATATCATTATCTAAATCATTAGTTGCAAGCCAATTCCTAAAATGAGAGTCAATGAGAAGACTATCAACCCAGAGGTTGGCCTCCTCATTAGCAAGTCTATCTTCCCGACTAAGTATCTCATGCTGAGTACAACAATTATTAATATGCCTAGAAATATTTAAAAGATAGCTTACCCCAAGGTGGTTTTCATCCAAGTCCGCAATCACCTCCCAATTATAACCTTGATGGTCCTTTGCACCTCTCTCTCGGTCAGGTCCACTAGTAACCTCTTTGAAAGTCCATTTGTCCCTTAAAGACCTACCATTTCTACCTTCAGTGACACTACTTCTCTTTTTGAATGACACATGTGTCCAACTCTCCTGATCAAGCTCACCCCTGTCCATATACCCATGAACTGGATCCGAACGGTCATCCTCAAAAAGGGCAACTTGGGGGAAGTAGATCATGATATCATCTTGAACCTCATCTTTTCTAGCTAACACCTCCGGGACATTAGTAGGGAACACTCTAGGTTCCTTCTCGAATAGTCAATTAATGAGGAAGAAAGGCCTAGGGTCTTTAAACTCTTGAGGACATCTATGGAACTCCAACCTTATCAGTCCATAATAGAAACAGACTTCAAAAATCTTCTTATAGCTAACATAAATGGGATCATTGTTCCTATTATTAAGCACAAACACCCTCGGGATAGGGAACCTGATATTGACCTCCATCAGCACTTTCACAAATAGTCCATTTAAGCCATGCAAAGTAACTTCATCAACTTTAATCACTTTTCCAATCACTTCAACCAAGTTCTCCACAATATCAGCCTCACAAAGTTGGATAACCAGCCTCGGGGTCCATTTAAGCACAAACTCTAATAGTATAGATCTCATCTAGAACATAGAAATCTGGGGTCCATTTTTCAATATGAAAAATTTACCCCTTAACATACCATGGTCTTCCCTCCAACAAGACATCAACATCCTCTTCATTCGTAAACTCAATCATGTACCAATTCCTTCCATAATGATCCAAGAAGAAGTTACCATGAATCAAACCCTTCCAACTTATAGCCAGCTTTCCTTTGATGAGTTTCTCATCCACTGCTTGCCCAAACATCTTTCCAACCAAGCAGCGACGCTCCATATGTTCAACATTTGTAGTAAAATACAAAGAAGTAGACACTCTGGTGAAACCTCTCTCAAGGGTAACAACACTCATAGGTCTCTCAACAACAATGGGTTGCCGTCCAGGTTGAGGCCTGGGAAAATGATTGATCTAAGGGGCAACTCTAAGGTTAGGGGAGTTCCTAGGGGACTTTGAAGAAGAAGTTAAAAGTTAATCCATCGGTCTAAAACGTGAGTAAGCTAAGTGAACATAGGTAGAAGCTGAAGTGAAGGGTTTAAAGCAGTAGGAACTAATTATAAACAGGTTCCGTCCAGATGTAAAGGAAAGACTAAGTCTAGAATAGAACCTAGAAACTATACGAAACTCAAACTGTTTAAGAAACCCAAGCGCACACATGCAAGAAAAAGGTGAGCAGAAACGCTGATTGAGCTTCACCATAAAGCAGAAAAAGCTTCCGGTAAACTCAAACGACGTAATATCACAATATCACAAGCAACACTAAATTAGCATAAACAACACTAAGCCTATTAAAGGTAAACCCTTTCCATACACTAAAGGTTAGCCACTCATCATCAAAATGCACTAACCAAACACAAACATCGAAACGTTGAGAGTTCAAAAAGGAATCAACATTAAGCTTAATCCAGTTATTTATTAACCAAATTTGCAAACAATAATAATTAATTTCCTTTATCATGGAGATTTGCCATACCTACAAAAAGTTTGTAAACCTTTCCTCTTCCATAAACTCTCAGAGTTGCCTTGTTCAAATTCTCTTCTAAATCTTACCCATAATTGTTTCCAATCTAGAATTAGGCTAATAATGACTCCACAAGAACTAGAATCAGCAAGAAATTGGATTAATTCAGTGAATAGCAGGAGAAGCCAAGGGAGCACAAACCCTAGGCCCCAAATCACCTCCCCCCTCCCCCTCCCGCCGGGAGGAGAGAAAGCCATCCAGTTCCTATTTCAATCCAGTGATTAAAAAGTGATTAAATCCAAATATCTCATTACATAATGCGGCAATAACAGAAGCAAATGCAAACAAGTGCTTTTATTGAAAACGTGCTTTTATGGCCACCATTTCCAACAGCCAGTACTACCATTACTACTACTACTACTTACTACTACTACCTGTTCTTCCTTTGGTTTGGTTCTTATCTTTTCTTAATGGAGATTCTCCGTACCAAAATACTCTTCCAGCTTTGCAGTTTGGTTTCTGCAATCACTTGAATTGCTAATGTCCAATTTAATCGACCCTTGTATTGTCCATTATACAACCTACAAACTGCAAGCTTTCTACAATGGACAGGATTTTGACTTTTGCTCTGTTGGCGCCTTTCACTTGTGCCCTCCGCTCTAGGGCTTACGGAGTCCCGTTGCCACCTCTTCTTGGAGTGTCCTTTTACTGATGGTATTTGGTCTTCGGTGTTGTTCAAGTGCGATGGCTCTTGGGTAAGGCGTCCTTGGCCTCTTTTTGTCACGTGGGCTGCTAACCGTTGGAAGGAAAAATCTCTATAATCGATTGTGTTCAAGTTATGTCTTGCTGCAACCGTGTATCATGTTTGGAGGGAGCAGAACAATCATAGATTTAATAACTTATGTCAACTCGCTATGGTGGTTCTCAATTCAATTGAGTCCACTATTAGACTTTGGTTGAGTTCTCTGAAAATCGCTCATACTACTGCTAATGAGTCTACTTTATGGAATAGAGTATAAGTATGAATAGTTACTGCTTCTTAATTGTTCTAAATTCAACCCTGTCAATTTTTTGTATTTCCAACCAACATAAAATATTGTGAATATTTAACAACCAGCAATTAGAGACGATTGCTTAACAAATTCTGCGGTAATGCATTAACAAGTTCAAAGCAATCAGCAATCAGAAGCGTCCGATGAGACTGCTTCCAACAAGCAACAAGTCATTTGCAACACATTCTCGTATGAACATCAGATTCACGAAGCACTAGAGAATTAAACAGCAATTGCTAAAAAACCCAAATCTTTTCATATCAATCATCATACGTGAAAAGTAAAGTACCGTACACGAGAAATTATTTGATCAAATACAAAAAGAGTTGTTCTATGGCCTCTATATACATCAGTTCCAACTATATATATCTAAAGCCAAAAACCATCAAAGAATGATGGCAGCTAGACACATACTACTGTGCTGTCTTAAAAAAGAGCTTTCGTAGTGATAACTCAACACTTTACTATGACCTTCTGCTAGACATGAAGCTTCAAACAAAAACCAAACGTGCTCAGCCAGTTTAAAGTCATCACCAGAAGATGATAGAATGTTACGTGTCATCAGTAGATGGTAAGCAATATCAACGGAAAATGATAAGAGTGATCACCGGAAGATCATAGAATGATAGGTGTCATCCGTAGATGACAACCAATATCACCGGAAGACGATAAAAGTCACACTGAGGGTCAGAAAGGTATCACCAGAAGGTGATATGTCTCACTATGTAGGTATCACAAGAGGGTGATATGTCTTCACCTGCTTAGGTCCATGTCCAAATTTCTATGTGCCATAGATAATATTTATGTTCCTTCATGAAAACAGATCAGCGCATTGACATCAGAGTTCGGACCTTTTGCTCCCTCTCGGCCTTCTTGGCACTAGGCGTTCTCTTAAGCCTCTCAAGTTCTTTCCTGACCACTTCCTCCACCATGTCAATTGAGTTCATTAGTTTCTTTTGTGGTGTAAGAAATTCTCCTTCAGAGGGCTGATTACTGACGTCCCTTATAATTTTTTGAACTTTACCAACAGAAGGAGGTAAGCGGCGCTTGGTACGAAGAGCTGAATACGGAGTCACAGGAACACCATGATCAAATTGAGCACCTGACACTGGAAGAGACTGATCAAGGGCATTCTGGTTTTGTGGAACTTGACCCTCAGTGTTTTCGCCATCGCTCTCAGCCAAACGAGCTCTTCTCCTTTCAATAGCCTAATCAAAAGTATACCAATTAGACATGTCAACCAGTTATTAATTATATGATAAAGATTCAAAAACATCAATCGAATATCATTTACAATTGCACCCTAAACTCAAAGACAGGACACCGGGTTAAATCTTCCACTGATAAACGGCATTGCCCAAACAATTTGAAGTTACAGATAAAAGCAGGCAAAATTTTTATGATTAGGATTGAGCGCGTTCAAAAACCAAGGAGGGCTAAACACTCTTTTACAATCAACAGAAAATCATGAGTTACAATTAATATCAATTGTAAACAAGGTAACAGACACACGAGAAAGGAAAAACTACAAGGGTTGTCGAAACTGAGGTTTAAAAATTTGCACAAAATCAAGGAAAACAAAACAATTGAAACACAGAAAGAGTAACAAGAATATTCATATCATATAACAGGTATGAAAAAACTAGTCAAGCCAAAAGGGACCTTAGAAAAAAAAAAATTAAAAAAAATTCTTTTTTTCAACTTCTTACTATGCAATAAAAAGATAGTCATCAATTGCTATAAAATTAGAATCAAGCCCAGCCCAAGTTAAACAAAATCACTATATTATATAACAATCAACCATGAATAGAAATGGATCCAATTACATTTACTAAACAATTGGAAGGAGTTATTCAAAGAACACGAAGACAGAAACATAAAGACGAAAAGTTGTAAGCTTTGGAGATTTTGATTGAGCAAAATTCAGAAGGCAAAACCAGATCCATAATTTAATTATTTGCATATCATATAACAAGTATGAAAAATTAAGTTACAATCATATAACAAGTACACAAGGTCCCCTCAGGTAACACATCAAATGTGAATACCATTAAGGCCATAAATCGAAACCCCTTCATTCAAAAACAGATAAGTCAATTCAATTATATCAACTACTAGAAAGAGAAATTGAAACCCATTTAATTAATCAATCATGAAATGAAATGAATCCAATTATATTCTTGGCTGAATAAACTAATCAAGCAATATGAACAAAGGGTCAAGAAAGTGATGATACCCTAGTTACAGCAGTGATATCGTGGAGAGGGGTTCTTGGGTACCAAGAAGGCAACGCGCTGTTACTAGCTCGGCCCCTTCTCCGGTGAGAACTTCCACTCGGCGTGTTTTCTCTGTCCACCGTTGACAACCTAAATGGGATCCGACCACGGCCAGTCACAGTTCTGGGAGTCCTCAAACTGCTCCTAGGGAGCCCTCCTACACCAACAACTCCGGTAGCTCCAATCCCCAAGCCTGTTGGTAGTCTCACCGGAGGAGAAAAGGCTAATATAGTCTGCTCTGGCGGATCAATGTATGCTCTCCGGTTGCCGGCCAACCTCTGAGCATAGGCTGTGGCCAGGTCAACTGGCCTTGACAATCGATCTCTGGCTTCAGGCATTTTCACGATTCAACTGATAAGGCAAAGTGGGAAATCAGATCCAGAGATTTCACATCAAAATAAATAAAGAGACAACCTCTCACTTTCCCAGAAAACGGAACATTTCTCGGGAAAATCAAAGGGAAGCATCGCAAGAACACGTGAAATTTCACCGACCCAGATGACACTTCTATCACGACTCATAAATTTAACAGTTGGCAAAAAGAGAACAGATCTACTTTTCCCAGAAAATCGAAAATTTTCTCGGAAAAATCAAGACTAGTTATCGCAACAAAGCTCAAAAAGTTACTGACCCAGATGATATTTTCATGACAAATAGTTTAGATTTGCATAAAGAAGAGAAGGGCTCTCATTTTCCATAAAAATCCTCCACTTTCGAAGAAAATCAGGGGTAATGATCTCAAGAAAACGCGAAACTAAGCTAACCCAGATGACATTCTTATCAGAAATGATAAATCTAATTGCGACCCAGATGTGCGATTGTAGTAGGGGAATCGATTAGAGAGAAGGAAGTATTAATTTTACCTGGATGAGAATTAGAGTTTTGGAGCGTCTGTGTTTGGAGCGTAGAGTGGGAGGGTCTCTGAGACTTGAAGAAAAAGAGGATGCGTTTGGCCTGTGAGGGAGAGCGAATGGCAAATTTTCAAACTGGAAAAATGGGCGGTATTATGGACCTACCAACAAAATCCCCAAAATTTTCACACGTGTGTTTGAAAACTTCCGCACGTGTTACAAACATTTTTAGTTTTTCTTTTTTGTTTTTTGGCCCAACTGTCCAAGCATGTTCAAATTTCAAATTCTCTTAATGGGCGGGATTTGTTTTTCCTGGTGCAATTTAAATCAATCAATTCCTAACACCCGTTAATTAATTGTTACCTCTTTCTTTACAACACAAACAATTTTATTCATTTTTTCAATGAACACAAACGACGATTTTGTTCTTTTTTGTAAACCAACACAAACAATTTTTTTCAACTTCCCTACACAAATATGCTAACGAATTTAAGGTACGTTTAGGGTGCGTTTGTTATACTGGACCATCTAGGACTGGACTCGCTTCAAGAACTAAGTTGAACTGATTTAGAATAGACTAAACTAAACTAATTTGATAAAACATTTGGTACAGTGTCGGACTAAGTTACGGACTATATTTTAATTCACTTTTACCTTAAAAATTAATAATAAAAGGGCCAATGACCATCCAATTCTAGAGTTGATTGGATCTGAACCACATTTTCTTTCCCTTTCCTTTTTTACTATCTCGTTTCTCTTCTCCATGATTTTCTCTTTGTTGAATTGAAATTTCTAGCCTCAAATCCTGCATCAATCACTTAATTTTCTTCTTCAATTAGGCGCTGAGAGATGGGGTCAGTATGTGGTTTAGAGGTCAAATACACGCCCCGATCCTGGTGTCCGAAGGACAACGGGATGGCCATGTGCTGGTCGACACCCGAGGGTGACGTAAACCATTTCATGAATGCAAATGCCGAGAACATGTAAAACATGCATATAAATTTCGTGCGTAACAACGCAATATAGTAACCAAGTACAAACATTAATAAAATAAAATATTCAACTGCCAACAATTTAAAAGTGATAATACATGACATTTTCATGTCAGAGCATACTACTAATTCAAAATACAAGCGGAAGAAATATTAGAAAGTGCAATTACAAGAGATGTCCTACACATAGAGGAGGACACAAATTCACTGATATGGAAATGCCTCGTAGCTCGGGTCGTATGCCTGGTTCCTAGGTCGTGAGGGGGCGCAAAATAAAACATGAGTATACCAAGTTTATATATATGTAATAACAATTACTCTTCAAACGTACTAACCTCCAGTTTTCGAAAACTCATATAGCATAATAAGTAATAGGTTTTCCGAAAACCCTAGCATGCCATAAAACCTTCGTAAAACATATACCATAAATAGTGTGTTTAGTAGTTGTATCACAATCACCCAAAGGCACTACATCACCCATCTGAAGGCATATATAAATATCTTCCGCGCGAAGGCAAATATAAATCTCTTCCACCCGAAGGCACTACATCGCCTGCCCGAAGGCATATATAAATATCTTTCACCTGAAGGTACTATGTATGAATATCCACTAAGTAAGCACACAAAATTATGAACATAATCTTTCTAAAATATATCTCATCGAAGCTCAATAGCTCAACCCTCATATCATAAATCATATTCATAGATATCTCAGTAATGTAAATTTGATAAAGCATGATATTTCAATAAGCGTAAATCCGATAATTCAATAAATGTTTCATAAAACGTAGTCATAAAATCATGTTTTTCATGTATTCATTTCTAGTAATAAAATCATGCATTTTTGAAAGAGGTCCACTCACAGATACTCCGTCATAGAAGAGTCGTTCAAACTAGGGAGGATGGAAACGCCACTAACAAACGCACCTAAGCACATAAAGGGACCAATTAATAAAACTTTACTAAAACGATTGAATTTGAGAAAACAGAAACCGTAAACGGATTTAGGACGTCGAAAAACCTGAAGAATGACCTCAGGTTCCTCCACACGCAGCCACATGCGCTGCCACAAGGCGACAGCTCGGGAGGCCACACGCCACCCCATGGTAGTGGAGCACAGTACCTCCAGCAGAGGCATGTATGCTTCACGCGCCACCTTCGAAAATCTGGGAATTCCCCAGATTTTTTCCCCCAACTTCAAGAGCCTATTCTGAGCTCCGATACAAGTTCAAATCAAGTGAGTCAAAAGCCAAAATGTAGTTAGGAATATGGAGAAAAGATTCATACCAAGTGGTGGCCGGATTGGGCAAAAAATGACCTGAAAGTTGACTGGTCCGTGGGAAAACTGGGGAACTAGCCGGAAACTGGGCAAACTTTAAATGTTCATAACTTCTTCAATACTCAATGAAATCGAGTGATTCAAAAATGAAAATCATTCTTCTCAACGAGAGGCCCGAGCATAAATCAAGAAGAGTAAAGTAAGAAATATGAGTTATATTGGCACGTACTGGAAAAATCTGTCTTTTAGTTCTTCACACTAGTCTGTATCACTAAAATCCTAGATGACCTTTTCAAGTTGTAATGTTCTTGGGATCGCTGACATATTTTAGTCACCGTCGTTTGTTAGCTTACTATACAAGGGCTTGAGGATAGAACAGGTCCTTCAACGGCGAAACCAAATATCCTAGAAAATGTCATATAAGTAGCCGCAATAACACTTGTTTTTATATGTCTGTTGGATTTACATTTTTAAAAAAAAAGTATATATGTGTTGAGTGATCGCTCGCTATTTGGCTAGAAAATGCGGTCTGGAAGCTTCTTAGTCCGCATTGTATCCTTGGATGGTCATCTTTGTAGTGTCGATCGCACATTCAACATAGCATTCGGACTCATGTAGGGGCGATAACGAGCCTTATTGATTTGGGGCGAGCTAGATAATTTTGAATCAGAGCCCTAGATTTTTGCTCTCTCATTGTAATATGGTTCCAATGCCTCATTCCTTGCCGCCAACGTACGCTAATAGGCTAGAACAATCATTTGGGTTGGTTCATTCTCGCGAACCGATGTCGTATGGAACACTCTAACCACTGAGTTAAGTAGGTCAATGAGAATTCATATTTGATCCATTTCTTTGCTCAGGCATAAATGTCAAGGGAAAATTATGCATATACCAGTCTTGACCGTAGCTCAAAACCAACCACGCCCTACCGACCAAATGTCAAGGTAAAAAGTCTCCATCTAAAGTCACCAAGAAAGCAACCCTAGCCCTTAGCGCAAACACAAAGTAAGCAAGCTACCTTAGCATTTTACGCCGATCTGGAATGCACATTGTTGAACAAGCTCATTCAAGTATGTGTAGAGGACACGTCAATAGCCAAATGCTTACCAAGAAAATCATGAGGCAAGGCCCCCAAAGTAAGGGTTTCACCTTTCTTTATACGCCAGAAAACCCGTCGTATTCTATCTTTTTATTTTTGCCTTCGTCCAGTGGAAAGTGGAATTAACCCAGGTTTGCAAAACTTATGTGCAAGTGAGTTCTGGGAACTTTGGGAGCCAAGGCAATAATTGTGTCATTGAGAGTCTCCGGAAGAGAAACAGCTCAAAACTAGCTTGATAATGTCCTCCTTACAACTAAAGATAGGGGTGTTAGAATGGGTTGTTAGAAATAAGCCACCGCCCGATGACGGTTACTTGCTTTAGCTGCCATAAGATATTGTAGGTACTTAAATGACCGGGTGCCATAAAATAGCCTTAATTTTATATTCATATCTGAGAAAGTAGCGAGGGCAAGAACAGTGGCAAGAGGTTTTTTCTCTCTTTTTTTTCCATTCTTTTTTACGGGGACAACTAAAGTAGCAGAAAACCGATTGGCTGCGTGCATTCTCGCCACAACACGCAATACCTACCAACTTTAAGGCCTGCTAGGTGATCGAAATTGCTCAGGTCAGTGAGAACTCACTCATTCACTGCAGGAAACAGAATTTTGAGTGCTGTCAGCTCTAAAGAACAGGAGATGAAGAGACTTCATCTTATCTACTGGGTCAAAGGCTTCCTCGTAATCTTCCCTTATTAGGTCAAGTAAAAGTGTACTCCATGATCTTTAGTAAAGATAAGGGAGAGTAAAGGGTGGCCCCAAAATAGATTCTGATGCTTTGTTCGATTTTGAATACCGTCTAGAAAGGAATAGAATCAATAGATGCATAATATTTGTCAGTAGAATGAACAATGATTTGACTTATTTGAGAGAAGGGTTCTGAAGCAGACCTTGCTCAGTGCATATGTATCGTTTCACTCATTCGAGTCGACAGAAGCATTATGATTTGTAATGGTTTCCGGCCTTCGCATTCTAACAAATAGACATTTATTCGGTGACTTGTCTGTATTTCTGCATTTGTCGATTTTGATACTCATCTTTCTGATTGTTTATGCTTTCAGGGCACATGCACAGAGGGGAGACTTGGCTCCTCAAGCATTGAGGAGGAACTCCTTAAAATACTTTTGTGACTATTCATAGAATTTCGTGCTTATGATTGGAACAATTCATATTATAAATCACTCTGCAAAGATTATCTCTACAACAAATCAATAAAACTAAGTTGTTTAGTCATCAAACTGTATAAAATAGATAAACGGATTTGGTAAAAGCATCATGAATCATCTATCTGTTTGCTAAGATATATAATATGGACTGTTTCGATTATAAGCATGAAGTTCTGTGAATAGGCCAATAAGTATTTTGAGGAGAAGCTCCTCCTAAACCTTAAAGCTCTTCTCATATGAAAATGCATGAAAACATAAAAGATAAATGCTTGAATTCTGCCCTTGAAAGCGACCAAATCCAAACCAAACTTTAATTCTGAGAAATTTTGTACAAAAGTTCCTATATTAATTCTAAATAGAAGAAACAGCTTTCCAATTCCAGATACAATTGGAGGCTGTTTTCTGGAAATTAGGCTTGTAGGTTCCTCATCTGTTCAATACAATCAAACACTGCCATACATTACCTACAATCTCCTTTCCTACTAAGTATAAGCTTTGATGAAATGGATGGAGGAGCCCAAACGAAACATATTTCCCTGACGATAAATTGAAAAGAGAAAATGAAGTTCAATAAAATTAAGTGGAGGAGAAGCAGCACCCACCCTTCCTAGAACCATCCCCATCTGGACCGGGAACAATAATTGCTGTTCCTTTTAGGAGACCTGAATCTCCGCCATCTAGGTCACTGGCAGCAAGTGTCTTCTTGCTCATTATCCGGTATATCTCCCTTAAGATCATCAAAAACGCAGTTTCGACGTTGGTGGCTTCAAGAGCGGATGTTTCCATAAAAAATAGGTTTTCTCTTTGAGCAAACTCCTGTGCATCCTCAGTTGGCACTGCTCGAAGACTCCCCAAGTCACATTTGTTGCCGATGAGCATTATAACGATGTTCTTATCGGCATGCCCCCTCAATTCCTCCAACCACCTAGCCATGTGGTCAAACGATTGACGCTTGGTCATGTCATAAACCAACATTGCTCCTACTGCACCTCGGTAGTATGCGCTCGTGACTGCTCTGTACCTGAAGAGGGACTAGAGGGGATGAGTTTAGGAGGGTATGACATTGCAGGTAAAATCAAACTCCCAAGGAAATGTGCACAAACTATATCTTCAAATGGAAATCAACACTATATTAAAGAAACCAAAAAAACAAGAGCGTCAAAGTTTTATTTCCTTTTCAAGTTCTCATCCCTTTCATTGTGAATGCAGCTTCATCTATCATGAATTTCGTAACTTCCACACAATCATAAGGTATGGATATATCCATTTGCAGTTGTCATATAAGTGATCCCCCTTCATAAGAGATGAGCATAAATATGTTTCGTATTAACATCTACATCGAAATACGGTCACACCTGATAATAACAAGAAACCAATCCTAGATAAGCAAACAATGAGATCTAACTCAGTGATCATTCCATCCACACATAGTGGGTTAATAGAGTCCCA
Source organism: Pyrus communis (assembly GCF_041283825.1). Classification (NCBI taxonomy): domain Eukaryota; kingdom Viridiplantae; phylum Streptophyta; class Magnoliopsida; order Rosales; family Rosaceae; genus Pyrus; species Pyrus communis. Next base: position 20,316,095 of record NC_142576.1, on the reverse strand, counting down.
ACAAAGAACAAGTGTGCAACTTGCATTTTTGCACATATAAAGCATAAAATCAAAGACTTGATAAAGGAAACGTACGAACCAAGGGTTACTTACAAACCTCTAAATCTATACGTATAAATTTGTATTCGCCCATTTCACTAATACTCTTTAGGGCATATTATCTGTCTCAGACTAGGTTTCGAATTTCCCAACATTGCAGCGAGATGAGTTTAACTTACATCCCAGCACTGTGCCTAAAGAATCATTATATATCTTTAATTTTTTTTAACTCACAAAGTATTCATATTTTTCAGACCAAGGGCTAGACCAAATTTTTACAAATTTTTCGATCATCACACACCGCCTTGCATTTTTTTGGTCAATCGTAATTTTGTTTAAGAAAATTTAAGGTTGCCATTGAACGGAAAATCCGAAAACCTAGAAATGAGCATGCATTATGATTGGTAGAAAATAATCCCATTATAATTTTCCCATCAACATCTAAATTTCAAAAAAAAGATCTTGTAGCTATAACAAAAATATTGATCATTAAGGCATGCAATGTCGCACCTTTCTTGGCCAGCCGTGTCCCAAATCTGCGCCTTGACGGTTTTCTGATCGAGAACAAGTGTTTTCGTTTGAAATTCGACCCCTATCGTGGCTTTCGAGTCCACACTGAATTCATTTCTAGCAAATCGCGCGAGCAGCTGTGTTTTCCCCACCGCCGAATCTCCAATCAACACCACTTTGAACACATAATCAATCTTCTGGTTATAATCTCCATATAAATTCGACATCCTAGCCACAACCGGACTCCCAACCGATTGATTCTCAACCCCACAGTTTGGAACATAAAATAATAAAATTACATGAATTGATGATGGTAAATTTTTCAGATCAATCATGTGGGTACATTTTATTGGATCGACTTGCAAATGAAAAGCTTGTGCTGGCTGCAGCAGCAGGGGTTGGGGTAGGTTGGGAAAATTAGAGAAAGAGAGCGGGAGAGAATGGGAATTGTGGTAAAATTAGGGTTTGAGAGGAAGAGGAGAGTTTGTTGGAGGGTGGACATTGGTGGTTTTATCATTTGTGGAAGAAAGAGAGGAAGAGAGGAGGAAGAGGCGGGGAAACCATCGGCTAGTGCGGGTCCCATTAACGGTTTTTTAAGTTCATCATGGGGAGAAATTTTTAGTTGTGATGGGAACACAGATGATACACCACGTGTTTTAATGTAAGTGGTGGAAAATTTTAATTTTTGAGTTATTAACCTTTTAACACACGTATCTCACCATTTATATAGGGACACGTGATGTACCGTCTCATGTGACGGTCACAGTGAAAAATCTCCCCACTATGAGAAGAGTTTAACACCTGCTGGTACAATAGTTTCGGTACAAGTGGCTGGATCTAGGTCGTTAGTTCAGTAAACTTTTTGTTGTCAACATAGATTCTTCGAGTGCTTTATTGGTAGCGCGGGTGGTGTAAGAGGTTAGGATTAGTAAAATGTACAAAGTTCGATTCTCTTCTAGATATTGCAATCGGAAAACATGATTGAGTTACATAATGTTTCTTCTCATTTGTCAATCTAACTACAAGTTTTCCTGTTCTTCTCTCTTCGTGAGAGTTCTTTTCACCAGTGTGTGAGTGTTCTCTCTTCTTGTCAAACCTTGTTGTAGTTGCCGGGGCTAGCCGTTGCCAGGTTCGGTAGCATTCCACCCTTGGTCTTTCTTTTTTCTTTTTTTCATTCTTTCCGGTTCCATTTGCTTCATCATCTCGATTGTTGTTGTCTTTCAAATTGATTTCATCTTTCTAAACCCCCACGTCAAATCCCTTTCTCCTCCACTCCTTGCGTCCATCCATGTCCATGTTTTTCATCAATCCTTCTCATTTCGATTCTCCCCTTTTCTTCAATCATCTTCCTATTTTGCTCCATACTTCATCGTTTCTACACCAAATCTGATCTACATACACTTCTCTTCACTGTGCTTTGTTGCGGTGCTTTTGGAAAGTGTGTAAAGCTACGGCTGGGTGTTTGCACCACCACCTTCACTTTGTTTGCCTTTATTGACTCTGTCACTAATGGGTCACCTATTCCTATTGGCTTGCTTCGTTCTGTGGATGCGATTAAGGGGTGCTCGTTGCAGGATGCCATAATCTCCCTCTTCTTCACTTTTGGGGAGCTGATTTGTAGCAACCGTTGGGGATGTTGGCTAGCGGTGGTTGGGAGGCACTGTTCTAGCGGCATCGGTGGTAGCAGGAGGATAAGTTCTTTGTTTTGGTGTGTTTCTATTTTTGGGTTTCAAAGTGTGTTTTGGGCCCTGTCTTGTTTTTCTTTGAGGTCTATATATTTTTGTTTTGTGATTTTCATGTAATTAGACCTTTTGTGTATATTTGCTTTATTGTACTTTGTTGACTTTTGCCTTGAAATGCTATTTCCAGTTTACCAAAAAAAAAAAACATTGCAAGTTTTACTTTCCTCAAAAGACTAAAGGAAAAGCATAATTTATAAACAATATTTGGCTACTCAAAGTTTTAAAAGAAGTCCTCTTCATAATCTTTTATACTTGATTTATATAATAATCGGTCATTTGGTCAATCTAGTGTAGCAAATAGATTGACGACTTATAATACTTTTACTGATTTTTACATTATGTTTTTATACAGTTCGATGACTAAACTGTCTCATATTTTATTATGTTTACTAAGATAATCTTTACATATTGAATTATAATATACACGGTTCAGATCATAAGCTCAAAATATCGTGAATCGAACATAAATGTTTTTTAGGAGGACTTTTGTTAAAAGCTTGGGTAGTCATGTATTTTCCATAATACAATAAGATTCCAAATTTGGGAAAAATAGAAGTCAACACCTTCCAACATAAATTACATTTCCCTCACAAGGCTCGCGACCCCCTCTAGTAAAGTCCATGCTCAACAAATTGCAAGGTGGGCAACCTAGTAGTATGTTCTACTTATGAAATTACTTCTTAGAACTATGATCACTTTTGGTGTCTATTGCATTGGATAACTGATCAGATTCAATATCTCAACGTTATAAATGTGAAAAACTTTCTAAATTTATAAGTTATCCTAATAAGATGACATGATCGAGAAAAATAAGTTTTTTTTTTCATAAATAATCAACCTTCTACTTTCAATTGAATAAAATTCGAAAACCCGTCCCCCCTTAACATTGGTTGAATATAATGGAGTATACAGCTCTAAGCACCAAACGAGCCGATCGAGAGCAGAGTCATTACCTTCTTAAGTTCCGGCTACATAGAAACATAACTGTTCCTTTGTCTCTTCCAAATAAGGACAAGCAAACTCTTCAAGTCTTATAAAGTCCTTTTCAAAACAGGATAAGGCTCAGTATAAAAAGGCAAAAGAAGTCTGTAACCAAATAAAGAGACATGCACCAGTAATTTAAGTTACGTCAACTTCCAGAATTTTGTAAATTATTTCATTATTCATCTCATCACATTTGAAATTTCCTTAATTACAGAAAATCACATATTTATAGTTGTTCTGGATGCAAAAACAACATATATTTTTTCATAAGTTCGATAGCTTATTGTGGCAAATCTCATATTAAATGCAACATCAATATATATTTGTGAGCGATATAACGAGTTTAATATTTAATTGTGTATATTTACGTAAGATATACAATAAGAAACAATGTAATGAGTTTGAGCAACATAACGAGTTTGATATTTAACTATATATTGATTTCACATAACGAAATGTCTAACTTAACTAACAAAACAAATATTGATTTCATGTTCCCGCTTTTTCTTCATGTACTCCTCTTTTTGTTTCAGTTCCGTAATTCTCGTTTGATCCACAAGCAAGAAAAAGAAGTGAAATGCATGGAAAAAAGGGGAGTGCGAAATGACTTACATAAAATGATATGCAAACAGAAAAATTGAAATCAAAGGATTTCATTATTAGAACATGTCCTGTACATTCTTGTTATGTTTATTTCACATATTAATTATGTGATAAGAACTCAAGCTGCTCGTTTAGGTTACAAGACCTGGTCCCCATCAAAAACTACATTATCTAAACATCTCCTTCTACCTATTGCTTTGGAGTTCTTTTTGGATATAATTTCTGGTTGAACTTCACTGCATAAAAGAGAATATATTATGTGGCTTCAAACTTTCAACCCACTTCCCCCATCACTTTCCTGATGATCTTATACAGAAAAGCACGTCAAACGACCTGATTCGACACCGGCTTCTGCATGTTTAAACACTTGCAGTTTGCTCTAACATCGCTAAGCGTCTGCAAAATAATAAACTTTTTTGAGTAACAACTGATGATGCTTTGTCCACAATGCAATATTTCTCGATTTAACTTGTTTGGTACCTTGAACTGTTTCTGAAGATCTTTAATATAATCAACTGCCAAATCGAGCATGTCTGCCGTGTTGGTTTGCTGCCAGGAATTTTAAAAAGTTGAATATCATGAGTTTCCGAACACAATTATTAGAGAATTGATTCGAGGCTAAAATGCTTATGTGACATTCTACCTTGTCCATGTTCGGGACGAGTTCTTGTAGTTTCCTCATTCGTTCACTGATCCGTGTTCTTCTCACCTGTAAACAAACTACCCCTTAGCGTCATCTATGTTCGAGCAAAAGACTAAAACGGAAAAACCACAATGAAGTTTCATGGTGGATGTACTAATTAAATGTACGAGGAACAAATGTGCTGACTAACAACAAATTTTAGCTGGCTGGCTACAGATAAAGGAAAATTACTCTTTCGGCAATGCTTCGAGGATGAGTGGCACAACCTCTCTTTGCTCTAACTTTGCAAGGTACAGAATCTTGAAGTTGCAAGAACTTTTCCATGGCAATTTCTGCTGAAGTTTTTGGTAAACTCAGGTGATGGGACAATACATGAAACCGGTTTTCAAGCTCTCCGTTCTAACCATGAAAGTTTATTCAGAATGAGTTAAATATGCAACAAAAATTTGAGGAAATTCAAACAACATACACCAATTAAGTACCTGATCAACCGAAAATAATTTCCCATTATGATCTTGGTCTCTTCTCATGCCACCTAAATTCTCTGGAAAATTCGATGAGTCATTCCAAGTTCCGAATGGGAATCCTGTAACATAAAATCAAGGATCAACGCTGCAATCTCCATTAGTACCATGCATTGTAACTTTTTAGTGGCGACATCATCTGCAATTTACTGGAAGATAATAATATATCTAGCCTTCTAATCCGAATCTATCAGCTGTTAATCCGGATCAATTTCGGATTTCCTCAGTAAGAAAACACAATATCTAGCTTAATTCGCTCCTCCGCAACATATTATATTTCGCGGTGCTCTTTCCAACTAAGTATGAAGTTAGAAAATCAAACACCCCATAGATTCCCATCTAACTTTTCAATACCAATCAAATCCTACACATCCATAGACGAAAGCAAACATTTTCAGAACAAGTTTGTTTGACTGACGAAACTCAAACTTCCACACTCCCCATTATTACAAATAGCCTATGAACAGTAATTATTTTACAACTATCTAGAGAGAGAGAGAGAGAGAGAGGAACTCAATTCTCTTTTTGGTAACCAAATTGCAAATGTGCTTCTCAAATCAATGTCTGTCTTATCTACTACCAAAAACAAAAATAAAAATCTCCAAAACTAACATACTCGGATATCGAATCTACGATGCAAACAATAGGAATCATACAATGATATGGAAAAAAAAAATGAATGCAGCTTCAACGGTCAAAGTATTCAGAAACTAAAAAATGATAATCACCTTCGAATACCCGAGTTTTAAGATATCTACTCGTAGTTTAGATTAGATTAGATTAGATTACGATATCGCTCAGATTAAAAAAGTCATAAGCTAATGAAAGACGGAAGAAAACACAATACCGTTTTGAAGAGAGGTGTTGGAGAAAAGCCCAGCAGGGGAGCTACTTTGTCTAACAAGATTTGAATTCGAATGAACTGACTTGTTGGCCGGAGTGTGATGACGCTCCATTGGACCGGAACCCGCCAACCCATATCCGCCATTAAACGAGCTCTGCCTCGGATAATGAGGGGGCAGCAGCCCAGAATACCCTCCCTGTGAGCTCATCCGGATCGCTGACACCGCCGCCTCCGTTGATGTCACCACGGATTTGTCGTCAAATTCTTGGAAACTCGACGGCCAGGAATCCGAGTCGTTGGTATGGCAGTAATTCGCGAATCTGGAGAACAATCTCTCGGACTCCGAAGAACCCTGAATTGGGTTTTTACTGTGAAGCCCCGAATCGCCGCCGTCGGCGAAATTGGCGAGGAGGGAGCGCGGAGCAGAGCGAAATCTGAGGAACCCAGAATTGTGTTGGTGGGTATTTGAATCCATGAATGGCGGTGCACTGCTTGCTACAGTGGAAATTTGAATTAATGAGGTCAAGGTAGAATTTGATGCTGGAGGACCATTATACATACGCTGCTGCTCTCAGTGCTCACGTAACTTATCCTAGAAAATTCTGAGAATTTTTCCTCTTTTTTCTTTCACTTTCTCGGAGAAAATTTTTAGCTTTGTTTTTAAGCAGAGTGGGATAAGATCTTGTGGAAGAAGCAACCGGAGGGAAAAAAGCTAAGCTTGACCAAACCGTAAGCCACTGAAACAGAGAGAGAGGGAGTAGCTAGAAGTAGAAGATAAACAGGGACCCCGTAATTAAATGGAACCTTGAGGTCTGTATTGCAATGGAAGTAGAGAGAAAAAATGCAGACTTGCAGGGATTGTTGGGGCGAGAGAGAGAGAGAGAGAGAGAGAGAGAGAGAGATTGAGTGCAAGCCTCAAATTAGCTTTTCAAAGCACTGAAAGCAAGGAAGATCTTGAGCTGAGGAGAGAGGGAGAGAGAGCTTGTTGCTTCGTCTTCTGGTCTGTGGTACGAGTTGGGTGCGGCCAATGGAAAAGTACAGAGTGCTATCAATATCTGATCTCTCCACCTGACATTTGCTTTTGTTGCCTCTTTTAGTAGATTTCTACTTTGGTACTTACTATTTGTGGGTTTTCCTCCTCCCTTTTGTTTTTACATATCTTTTAGTTTTCATTTTGAAGAATGCAACGTAATTTATACGCTCATTTTTTAGTGATACACGTCCAATTCACAAAGAAAAATATATTAAAGGACAAAAGTAAATTTGATACGCAGAAGGAGAGATATAGTGTGCTGGATTAATTTATCTTCAAATAGACATTTACACAGGTTCACAATACTTATTTTTTAGGTTGTGTGTGGAAGCCAATGACCTTGAATTCTACCCCTTGTTTAGTTTTTGTCAATGAACTCTCATATTAGTTTCTCTCATTTTTTTAACTTAACTATGCGTTGCATGAGTAGACCTTCCGTCAAATCTGTCTTCTTTTCTATCAAATTTAAGTGTATAGTGGTATTTTCATGCCAAAAAAAATATATCTAAGTTATTTAAAAAAGAGAAAAGGATGGCTCATTAAGGTTAAAGATAAGTTCCTCCTCAAAATGCCTCATGAGATTCCCAAAATTTCATGCTTATTATCGAATCGTTCATATTATAAATTATTATATGAAAATCATCTCTGCAAAAAAATCAACTAAAACTAAGATATTTAGTCAATCATTAAGGAGTCCAATCATAAACACAAAGTTTTGTGAACAGATCACGAGGTATTTTAAGGAGAAGTTCCTCCTCAATCCTCAATCCTTGAGGAGCCCAATCTCTCTTTAAAAAATTTATTTTCATGTTTTTGGATGAAATTCCTATTTTATCCCTCAACTTAACGAAAATTACAAAGTTAATGTAAATGACTACTAGTGCAACAAATGACGTATTCAGAGATGAGAGAATCTATTAGTAGATCATTCAGAGACGAAGACTAAACTCGTGATATAGATCAAAGACCCTTGCTAATACAGATCAAAGACCTTTGCTAGAATAGGATAGTGTACTTTTGTTATAAGGTGAATTAATTAACCAGATGTAAAAAATAGCTTAGAGAATATCGTTTCATTCACTCGTTTGTGTAAAAAGAACTGGTTTATATTTCTGACCATGTACAATTTAATTATTTTAAAGCTCAATTCATGCTATTACACTTTATAAGAGAAAAAAATCATGTGTCAGGAGATAGTTAAGTTTTATCATATGCTTAATGACCATAGATTCTTGCATGGGAAATCCTAAAATCAGTCAATGTGTGTGCTTGGCTGATATGGTTGACACACCTCGACAGGAATCAAGGCGTGCTGGCCGTCACGTGAAGATGACGTAGCTGAAAGTGCAAGTGATGTAAGAAAATAGTGCATAAACAAAAACCGAAACTAGAACTTAATTAAATTAATTCAGTGAGTGTGCAGTAGTGGTTACAACCCATAACTACAAATATTCAGAGCATAGATAACATAAGGGTAAAGTAGTTGAACGAGAGAAGTACTTATTACACAACTAGAGATACGTTCCTACATTAAGATGGAGATATGTCAAAACCACTAGCTATTCTTCGTATACCACATAGATAAATCAGCTAACTAGGACTTGGAGGGGCGAAAAAACAGAAGGTTGAGTGGGCACAAAAATAAAGGTTTATAAAATCCATTTATCTTTCAATCATACTAACCCCTCGTTGTAACACAAGTATAGTTTCAAAAATATCATACTACGTATAAGTATGAAAATCAAATGCATGCCCAATGTAAGTCCAAAAGTATGCCACAACAAATATTCACAACAACAATATAAACATGATTATGTGCTGTAATCTATACTAACATGTCAGTCGGAGTCACCTAATGTGACATGTACGACTGCACCTATTGCTCATCAGTCATATGCTAACACACGAGTCGGAGTCACCTAATGTGACCTGTACGACATGACTAGGCGTAATAATAATCGCTCTAGTGCTACGATCACATGAAGACTAGAGCTATGCGCAGGTCACCTATGAGTCGGAGTCACCTAATGTGACTTGTACGACAGGACTAGCACCTACTTAGATCCAAGATGAACGTGTGGTACGGGAGGTGAACATACACGTGAAGGACTAGCCTTAGCCTTGGGCGGGAGTACTAACACGGAGGTGTAGTAATGATGAGCAAACTATATGTAAGCATGCCATAATGATTCAACCATTCAATTCATCACATAACATTACCTGGACTTACCTGCGTGTCCCGCGTTCACATTAGCATTTCAAACCATTCACATTAATTACATGCAGGTAATATGCATATGGATATGCCATGATGCAATATAAAACTCAACCCATGCATAGCATTTAGAAAAATGTATAATTCATGGCATAAATGCATAAAACCATTTTAAAACATTTATGGAAATTATGAGGTATATACGTAATATACTAAAACAAAATGCCCACTCATTGGTTTGTCGTAGGGTCGTAGCCCCCTAGTCTCGCTTATCCACATACGTCCTCAGGGTAAATCTCCCCTATATGTGAAACAACTAATAAAAATTACTTAACTAACACATATATGAAAAACTAGGAAAAACGTCTCATAACTTGCTCAAACGGAAGGTTTGAATATACCAAAATGTTATACTCGAAGTCACAGACCTACACGTAAAAACCACTCGCTGGCCAGAGGCCAGATGTGTCACATCCCGGTCTCCCGCCTTGAGGATATTGTCCGCTTTGGCATTCCTGGCCTGGACTAGGTCGCAGACACCAGGCTACCGCACGGTTTTGTTTTTGCAGGCCGCAGCCCCAAAAGGCCTCCTCAAAGGGTACCACCAGGCATGTACATATAAGGCCCAAAGACCACGCCCTCACGGGCGATGTGGGATACTACAATCCACCCCCCTTAGGGAGTCCGACGTCCTCGTCGGCACACCACGGCCGTGAGTCTGGCTCTGATACCAAATTGTCACATCCCGGTCTCCCGCCTTGAGGATATTGTCCGTTTTGGCATTCCTGGCCTGGACTAGGTCGCAGACACCAGGCTACCGCACGGTTTTGTTTTTGCAGGCCGCAGCCCCAAAAGGCCTCCTCAAAGGGTACCACCAGGCATGTACATATAAGGCCCAAAGACCACGCCCTCACGGGCGATGTGGGATACTACAAGATGTGCCCTCACGTGCCGTCCAACCCACGGCCACATGTGAGGCCATGTGCAAACACGTGCACTGTAGGTGACTGACGAAACAGAGGAATATTCCGTTAAATAGTAAAGGACGTTAATGTTGTTACCTGATGTCGTTAGAATATTTCATCAACTGAATATTCTCCTTCTTCTCTGGTCGCTCTCACCGTCCGCCGCCGCCGACACCGCCATCTGCAACTTGAATTTTTGCCGGAAACTGGAAAGTTTTCAAATCTTTGTAACTTTGCCATTTCTTAACCATTTTTCACAATTTTTATATGGATTTGAAGCTCGTGACGGGGAACAAAATCATACCTTTTAAAAGTCAAAAAATGGTCGAAGATTGGCCTAAAAATAGCTCAATAGCTTCGGCCAAAAGTCAACCTCTTGAATTCGCTTGTTTCGACGCCAACGACTCACCAAAACTGGTCTAGGACCCTTAAGGAGTTGTGTAGAAGTTTTTTTGAGTCTTGAAACTTTGTAACTCAGCTGCGATCACGTCGACACAAAAACCACCGAGTCGGAGCTTCCGAGTTGCTCTGCGTCGACCACTCAAAACTCACCCAACACGCGATTTGAGGTACGGTTAAGTTCGTGGTGACAAAAGGAGTCCAAATATGTGGTTTTCAGGTTCGATCTATGAAGAAATGGTGGTGGTCTTCTTTGTTGCAGAGAATAGCGAGGTACGGGTTTGAGAGAGAATGAGATGAGAGAGAGAGAGAGAGAGAGAAATGATGGTTTCTCATTGGGCACAGAAAAGGAGAGTCTGATTGGGTGCCAGAAAGAGGGAAGAAAACTGATTGGTGAAAAACATAAGGCAGGGATCAAATTTTAAAGAAGTAAAAAGATAGGCTTTTATAGATTTCCCACAGTAAAAGCAAATCAAAAAATCTATCCAGAATAGTGTTTCTAACACTGATAAAATTAACCTACACTCGTAACAGCATGTATAGTTTAATTACAATAGCGAGAAAATAATTTAAAACTGAAATCACGTCCACATTACTTTGATAACAAGGGCAGAAATGACAATTCACATACTCGGAGAGAAATTACAAAGAAAATTAGGGTCGGATCGTCACAACAGCAATTAATAAAAGTAATTGTCGAATGCTATCAACCTTCTTATATTGACTTTCTCCTACTCATCTTATATTGTTGAATGATGATTCAAATTGTCTATTTTCTAAGGAATCCTTTAAAGACAAATTAACTGAATTCAATATCAGTTAATAATCTAATGGGTATCCAACAAATAACTTAATGAACCATATGTTTCAATTAATCACTAATACAATAACAACGTTACTTAAACTGTTAAATGATTTTTAATTCGGTTGATTCTTCTCTTGTGGTTGTTAGTTTGTGAGGTATGGGAGAGATGGCTTTGGCATTTGGCATTTGGCATGGATAAAGGGCCATAACTATGACGGGAACATTAGTCCCGTGAGCACCAGATTCCGCGCTGCATCTGGTTCTTGTCGTCGTATTCAGTTTTGGCTTTGGCTTTGGGTTTTGCCTCTAAAATTGCAGACGCCGCCTTTCCGAAAATAAATCCGTTGTTTGATAAATGCATGCTCTCTCTTTCTTTTTCTTTCTTGTTTTATATCTTGGTGCTTGCTTAAAACATAATATACTGATTCCAAGGCTTGATGCTCATAGTTTGGAATGCTTTCCACATTGTTGATCATAAGATATTTCGCTTATTATAAGCGAAAATAAGTGTCATTAAACTATTGTATTAAGTGATACTCCATTTCTACTTCCCTTGGTAAAATCACTCGTTAACGGTTAGATGTACCGTAATGACATCTAAATATTATATATGACCATTAGTAGAAGATTGTATTAAGTACATGAATCTAGTGCAATTAGTTTCTAAAAATAAATAGAGATCTCAAACTCGACCTACATGAACTCAATGACTCATGTGAATGCGAAAATGGTAATTAGTTGTGAGTTCAAAATGATGATACCTAATTTAAAAATATCGATGTGCTAAAAAAAATGATGATACCTAATTATGAGTCGACAATTTATGGTAGCTTAGCTTTGTTATAGATGACTTAGCTCGTTGTATAATAGATATATATCTTGTTTCTTGTTAAATAAAGAGTTGGAATTTATTCCTCTATGACAACAGAAGCATAAGCCACTCTTAGTATGAATAACATTCTCACCTATGAAAAGTTTCCCCATGAATATCTTTTGAGAAATGCTAAGAGGACACTTTCAAAGTGGGACTTTATGAACTCTCTGTCACTTCATAGTTTAAAGTTAATTATCAAGCCAATGTTGTTAAACATTGTACAAAAAACATGAGGTGACAGAATTTATAGAGAGTCCCAGTTTTCAAAAAGTTTTCTTAGCATTTCTCATTCCTCGTACACAACAATGTACTACGTGATGGTGTTATGAGTTAGACCACACAATAGGCTAATCTGAACTAATTGGTATCAAACTCGTCATTTATGAGTCGAATATAAAATTTCTCACTTACAAGTGAAAATAAATACTAATAAACCGCAGTAGTTTGTAGCAGTATCAGTAAGTTCCATTTGACTCTTTATTTTCCTTTTAGATTATAAATTCTCAATATTCTATCTATTATGTTGTCCCTTGTGAATCTTTTGAGTTGAGTCGAGTCCAATACAAGAATATTATCACGTCATATATACCGTATTCCGATTATTGATTAAGCAAGAATTATTGTAAAAATAACAGGCAATTATCAATCGAGATGGATACCCTAAGTGGAATATATCCAATAAGTGCTTAGAAAAGTGACTAAACACCTAGAATTGCAAACAATTACATATACCTTGGGAAGTGTTATTGGCACTCCAAAAATCTTATTCTACACTCCTCACAAGTGTATTTTTCTTTCTAAATATAGAAAGTTTGGAGTGTAGAATGAGAATTTTGAAGTGTCAATAACAATTCCCTATATCTTATTCCACCAATAATATGATGAATATGAAAATTACATTTTCAATTTAGATATAGGTATCGAATTCTTTATTTTCACCAAAAGAGTCGTCAATTTTTAGATATTTCAAATATAGGGATGAAATTTTTATGTTTGGTAAAAGAGTCGTCTAGTACAAGTCTACTTGTTATTGTTTGTGCTTCCTCTTTTAAAGAAATTTTTTGCTATAAGTAGTGCAATCAGTTTCTAAAATTAGATAGAGTTAGCAAACTCGGTCTACGTTAAATAAATGACTTATGTGGATGCTAAAACGGCAATTAGTTGTGAGTTCAATATGATAATACCTAATTAAGAGTAGACAATTTGTGGTGGCTTAGTTTTGTTATAGATGAGATGACTAGACTCACTGTATTATAGTTATCTTGTTTCTTGTTAAAATAAAAAGTTGGAATTTATTCCTCTATGACGACAGAAGCATAAACCATTCTTAGAACATCTCCAATAGGAATCTACAAAGTTGTCATTACCATCATATGTCCCTATATATGAGGACGATAAGACTTCCAACAAGGTAGTTGTTCCTATAGTATAAGAACTCACTGGAGTACCCCAAAAAATCCTCACATATGGGGACTCTATAAGGACCCCGTAGTGGTGCCCAAGGTTGGTTTTGAGTGGGCAGAAACCTCACCCACGTGGGTTGCACATCAGCTTCTCTCACTCACTAGACAGTTGCGTCACGGATGACCCCACATCACCTTATTCTTTCTTCTTCTTTTTCAACCGATGGAAAACCAACGGTCTAGACAGATTCTTGGTTTTTTTTTGTTTTTTTTTTTTGTTTTTTTGTTCTTATTGTTTAGATCAATGGCCACAATACTCAAATCAAATTAATATTTGTGGATGCAAATTTCTTCCTCATTGGACAAATTTGCACCTACAAAACAAATAACACTTTTGGTCAAGGCTAAGAGCCTCACGCGCCCATGATGAATTGGGGGGGGATTTGGCCGAAGAACCTCCGATGCCAAAGTTAGAATTTTGAGGGAAAAGTGTTTGGAGAATTTAGAGAATTTAGCAAGAGAATTGGAATTGAGTTCTGGAGAGAATGAAGTAGTATTTATAGGGGTGTGGCCGGCCCCTTTAGGAGGAGGAGGACCAGCCACTTGGTTGGTATTTTGGGTGAGGTTCATGATTTGTAGCTAATTAGGAATAATTGAATAATAAATCATTAATTAGATAATTAATAGAATAATTTCCTAATTGATTAGCTAATTAATATAATAAAAGATGAATGATTGGGAGTTACCTTGTGGAGAGGATTTGATGAGGATGGATGAAATAGGTTTTGAATTGTTACCTATTTTGGGCACTTTTGACTTGGTTGAGGAATGATTGCCCACTGCTATCGCGTAAGAATCCCGGTGTGCCTCGAGGGTAATTTTGTCATTTTAACCCAAAAATCCATGTGTCGCCTTGTGATTGTTTTTGGCTCCACAATATTGTTTTGTCCTTACATTTAGAGATTATACTATAAGGACCTTTTATTGGAGACAATATTCTTTTATAGACTTGAATATTCTTTTGAAATCGTTAAATAAGTCCTCAAAGGTGGTGGTAGAGTTTGGAGATGCTCTTACTATGAATTTTACTTATTCTTTCTACTTTTGTGAAGTTTTAGTTATTCCTAGATTGTTAATTGCTAGTTTCGCTTTTCGATATGGATTCATACTTGGTACGTAAAACTTTGCGTTTGAATTCAAGTGGTTTTCTATCAAGAGTTTACGATGAAAGCCCTTAAAACTTCACTTAAACTGCTATATAGGAAGCAGATGCTCTGCTAAAAATCACCAAGATAATGATAGAGAGAAAGAGAGGGAGCATCTTAGAAATATTGAAGGCTCCTGAATAACATTATCTGCTATGAAAAGCTTCCCTATGAATATTTTTACATAGGTAATGCTAAGGAAACTAAATTTCTAAATCAAATTTTGTAAATTAAATTATGTGGATGTTGACGATTGGATTATTACTTAAGTATTGATTAACGTGTTTATTTCCTATTGGTGGTGACATATCATTTTATTTAAAAATTTGATCTCCTTAACATTATTTTTTTGCACAACAATGCATTTAGTAATAGGGTTATGAGTTAGACCGCACAATAAGACAATCTTAATTAACTGGTATCGAACTCATCATCTATAAGTTGAATCTAAAATATCTCACTTACAAATTAAAATAAATATCAATAAATTGCAATATTAATTAGTAGTATCAATAAGTTCCAACTCACTCTTTATTTTCCTTTTGGGTTAGAAATTCTCAATATAATATCTATTAAGTTGTCCCTTGTGAATCTTTTTGAGTTGGATCGTGAACAATGCAAGAATATTATCACGTCATATATATCGTATTCTGATTATTGATTAGGCAAGAATTATTGTAAAAATAAAAGGCAATTATCAATCGAGATGGATACTCTATGTAAATTGGAATACATCCAAGTGCTTAGAAAAGGGACTAACCACCCAGAATTGCAAGCAACATTACATATATCTTATTCCACCAATGATATAATAAGTATATGAAAATTACATTTTTCAAATTTTTAGGTAATTTAGATATAGATATTCATTAAAAGAGTCGTATGTTACAAATCTACTTGTTATTCTTTGTGCTTCCTCTTTTGAAGAATTTTTTAGTCTAATTAATTATCGTTATTTCAGATGATATCATTACATGTTATGATGTAAATGAACGATATAACTATGTTCTTATAGATTTCGAGTGTAATGACATTCATATTATTCATGTAAAATGACCTTCATATTATTTATGTAATGTTACTACATCTTTATGATATGAAATAATGACATAATTATGTTTGGCCATTTTAAAACAATCAATTTTTTTGGTGGAATGGTCAAGTTATGTGACTTTGTATCGTTACATACATGTCAACACCTAGCATAGAAAAACATGATGCCCGTGATGTGTACTTGTCAGATGAACCAAATTCTTATTGAATTTGACATGAGTGAATGAAGCAGCTATATCCTATAGACCTAAGGTATAATATTAACAAATAAATGCACATCTTGTTATAAAACCATATTTGCAACACCAGTCCCATTATAACGCAAAATTACTCATTTTTGTGATGTAATTATATATTATAACGTGGATGACCAACATACTTGATACTTCATGGATCTAAGATATATATATTAATGAGACCTACGCTATATTATTAATGAATAAATATCTTTCATCAGTCGATTCGTAGCATCACATGATCTAACATTAACTATTTCGTAACATCATGTAATATTCACATTGAAAACTACTCACTTTTTGGCAGTAAAATTCCAATGTGCAAAGTAACTTTCTCGTTCTTTTCATTAAACAGATAAAATGGATTTAAAAAAAAATTAAACATTAAGATAAGTAGAAGAAGCTAGATCATATGCTGTGAAGGACCACTTCATGAAAACCTTGTTGGATGGAATCAAGATCTTCGATTTACTAGACTATGCTTAAATAAAGTTGAATTACGCCATCAAACTTTTTTGTGAGTTTATTTGTGGTCCCCCTCTCCATTGTCGCTCGTGTTACCTGTGATATTTAATCATAATAAAAGTAAAGAAAGTAAACCAAGAAAAAATAAAAAAAGTCAATTAAGAAATTAATAAATGATAGTGAGAGATGCAAGACGACGCCTTGAGGGGGCCAAAGGGTAAATGCACTTTTGTGCGGAGGGCAACAAGGCCACGTGACGCAGCATTTTCTCCAAGAAGTCTGCCCTATTCTTTTTCAACTTTTTAGCACACAACAAAAACATCATAAATTTTTCGAAGTAGGATTCTCCCTCCTTATTCTCGCCCTTTTATCTCCTCGGGCTCACATTTTATTTTTTATCTTACTATTTTTATGAAAAAAATAATATAAGATGTTAAAGTGATGTAACCGTAAATATTTAATTAGGAGAAAAAAATGATATAGATTAAAAAGAGAGAGAATCCTCTTTTATACTTTTCTATACTCGAAAAACAAATTGGCACATCATGTGTTGTAATTTAAATTTATGGTTTATTTACAAGAATAAGAATTAAAATTATTTTGATTCTTGATTCCATTCTTTACAAAAATATGAGTAAGAAAATCATTTTACTTCTTAAATTTCCCTCGTATTTAGTTATGTGTCTATAAATAAGGCAGAAGTGGAGAGGTGAGATATTTTTCAGTATCCTTCTTTTTATATTATAAGATATTTTGTACCAATATGTGTCCCGAAGTAAGCTGAACGATCCACCCCACCTTACAAGAAAAAGCCAATATCTTATTAAAAAGGGCTTTTAATTTAAGCAGAGTTTGCATATGTGGTGGTTAGAAAATCACTTATTCAGTTTCTGCTTCTGGGAGGAGAGAATGGGATGGTGGGGAGTCCCAAAAGAGGCATGAACTATAGAAATTAAAATGGCTTAAAAGTTAAAACCCATTTGATTCAGTGATTCCCATGTCTTGTTCAGGAATGAGGATATATATATATATATATATATATATATATATATATATATAAAGCCATTTCTGTTTAGGGAATCCATTAGATTTGGTGACATCCTCTATCTAGATTTTGTGTTTATATTATCTCCGCTTTTGCCAAACTTTAGCCATCATTGCCCTAACAAACAATATTTTTGACACAAAGAGGTGGGGAAGTGGACTAAATTTCATACTGGGCTAGCCATAAATGTGGTTTAAATTTGCCTTTGGCAAGAATCAAACTTAAGACCTCTTACTTACAAGTGAAAATGAATATCACTAAATCATGATACTGAGTGACAACACATGTTAAGTATATAAATTATTAAACATTGTATGTGACTAGCTGGTTTAGCGACAATCGTTTTTAATTTGGTTTAAGTAGCTCTCAAGTTCAACGCATTGAAAGTTTGGTATTCAATTGTGAAACACCATGACTTCTTGTAGCTGAGTTAATGCCTCGTTGGAGAATAGAAATATTTTTCATACATTCTTTCTGCACACATTCTTATAAAGAAAAGAAAAATGTGTGTGTATAAATTATGAACTCGTTTGAAAGTGTTTTTAAAATGGCTGAAAGTTCTTCTGGTGAAAATGTATTTTGAAATCCTTAGTACAAATGCAAGTAAATCCTAGAAAATCACTTAAAGTAAGTGTTTTTAGAACCCAAAAATATTTTTTCTAAAAACGCTTTTGATCATTTTAAAAGTACTTCCAAACGAATCTTATGTTTATTGTGAGAATATCTTTGTAAATGTTCAAGCGCTTGTCAAAAAATACACAAAATGCATTGCCCTCCCTGCGCTTGTCAAAAAATACACATAATGACAAAAAAATGCCTTTTGGGCTTTGTATGTTGCAGCCTCTAATTTTGGATAAGGCCATTAAGCCCGTTATTTGCTTATGATTTATGAACCATTTTTCAATTAACTTTATTTATTTTCGATATGTTGTAAATATATTTTTATTTTTTGTCAAATTATATTGTGAATTTATTAATTTAGCTACATTTTACACCTTTCAAGTTTACGTAATTTTTAAAATAGGCCATAAAGTTCTATTTTTTTTGTCATTTAGCACCATAATGTTTTAAAATTGTATCAATATATATCTTTGCTTGGATTGATCATTCATTAACTTGATGATGCTATGAGCGTGAGATGCATATGTAAGCTAATGTGTAAGCCACATTAGCACCATATTGACAAAAAACTTCACCGACTTAATGAATGATTAGACGTTTAAAGAGGCAAAAAGTATGAATTGATACAATTTAAAAAAAAAAAAAAAAGTGCAATTCGAACTCATGTGATGGCATTTCATGAGCTTATTATGAACCGTAGTTATTTACAAGTATAAACAACAGTTATGTTATGTGCTACATCAGTTGGTATAAAAAATTTAGGACGATAGTTGGTGCCCTTTAATAGTCCACTCCATAAAATAAAATGAATGTCCTTTACCCTAAACCACATTAGCAATTAGCAAACATAACGAAGAACACAGGTGCTAATCAACATTAACCATTCGAAATTTCAACTTGAGCAAAAGCAGGGATTGAGAACAGGGCAAAAACAAGTCCTAAAGAAGAGAAACGAAGGGCGAAAATACTCTTCTCGTCCCGTTCCACCAGAATGCCGGCAACCTAAGAACATGTCGGTCCCTGTTGAATTCATCATCTTCAAACAAGCAATAATTCAACTACACAACACATATGATACATCCAACCCATTAAGCTAATGGATTTCCTAACAGTGATCGACTCGACAAAAACACTGAAACGCCCATCTGAGACCATTTTCAGCACCATAACAAAATCCCGGATGAGCAGTGTCAGCTTTACATTCTGTTTTTCTCTCTTAACATTGCAATTTGAGGCGATCAAGACTCTCGGAGACAGTTTTCATCCTAGGACGCAGTTCGGGGTCAAGCTCAGTGCAATTTAGGGCAATGTGAAACGCTTCGACAACTTGCTTCTTTGCATAAACTTCTTGCAGAAGTACAGGGTCTATGATCTCAGACAAGGGGCGCTCATCTCTGAATGTCTTCCTGACTAGGCTCTCAAGTCCCTTGCCACCATTTTCGATCCCCTCATCTGGCAACCTACCAGTCAGGATCTCCAAGAGCACAATTCCAAAGGAGTACACATCACATTTCTGAGTTAACTTGCTCCTAGAAATTCGAGCCTCGGGTGCCAAGTAAATGGTTGAAGAAGTTGGAACAACCAAACCAGAGGCCGCAATGGATTCGTTTGAGTTCTGTCTTCTGGATGCTGAAGTGGTGAACTTTGAGGTACCCAACATAAGACGTGCCAATCCGAACCCGGATATGTAAGGTTGGAGATCATTGTTGAGAAGGATCTTTGTCGATTTAATGTTTCCATGAACATACCTTCGAGTGCTGTGTTCGTGTATGTACATCAAACCCCTTGCAGTCCCCTGAGCAATTTTTAACCTTGCCGTCCATGGCAAAGGCGGCAAAGAGTTGGATGGTCCCCCTGCAATAAATTACATGACCACACAAGTTTGAGCATATTTGAACATTTTATGTCACTATATTGCATGAGAAAAACATATGTTAAAATATTTGGAGGTAAAATCTTCATCAACTGAATGTTTCATTGTGCAATAAACACACAGAGAACTAACTTCCGCACACCCGTGTTCATTTTTGTCCCTCAACTCTCATTTGATTTACTTAGTCCCACGGCCAAAAAATAACAGGGGTGTGCAGAGGGGAAAACGGCATACGAAAATCACTTCCCAAAGGACACAAAACAAATACCGTATATATGTGTAGACTGTTTCAAATTATAAAAATGTTGCTCCAGAATTGCAGTGGCCCAAATTACTTGAAATTGCATATTAAAAACTCTGAAAACTTGTCAGTCTTGCTGAAGGAGTCTTAATTAAATAACTTTAATAATAGGACCACAAGTGTATGATTTGAAGAGTGAATAAATGTCTAGCTAACATGCATTTCTGAGGAGATTAACCTATTCTGAACCAGTTGAGACAAAACACACTGCAATATTTTCGGTGCGCAAGCAGTAACACAAGAAAATATTCTAAAGTATTGCACGTCACGGGAAAAATTTCGGGTGCAACCGGGTGCCTATCTCTTTCATCACATGACACGTAAAGAAAAACAGTTATGCATGCATATGAGGATAAGGACGACGAAAAATGATGTCAAACTCAAATGCACTTCAAAATATTGATTGTATATGGCATCTGTAAGGTTTTAACTATCAATAAACGTTGGGACTCATCGTATCATTGTCTGAAATGTTTTACTTTTTAACTCTGAAAAGATAGCTAGTCTGCCAACAACAGAATGAGGACTTGTTTGGCAGGGATATACCGGCATGGTGATATCTCATGTCGTTGATGCAAGGATGTCGAGACAACATCTCCTTGTGTCCTAGTATTATTGACAAGAGGACATCGTCGTGACAATATACTCGTGTCATGCAAATCATTTCCCGTATGATAGCATTACTGAAAGCTTAGTATAGAACACAAACAAATTTTCTTTTAACAAATAGTAGTAACTTTCAATGAGCTTGTAACTCAAGTAATTAATATTTACTACACCCGAGGTCATGATCACCTCGACCCGTATTATATTATGTAGATCCCGCTTTACCAAAGATTATATTCAAATAAAAAAAGGCCAAAGATTTGAAAATAAAATTAAAAAAAAAAAAAAAACAAAGGGAGGGTGAATTTACCATGAAGTGCATTGTACAGGCTGCCATTGCGAATGAAATCAGTAACCAGAAGTTTCTCATCATTCGCGTAGTAGTATGCTCTCAGGCGCAATATATTGGGGTGGACCACCTTCCCTATCGCCTCCACCTCAGCCTCAAACTCCTTCAACCGCCACGTGGCATCACCCTCGCTCAGCCTCCTCACGGCCACAACCGACGGCGCTGCACCAGGTCCCTTCCCGCCACTCCCGGCGACTACCCTGTACGTAATCCCACTCCTACTCTTCCCCACCACGTACGCCGATGCCCTCAGCAAATCCTCCAATTCCAACCCGAATCCCTCGTCCACCACCACGAATTTACCATTTTGCCCTTCCCCCTCTTCCACCACCACCTCAGCTACTTCCCTTACCACTTTCTCCCTTCCCGTTTTGCCCTCCTTGGTCCTGCTTCTTATCCGAAACAGCCACACCGATACCGAGACGGCCCCGATCACCACCGAAACGCCCGAAATTATCGGAACCGTCACCGAACCGCCGCTCCGATTTTCCCTCTCTTCCACCCCGCGGACTAGACTCGGATCCAGGTCGATGGGTTTAACATCCTGACCTCCGCTTTTCGAGGAATTAAGGTTTTGAGCTTCCGGGCACGGAATATCCAACGGAAACCCGCAGAGGCTAGGGTTTCCAGAAAACGCGGTGGGGCCCTGGTTCGCCAGCGAGCCCACCTGAGGCACTTTTCCGGTGAGGTTGTTGTGCTGGAGGTCCAGGCTCACGAGCACCGGAATCCTTCCGTACGATGCCGGAACTTCGCCGGAGAAATTGTTGTAAGAGAGGTTCAGGGTTCCGGCGAGGGAGGGAAGCTCGGCGAGAGACTCGGGGAGTGAGCCGTTGAGGAAATTGGAGGACAAGTCGAGGTGCTTCAGGGCCTTGAGGGCTCCAATTTGCGCCGGGACTGGGCCCACGAGGGAGTTGTGGGAGAGGTCCAGAGTAATGAGGGCGGTGGCGTTGAATAGGTGGGCAGGGATGGGCTTGGAGAAGTTGTTGTTGGAGAGGCTGAGTCGCTTGAGCGAGTCGAGGTGGCCGAGCTCGGAGGGAATGTAGCCGGTGAGGCGTTTGTTGGCGAGGAGGAGGTCGGTGACTCGGTTGCGGGTGCAGACGACGCCGTGCCAGTGGCAGGGAGTGGGATCGGATTCCGACCAGGAGTCGAGGATCCCGTTCGGGTCGGTTTCGATTGCGGATTTGAGTGCGAGGAGGGAGAGCCCATCTGGGTTGAGACAGAGAACCACGTCAGGAACCAGAAATAGAGCAATATGCAGCAAAAGAAGCATCATTTTGTTTCTTTCAATTTTTGGGAAATTGGCAATGCCACTCTACATATATATCATTCTCTCTCCGTGGAGTTGCAGAGAGACTGGAAGAAGAAGAAGAAGAAAAGAAGAAGGGGTTTTAGAGCTTGAGTTTGAATTTGTGGAGAATTGTTTAATTCGAGGGGAGGTTTGAATTTTTCTGACCAGTGTTGTACTACTCAGCACAGCAGCACCTGCAAATCCCCATAATTTCTAACATTTTTTATTTAATTTATTTTTGTTTTTTTTTTATCTATACTCACTTTCTGCTTTAACTAATTAAAAAAAATGTCAATCAATAGTAGGTAAATTAAATAATGTATTACAATGATAAATAAATAGATTAATCAACACTCAAGTATTAATTTAATTATTAACTTTCATTTCATTTAGCTTACAAATTTAATATACAAAGATCATGTGACATTTTAATTGGGATAAATAAAAGAAATAAGTATAAAGAGTACTGATTAGTGAGTAACTAAGTATTATCACATTTAAAATTTTTGGTGGTTAATCTTTCGAAAAATTAAGAACAAATTAAAACGTGATTAAAGTTTGTCAGTTTCAAACAAAACAAGCAATAGGGGAGGGAGGAATGAGAAGATTTGTGAATTTTGGGATTGGATATACAACTATTCCCCTTGTTATTATTAGCTTATTTGTTTTTAAGATAATGGGATTATGTTATATCATATTCCCACTTGCAATTGTCATTACCGTTGTGCCCAAATTCAAATCCAAGGTTAAAGGTCAAAGTGACATTGAGAATTTTATGTATTTGATTAAGTTTAACATCATCACTACTTTCGCACAACTTGATCTAAAAATTAGAAATTATGAATAATAAATTTGATACCAAATGAATAATAAATTCGATACCAAATATTATGTTGCTCAATTAGGCGTCTTAGCTAGGGCCCCCCAATTCATTATTTCGCCCATATCATTACCATGAAATATTTGTAAACTTATACCAAATATTATGTTGCTCAATTTAGGGCCCCCCTCCCCCAAAAAAAAAAAACACAATCATTACCATGAAATATTTGTATAAATATAGAGATATTATATTCACATACCTTAAATTACTTATTATACACCTTTTTAATTTTTTAATATTTTCTACACACCATTAACCCTTGATAAAAAAATATTAAAAAATTAAAAAAGTGTAGCAAAAGTAATTTAAAATGTGTGAATATAATTTTCCTAAATATAAAAGCTAAGAGTGAAATCGAGGATTTGTTTATTAATTAAATCTCAACCACATCAACTTTAAAATGAACAATTTTGTGAGTTAGTTTTGTAATTTTGTAAGGGAAAAAGAAAGCTTTGTGTTTCCAAAAAAAATAAAAAAATAAAAAGGCTGAATTGACCATCCCCCGTTGGTGACAAGCGGAAAGAAAAGGTTTAGCCAAAAGAGGGTGTGTGTGGGGGACCGGTTTGTAATTTAGGAATTCAGATCGTCTGACCTTTTTGTGAGGATTTCGATGATCTGTGAATCGTATTCGTTCATCATATATCGTGCGGTAAGAAATTAAGTTATATATTTTTATTTAAAATTATACACAAATAGCATCTAATAAAAACTGATCGTATGATATAAGATGAACGGACATGATTTACAAAGCTTCAGAATCCATACCAAAGGAATTCCCGAGAGGATCCTGTTGAGTAATTTAGTGATGGTGTCAGAAAATCATTTGACAATGACACTGTTTTGTATTTTTACATATAGGCATGCTTGTGACTCACTTTTCACCATCCACTTTCCACTTTCCACTAACCAAGCAAGCAGGGGTATTTATGTCAATTCATTCTGAAATTTTGAGATTCAAAATTGATAGTTGGGACTTGGGATTATTCTATTCCGCCCAATAGAATCCAAGTAAAAGCTCGCTCTGTCTCCCGTGTATACTGTTTTCTCATGTGCACTCAAACTTTGGGTGACAAGACAAAACTTGTTTGGCTCATGGCTCGTCTCAATTCAAACTTTCAACAAATCCCATCATTTTAGTAGGTGGTTAGATTTATATGCTTTAATCCACTCTTCTAAAAATTTTCGCCCAACATTGCTTAAATGCTAGTGGCTGATAACTGTTCTGATTAATTCATAAGCGTATGAAAATTAAGAAAAAACATCTAGACTTGCTTAGGTGCCCTCTTAAACGTCCTAGGCTCCCGCCTAGATGTAAGGTCCCAACCCATTGTCCGACTAACGCCTAACGTTTTTTAGAACTTTGTTTTAATCTCGACACTTTGCAAGCTTATCCATTTATTATAACACATAAGGATATGATTTATTATTTATACTCCATAATTGATATGATTACTAATCAGATTTCACTTGTCCATTTCAAATCGGACTATTGAAGAATTATTTCAAGACAGAAAAGATTAAAACCTTATGCAGAATTTTCTTGATTGTGTTTTTTACTTTTTAATATTAAGAAATGATAAACAAAGTTAAGCTTAGTTTCAAGTTAATGATATGTTTATTTACTTTGAATAAGTAATATGATCTAGTAATATTCTTTTACATTTGTAAATAAAAGTTTTAAGTTCGAATATAGTGAATAGCAAACTCGACACCAACTTATTATTCACACCGCTTATTGTAAACTTATCGATGTATTATATGGGCCTTTAGTAAAATTTCAGCGTGTTTATTATAAAAAAGCTTAAAGAGACACACCTAGTGCAAACACAAAGATATGAGAAGGATACGTTGGGCCATAACCCCACCCAACAAGTGAGAAAATCAAAAGTTCAGTTTTATATGTTACCCGAGCCCATCCAATCCCCAAATCCCAACCCAACCCAATCTTGTTGTTCGGCTTTGCCCAATTAATTGTATTGGCTCTCACATAAGCTTTTGAACACCTACAAAAAAAAAATACAAAAGATAGCTTCCTGACTCCAAAGGATTAATGCTCGGTGTTCATTCCTGTTCGACATGGTTGTCGTTGATTGGATCAACTCGAGTTAACCTCCACATCTGATCATGTCATACTAGTCTATTCGGAATATTACTTTCGTTAATAAATGCATGGAGTAGATAGGCCTTGAAGTGCATAGCATATAATATTGGGAGTTTTAACGAAAAGCCCACGATACTGTTCACTTTAACGAAAAATCACATTTTTACACTAAAAAGTCAATCATGATACTATTCACTTTACCCTTTATTTTGTCCTTATTGTTAAAACTCAAAGTTTTCAAGCCATTTTCATTAATTTTCCTTATAATCTTTCCCGATAACCAGAACTCGAGAGGGGATGCAAATTGATGGCAAAACTGTGAGGGAGAATTTTTTACAACTTCAGATACAAAAGATTGGTTCGACAAATAATTAAATTGAAAACCTCCCTCCCTCGCATCATAAAAGTTAACATAAACCAAAACTGAATATCTTATAATCCCCTGAAGCATGTTATGGGAATAAGTGATTAAGAGGTCTAGCAATTGTGAGGGGAAACTATATGCATTTTGCTCCAACGAAAAATGTTGTACCGGAATTTACAAACCGTTTTCAACCCTCCATCTGTAAATCAGCAAAAAAATCGTTTGAACTTCCCGAAACACGATCTTTGCTTGCATTTTTCCTTTTGGTCCCTGCAAAAGATAGTAACCTCGCTTAAATAATGCTTTTCGATAATGACTAATGTGCTTGGTTTTGGAGCCAATCACGTAAACAAACCTTTGTTCGACTTCGGAGGATTAATATCCATATCCATATCATCACTATCGCTGTCCTCCACAGCTGCTTGAGGCTTTGAAGGCTTCGTCGAACCTTGCAATAACTCATCCATATCCCACAGCTGCGTTAAGCAATTGTCAAGGGTCAATTCATAAAACTACTAAGATCATTACTAGAAAGTAGGTTGAAATCATAAACGCGACAGATTAATAAAAGAGCACCGAGAGAGGGGGAGAGAGACACAAACCTTCAACATCTGATCATGTGCTATGCTGCCCAGAAACTTTTTATCGTGGGAAAAAGCTACAAAACGAAACAAGACAGCTTGTTAACCAACCACAAACAAATAAGAAAATTGATTTTAGGTTGATGGTAAAGATTCAACAACGAGACCATATTGAACTCAGCAGCAATGAGTTCGCCACCATAATGTATTTTCCATGAATAATAAGCTGTTATATAATGCTCAACAAGTGGAGTTAAGAAACACACTTTGATTACTCAACCCTCTAAAAATAAAAGAATGCATTACCGAGACCCTCAACCGGGTATTCTGAGTGCTCTGCAATAGGTTGGATGACTCTGTTGGGTAATATACCTACGAGGCTGAAAGAAATTTGTATGAAATCAATCTTAATGCTAAAAAGGTTAAAGAGCAATGAAATATAATGAATCGATTCTGCATGCTATTTCACCTGATAAGTCCAGTTTCAGATCCAGTGATCAACCTATCTTCATCAAGCTGACACAACAAATTTTAAAATGCTTCAACAAACACTCGTACAAAAATTAAATGCCATCAAATGTAAAACAGATACATGACCAACTCACCTTCAACAAAACATCAACAGAATTCGGAGAGAGATCAACAAATCGATCGCTGGAATTCAAAGGGTCATCCAGAACGGAAAATCAGAAGTGGGAGAGAGAGAGGAGCAATAAAGTTGAAAGTCTTTCTTTCATGATTAAAGACAACATATCTTCCGGTTTGTTACCCCACCAATTACGATTTTCAACTTTTTAAACATGATTAAAAATGAAAATAACAAATACCTGCAGTCCT
The DNA here is from genome assembly GCF_041283825.1 of Pyrus communis. Classification (NCBI taxonomy): domain Eukaryota; kingdom Viridiplantae; phylum Streptophyta; class Magnoliopsida; order Rosales; family Rosaceae; genus Pyrus; species Pyrus communis. Next base: position 20,288,704 of record NC_142576.1, on the reverse strand, counting down.
TGAAAGATCCCCATGAGTACAATAACAGATTCCCAATGTGTGAGCTGCACACCACTTTCCGACCATTCTGACCAACAAAAAGAATGAAAAAGGCATGGAATAAAGGAGAAGAAAAGCAAGAGGGAAAAATATATGATATTGATGAAATCATAAAATCACGGGAAGGAATTCAAAGGGGGAGACCGCAATGCAACCTTCATGATAACCACAGACAGTAGCTCCTCTTCTGAAAATTCAGATTGAGCTTGCACCTGTCGTTACCATAGAACCAAATTTGGAAATCTTTTAGTAATCCTCTAAAAGCATTGACCTTGTAATTTACAGCAGTTTTAGAAAGGAAAAAAAACCTTACTTTATTTCTTCGAAGATTGCAAACAGAAAGAGTCCCATCTCCACTTAACAATGCAAAAGAACAAATATAAATGAACAACTCTTGAGGGTTGCATTTGCCGCAAAAGTAAGGGAAATACAATAAAAAACAAGGGCACGAAGGACTACCTAGTTCCTAGGAGTTTCATGGAATCAGCCGCAAAAGTCATATCAGAAATGTACTCTTCATGAGCTTTAAAAGTATTGCAGCAAGACTGTTGCCTGGTATCCCACACCTGACCAATAAGCAATGTCAAAAAACGACAAAACCAACGAAAACAACGGTAAATGAAGCACAAGCAAAACACAAAATGACCTTAATACAGCCTTCGTCATCTCCAGAGGCAACTGTGGACTCAGTCAAGTTTATAAGCTTATTGACTGCAGACCTGAATTTGATTAAGGAATGTTAGGTCATGATCTAAATGAGAATTTCTTGAGAGCTGACTAGTTACAGAGCAGAGAGAGAGAGAGAGAGAGAGAGACCCGTGAGCCTCGTCGAGGCGAGCAATAGCAGCACCAGTTTCCACATCCGTTGCAAGAATTGAACAGTCGGGAGAGCCCGTCAAAATGGCTAACATCATCATCCATCAGTAACTTCTTATTAGCACAACTAATTATGATACAGTAACAATATCAAATAACTAAAAAGTAAAAACTCAATGATACCTTGGCCATTGTTGATGAAGCGAACAGCTCTGCAAGATTCACTGTGTGCATGAACTTCCAACACCCTAAAATCATATTCATCTTAATCATCATCATAGTAATAATAATCATATAAGAATGCAAAGACTAATTAAGAAAAAATAACGGAGAAACTTAAGAAAATTGACCTTTGAGGTACTGAATCAGATGCATATCGGTACAAGTGAAGATCGCCATTGATAAGACCTGTAGTCACCAAGTGCTGCGATGGATGAAAATCAATGTCAAACGCCAAGTGCCCCAAATTTATCTCCATTCCTTTATCACTTTCCTCTTTCTTCCTCACTATATGCAGCGAACGATCAGTGCGTACTTCATGCAGGAAAATATGTTCATAAGCCCGTACGACAGTTGCAGTCTAAACTCTAAATTTTCCTCAGTTCAATCCAGTCCAAACTTGATTGCTTTTCTAGTAGGAAAATAGAAACGAAAATGCAGACATTAAAAGCTGTTGTCGAAACCAACCCGAATAGTAGATATGAACAATTCACCACAAAACTGAGATAAATTCAACTAGAATATGTTTAAACTCAATCACAACAAAAGAGAGAGCTTACTGAAGTTGAAAATTTCTAAATCCAAAATTATCAAATAAACTGAGAGTAATCATTTCAACATACAACCCGAACATAAAAATTAATATAGTTCATATCCAATTAATTCCAATCAATTCGGCCTCCAATTTATGCAAAATAATTCAAAATTTTCAATTTAATAAAATAGTAATCACAGAAAATTAAAAAAAAAAAAAAAATTATTTCCGAGCAAGATGAAGTATGAATTACACAGTGAAGATTGAGACTGAGAGAAGGAGAGAAGGCGGCGGCGTTGTCTGTGGCGCTGAGACCGACGGAGAGGAAAAGGAGGAGGAAGAGGTGCAGCGGCAGGCAACAGAGGAAGAGGCAGAGGGGTTTTGAGGGGACTTAACGAAGGCACATGACGTAATCACTGGGCTGGGATCTGTTTGGGCTATAATAACTGAAGGCCCACATTCGAATCCAGTCCAATATTTTTGGACTTTGAAACACCCGATCACATTCGTAAAATGTTTTGGTAATGGAATCCAAAGAACGAGTCATATTACAAATGAATGGATGAGAATGAAAATAGAAGGTTTAACAGTTATGAAAGTTAAATCTAACGACTAAATAACATGTAGTACTGTGTGTTGCGGAGTATTAAAGCCACACCCTATAAGTCAACTGATTTTATATTAAAATAATTCTTTCAAAAACAAACTCTACTAATATGTCGGTTTATGTTAACTTCTCGTTTTCAACGTGAGCTTTTCAATTTTGACCTTTAAAGTTGATTCGAGATATAACGGTTTCAATCGCATTAATAATACTTTAACCCAATCCAACCCACCTATTCAACGGGTTTTTACCCAAAAGTAAAGTTTTAATGCTTAAAATCCAACACAAACCAACTCATACCGGGTAGGGGTTGGCTGGTAATCCCATTCCAATGCCCACCCCTAATTTGGATTAAAACTCTCGTAATAGATGTTATGGTAGTCGACGTTGGCTTCGCCCCACTCTTTTACCATCCAGAGGGAAAATATGAAGTTTACTCTAGCAATAATATGATTCAAATTTGCTTTTAACGAGAATCAAACCAAAACCTCTCACTTACAAGTAAAGAAGAACAATACTAAACCGTGAGAACTCTCATAATAAATGCTAAATTTGAAGTTTACGCTAAAGTAAACAATTTGAGAATGTTCTTCAGCAAAAGAAAAGGATTGATTTATGAATTGTCGAAAACATTGCGAAAAATACATTAAAGGAGAGAGCAGCTGGGGAAAAGGCCCCTTACAATACTAGTACAGATCGAAGGACTAACAATTTTCGAGCTCAGATACGAAATATTCATCCTGGATGGAAAATTTTACCCGGATACGTATGTGAATGCTAGGTCCTGGAAAAACATTCCTCTGTGCTCAAAATTTCTAAATTCATCAAAGCTTGCACAACCTGGACTTAATACAATACTGTCCCCTGCAACAATCAGAGAATAATGAAATAAGCTCGATATCTTCGCATCGCTAAAATTCATAAATTTTAAGGTAAACATATCTTAAAACAATGCTCAATGCCAATCATTTAACGTAGATGTTTTATAACTGGAACCACTAATACGCAATTAAACAGAAATGGGCTGGAATGCAAATAATAGACAAACGGATTTTCTAGCACTTTTGAGCAATGATGTACGTACCATGTTCTGCCATCCTCCTAGCCCAGTTGACAGCATCCTTAAGATTTACGGCTCTGATGCAGGGAATGCTAAGTCCGTTATCAGACAGCGTCTTCTGAATCAGCATTCCGGAAGACCCAAACTTCGAGGCATTGGTGAACAGATAGCATTAGTCAGGGAGAATATTGAGAATTCGTTGGTAAAAAATGATCACAAGATGCAGGTAAACTATGTTTCATATTGGAAAACCACTACGAGATTTGAAGGCACAAGCACTGATATGCGCAACTAAGTATAAATCAAGAGGAAACGATAATATACCGTGATTACACATCTCTGGTACTTCAAAGGTTCTATCAATTGTTCAAAACCATTACACTCTTGTCCAACTAACACCTGCAAAAGAAAAACATTATCATGAAAATCTTAACAGTGACACGTTTGTTTGAATAAAAAGAAAGAAGTTAGATCACATAAACGAGAAATATATGTTGACTTTGTTAAACTAATGTGAATTCCATTGGAATTCCTCCTAAAATTTAATGTAATTATTTCATTTACGAGTAAAATTCATTGTAATAAAGTTAAATTTAAAGCGAGAGTCTAATTCTTCAATTCATAATTCATACTAATGATGCAACACTACTAGCACATGCACTAACCATTTTGACTTATCTAATGCGTACTCAAATGAGTATTTGGCAAAGCACAACAAACAGGGATTTCTCACATGAACTTGACGTGTAAAATGATAAAAGAAACTTCACACATTTTCATTTTTACTATAAACAATGTCTCAGTTAATCCATTAATTTAACTCCAATTAATTTTCCATCTTTTCCTCCCCACTTGACTGGTGAACGCGATGTCTTACTCTAAGCTTTTCATGTAAGGAAAAAAAACAAAGACAACTGAGAAGTATGAAGATTAAAGCAGCATTTAGCAACTAGGATAAATTGTAACCTTCGCAAGGCCCCCAAGTAGAACCACAGACTTTTGTTTCTTTAGACCCATTAGTCCTGCGTATGTTGCTTCCACATTTGTTGCCTTACTGTCATCGACCCAGGTTACTCCATGAATATCCTTGCATACTGCATAACAAAACTAAAGTAGTGAAAAAGACATAAATTTGATCCACGGGAAAAAAGGTCATGCTCCAACTCATTGATTTCATATTTCCAATCAAGATGGACTGAAGAAAGAAACAGCTCACTACTTAGAGAGGTGCATCTGTTTCAACTGACCAATTTGCATACGATGAGGTGGTGCCCTTAATTTTTCAATACATGGACCTATGGCTTCAACATCAACTCCAACATTCAGTCCAACAACAGACAGAGCAGCCACCGCAGCATTGTGAAAGTTGTGTCCCCCCATCGTTTTCATTGCCCCCAATTGTAGTTGTGACTTGACTCCCAATGCAGGCACTTCTAAGCTTGCAATTTTTGTCTCCATGTCAATCTTTCAAATTTTAATACACATTACCAAATTAAAACCATATATGATACTAAAAGTAAAACTGAAGAAAGGCAGAAAGGAGAAAACATGAATGAAGTATAAATTTAGACTTGTGATGCTAATATATAAATTATGGTTTATGTTTCATTCCAAAATTTATCACCAATGACTTTGAGCCGTAGCTTTCGAAAAAAATTTCCTTCTCTGTTTCTAAAATAAAATGGCAACACTACAAGCATCCAAAATAAGACAATATTCCAAATTCTTAATATCACGTGGGGCTGGACTTCTATCTTTATTTCTCCAAATTTTTGACATTGATATGTGGACTTATAATGGTCGATTAGTTGACAGCAAAGTTCCTAAAATAACAAGCGAAGTAATTCTTACTTTCACACCTGGAATGGCTCCTATCCACGCAATATTAAGTTCATTCAAGCTTTCAATAATTGCTTCATCTAAGTACTGGTTTCCTGAAATAGATTGCAAGAAAAGCCGTCAGAAACATATACCAAGTCTCATATAGCAACAATGGTATGGTATCACCAAAATCACAGATACATACACAGACACCAGATGAATGAGGATAAAGTGAAACCAACTGAAAAGGTTCTGGTCATCATCTATTTTCCAGTACTTTTACACATGGTTTTAAAAATTGCCAGCCTCCATGCATCCTATGCAGTATTTCATAACGTTTGTGCTTTGTACTTTCAAAGATGTCCAGTGTAACCAAATAGAAACATATATAGTTTGACTCAAAGGTTGGTCAATGTATTCATAACATTTGCATCTTTCTCTTTGCTTGTAAACATCAACACATGACAATCTACCTGACACAAAGTAGATCTACATTGACCAACCTGCATTCCCTATCCCCAACCTGAGATCACCGGCCTAAGCGACGAGCAAACACTCGAATGTGAGAGCTAGGGATCACTCAATGAATGGATTAGAGTGGCGGTCCGAATCTTATCTCAACTGTGAGAATAACTGATTAAGCTGGCATAAGGGTTATTTTCCAAAAGGGATGGGGCCAAAGAAAGATCAGCCATAGGAGTACTCCGGGAGATAATCCAATGGACTTAGGAGACCCTTTTTAAGTATCACAGAAACCACAGCTAATCGGAAAGAGAAGTCATCCCAATATCACTTTTAGAAGTAGATTTTCAAACCAAAGAACGAAAGAAAAAAGTATTGTGGTGATCAAGGTTCATTCTACATGTCAACATCCGTATACCTTCTGGGTCTGCATTGAAGTCATTTTTAAGGAACCTAATAATTTTCTTTTCTAAAGTCAGTTATATAGAAATCTGAGAATTAGTTTCTCAAAAAGAAGAGAAAAAAAAATCTAAGCATTCGACTTCACAGGTTATATCCAGTCCTAGTTTAATCTTGCTATCAGAAAAATGGGTTTAGTCATCATGCATGATATCCAACCCAACCCCACAAACTCACTTTTTCGTGCCTTACCTATAATCTAATAGGAACCTATTACAAAACAGCAATGATGGGTAAATTCCTGACAATGGATGTCAGAAATAACTTCAGAAAATTTCTATAGACCCAAAATACATTTACCAAGAGAATGACAAAGTGCATACCAAAACAAAGAAGGCCAAGCTTGGCACCAGTCATGTGAAAAAATAACCGGCATTTAGTCCGTGCATAATCCCTCATTGTCCCATGCCTTTCTAGATGATCAGGTGTAAGGTTTAACACCACAGCAACCTCCACAAAAGCATATTATATTGAAGGAGGAAATAAAGTGTGAAATATTTATAAAGCTGGAAGGGGGTGCAACGACGCAAAGTTTCAAAAAAGCACTTACAGAAGGGCAGAAGTACTTGCTGGGAATCTCCATTTGATAACTGCTAACCTCCACAACTGCAACCTGGAAAAATGTAGCAACATCCATATATGTCTGTTAAGTTCCTCCTATTTTCTTCAACAAATTTCAAGTTGAGCCAAAAATTCTCGTTAATCAATGACTTTCAACTATGTTATTGCAAAATCACTTTCACAAACACAGGAACACAATTCACCCAGACTATTGGACACACCTTAAACTTGGGTTTTGAAGAAGGTGGCTGTAAGCATTGGAAAGCAGCCTCTGAGAGTGGGTTACCAAGGTTACCCCCAACAAATGTCTCGATTCCAAAATGACTAAGCATCTACCTTCATATGAGAAGAAATTAATTAAGGACTCCATTTTACAACAGGATAAATTCATGATATAAGAAACTAAATTTATCCTAGTATTCTAATTAACAACTCTCTTCATTCCAACATAACTTTGCATGGATGCTGCAGCTTCTATAGACAGCAGACAGGGACTTGTGCCAATTGAAAGCAATGCATGCTGGAAGCAATGTCAAGGCAACTTATCTAGATATTTGATGATTATTCATCCATTTTTGGAGTTTGGGGATTGGTAAAACGCATTTAGGTTGTTATATTGTGAACTTCAGAAATGATAGCATTTTTCTCACTGTCCATTTTTCATTTGGGCTTTAGATTTAGTGTTTCGGTTCAGATTTCTGTTGCTATCAGCAACAATATGAGACATTGATACTTAAATTACCATGAATAAGCATAAATTAATTCAACCCCACTTAGTGGGATAAGCCTTGTTGTTGTTGTAAGCATAAATAAATAAAAAGAGTAAGATCTAGTACCTGTCCAGCAAAAGTGACTACAGTTGATTTTCCATTGGTCCCTGTCACTGCTAAAATCTTTACACTTTTTGGGAGAATTTCAGCAGCAAAGTCCAATTCAGACATTACCTGCTTTCCCTGCATTTCAGCACCAAAGAATTCATGACAAAATCTCAGGAATCCACAGCTAAACTAAATAAGGCTGCATATTTCCCTAAATGAGGCATTGTCCAATGCCTTTACTTGAATGAATCCATTCAGAACGGATTATAGAAACATTACACCACCAGTCCACACGTGTATAACCAAAGAATGTTATGATACATAAAGCAAGGCAAGTAAATGTATATATTTCTCCAAAGCCTAAACTTATTCAAAATTAAACTTATAGGTTTGTTGTCTTCGATTTATTCATTCAATGGTTGCACCAAAGCTTAAACTTATTCAAAATTAAACATATACGTATGTTGTCTGTAGATTTATTCATTCAATGGTAGGCACATATTATGAACGCACTAACTTACCGACTGCAACAAAGACGAAAGACCATAGTTTTGTAGGGGAACTCCAGGGGACACCACAACCCTGTCCGCATTATTAAGTAGCTCCTCATCAAATTCACCCAGGATTGTTTTCAAAGCACCTATTCCGTCATATTGCTTCTCAAAGAGCGGATCTTTCTGCAACCAACTAGAACTTAAACCACTAGAAGTATGCACGATGATGGCAGGGAAATTGGGTGAAATGAGGGTTTTACAAATCCCAATTGCTGAAATGAGGATTTTAAATATAGATCAATATTAACGACATTATCAATTCAAATATTCATGACATATCAATAAAATCCAGAACATTGATAGTTTCAGTAATTGGGATTAGTGTTTTCATCATTTCAGCCAATTTCTCTTTCTTGTTTATGAATACAAACACAGCTACACACACATACACAATGCAATCAGTGGGACAAATGGATTTTTGGGCATACCTCTAAAAGGCGCAGATTCGGGTTCTGATCGAAGGCGAAAACTGAAGCACCTCTGGCAAGAGCAAGCCTGGCCGCAGCTCTCCCAGATTTTCCCAACCCAACAATCTGCAAACACCAAACTTTCTCGGAAGATTGATTTGCAATAACTTAACGGAATCAGAAAGGGAATGAAATAGCTTAGCTTACAGCGACGGACTGGCCTCGAAGGTCCTGTTCCGGAGCGCATGATCGGACGGTTGCTGGGAGTTTCAGCTCCGCGGAGCAATTGGGTTTGGGGCTGAGGGTTCGGATTGCATAGCCATTGTTCAAAGATTGCAGCTTCATGCCGATTGAGCGTTTACATTTGTTCGTTCAAATGGGGTTTTGCTCGAATGCGCGGCAAAGTATTATATATCGTGCAGTGATCGGAGCCGTTGGGCGTCTTCCAGATGAACCGGGAAGAGGGGTTTTGCTTTCTTCTTTTTATTTTTCAATTTCTGGTGTTTTGCGACATTTTCTTTTTCTTTTTTCTTAATAATAAATTTTGAAATGTTGTAAAATATAGAGTGAATCATTGAATGTCACACATGTGATTATCCGAGAAAGCAAACAAAATAGATTTTGGTGATAATTGTTGAAAGTTTTAGTTAAAAATGTCTTACAGAGATTAAAAATTTTCTTCATGTATGTAAAATGTTATCGATCAAAAGCTTTGTACATAAAGATACGTTTATATCCTCAATAAATGATTAAAATTTTTCTTCATGTACGTAAGATATTGTCGATCAAAACCTCTGTATATAGAGATATGTTTATATCTTCAATAAATTTGTTTACACACCAAAACCCAAGTCAACAAATAAGGTTCAACATTGGTGAACACAAAAAGGGAACCAGATCCCCTCCGAATTCAAATGAATTGAGTCCACTAATTAATGAATCCTGACTATTGAAATTTGATTTAATGACTATAAACAAGGGTCCTCTAAAGTTATAATAATTGTAGTTGTTGAATCAAATTTCAATGGTTTGGATTCATTGATTAATGGACTCAGTTCTCTTAAATCCAGAGGGGATCCGGTTCCCATAAAAAGGAAGTTCAACAGAAAAAAGAAGGATGTTGATGTTGTAAAGGTGACTGGATGGCTGGCCATTAATCCACTTCAATATGTCTTTATTGGATGGAATGTCAGGTGACTCTGCTAATATGCCTTTCACTATGTTGCTCGTGATTTGCTTCTATAAAAGCAAGTCTTATGGAACACAACACACCTAAGGATGAGAGTAAGAAGTTCATGGAAGAGGAAGAGAAAAAAGAGAGAAAGAGTAGAGGGGATAATAGAGAGAGAGTTATTATGTATTCTTATTATTTTAAATTATGATGAAAGCACCATTGCTACTTCGATGACGTACTCCAGTCACACTGATTGTAGAGGAATTTCGTAAATTTTGTGTTTTGTTTTATTTATTCCACTGTACATACCATCGATTTTACAACAATTGAGTGTCTTTATAAAATTATAGGGTGTTAATAAAAGTATATAAGAAATCACACAAGAGAAATGGATATAAAAAAAACATTAAAAATAAAAAAAGTAACAAAAATTTAAAAAAGTTACAAATAAAATCTCATTAAGTAACAGAAATTTAAGAAAGTTACAAATAAAATCTCATTACTGAGGGTTTGTACTTAAAATAATTTGTGAAATTAGTATAATTTCTTGCTGTATTACGTAATAATGAGCGTAAAATCAAAATAATTTACAGTAAATAAACTCATTATTTTGTTGATTTTCATTATAAAAAACCCTTGCATGTTTTTGGCTAAAAAGCCTATCATACACACTGAGCTTCAGAGCGAACCTCTGTGCAAGAAAGCAGGCAAACGAGAAAGCAGGCATGGCTTGGGAATTGATCTATTGGCTAATCTGCTTCTGCGTTGACCTTGCCCTCTTCGCCTCCAGCCTTTACCAAGTACTTGTTTTTTTCTTCATTTCTCTTTCTTATAATCCTAAACCCTAATGAATGCCACCACCGTTAAACCCTAGAATCGCTGCTGCTCTTTTTTCCCTAATTTTTCTTTTCAAGGGCGTTTTGGGTTTGTTTTGTTAATGCGGGAGCCAAGAGCTCTCTGAGATCGCTCAAGTATATGTATTTGTGCTGAATTTTCTTGGGAAAGTGGAAATTTTTGTGGGTTTTTGAAATTTTCCTCTTAATTTCCTGTGATTTGTGGTTTTTCAAGGGAGTATACTAACTGTTAATATGAACAAATATGGGAGAAATCGGTCCAAATTTTATCGTAAATCTGAAAATTTGCCTCTGTTATTTGTGGGTTAGAGAGTTTTCATAGCATAGTTACATGTATTGGGCATCATGGATGAAATTCATATTTGTGCTTCTCGAGTGAAACGCCTCTAACGTTTTTCCCCTTCTATGCATTTTGTAGTATGTGATGTTAACAGACTTGGAGGCTGACTATCTCAACCCGTACGAACTATCAAATCGCATCAATCAATTGGTTGTCCCTGAGTTCATAGTGCACATTGTGTTCTGTTCTTTTTTCCTCTTGGCTCAACGTTGGTTCATGTTCCTTATTACAGTCCCTCTTACTTGCTATATTGCGATGTTGTAAGTATTACTCGTCATTTGAATATGCACTGGATTGCTAAAATTATGTGATGCTATTATCTCAACATAATGCTTGTGATACAATTTGTGTTTTAAGTTTTAACTGAAATGAATGCATATCGAAAACATAATCAACACCGATTTAACTTTTTGAACAGAATTGTGATTTCCATCTAGAAATTGTGACAGATAGATTTGACTAGACTTGGTATAGTTGAGAGAATTAGGGTAATATTCTTGTAATATAGCACTATATCAGGCATAAGAAGGTGAATAAGCTAAAAGATTGACTGAAATTTTAATTTCATCATTGGTCTAACTTGTTATTTAACAACTTCTGTCCTAAATTTTTCAAGGGGTTAAAGTGTTCTAACCACCTGTCGCAATATTTTGCTTTCGAGAATGCAGTTGGACCGCATTTCACGTTTTCTTTTGAATTCAATAGTCAGCAGACTTGACATACTTTATTAGACACTAACTAGTAACTAGCATCAATAATGTCACTGTTATTTCTTAAAGTGCTTTTCATATTTTGAGTGGAAAGACCACATGGATGGTGACGGGAAGGATTTCTGTTACTTTTAACCGGCCTTGTTAATTTCTTTATATGTATTCTTCACCATCATTGCGGGTGACATTTAAAAGAATGAAACTCAGCATTTCCTTCACTCTTTCTTCTAAAAGTCATTGGTCCTATATCTGGAAGTTTTGATTGGATTTCTGTATTTAGTTTCATAAAAGGATAACAAAAAAGCCATTGTACTATGTTCCTCACCACTCACGGCATTCCCCAATAATAGGGAATTTTTCATATCTCTTCTATTACATGCCATTAGCAGCGATGTTACTTTGGACAATTTAGGGTTAGTGTGTCTCTTGATTGTTAAAACTTTTGCTCTGCTATTCCATTTAAATTGAGTGGTGAAACAAAAAGAATTGGAAATAAATTATTGCTTGATCCACTATAAATTAGATTTTGTTTTGGTTTATAGTACCTATTAAATGACTGTCCATATGCATATCTTGATGTGTGGTATTTATGTTTGAGAGGACGGGGGGTGAACTTGCATTCCCAACTTCATAACCATCATTTCCCCATGATTCATTCAGGTTTGTAAAACAGCAGCATCTTATTGATGTGACTGAAGTGTTCAGGGTTCTTAATACTGAGAAGAAATGCAGGCTTGTCAAACTTGGTTTCTACTTTTCCCTCCTTGCTGTAATCATCATCAGGTTTGTTCTTTACAGTATAAATAGACTTTTGCATACTACCTTTTGCAGGGAAATGTTTTTTTGCTCTTTGTGTTATCATTTAATTCATTATCTCTAATTAAGTGTTTCGCTGCTGTTTGGTTATAGAATTGCCATCTCTGGAATATTAATTCCGACGGCCGGATCTGAAGAATTAGACATTCGTGCCTCTTTTCTAGAATTCTAGAACCGAAACTTCATAATCTACTTTCATTGTATATACCTTTTATTACTTGGAGTAGCACCTGTTGACATGAATGATTAACAGATACATGATATCGATGGGGGTATCAAGATTAAGGATTAACGGATTCCTCCTTAGGTTGCAAAGTTTTCTCGATGGCATATTTTACCTATTATTCTTTTATCATGATATCGATTGCTTTTAGAAGTCGCTGTATCCTGTATATATAGGTGGTGATATGTTTTATTTTTGATGATCCACAGTTATGGTATCTGATTTAATTATCTATCCAGCACTTAACTCTCTCTCTCTCTCTCTCTCTCTCTGAACAAAGTAGGGATTAAGTTTGTGAAATGGTAGTCTAATTCAGCTTGCAGGATTCTGTATTCGATCAAATTATAAAAAAAAAAAAATAAAAAAAAAACACCTACCCTGAAGAGCCTGGGTCAGATCTATTAAAATCCTAATTTACATCCGATAATGGAGAATATCTGCTTATTAATAAAAATTGTGTATAAATTTGTTAAAGAGTAGTATGCAAGTTCTCTGAAATGATGATCCCCCGGTTTTCATTCCATTGTATTTTCATTGAAATTTCTTCACCGTGTAAATATTTCATATCCCATTGTGTTGATTTATCAATGGGGGCTTTAGCCGCATTTCCCTACATCTGTCCACTCATAACTGCCATTCCAAAATTTGTTCCCCTCGAGGAATTGTCTTCCTTTCCAAAAAAGCGCTACTGTTTTATATGAGCCACAAGCACCAAAATGTACTCAAAGTCTGTCATTTAATTGATTTCATTAAGCCTTGTACTTTTTTCTTTCATCATCAGTTTATCTGGAGGCGATATTGATTGTCGCTAGTTGCTTCTTTTGCCTCCCTAGGTGATATATCACATGCTGATAACAAATCCTAATGTGCAGGCTTACCTTAGCTGCTTTCAACTCTTTGACTAGTGAAGAACATGCTGTGATATTTTGATTACTCACTGCTTGACAGTATGATTGCCACTCATTGTAAGTTTGTTTTCTATCTATAGTTTTGTACTACTGAAAGATGAATCATAGCTCAGGGATTATAGAAATTTAGAGCTCAAAGGGTAGAATGATTGATTCAGTGGACAACCCTACCCTTTTGTTGTTTGATATGTGAAGTATTCGCGTTGACTGATAAGCATGGTGAATCCTTGTAGATTGTACCTTTGTGTTCAGATGATTAATGGTATAGTTGTTACTTGTTAGCTTGTCTTCAGGGTGCTTTAATCGTGTCCATGGTACGTCATCTTTGTTTTAATGTCTTGTTCTGTTGTTAGCTTCTCTCGAAAGGCAGCAAGTATCTTGGTTGTTCATCCATTGATTTCGTAAGTGAAAGTGACGACTGAACCTGCCTTCCGACACTCCTAGTTCATAGGTTACCCTAGTCGTGCCAATTCATTCACCACTGTTATCCTTGCTGCGTTATTACTGAATGTTTGAACTTCCATTTCTGTGTCCATTTCCCGCAAAATATTGAAATTTTTATCTACTACAAATGCATTCTTTTCTTCTTTCGTATATAACCACAACTCTTGGCCTTGTTAGGCGAGATCTATCATCGGTTGTTGGTGGTGTCAAACCATATGTTTATCTATGCCATTACGTTACTAGTCATTTGGTAAGAGCGATAGAAACATAAATGTATACAAGCAGTTGCACCTCTTGTGATTAAGAGAAAACTAGGTGCTTGTAATTTCTGGTTGTGGGCAGAAAATACAGCCCAAAGACGAGTGATCTGGGCTTTTGTTGTTAGGCCCAGACTTATGTGGGTTTGGGCTTTTGGGGGGGGTGGTGGGACATGAATGGGGTTCATGTCCTTTGTTTTTGTACACCTGTTTGGGCTTTCTGAGATTGCTAGATATTTCTTAAGAGTTAGGGTTAGGATCCAAAGTCCTAGCCATCCTAAATTGACAGATTTTTTTGCGGAATGAACGTTACTTTCGGCACTCTTCTTCCATCAATTGCACTCCCTTCTTTTTATGATAAATAAAAGGATAAGGGGACAAAATTAAGGGAGAATTCAAAAGAGAGTGCGGAAATCATTTTCTTTTTTGAACTGAGTTTTGAAATGACAGAAGGCATAAAATAGGCCCCATATTTTCTTGGGAATTTTAACGAAAAACTTCTGATACTGTTCATTTTAATGAAAAATCATATTTTTACACTAAAAAGTCAATCATGGTACTATTGACTTTACTTTTTATTTTGTCTTTATCATTAAAACTTAAAGGTTTCAAGTTTTTTTCATTTGTTTTTCTTATTTTCTTCACCTCCCAAGTGTCCAACCCTCATGAGCTTGTCAGACACCAGACATACGGTAGGCAGCTTCAGAAAAGCTTTGCCTTTCTTTGTACAATCAGAAGATGCCAATAATGTGCATAGTGGGCCCTACTCCCCATTGGTCCGTGACTTGTAGCGTGCTGGGTCCTTTTCGGGCCCTAGGACTTGACTAGTGTTGTTTTCCTGTTTCTGGACTGGGCCCGCCATCATTGAGGCCCTTTTTGGGCTACGGAAAGTGGACCTTCATGTGGATGGTCACTGTCAAGTGGGCCTATCAGCTCGATGACATCTGACCGTCCGATGTACCCAGTCCCTCTCTGTTGATGATGATTTTACCCCCAAATAGACCTGGCATTCGTGTCGTGTTTCTCGTGTTCGTGTCGTTTTCGTGTCATACCCGATAGCTTAACGGGTCGTGTCGTGTAATACATGTTAAAGTAAACAGGTAATATGACCCGACCCGAAATCAACCCGTTAATATTATCAGGTAATATGACCCGACCCGTTACCCGTTAAGAAAATTATATTTTAAAACAATAAAACTGAAAAGAAAAACATAATTTGACCCAAAAAAATGTAAAACATAATATTAAATTAGTATATACATACTAAATTTCGGAGTTGACCCCTTAATGAAAGTTGTAAAGCTTTTCATTACGTGTGATTACATTTTTCACACTTATTATTATTAATTTTCACTCAAACAAATAACATTGTTCATGAGATTTTTAAAAAATCTACCCTTATTTATACTTTCATCAAGTATAACAAAAGATTTTATGGTATCCACTAGTGTAAATATTTTAAATTGAAGATCGAATTCATTCATTGTATTCATATAGGGTCAATGAGTGTAGCTGTAAAAAATCATCAAAATCAGAGTTAAAATAACCGTTAAATCGTAAATTTTCGTTTATAACCGTCGAAAAGTTTTGTCTCATTACTTGATCTTTGAATGTTTTTTTTTTTTTGCAATTTTTGGCATATGCGATCTCGAAGCATATATAAACAAGTTTGACGGTTGGATCGTTGAAATTAGTTTTGTAGGATGCGTATCACATCAAAACGATAGATTCACTAACACTTAAGAGTTTATTTATACTTTCATCAAGTATAACATAAGATTTTGTGGTATCCACTAGTGTAAATATTTTAAATTGAAGATTGAATTCATTCATTGTATTCATTTAGGGTCAAGGAGTGTAACTGTAAAAAATCATCAAAATCAGAGTTACAATAACCGTTAAATCATGATTTTTCGTTTATAACTATCGAAAAGTTTTGTCTCATTACTTTATCTCTGAATGTTTGTTTTTTGCAATTTTTGGCGTATGCGATCTCGAAACATATATAAACAAGTTTGACGGTTGGATCGTTGAAATTAGTTTCGTAGGATGCGTATCACATCAAAACGATAGATTCACTAACAATTAAAGAGTTTATTTATACATTCATCAAGTATAACATAAGATTTTGTGGTATCCACTAGTGTAAATATTTTAAATTGAAGATCGAATTCATTCATTGTATTTGTTTAGGGTCAAGGAGTGTAGCTGTAAAAAATCATCAAAATCGGAGTTAAAATAACCGTTAAATCGTAATTTTTCGTTTATAACCGTCGAAAAGTTTTGTCTCATTATTTGATCTCTGAATGTTTTTTTTTTGCAATTTTTGGTGTATGCGATCTCGAAGCATATATAAACAAGTTTGACGGTTGGATCGTTGAAATTAGTTTCGTAGGATGTGTATCACATCAAAACGATAGATTCACTAACACTTAAGAGTTTATTTATACTTTCATCAAGTATAACATAAGATTTTGTGGTATCCACTTGTGTAAATATTTTAAATTGAAGATCGAATTCATTCATTGTATTCATTTAGGGTCAAGGAGTGTAGCTGTAAAAAATCATCAAAATCGGAGTTACAATAACCGTTAAATCGTGATTTTTCGTTTATAACCATCGAAAAGTTTTGTCTCATTACTTTATCTCTGAATGTTTGTTTTTTGCAATTTTTGGCGTATGCGATCTCGAAGCATATATAAACAAGTTTGACGGTTGGATCGTTGAAATTAGTTTCATAGGATGCGTATCACATCAAAACGATAGATTCACTAACACTTAAGAGTTTATTTATACTTTCATCAAGTATAACATAAGATTTTGTGGTATCCACTTGTGTAAATATTTTAAATTGAAGATCGAATTCATTCATTGTATTCATTTAGGGTCAAGGAGTGTAGCTGTAAAAAATCATCAAAATCGGAGTTACAATAACCGTTAAATCGTGATTTTTCGTTTATAACCGTCGAAAAGTTTTGTCTCATTACTTTATCTCTGAATGTTTGTTTTTTACAATTTTTGGCGTATGCGATCTCGAAACATATATAAACAAGTTTGACGGTTGGATCGTTGAAATTAGTTTCGTAGGATGCGTATCACATCAAAACAATAGATTCACTAACACTTAAGAGTTTAATTATACTTTCATCAAGTATAACATAAGATTTGTGTGGTATCCACTAGTGTAAATATTTTAAATTGAAGATCGAATTCATTCATTGTATTTATATAAGGTCAAGGAGTGTAGCTGTAAAAAATCATCAAAATCGGAGTTAAAATAACCGTTAAATCGTGATTTTTTGTTTATAACCGTCGAAAAGTTTTGTCTTATTACTTGATCTCTGAATGTTTGTTTTTTGCAATTTTTGGCGTATGCGATCTTGAAGCATATATAAACAAGTTTGACGGTTGGATCGTTGAAATTAGTTTCTAAGATGCGTATCCCATCAAAACAATAGATTCACTAACACTTAAGAGTTTATTTATACTTTCATCAAGTATAACATAAGATTTTGTGGTATCCACCAGTGTAAATATTTTAAATTAAAGATCGAATTCATTCATTGTATTCATATAAGGTCAAGGAGTGTAGCTGTAAAAAGTCATCAAAATCGGAGCTAAAATAACCGTTAAATAATGATTTTTCGTTTATAACCGTTGAAAAGTTTTGTCTCATTACTTCATCTCTGAATGTTTGTTTTTTGCAATTTTTGGAGTATACGATCTCGAAGCATGTATAAACAAATTTGACGGTTGGATTGTTGAAATTAGTTTTGTAGGATACGTATCCTGTGAAAACGATAAATTCACTAATACGTAAGAGTTTATTCATACTTTCATCATTTTGATGGGATACGCATTAATGTTATACTTAATTAAAGTATAAATAAACTTTAAGCGTTAGTGAATCTTATCGTTTTGATGGCTTGGAATAAATATATTAATTATTTATATATTTTAAGTGTTAATTAGACTATGTTTCAATTAGTATGTGATGATATTTAATAATAAAATTATATTTATGTTTTTTATTACATATTTTATTTTTATTCAAGTTAAAATGTTATAAGAGATAAAAAAAAAAAAAAAAAAAAAAGCTGGTTATTTTTTTTCTTTGGGTTAAACATTAGGCGGGAAATGGATGGATATAGGTTGCAAAATTTCCCAAACATTAGGTGGGAAATGGATGAAACTCTTGATATATTAGGCGGGAAATTAATTATTATAATTTTTTTATGTTTTTGGTATTTTTAAATTACTTGATATTTTTATTTTTAATGTGTTTTATGATTTTTAATCTCAATCTTTGCCTATAATATACTATAAAAATAAATAAATAAATAAAACTTAAATTTTAAAATTTATATAGAATAATAATAGAATAATAATTAATAAACAATATATACATATTCATTATATCTATTTCATTTTATAGTAAGTTTTTTTTAGTAGTTTAAAAAATTAAAATCATCAAAATAGCATTTTTCTTATCGTGTCGAAATAGGTTACCCGCGTGTCACTCTCGTGTAAACCTGTTAAGGACCCGTTATTAACGGGTTATTATCGTGTGACCCGATAATGACCCGATTAGTTATCGTGTTGACCCGAAACCCGTTATTTCCGTGTCGTTTACGTGTCGTGTTAACGTGTCGTGTAATAAATTGCCAGGTCTACCCCCAAAGGACCTGTTTGGGTATTGAAAGTCTCTGGAGCCTTGGTCTTCTGTTGGCTGTTTTTGTTTGGGAAGATAATTCCAACAAGGTGTTTTTTGCCTGCATCTTCCTCCATGTTAAGGCGTGGGCTTCCCTCTCTGGCTTCTGACATAAAATGAACTCACTCTTTTCCTCTTCCTTTTTTATTTTTTTATTTTATTTTTAATTTTTAGGTACATCGATATTTTTATTAAGGGGAGGGGGAGTTCGACTAAGCCACACAATAGGCCGCCTAATTTTGTATCGAATTCGCCATCCATGAGATACGAACTTAAGACCTCTCACTTCCTAGTGAAGAGGAATATCATCAGACCGTAGTACTGAGTGGCAAATGAACTCACTCTTACATTCACTAGATGCACCGAAGATTTGTTCGGTTCGTTGTTTTTCCTTGATTCATAATTTCCATGGTTATGGAATGACATATAGTGGTTTCATTAGAAGGGTGTCGAAGTTGAAAGTGCTTCGTGAAGAAACACATTCTCCAAATAGCATTAATATATGGTATTGTAACTCAGAATCACTTTTAACTGTTACACGCTCTCAAAAGTGCTCTCGGAGTTGTTACCTGCTTGAGCATTATAATGAATGGTTTGGCGTTTATGAGCAGGTTTTTCTGACTAAAATATCTCATCCATTCATCAAAAAACCTCCCATCCACACCATCTAGGGTTTACATTATCCAAACATTAATACTGATATCGTGCCTGTTGCTTTTGCTCTCACATTCGGTATGGCCTCTAGATTGCTATGCAGCACGTGGATTGCACCTCTCATTGTTCTTTGCTTTTTGAAAATTAGTATCATTGCAGCTAGCAATTCACAAAGTGAAGTGATAACCACACACCCGTTTTTCTTCCGCAGACTCTTATTGCATTTTGTTCATTGTTTCTGTTTGATTTATTCAATTTGACGGCCATAAACAAAGATGAGTGTGTACGAGGAGAAGAGTTGTTTGTGGTTCTCATTTCCCATACACAAAATACATTGAATCATTAACAAAGTTATGATTCACCTTGTTCTGTGGTTTGCTTGTAATGGAGACATTTTTACGTACGCTCCTAGCTAGACAAAGCCTTTTGGATTGGGTTATATGAATTATTTCCTTCAACGACTTGGGGTGGAAAATGAGCTCTCAAGTGGACCCTCAACCCACTTGAATTAGACACTTGGTACGTTTCTGTGGCAGACGGTGGCGGTCCTCGATGTTTTCCAACTGGATATTTTCCATCTGGATAGTAGGTTTAGACTAACTTTATGATGATTGACATGTTATGTTATTTGGATTGTTAAATTAAGCCACAAAACAAGAGGGTTTACATGTTTGAAATGTTAATGACCATGACTAGGGCACATTGTGTCGTCCAATAACATTGTTCGACATACAAAGTCATTCTTCCTCACCTGCAAATCACGGTCTTTTCTAGTAGAAACTCAACCCGCCATCCACAACTAGCACAAAGTTCTAATTTGTCCCTTGGAAGTGCGCATGAGGCTGGTACCTTCCTCTTAAAAATCAAAGTAAGAAAAGGTCTAATATCCAGAAATAAATATTAATTTTGAAATGGGCCTATGGGCCATCGTCACGTGGACTGCACGCAGACCCGCATTTAAATGTGGCTGCTTTCAAAATCTTATGTGGTCCAAACCCCAAATATTCCTTATGCAAACCTTTTGGTACAATTTGGTCAGCTTTTACACCATATCTATTCTTAATCCAAACTAGCCGATGAACACGCATTTTGTATGTGTGATCAATTTTTTTTTATTTTTTTTATTAAGGAGTGATTAGTTTTTAAAATTTTAAAAAGAGTATGAAAAAATGTTGATGGCACAATTTCTCTTAATAGGTGCATGTTTTATCTTAATATTATATAAATTTTTAAAAAAGAGTATGAAAAAATGATGGTGAGACAATTTCTCTTAATAAGTGTATATTTTATGCTAATATTACATAATTACTGTTTTGTCCTCATGTAAATATTATGTATCAAAAGCGAGGGTAAAATAGGAAAATTAGGGATATGATTGTCATTTTCTCAAAAGGTACAAAATGACTATTTTGCCCTCATTATGTAAGTATTGTATATCAAAAGTGAGGGCAAAATAGGAAAAAATGGGGCAAAAAGTTGACAAGGAGGGTTCTCTTAATAATAGTATAGATAAATCCCAGTTGTCTCATTTTTCTATTTTCTTTTAAATAATTTATTATATCCCACTTTCTCTGGGTGTCGAACTCACCACAAATAATAACTGTACAAACGCAATTCGCTTCTCTCTTATCACAATTCTATCATGAACTTTGGAAGATTGTGATTGAGTTAATTATACAGTAATTCTCTTTTTATTCAAGAAAAAGATGATAACTGCAAAAGGGGTCGAGACCTTCCAATATAACCGGAAAAACAGTAATTTGCCGCGAAAACTACACAATCGTCACGCTCAAAAGCTTTTCTTAGAGAGAGGGTGAAGGGTCACACTCACATCCAAGCACGTCTTAAGCGATTAAAGTGAATATCCCGTTGCAACGACCACTCTTGATGCCGAAGATCTAGTGTTGGCCTGTGTGGCCCTGACCAAGATGGTCCTGCTAGATGTGAAACCAATTAGCAATCCTAGCATCTGGTAAACGTGAAAACATTTGCTGACCAGGTGACTTGATACGTGATTCAAGTTCATATGTAGTCAACTTCGAACCCTTATTTCTTTCGAAGGGAAACAAAATATTCATGGAAAGAATCGACTCGAGGACAAGTCACGGGTAATTATCAAATTTATTATAAACATGTGTCGTTTTTCGTATTTGAGTGTCACAATTAAATATCAAACTTATCACAAATATATATGGTCTTCACATTTATGGATGTTAAACTCAACTACGGTGTAAGATACTAACATTGCATAGTCAAAATATAAGATTATTTTAAAACTATTTTTTGGGGATAAGATTGATAGGTGCATTATTTCGTATATTTTCACGTCAATTATCCCTAATTTTGTTAAGGAATTGGTTTTTGAAAGAGCACTATTATTTTTCTTTTCTCAATTTCAACCAAGTTATGCACTTAGAACATTTTGGTGATAAATCGACTTTATGGAGGATTTTTTATGAAAGGCCAATTGGAGGAGGAAGCTAAGAGGTTGAAGATTGTTGTGTCTAAATTTCATAATTCTCTATGGAGCCAAACATTCCAGTTTTACAAGTTAATCCTATGGTTGTGGAAGTTACATTCCTGTCAAAACTGCACAGCTGTGGGAGAATGAAGATGCGATGTCTTTCCCGATTTTTCCTAGTAATGTGCAATATATTCCTAGAAATATAAGACATAGAGCTACAATTTTCCTTTTGTTTTTCCAAATTTTTTTAGAAGAGGGAAGAACCCCGAAGCTGGCGTGGAAGACATATGACATGTTTTTCAAACCAAGAATAATTCTTTGTCAATAATTGTTTACAAATTTGTTTTATTTTAGGAGAGTTTCTACTAGACCTTTTTAGACTTTTTAAGTATAAATAAGGCGTCATAAGCTCTCTGTCCATATCACCACACCATCATAATACCATACCATTTATGTGTAACTAAGTTATTTTCTAAAGTTTATGATGAAGCCATGACATGAATATTTGTGAAGTACTTTGTTAATTGCTATTTGTCTCTATGTGATGTTACATTCTTAATTTTTATACGTATTTTAGTCTAGATTTGGATTTATAATGACTGATCACCCATTGAAATAAGTCTATGAGGATGACCAATAAATTAAGTTTACTAGAATTAAGACTAAGAAGAGTAGATAAACTAGTGAGAATGACCAATATCAAGCTAGCCCTACTTGGTTGATAATTCTTCTATACTTAATGGGTTTCTATGTGTTAATTGTATGTCAGACAAAAAATATATTTTCATTGTAGAGATACACGAGTTAATGTTTGACCACAGATTAATTCACACCTTGGAAAGAACAACCTTTAACATTAGCATGATAATTGGATAGTAGTTGGCTCTAGAAAAGTAAATAGGATTGTTGTTGATGGATTCATAACCTTAAGCTTCATTGTTTCTCAAATTCTTCTTGACGTGTGTTTATTTTGTTTACTTGTCTTTTTAATTTTTTTGTTAATTTTAATCTTAATCAATCATTCAATTCAATCTAATTGATTAATTAAGTTAGGTTTGATTAGTCGGTTAAATTGGTGTTAAAGTAATTCATATGGAATCGACTTCGTATTTACATATTTTACTACAATTGTTCGTGCAGTTACGAGTATAATTGGTTTGATGATTTGTTAGAAATGTGAGTAGGGTTAAACATTATGACCTCAAAAGGGTAGATGGAATCTAATAACTTGATAAGGATGGAGAATAATTTAGATCAGAAATCATGTGGACTAGATCACCAGAATGCATGCATGTCTGTGTTCTTCTGGTAAGCCAATAATATGCTTGTTGCATTCGGAATATTAGATGAGAATGCATGTGAAATGGTTAAATATTTGGTGTAGTAGTAGATGGTATGATGTGACAATTTGACAATATAGATTCATGCAAATAGACATGACAAAGTCGTGCAACTGCTGTGTGAAAAGATATTCGACACATATACGTCGTAAACTCATTTTTTTCCCTTTTTATTTTTGTTCCAATATGCTACCACTTACCATCACCATGGGTAGCGCATATATAATCCTTCGTTAACTTTTTATCAAATAAGTTGTTGAGAATAAATTCTACATCGATGGGAAAAGAGATCATGCATGAACTTATAAGTAAATTGGTCAGCTTCCTATAGTGCCAAATTAATTTTATAGTAGAACTCAAATTTTATTCATAAGTTGTTTGTTAAACATAAAGAGAAAATATAGTATACCTGAAGATCAGGACCTAAAGTTACCTACTTAAAGACACTCGGTCTAATTATCATCATCGAGCATAAACTACATGATCAACACTCCTAACTAAATACAAAACTTCCAAAAGACAAGAATACAACATGCCATGCATTACACACTATAATGTGGGTCTCGGTAAAAAACCTTCCCAAAAAAACTTGTTATTATAGAGATTGATTTATGTACACCATCTTCTTTTTCACTTTTTGCACCTTTTTTTTTTTTTTTTTTTTATATATTTGTTTCTTAATCTAATGGGTTGAAAAATTAGAGTGATTTTTTTTTTTTTTTGAAATTCAAAATTAAGGTGAATTTAACTACGTATTCAACTAGGTTATTTATTTATTTATTTAGAATTTTGAAGAAGACGTATTCAACTAGGTTCTATGTAAAGAATAACTATATATTCAACTAAGAATATTGTTGATTGAGATATGAGAACTGAGAAACTAAGGGTACAAACCACCTTTATATCTCTAGATGATACATAAATGCATGTACGATACATAAAGTTAAATTCCCAAATGAACTAGGAGATAACATCAATGCATGTTTCATATTCAATAAGAAACATGAACCTAAGCTATAACAATGAGCCTTGCTTTTTATTTATTTATTTATTTTTGACCAAATAATATTATCTACACTAAAGGAGAGGGTGTCCGCTTAGTCTCATAATGTGCTAGCAATAGTGTGGTTCAAGTTCTCCTTTGATGAGAATCAAACCTAGGACTTCTCACTTATAGGTGAAGAGAAATACTACTAGACCGTAGTACTAAGTGACTTGTCTCTTATTATATGATCACAATTTTCCATCTTTAAACGTTTTCTCCTCGTTCTTGAATCAAATCTATACTAGCAAAAATCCGTCGTCTTCAATCTAGACGAATTTGTACGTACAAAACAATTAACACATTTGATCAAAGACCAAAGCTTCACGCGCCCACGAGGTGGGGGGTTGGCTAGTAGGTCTC
Source organism: Pyrus communis (assembly GCF_041283825.1). Classification (NCBI taxonomy): domain Eukaryota; kingdom Viridiplantae; phylum Streptophyta; class Magnoliopsida; order Rosales; family Rosaceae; genus Pyrus; species Pyrus communis. The sequence continues at coordinate 20,264,049 of NC_142576.1, read as the reverse complement.
CTATGCCTAAGTTAATATCTATGAAAAGAGTGAGTGGTTAGGGCTTGTATGCGTAGCAAAAAGCTTACCAAAATTTGGTGAAGATAGAGGTATTTATTAGGAGGAGGTTGCGGATGATAGTGTTAGGGAGTAGCCCTACACATGGTGGCATCCTATTGGCCAAAGTATGTCATCTGTTTGATGAATGAAGAAAGAATATTCCCAAGATATTAATTAGGAGATAATATCATGGGATAATGGTGGAAGTATTCTAAGTGATAGGGATTCCTTACTTGCTTGAGTTGATTTTCAATTGAGATTGTATTAAAGATGGATCTGGTAATTAATCCCTATTTTTAATACTTCTGACTTTTTCATACTATGAGTAGGGGAGCTTTGAGTAGTCGTGTCAGCTGCTTGAACTTCTTGAGATGTTGAGCTGCGCGTGAGAATATTTGTGTGTCTGCTCATTTAATGAAGGTCATATTGTCTTTCTTGAAAAAACGTTCATGTCTTTCTTGAAAAAACGTTCATGTGTCGCCTTCTGAATTTTTGAAATTATTTCTAGCTCCATATAACCCTTTTTCAAACTTTTCCTTCTAATTAAATACCCCTTTCTTATCCTACATAATTTCCCAACTTACTGTGTCTAATCCCGCTATCATTAAATTTACCAAACATGAACCACAGCTCTTGATTTTTGTAGTTGGATTTTTTTTTTTTTGGTCATGAGTCGTGACTCACCCACCAAACACGAGAAATTCACACAAAAAATGTGGCCTAAAGGGTCATAAAATAGGCCGAATTCAAAAATGAAGTCATTCTCAATAACATAAACGTTAAAGTCAAATTTGTTTTTGAAATGAAGTGCGATTAACAAAACTACAAATAGGAATCTCTGTACTTTTTAAAAATAAATAATCATCATCAAACACAAAACAGTAAGACTCATTTTTGTTCCAAAAAAAAAAAAAAAACTCTAAGACTCATTTCAAATTCACATGTATTAATTAGTATGCCACATGAAAAGGTGGAATAAGGCCAGGAAGTTACCAAGCAACTCCAAGTGAATAACCCAACCACGACTATTTAACCAACTACCTATGAACAAATGAATAACCGAACGAGACTGAATCCAAGCGAGTGAATGAACAAGCCAGGGGTTTGTAAAGAGCAAAGGACTATAAAAAAAAACGCTACCGAGAGCTAAGTTTGTTGGATCCTCCTCATCTTCAGAACTAAAAAAAAGAGAGTTTGAACTCTCTTCGTCTTCTTCTTTGTCTCCATTTCCAACTTTCTCTCCTTCGCATTTTTCTCCCCACCCCCACTACTTCTTGAAGGATGATTAGGGCTCATAAACCCTTTCTTTCATTCATCAATAGGGTCTCAATTAGTCACAATTGGAAGAACCCATAAACTCTTATATTGGTATAAAAGAGATCAAAGGAGATGGCGGTATGTTTAAACTTTGGCAACTGAATTGTAGGGTAAATATTACTGCTTGAGTTACAAACCCTTATATAATTTCATCATACCGATTGAATATCGTTACCATATTAACAACTATATATCACATGAACCAAGTGAATGATTGTCCTAGCCTGGTTATGCTTCCTATTTTAGCACCAATAGTAGCATCTTTCAAAAGGTGGTACTTGATAGGGATTTTACCACACACGCAAACGGGTTAAAAACTCCTATAATACTTGCAAGAATAACAAGGATATTGTAGTATAAACGGATCTTGTAAGGTCGTTCTCCACAAGGATTATTAAATAATTTGAAGCAAATTAAATTTCAATTAATTATTGTAAAGTAGAAATTTTAGATGATTGATTTTTATGACCTAATTTAATAAAACGAATTCAACTAATAAAAGTAAACTCATCTGCAATATTAAAGATGAAGAAAAAGGAAACAATTTTGTAGAAATCAAATTAAGAAAACACTAGGGATCCGCCGTCACCTTAACAATCCTATATAATTCTTTCAATTACTTATGACTTATACATGCATATTTCGAAGGTTAGGTTTTCCTATTATATGCCTACTTGGACCCCCAACATAGAGCGTATATCAAACATGCAATCCGTCTATGGTATTCATATCAAATCTAAACATGCATGACTCATTAAGTTTTGTGAAACCTTTTGAAAAACCATGCAACCCTCAAGATGTGGTATTCATCCTAAGTGAAATTGCAAATATTAATCACAAAAAGCCTTCGTCAATTTCAGGGACCGACCTCCAACCAAAATTGCATCAAATTACTTTTCTAAACATCCTAATGGTGATCAAGCATCAAGATAATTAGATATTTTAAATCAATGATTAATAATTTGAAAACCTGCATGCATATAATCATAAGCAAATTAAAGAGAAACTACATATTCTTATTAAGGCTCGTGGCCTCACCCTAACAAAAAGAGAATTAGTTACGCATATTCATAATAAAAATCATAAAGTTTTTTATTGAAATAATAAAAGATCGAAAACACCTAGAATGGAAAAAGTCTAAAAATATCTACACTTGATCAGTTCCCTCTCTTCAAGAACGCATGGAGAAGAAGTAGACCCAAGAATAAAGCCGGCCAAGCTTATTTAACCTAGTAGAAATTCAATCCTCCTAATCAAAGGTCTTCCAATTGAACTAGTAAACTAAATAACTAAAATAAAATAGGAAGCATAACCCTAAATTAAATGATAAAATTCGCCTAAAATCTGAACAGCCACGTTTTGGACCCCTAAACTGCTCCAAAACCGGCTCAATACAGCTGATGTTAAGGTTTGGAATATTCTGAACACTTTTCTAGAAGGCCACAAACCCATCAGAAGTGATCTCGGGCTCCAAAAACGCAATTTAAGCCTAGAAACGTCATTTCACAGCACCGCGCACAACTCCTTAATTCAATCGATAGAAAATACCTGCTTGGTAGAAAAATCCCAAATTTTGACACAAATACGCTAGAGACACATGAACATCATTCAATTTGAATCACTCCAAAATTTGTCCGTTTGATCACGTTTTGCTCCAAAAAAAGTCGAATGTCCTATATTGAAAATATAAATCAAAGTATTAAAATTCTACCAGAATAATTACCAAAACATACTAAGAATAAAGTAAAATATATAATATGAAATTGACTCATCAATACATTATTCTCATTGATTGTGTCCACCCTTAGAGCATCTCAACAACCTAGTTAATGAGATTTTTCTGGCTACTTTAACAAAAAAATACCAAAAAGTCAAGCTCCAATAGGTTAGCTGAACGATTGGTTATCTTAACTTTGTGAATAGTAATTAGCTAAATTTAGCTAGGAAGAGAGAGAAAATTATTATTTTTCTTGATGAAGAGTGGGGAATACAACCCAAAAAGGTAAACTACAAAACAGCAACAGACGTAAAACGAGTCTGAGGGGCTCCAATAACATCATTTGTAAGAGCTGCTCTAATCCAAGCAGGAGGCTCACCAATACAAGAAGGAAATTGTTATTAGCACTCCAAAAATTTCATTTGGCACTCCAAACTTTCTATAATTAGAAAGAAAAATACACTTTTGAGAATTGTAGAATGTTATTTTTAGAGTGTTAATAACAATTCCCCATGAAAGTTAAATTTTTGCTAAACATTAAAAATTATAAAATTGCACTTTTTGTGGTTTTGAAGAGAAGAAAAAAAGGTTTCGATTGTTAAGTGTAGGAAAAATAATATTAAAATATTTTAACTTAAGCTAAAATAGTTAGGATTGTTGGAAGTGGTGGCTAACCAAATGAACATTTAGATCAAATAATAAAAATTAGCTAGCATTGTTAGAGATGCTCTAAGGATGGTCATAGGTTAATTAGCTGACCTTGGTACATGTGCTGAGGCAGCGAGGACTATATATATATATATATATATATATATATATCTATATATATATATATTTGCATTATTGCTAGTAAATACGGCGTATGTAGGGCATTATTTTGTCTTTGTCGGTCTTGATATAGTTCCCCGCTTGTATCTTTTTCGTTTGCTTTCATTATTATTAATAAATTTGGTGGAGGAGGGAAGAGCAGCGGAATTTTGGGTGTAATGGTCTTAACCATTTCGGAGAAGGGTAGATGGCTTGCATGCGACTATTGCCGAGCAGCTAATCTCGTCTAATCTTTCTTCATTTTGAAAAAAAAAAAAAAAAAATCTAAAATCATATAATCGTTGGATAAGTGGTACTTGTTTTAGTTATTTTTTTATAGAATCATATTTTTCCATTTTCTTCATTATAAATGAATGTCTTATTTTGTGGATTTGTTTAACTTTTGCCTTGTTGAATTTGGAGGAAACTGATACAATCTTCACCTGATATATCAAGTTTGTGTGGTGGCTTGCACTGAACCAGTGTGAGTTCTAGGTCATCGAGATAATGGGTATGGTACTTCCATGCACGTCTCATTGATAAGCATTAACTTTTTTTTTTAATATCTCAAATTCAAAAAAGAAATTCATAATTTTTAATTTTGTACAGAAAATTAAGTGAAATGTTATTAGCACTCCAAAAATCTCATTCTACACTCCTCACAAATGTATTTTTCTTTCATAATATAAAAAATTTGGAGTGTAGAATGAGATTTTTGAAGTGTCAATAACAATTCTCATAATTAAATGTATGAAAGATCTTTTATAAAACTTGACCTTTCACTTTCAATTTTGGTGTCAGTACTTTTGTTTTTGTCCTAGCATCAATTGATGTGATAATTTTTTATTAACCATAAATAAATAGAATTTAGCGTGAGTCATGACATGAACAAATAAATTATCCCAACATTAGTTTAGAGGTATAAAGTTAAAGTAATCAGTGACAGAACTAGAATTTCATGTGTAGAGGAGGCTCTTAGATACATGGGTACTGTGAAATCAAAACATGTGAGATTAGAGTAATTTGAATAAAAATTGGAAGACCATAAATTCAACAGAGAGAACTAAAAACATTGTAAAAACCCAGAAACCGAATATGAGGTAAAAGTAAGCAAGAAAAATTTTAAGTTATAAGTTAAAGCTAAAGAAAAATTGATAGAATAAGGAGGGTAAGTTAAGGTTGCACCGTAATACGAGGCATGAAGAGAAAAATGAGGTCTGGCCTGGAACGAAAAAGATATTGGATTGAGAACACACTTGAATTTTAAGAGTATTAGATTGATTTACAGTAACAACATCTGTTAAAGTGGCAAAAAAGAAAAAAAGAAGAAAAAAAAAAGGTGCGCGAGAGACCATTATGGTCCTTTTGTGACTCTGTCCATGGGAATAACGAGTTTGTACCTTTGATTCTAAACCAAGATCGTGTCTTTACGAGTTGGAATATCGAGTAGGTACAAATGTTCATGTTTAACGTCTTAAGAGTTGTAAACGATCGATTGCTTAAATGAATAGAGTCTTCAAACGTTAAATTCTGGCTCCACGACTTTGTCACCCTTCCCTTCTAACGTTTTACAATGAGTATCTATCTCATGAGGTGATGGAATTTGGGCTCCAAAGCATTTTCTTGGTTCTCCACAATTTTGATCAACCTGGGAAGGATGACGAAAATGTGAATACTGGAAACCTTTGGGCAGATTTTCGTAATTTGCATATAGGAAGTATTATTGGTATTTCAAAAATCTCATTCTACACTCCTCACAAGTGTATTTTTTTTCTTAATATAGAAAATTTAAAGAGTAGAATATGATTTTTGAAATGCTAATAACAATTCTCCTTGCATATTCACAAATTAATTGCGTTTACCTTTTTGGTGTAATGGCTCTGCGGCTTTGACAGTGATAAATCATAAAAGAGCCTTTCTAGGTTCTTTCCGTAAATTAATTGTTTTGAGTAGTATGGACCCAAAACTTTTTTGTTCAATTTATGAACCTAATGAAGCCTGGGTTGGGCCTGCCCAGTTGTTATAAATTCAAATTAAGGCTTTTTTTTTTTTTTTTTTTTTTTTTAATGAGCTACCCAACCATGGTGGATGGGAAATCAAATTAAGGCTAATTAGATCTATGTAGCCACTTAATATTACAGTATAGTAGTATTTTTCTTTATTTGGAAATTAGAGGTCTTAGATTCGATTTTTAGCAAAGACGAGTTTGAACCACATTATTGCTAGTCCATTTGGAGTACTTTTAAAATTACTGAAAAAGCTTTTGCTGAAAATGTTTTTGGGTTCCAAAAACACTGAACTTAAAAACACTTGAAGTGTTTTCTGCAATAAGCACCAGTTATATGCTTCTAGCAGCGAGCACTTTAAGTGCTTTTCTATGATTTGCTTGCATTTTTATTAAGAACTAGTTCCAAAAGAACTCTCATCAAAAGTGTTTTAAGTCATTTTAAAAACACTTCTAAATGAGCCATACAATTCGACTTAGTCCACTACAAAGGAGTCTCAAGCCCAGGTAAAGGAGAAGGGGGAGAGCGTCAGGTAGTCGACAGCCGGCACTCCTAGATTACGTCGAATCCTTATGAAAATGAATCCATAACGAAATCGCGCTAAAACTAGGGCGTCACCCGCAAGTGGCATGCTGTGTGGCTCGAGCACAGTGATAAGTGAGCAAAGGTCGCTGTATCTCCATCGGCTCCCGGATGTAGTGTTAAATGAGCAAGGGAGCCATATAAACTTCTTTTTGAACAACTAAGCTCAAAGTTGTTTGGAAGTATATGCTCCTATCAACTTTACACAAGACACACAAAAGAAGTACTTTGATGTTATTAAACGGGGGAGGGTGAAGAAGTTAGGACATGAGGGTAGAGTTTAAGAGAGTAGAATGTGTTTAGGAACATGGAATATAGGAATCTTAACGGGAAAATCTACGGAATTAGTGGAAGTTATGGTGAGGAGAAGGATAAGTATTATGTGCCTACAAGAAACTAAGTGGGTTGGTTTTAAGGCAAATGATCTAGAAAACTCAAGTTTCAAACTTTGGAATTCGGGCACAAATAGAACGAGAAACGGTGTTGGCATCATCGTGGACAAGACCTTGACATAAGATATTGTTGATGTCAAGAGGGTAGGAGATAGAATTATTGCAATCAAGATTGTAATAGGACAAGAACTCATCAATGTGATTAGTGCGTACGCACCTCAAGTAGGGTTGGATACGAGTTTGAAGGAGAAATTTTGGGAAGATCTTGGAGACTTGGTGCAAGGAATTGCTCAGACAGAGAAAGTATTTATAGGAGGAGATTTAAATGTACATGTGGGCAAGAAGACAGGAAACTATGGAGGTTTTCATGGTGGCCATGGTTTTGGGGAGAAAAACAAGGATGGGGAAGCCATCTTGGATTTTGCAATGACATATGATCTCTTTTTAGCCAACACCTTTTTTAAGAAGAGAGAAGCACATGTGATCACCTACAAGAGTGGGTCGTCAAAAACATAAATAGATTTTCTTCTAATGAGGAAGGGGGATCGTATAACTTGTAAGGATTGCAAAGTTATACCGGGAAAGAGCTTGGCTAATCAACATCGCTTGTTGGTGATGGATGTACATATCAAAAGAGAGAAAAAAAGAACAGGATCTTGAAGTGCCCAAGGACTAGATGGTGGAATCTAAAAGGAGAAAAACAAGCCATTTTCAAAGAGAAAGTAATCACCTAATGCGTGTGGGATAGAGAAGGGGAAACTAGCCAAATGTGGGATTCCATGGCTAGTTGTATCCAAAAAGTAGTAAAAGAGGTATTAGGAGAGTCTAAGGGCTTTGCTCCTCACCAAAAGGAATCTTGGTGGTGGAATAAGGAGGTACAAACAAAGGTTAAGGCTAAGAAGGAATGTTGTAAAGCCTTATACAAGGATAGGACCGATGAAAATGGTGAAAGCTATAGAATAGCGAAGCAGGAGGCGAAGAAAGTTGTGATAGAAGCTAAGCTAGCAGCATATGACGATATGTATAAGCGACTAGATACCAAAGAATGAGAGTTGGGTATCTATAAACTATCTAGAGTAAGGGAAAAGAAGACAAGGGACCTAAACCAAGTGAGGTGCATCAAGGATGAGAATGGAAAGGTTCTTGCTACAGAGAATGCGGTCAAAGACAGATGGAAATGTTATTTTCATAATTTTTTCAATGAAGGACATGAAATGAGTACTTCTTTGGGGGAGTTGAGTAACTTAGAAAAGTGTAGAAACTACACATTTTACTGCTGAATTAGGAAGGAAGAAGTGGTTGTAGCTTTGAAAAAGATGAAGCATAGAAAAGCAGCGAGCCCAGATGATATACCAATCGAAGTGTGGAAAGTCTTGGGATCAAAGACATTTTTAATAGGATTTTGAAAACGAAGAAGATGCCAAATGAGTGGCTAAAGAGCACTTTGGTGCCTATCTATAAGAATAAGGGCGACGTAAAAAATTGCATGAACTATAGTGGTATTAAGCTAATGAGTCATACAATGAAGCTCTGGAAGAAAGTCATTGAGCATAGACTAAGGCAAGAGATGCGGGTCTCGAACAACCAATTCGGGTTCATGCAAGGGCACGCAACCATGGAGGTAATCTATCTCTTACGAAGATTGATGGAAAGATATAGAGATATGAAAAATGACTTACACATGGTCTTTATAGATTTGGAAAAAAACGTATGATAGGGTCCTAAGAGACATTCTTTGAAGGATTTTAAAGAAGAAAGGAGTACGAGTAGCATATATCCAAGCTTTAAAGGATATGTATGATGGAGCAAAGACTGCCGTAAAAACTCATGAAGGGCAAACCAAAAGCTTCCCCATAATTGTAGGGTTACATTAAGGCTTATCTTTAAGTCCTTACTTTTTTGCATTGGTAATGGATGAGTTAACGGGACATATTCAAGATGATATTCCTTGGTGTATGCTTTTCACAGACGATATAGTGTTGATAGATGAAACTCAGGAAATGAGTAAATACGAAGCTTAACCTTTGGAGATAAATGTTGGAATCTAAAGGTCTTCGCCTAAGTCGATCAAAGACAGAATATATGGAGTGCAAGTTCAATGCAAATGGAGGCTCAAATGAGTTAGGGATGAGGATTGGAGACCAGGAAGTACCAAAGAGTGACTGATTTCGCTACCTAGAATCTATCTTGCAAAAGAACAAAGAATTAGATGGAAACCTTAACCATAGAATACAAGTTGGATGGATGAAGTGGAAGAGTTCATCCAACGTGTTGTGTGACCGTCGTATGCCATTGAAGCTCAAGGGAAAATTTTATAGGATGGCAATAAGGCCGGCGATGTTGTATGGCATGGAATGTTGGGCGGTGAAGCATCAACACGTACATACAATGGATGTAGCGGAGATGAGGATGCTTTGTTGGATTTGTGGGCACACGAGAAATGATAAGATTAGGAATGAGGATATCTGAGGTAAAGTAGGAGTAGCCAAAATTGAAGGAAAGATGAGAGAAAATCGGTTACGGTGGTTTGGACATTGCAATGAAGGCCTATTGACACTCATGTTAGAAGATACGACTACGGGACAGAGGTTCAAGGTCTAAGGGGTAGAGGAAGACCTAGGAAGACTTTGGAAAAGACTCTAAGAAAAGACTTAGAGTATTTGGATCTAACGGAGGACATGACACAAAATCGAGCGCAATGACGTTTTAGGATTCATATAGCCGACCCCACTTAGTGGGAAAAGGCTTTGTTGTTGTTGTTATTGTTGTGTTGTTAAATAGAAAATTTAAATTTAAATTTGTCCCAATTTTCTATTTAACAAAATGCACATTCGACAATATTTAAATTTGTTTTTACAATCTCGATTGGACCCATTTAAACAACTCTTTCTGATATCTTGTTAAAATTTTAGCGAGATGGATCAATGTGCAATGACGTACTACTAACCACATTGATATTAATCCTCAACTTTCATCTTATAATATACTAGTGCAACATGTGTGGAACCACTCAAAATAAGATGTTTAGTTTTGTCGATTTTCTAATGTGTGATTCTTGTATGCTTTAAGTTTTAACACCTTACTTGTGTCTATTTTTATTTTGGTAAAGACCTTACATATCTAATTTACTTATCTTATGAATCATGCTTCACTATGTTTATTTGTCTTGTACATGCAATCATGCATTGTCGAGTGATTAAACATTTTCGAAACTTCATTTAAAAGTGAGAAATGCTAAAAAGACTATTTTAAAGCGGGACTTTCGATAGACTTTCTAGTACCTTATAGTTTAATCTCAATTTCGGTGTCAACTTTACAAAACATTGAACAAAAAACATAAGATAACAGAAAGTTATAAAGAATCTTACTTTTAAAAGAATCTCTTTAACATTTCTCTTTAAAAATTTCAAGTTTTGGAATAAATTTACATTAATCCAATTGACAATCAACAGTCGATATTTCCGTAAATTGAGCTGTCGATATTGTTGTGGATAACAATCCTTTCATCACACGCGATAAACCTTTGCTCATATGCCCTGAGCACTAAATCACAAAAGTCAGTGGTGGTCCAAATGTTTTGCACCAAATTATTACAAAACCAAAAAAATCCAGGCAGTAAATATGTGGTAAAGTAAATTAACTTTTTAATCGCCCACCCTACGTTGACGACGACTGAGGACACTTCACTCCACTGTAATTAATGAAGATCATTTCCGAATCATTTTTTTAAGAATATCGAGATCTTTTAATTATGTTTGTTCATCGTAAATTGTGTGATCAAATCATTTAAAATTTTTTTATTTGAAATTAAATACAAACAGTATCCGATGAAAACTGACCGCACAATATACAATGAACGGATACAATTAAAGGATCTTCGAGATGCTCAAAAAGAGGATCCGAAGAGAATCTTCATTCCACTGTAATTACTGATAATTTATGTGTATACACAAATGGGGTAAATATAATTAATGAATTATTATTACAATTATTACTGGGAAGTGTTATTGTTACTCTAAAAATTACATTCTATATTCCTTATAAATGTATTTTTCTTTATAAATATAGAAAATTTGAAGTTTAGAATGAGAATTTTGAAATTCCAATAACATGGATAGTAATTATTATCGATGCAAGAAAACGACGGGTCGTCTTCTTCTAATTGTGTCGGGTTTCGGCTTCGTGGACGGTCCCCGCCCTATGGGACCCGGCATACATATCATTCGATTCTACGGCCCCAAGGCCTACCATCCAACCACTGCAGCGCACTGTACTGTACACCTTCTCATTTGCGGTTTGACCACTTTCAGTACGGTTCCATGGTATAAAGGGAAATGAAAAACATTTATTGTAAAAAATAAAAAAAAAACTATAAATAAAAGACTGGACAATTGTTTGGAAGAATATTTGTATTTCATATTGGGAAATACATAATATTAAACTAAAAATAATAATAAGATATAAGAATCATATAATAGATCAATTTTTATGGTTGTGTAAAGGAAAATAGAGAATTAATTGTTGGTTCGTTTAAAAGTGTTTTTAAAGAAACTAAAGATGATTTTAGAGAAAAAAATTTTGGGTTCTAAAAGTGCTTTAAGTACTTTTTGCAAGAAGCACAAATTATATGTTTTCTGCAAGAAGCACAAATTATGTGTTTTTTGCAAGAAGCATAAGTTATGTGCTTCTTCTAGGATGTACTTTAAATACTTTTCCAAGATTTACTTACATTTTTACTAAGGACTAGTTACAAAAATATTTTCACCAAATATTTTTGGGTTCTAAAAGTACTTTAAGTATTTTTTTGCAAGAAGCACAAATTATATGCTTTCTGCAAGAAGCACAAATTTTGTGCTTTTTGCAAGAAGCATAAATTATGTGCTTCTTCTAGGATGTACTTTAAATACTTTTCCAAGATTTACTTACATTTTTACTAAGGACTAGTTACAAAAATATTTTTACCAAGAATACTTTCAACTATTTTAAAAACACATCAAAACGAGTTCTTAGTTAGGGATCATTTTAGACATATAAGTAACTCAGTGACACACGATAATATAGTTGGTTTATTACAATGGATAATCATTCTTTCAATAACATTTAGGATAGATTAGGTTTCTACCCCTCATTTTTTCTTTCTCATTAATTGAAATCTTATTCATTTTCATTTTTTATCAAGGTCATTTTGACTTTGGTCCACGTTATTATTTGAATATTATATTATTTACATGTAATCATACGTCAATTTTAAAATTTGTTGAGGCCCAAAAATGTCACATGCAAGCCTAATCAAGTCTCGAAACTCAATTTTTATACAAGATTAAGCTAAGCCCAAATACATGCAAAAGTGCATAATCAAGAAGGAGTTATGTTCGTAATCATGTCATGCTATGTTAATCAAGCCACACATTTGTGTAAATCATGCCATGCTCGTGCAAACTCATGCATATTTGTCACACCAAGCTTTATCACACTAATCACTATTCATGCTAAGATAAGCCTAAGTCGTATGGCCGGGGCTTGTCAAGTGAATTGTGGCGTGGCTGCAAGGGCGAAGCTACATAGGGCCATGGAGGGGCGGCCGCCCCTCCACTCGTCAGAAATCTCTATGGACAGTAAGAATTTCGCCCCTCTGCTCTTTTGAACTTTTCGGATTTTTGGAGGACGAAATCTGGAAATAAAAAAATAGTTGCAAAGTGGCGGAAGTTGTGAAGAAGATGAAGGCTTATTTATTTGATATTCCTACACCTACTCGAAGTTGTTTGGCAAAAGAAATTGGATTTCTCTACTGACCGGTTGTTTACCCTTCTTCTCTTGAAATTGACTGTACTAACCCACCTTTTTTTAACTCTTCTGCCCATTCGTTTAATTACCCTTTTTTTTTTCTTTTTTTTTCTCTTCTGACCCCACATTTTTTGTGGTTTGTTTACCCATTTATCTTTTTATTTTTTTTATTCTTGTAAGTTTTACTTTTTTCTTTTAAGACCTATATCATATTTATCTTAAACTCTCACATTAGATCAAACCTAACCCTAGGTTAAATGCTATTTTTTAGGTTTTATTCCCCCCTTCCCCCAAAAAAAAACCCAACCCAACCCATGCTAAATGTGTGGGCTAAAAGCTAAAAGCTAAACAAAAACTAAATTCCCCCAAGATTTAGATCAGAAAATGGTGTGGGCACCACCAGCAGGACCTTACTCACATGGGTATGTCTCTTAGGATTTATTGAATCCAACGGCTGAGATCGAATATAATCAAATCTAACGGTAAAAAAATGATCTAACATCCCAAATTTAAATCCAACAGCTAAAATAATTAAAAAAATTATTTAACTCAAAATTCATCCAAATTTAGTGATTTTTCAATATTTATCGGAATTTAAATATTTTTAGGTTAAAATGTTCATAAAATTAAATTATGATAGTGTACATAATTTTTTTTAAAATTATTTTAAAATAAAAAATTGGCCTAAATTTATTCTTTAATAATCTCGGGCTAAAAAATTTCGGCCAGAATGGTTGAAGCAGAAAAGCTATTCGGGCTAAAACCTAAATTTTCGGGGCTAAAAATTTTAGGTTTTAGTCCAAGGGTTGGAGATTGTCTTATATATAAATATAGTATTATTCTTTTTTTAAAAAATACATAAATATTATTTAATACTTATTTATACGATATAATAAATTCATTTAAGTCCTCCTAAGCTCCTGCATAGATCTCACTTAGACGTTAGGCCTCATCTCGTCCATCGACTAGCACCTAACATCTTTTAGAATCTAATCATAGCCAATTTAAGCTTCTTACAATGGATTGATGTTACCGCTTATAACTGTTGCAGTGAAGAGAGCATTCTCTTTTATTAATATTGTCAAAACTTTGCACTCTTCAATGTGAAAGCTCGCTTCAGTTGAACTTGCACTCTTTGGAATTTCGCCCCTCCTCTCAAAAAATCCTGGCTTCGCCACTTTGTGAATGGTTACGGAAGGTCATTGGGCCTACGTGGAGTCAAGATTGTGGTAGATTTTGGTTGCTTGGAAGCCCAAAAGTCCAAGCCCATAATCTTTGTATCCCATGTGAGCAAATTTCAGAGAGAACCAACTTAGTTTCCTCATTTCTAGCAAGCTAACCAACTTAGTTAGGAATGAACTGTACCCTAAGCCTTAAAGTCACGTGAAAGCCCAGCAGAGCATGCATTTAATGAAGAGAGAGACTGACTTTCCTTTTCGAGCTCATGTTGAAGATCAACACATAAAAGCCATGAGACGCGTTACTATAAGTAATGACTGTGAAAGGCTGACCTAGGAAAGTCGTACTTCGGGAAGAATAAGCGATGCATGTTTCACAAGGTAGCAAAACCTAGCTACCTTCCATCAAAACAAAAGTGACAAAAGAATTAGGGAGAAAATGGAGAAATGACCAAGCCACAATTAGAGATTCCTTAAGAATAAAGGAATCATTCACCCCAAAATAGACCAGAACATCATAAGGGGAGGATAGGATGAGAGAAGAGAACATTAGGGGATTGTACTGCACCAAGATAAGGAAATCTCTCCCTTAGTGCAAACAACCTCAAATCCCAGAAAGCATCACTATGGAACCTTAGTATTGTCCATAACCTCCCTTTGAGTATTCTAGCCATAAAAAAACCTTGTTACTACCCTAGGAAACCCAGATTATCTAGCCTAGAACACCACATGCCAACTTTCTCTCTCATGCTAAATTGATGATCTTCTAGCTTCCACAACATGCCTCACTTAAGCAAGCCGTTATTTGCTTAATCATGATATCTTCGAGTTATTGATCTAATCAGGATATTTCTTAAGACGAGCTAACTCTTTTGAGATATTCTGGGACTTGGTATGAAACTGAACCAAGGGAGATAAAGAGGATGTTCTCAAAGCCCAAGTCCACCTTGACCTAATAGTCCCCCATCAAAATTGAAAAACTTATTAATCATTTTTAAATATATTCTTTTAGTATTTTTCATATATATATATATATATATATATCTATGTTTAATATGTAAATGTGTACCAATTATGCTTTTTAGTTTAATTTGTACCCATAACTTTATATTTTATTATGTGCCCATATATATATATATATATATATATATATATATATATATATAATTTTTTTTTTTTTTTGCTAAATGTACCCATGCTAGTTACATGTACTTATTTTATGTTTTAAAATCTATCAATAGTTATTTCTTAAAATATATTAACAATTCTGTGAATACATTATTATTGTGAAAGAACTGTGCGAAGAACAATATTACTTTATTATTGATTTTTAAGTAAATATTATTTTTTGCTAGAATTTGCTTAAATTTTATAATTTGGGGGAAATTGAATTCATAAGTGCAGAACAAGAGTTAAATCTCTTAAATGATGCTAAGGGACCTTGATCAAAATAAATTTCAGTCTGACAATTAGGTTGACTAGGAACCGAAACCAAAATGACCCTTATTTTTTTTCATTTTATTCTTTTAAGATCACAATGTAAGTTCCAAGCTTTTTTTGTTTTTTTTTGTTTTTTTTCATTTAACATGTGTTATGTTATACATAACTTATGCTTATATGGGCATGCAAACGAACTACATTTTGAACTTTCAAGTAAAGTCATTGAAACCTCACAACTATTCTTACATAAACTACCATATTGTTTTTTTTTCTTTCTTTTCCAACGATAGAGATTTTAATAATCAAATTTGAAGAGATAGATTGACATTAGTTGCGAGTACCTTGAAAAGTGGCTCTAACTCATAGGGCATTATATTAAAAAAAAAAAAAAAATCATACTAACTTACACACTCTTTTTATATTTGTCATATAAACTAAAATTTGAAAAGATTTGTCAAATCAACTTTCCAAAATCATTAATTTGTCATTTCACCCTCGCTCTATTAAGTTTCTATCCAAAATAAGTCATTTTGCATATGACTTGGTTTCAAGGTTATTTCGGACTTTTTAACTCCCCACCACCTTGTCAATGTTATTTCGTACAATTCAACTCCTTTTTTTTAAGAACAAGTGGACCGCGTTGAGCATGTTGAATTCTCGAAGTGTGTAGTTAGTTAAACACTATTATTTTTGAAACGAAATGACATGGTTTGTTTACTTGCCAAAATTTTTGGGTTCATACCAAAGAGAGTTAACTTGTAAAAAGGAGATCAAATGTCCGAAACCAATTTAGTCCTCCACTTCCTAGTATAAATACATCTTTGTGTAAAAATACAAACAAAATAAAAACTTGTGAAAATGAGGTCAAAAGTCTGAAATAACCCTGAGCACAAGTCATGTGCACTGCACGTGACTTATTTGGATGGAAAACTTGACAGAGTTGTGATGAGATGCTAAATTACTTATTTTGGAACAATTTATGTGACAAATTGCTTAAAAATTTAGTTCATATGACAAATTAAAAAAAAAAAGTTTTATATGACATGTCACATCTCGGCCCAGGCCCCCACTACATCCTGGACTCAACTCCACTGTAGCACGATATTGTCCGCTTTGGGCCCCGACCACGCCCTCACGGTTTTGTTTATGGGAACTCACACGAGAACATCCCACCCATCCTAGGAATGCTCTCGCCCAAACTCGCTTAACTTCGGAGTTCTGATGAACTCCAAAACAAGTGAGCTCCCAAAAGACCTTGTGCTAGGTAGAGATGAAAATATACATATAAAGCTTACAGGATCCTCACCCCTGGCCAATGTGGGATCTTATATGACATTCAAATAAAAATTTCCTATTAAAAATGAAAAAGTATAAAACAAAAATTATTTTTCACTCGCAGTTAATTGAAATTGTTCGTACTTGAGACTAACTCGATTTGTTTATGATTATATATTTATTACTAGACCAAGTTATTTATAGGTTTATATAAAGCAATAGTCTAGTGATATTTTTCTTCACTTGTAAGAAATATCACTAGATTGTACTACTAAATGACAACAATAAAAATGTTAGACGAAAAAGAAATGTATGTACAAAAATAAAGAAAAAGTCGAAACAGATAAAAGAAAAAAATTGAAAAGGAAGAGGAAAAGAAAAGGGGAAAATGGAGAAAGTTTTTTCAGTGTGATCAGCACACGAGGTGGTATATGACGTGTTATTATACAGATGGGTACCACATCGTGTTATTATACAAACGGTGCGATATGTGTGTTAAAAAGTTAATAACTCAAAAAATAAAATTTCTCATCACTTAGATAAAAATACGTGATATACGACTCGAGGTTTCCGTCACAATTAAAAATTTCTCGAAAATGGAGGCAGCTTTTGGCAAATAGTAGTGGTCCCCTCCATTTTTCCGTTTCTTCCCCCTGCTTTTTACTCCTCTCTCTCCTCAGCTCACTCTCTCTGTCCTCAGCTCAGCTCAGCCCTCAACGAACTGTACGAATGGAGGGTAAGAAAACCCGTATAATTTAAAAACAGGACACCCAAAACAAGTAACGTTGCTTTCGCAATACTTCAAATGCCCCAGAACACCTAATATCTCTCCTCCCTCTCTCTCTTCAGAACCAACACCCAGAAGCTCTCTCAGACAACGCACAGATAACATTTTGACCACCATAGCCATCTCTCTCTCTCTCTCTCTCTCTCTCTCTCTCTCTCCCCTCATTATATCTCCTACCCACTTGCCCAATTTGCCCACATTTGCTAACAACACTCGTTTCTCTCTCTCCCTCTCCAGCTTCTCTCTCTTACCCAATTTCAGTTCCGAAGTCCGCTGTTCTTCCCAAGACTCTAATCAAATTACTGGGTTTTTGCTTAATTTAACTCCAACACTTTGTCTGAGTTGAAAATTTTGGGAATTTGCCACGGAATTGAGCTCTGTTTTAGTTCAATTTGCCGCCTAATTCAATGGACCCAACCGGAGCAACCGTACCCGGATCCACTTTATCAGGACTCGAGCTGGAGTCCCTCCAATTCCGAGAAGAAATCCATCGACTCATGACAGCGCCGGAGAACGCCAGCTCCTTCACCGCGCTTCTAGAACTTGCGCCCACCCAAGCCATGGAGCTCCTCCACATCTCGACGGAACCCGACTCTGCTCCGCCGCCGGCCGCCGTCTCCGGCGACCCCCAACGCACGCCCTTCGTCCAGCACTTTCCTTTCAATTCCAGCCTCACCTTCCCTACCAACCCCGCCCCAATCGAACGCGCCGCCAAGTTCTCGACCTTCGCCGGAGATGGCTCACCGGATACAAACTCCGCGCTGTCGAACTACGGCGCCGAATTGGAGAAGGTGAAGACCGAGCCGGCCGAGACCGATTCGAACCCTAGCTCGTCGCAGCTGACGCTTGACTTGACCAAAAACAACCAGAGGACCTCGGGTAAGAGAAAGGAGCGAGAGAAGAAGGTAATTCCCCGTCGAATTAGGTTTCTAGGGTTCCCTTTTCGAAAATTTTGCTGAATTTTCGCAGTGATCGATAAAATTCGAATTGAACCCCTCTGACTTTGTGAAATTCAGATTAAGGCCCCGACGAAGAAGTGCAAGACCGAAATCAAAGAGGACGCCGAGAAGTTGCCGTACGTTCATGTTCGAGCTCGTCGCGGTCAAGCCACGGACAGCCATAGCTTAGCAGAGCGAGTAATCAATCCTCTTTAATTAATTAAACCCACAATTAATTTTAACTAATCAAATATTTTCTGTTAATTAATTAAATACTTTTGGGATTATACAGGCGAGGAGAGAGAAGATTAATGCGAGGATGAAGCTGCTGCAGGAGCTGGTCCCAGGATGCAATAAGGTTTGATTGACTTTTAGGATCTTAATCTTTTGATTAATTGGTTGATTGGGGATTTTTAAGATTATGTGCTTTTTTTAATAACGGTTTTGTCCTTGTTCCCTTTTCACAAAAGTGCCTTGCTTTTCCACCAAGAAAAGTGCTCTCTGGGCTTGCCCAGTGGCATTTCCGTAATTCCATTGCAGTTTTAATTTTT
Organism: Pyrus communis; assembly: GCF_041283825.1. Lineage (NCBI taxonomy): Eukaryota > Viridiplantae > Streptophyta > Magnoliopsida > Rosales > Rosaceae > Pyrus > Pyrus communis. The sequence continues at coordinate 20,245,236 of NC_142576.1, read as the reverse complement.
TAATTTTTTTTGTTTTTATAATTTGGAGAAAATTTGAGAACATGGAAAAGTTGTAGTGGTGGGGATGACATGAGGGTGGTGATGGGGATTCTCTCCTGTTTTTTCCCTCCCCTCGTTCCCCTCCTCTCACTGTCTTTTTTACTTCTTTCTCTCCGTACTTTTTCGTTCTCTTTGTACTTTTTTCTTCTTTCTCTACCTACAAAGATGAAATCGGGTGTGTACTGGCCTTGGTGAGGAGTCCTTTTTAAGGTTAATTCTGTTATCTGAAATTTCATTTAGTTTTTTAGCTTTTTAACCAAAATGGTCATTGAGATTTGCCTAACTCCTTACTTTGTTTCTGATATTTGAAATCAATAGAATAGAAGTAGTTTCTGAAATTGTCCATCATCAATAGTTTTGGTCTTTAGGTGAAAGATTATGTTAAATAATGATCAAAATGACAAAATTACCCTTAACATAATAAACAATATGCCAAAATGATTTGACGTGTTTTTGTCATTTTATTCTTATTTTATTGAGATTTTTCACGGGATGACCAAAATGATTGATGGTGGACGAGACCAATTTTATTGATTTCAAATCTCAGGGACCAAAGTGATGAGTTATGCAAATCTCACAATGGGCTAGCAATAATGTGGTTCAAATTCGCTTTTGGCGAGAATCGAACCTAAGACCTCTCACTTACAAGTAAAAAGCAATACCACTGGACCGTAATACTAAGTGCCGAAATTTCATTTAGTTTTGTATGTTAGAATTTGTATTTTTTTTGGTCTAAATGACACTTCTAGTTCCAAATTAGTCTAAAATGGAGATATTTGAACTCGGATGTAAGGTGGCGGACCACAGACATATTGCCATGTCCAACTAGAGAAACACTCTCATGTCTTTTGGTGTATACCCCCTTCTTTCTATCTCTCTCTTCAAGTGATAAGAGGTAGAAAGAAACAAATATATTCCCAAGTGTGTAAGTTTTGGCCATCTGACTAGCCTAACTCATATATTGTTATTATTCGCTTAGAAAATAGCGGAATTTTGTTGTAAAAGACGGATGTGCCCTCATGGGGTAATGCTAGCTGGATTGAGTTGTGGTGCTTCGGGGGAGAGACCCCACAATTAGTGGGCAATGTTGAATTTACAGATTTAGATATTTGTGGGTCCCACAAGTTGGGGGGGGGGGTGGGGGTTCACTCTAGCTCTATGTGAAGGGTGCATGGTACTGCCACCTGTGACGAGTTTGGTAACCATCCTTCGTTGGATGGCGGAAAAGAGAAGAGAAAAGAAAGCCTCCTTTAACAAACTGCCCTTCACCACCTAACTGCGTGGGACATCATGATGTGGGTGAGTGAGAGTCCAATTAGCATTTCACTTGATTGAGCTGAACCAAAGATCTAGCATGCCTAAGATTCCTTTCTGCTGATGGCAAGTTTTTGGGATTTTCCGGTATAATTTTGTGAAGTTTCCTCAAATTGGATAGGAACAAACTTTCGAATAAAATTTAGCATACTACCTTTTCTTCGGTGTAGGTTCGATAATAGAAAACAAATGTGATTGATTTCTATCTGCTCTCGTTGGAGTTGATCCATTGAGCTGTACGCTGCTTGCTGACAGATTGCAAGAACAGTTTACTCCACCTGATTTACCTTGCAGAAAAGCCAAATGACGATGCTTTCTTAAAACGAGTTGTTCCTTTTAGTGCATATTGAGTCATTGTTCTTGACCTGCATCCATAATTGGAGCCACCAATTGCGCACCTGCATCTTACCATCAAAATATTCGAGTTTCAAATGCGTTTTCCTCGTGGAATTGCACTTTCCAGTTTTCAGAAGTCATTCTATTATTCTCCAGTGAAGTTGACTACTGTACTCAGTCCATTCTTGATGCCAATTTTTTGGTACTTCATTCAAACTGACACGATGAGAACGCTTTTAGTGTGCAATGTGAATCTAACTAGCATGTTTTTATTATGAAAAAGAATTATTTTTCTCATATGATCTAATTTTGGCCTCATCTAGTGAAAATGCTTTACAGTGAAAATAAATATATAATGAGGAGCTGAACATTTTGATCACGAGAATGATTTCCCAGTTACAGGATTCGTTCCATCTTGTTAGATTGAATGTGTTAAGCAAACTTTTTCTGTTAATTGTTCTCTAACTGATATACCTTAGATCATTTGAATTTTTGTATGCCTTTTTTGAGTCACTGACTAAAATAAATTTGCTTTGCAGATTTCAGGAACAGCATTGGTTCTAGATGAAATCATCAGTCACGTGCAGGCCCTACAACGTCAAGTTGAGGTCAGACCTGCTGCCCATCTCATACATCTCATGTAATAGTTTTGACGCTAAAATGAAAAGGCTTGAACTTGGCCAGTGGTTGTGCTTCATTATGGATCTGGACTCTGGATCCTGTCCTTGTATGCCACCATTTTTTCTAACGACTTATGCTTTAGTTATCGAACTGGTAATTTGAAACTATGTTGTGCTGCTATGTTCTGATTCTGGTTTGCATTTGTTTCAGATCTTATCAATGAGACTTGCAGCAGTCAACCCGAGAATTGATTTCAACTTTGATAGTCTATTGGTTGCTGAAGTAAGTATCGTATAACTCCTTTACTTACTATTGCATAGTAAAATTGGTAAATTATTAAGTTGCCCTTTTGTTTTATAATTTTATCAGTTGTTCAGTACAGGTTTATGCATGCATTCTTGCTTAGGTGTCTGTTTCCAGTTTCCATCGAATGAAGTTATGCAAAAATATTAGACTCGTCAAACCTTTCTTTGAGTTAGTGTTAAAAGGTTGATGCTGTCTGTTACTGAAGTACTTTTCAATCCTTCACAATTTTCAGAGTGGATCTCTGATGGAAAGTAACTTCGCCAGTATGGTTACACCTCTGATGTGTCCGGAAGTCCCTATCAATAGGAACAGACAACCGTATCAACAGCAATGGCACTTTGAAGCGCTTCCGCAGCCAGTTTGGGGGCGGGAAGAAGAAAATCACACTTTCATTAGCCCAGAACCCTCCTCATCAGTTGGGATTCTTCAGCAAACTCAGGTAGACCTTAGACCGATTTTAACGTTATTGGCAAAGTTCTTTTGCATATCTCATTTTCAGGCTGAATTATACATGAAAAATATACATGAGGTGCACTTTGTTTCAGTTGTCACTCGAAAAGCAAAATGAAACAACGATTTTAACTTGGTTTCGGTATTTATGTACAGCAACTGCAGACAAGTCACCTGGAGATGGAGATGTGAAGACGTAATTAAGTTGTACTAGTAGAAATGTGTATATGAAGTATAGTATTAGCAGTTAGCAGGTAGTAGATGAAATGTCTCGGTATTCATGGCCGAGTTTCTTTGTTCTCTGTTTTTCAGAGTCAGTTAAGAACATCCCGATTTGCTTCGCCTCGAGAGGAAATAGATTTGGTATGTTATCCTTATAAGTATATATATACCAACTCTGAGGGTCATTCAATCTAATACCTATTTTTTGAACTGATATATGATTCCTGTTGTAAAATCATTGAAGGAACCCTTGCTTAATACTATATTTGTTCGTTGTGCGCCATGAATACTTCTGCACTTTAGCAATTGCACGGCTAAGACGCTGAGGTAGCTTCTATCTCTTGTCGAGGATTTGTGCTCGTTTGTGTTGAAAACTTGTTCGTTGAAGTTAAACACAACCGAATTAGATTTTCATCAATCAACAGTACGTCGTTTTTAGTTCAAATCTCATGAATGTTAGTTTTTACTACAGAACTCTGAGACACTTTAATAGGCAAATGATTTTGGCATATTCTTTTTTTTTCTTTTCCTTCTACACACTCTTGTTATTTATATATCTTAATTTTTCAATCAAAACTCAAAATTTAACATGTTTGCGCTGCTTGCATGAAACAATTGTTTGAACATTTGCTACATAAAGTGAGCAACAAATGACTATGAATGTGAGAGTTTGAGACACCAATTTTATGCAACGGATGCATGCAAGTTTTTCTCGATTATTAGAGTTCAAAATAAAATAAAAAAGGGTAAAATTGTAGAATCAATAAAATACTTGAGTATTGTCAAATTAGTTAAAGCAGTGTGCTCATTCATTTTCATCTTAGTTCTAATCATTCCATGCATAATTTACATTAGAATAATTGGAATGTCATTGTAGCTAAAAATTAGACTTGATAATGCCCTGAAATTGGATTGAACTACTATTAGCTGTGAAGTCTTCTAAATTCCATCATATATTAATTCTATATTCCATAATCTTGCACTAAGCAACACTAAAGTAAAGTTGTTTTGAACTGCTTTTTTAAGAAGCATTTTTGTTCCGAAGCACTTTTAGTAGAATAAATTCTATTAGCATATTGAAGTTTTTAATTAAAGTATAAGCGCTACATAAAAATGGGCTTCAAGTTCAAGAAGCACATAATACACCGCAAGTTCTTCTTCTAAAAAGCGCTAGAAGCACTTCTAACTTTCTTCTACGAAACATACATGATTTTAGTTGCTTAAAAAACACTCCTAAACCATAATAAACCGTATACGCGTTGTAGGGGAGTTTCGCAATTCCAGATGGCACCTCCTCCGCCCCTCCTCATCCAATCACTCACTCTCCCGCTCCTATTCCTCCTCTTTCTGCTTCCTCCCCTCCAATCCCACTTCGCCACGTCACCCATCATCGAACTCCCCAACAACCCCACCACCACCATCTCCGTCGCCGACTACGGCGCCGTCGGCGACGGCCTCCGCTACGACACCATCGCCATCCAGTCCGCCATCGACAGCTGCCCCTCCCCTTCCCCCTGCCGCGTCACCTTCCCCGCGGGCCTCACCTACCTTACCGCAACCATCCGCCTCAAATCCGGCGTCGTATTAGACATCCAAGAAGGCGCGACGCTCCTGGGCGGCCCCAGGCTCGAGGACTACCCGAAGGAGCAGAGCAAGTGGTACGTGGTGCTGGCGGAGAACGCGATCAACGTCGGCATCAGCGGGGGCGGAGTGGTGGACGGTCAGGGGTTGAAGTTTGTGACGAGGTTCGATGAGAGGAAGAATGTGATGGTGAGCTGGAATTGGACCGGGGCTTGCTTGGGCGACGAGTGCCGTCCCAGGCTCGTCGGCTTCATCAACTGCCGGAATGTCAATCTCTCCAATCTCAAGCTGCGTCAGCCCGCTTACTGGTGGTGCGTTTTGTTCCTCTCAATTATTTTTTTATATTTTTTAGATAATTTTATTTTATTTAACTGATGACCTTGAATTCATCATTTGGATATGGAAATGGATACTGGGAATATTTTATAGTTCAGTTATTGGGGTATGCCCAATAGCTAAGCTACAAGTTACTTATACAATTATACAACCATGTATACCAAAATTCTAGCATGCTCCGGCGCTTTCTATACACCGAAATTTTAGCAGTTATATATCCTTGATCAAGAATCTAGTAACTAAATACAGCCGAAAATCACGGAGCATAGTAAAGAACCTCCTAGATATAATGTCATTCAATAAATTGTGCAACTTTATATACGAAAATTCTACTATGCTCTGGTGCATTATATACGCGTTGATTTTTATCCATTAGATCCTTGATCAATGAAACAATGACCAATAATCCAAGATGGAGCCAGAAACTCTGGAGCATAGTAGAAAACCTCCCATATCTAACGTCTTCGAAGCCGCTGACATTCTTTTTCTCCTTATTTAGTTGTTATCAATTAATTACATCCCGATCTGGTCTAGTGAAACTTAGTCTCTTCTTTTTTTAAAGAGGTCCGGATCGAATCAGCTTGCAGTTTGTACAAGTTTGAAATGCAATGTAACTGATGGGAACATTGCATATTTGCAGCTTGCACATTGTACAGTGCGAGAATATTTTCATTGAAGATGTTTCAATTTATGGAGATTTCAACACACCCAACAATGATGGGATAGATATCGAGGATTCAAATAACACAGTGATTACTAGATGCCATATCAATACTGGAGATGATGCTATCTGTCCAAAGACGTACACTGGCCCCCTTTATAACTTGACTGTAACAAATTGTTGGATTCGAACAAAGTCTTCGGCAATCAAACTTGGCAGCGCTAGTTGGTTCGATTTCAAGGGTCTGGTGTTCGACAACATCACCATTGTGGATTCTCATAGAGGGCTGGGACTCCAAATACGCGATGGAGGTAATATATTCTCTATCATTTTGTTGCATTATTGTTATGACTGTTGCTTTTAAGTTAGGAAGAAGAAAAGAAAAGAAGTACCACAACTATAATGCGACATCTTTAATCAGTTGATGCATTTATCACTTCGTATTGTCAATGTAAACGATGAGATAGCTTAAACCCAACTGGGACTTTGAATGTAAAATTTCCGGACTTATCTCTTGGGCTTCGGGATTAACGTAGCTCTAGTTTGTACGCAAGTTGGGGAGTTTTGACTGCCTGAAAGTTTGAAGCAGCCCGTGAATAACTCTCAGCGATAGTTGCATGTCTGTCCCTAGTAGGTCTCACTTGTATGAACGATTGACCACCACTTATGGGGGACTGTCCTTAAACGAAACTCCTTCTTTCTGTGGCTTTTGTATTGTCTGCCTTCTGAGTTCAAACTAAAGATTGACAGGTTTAATAGTTGAAAACAACTAACAAATTGGTTCAACAAGTAGCAGCTGGACTTGGTAATTTACTGACGTTTGACAGTAGAGAATTTCGTTGTGATAAAATAAAGGCTGATTAGAGCTTGCTGTCATAGCTCTCTCAGTATGACAAGATTACTAATTATTCATCTGTGCAGGAAATGTGAGTGACATTACCTTCTCAAACATAAATATACGCACAAGATACTATGATCAATCCTGGTGGGGAAGAGCGGAGCCAATCTACGTGACCACATGTCCTCGACACTCAAAGTCAAAGGAGGGTTCAATCTCTAACCTACTCTTCGTTAATATCACCTCAACTTCCGAGAATGGAGTATTCTTGTCAGGTTCTAAAGGCGGGCTTCTCCGTGATTTACGATTCATTAACTTGGATCTGACTTACAGAAGATGGACCAGCGATGCTGGTGGGTTGGTAGACTACAGACCGGGATGCCAGGGACTTGTTAAACACAGCATGGCCGGGATCATCATGGAACACATCAATGGCTTGGTGATTGACAATGTTAATATGAGATGGTCCGATGATCCGTTAAGGCAGTGGAATGATCCTTTGGATTTCAGGTCTGCTACTGTAAATAACCTATCTCTGCTTAATTTCCACCCCGCCTTGTACAAACAATGAAAGAGGTGGATAGAGAGAGAGAGAGAGAGAGAGATTAGGAAGAAGTATTGAATAATGTCATTCTTCTGATTGTATGTTGGTGATGGATTTTGTTCAAAGTTTTTGTGAGATTAAAGGCATGAATGTTTGTTCAATTGGTCACCCACCAAGAAAAACCAATATCTAGATTTGTTTTGTATGTTATGGTTTTAAAGGTTTTTAACCAGAATACACTACAAATTCCTTTCACTCGCACTCTAAGTTGTGAGAAGTATGCTAAGATTAGTTGAGCACGCGGGTATGGATCAATTATGACTATTCATGTGGGATAGACAAAAGGGACGAGAAGATCAGTGTCTAATCCGTGTTGTGATGTATGAATGCGCATCTCGTGAGATTTTATAATTTTTTGGGGAGGAATTAAAAAAACGGGGACAGAACCTCTTGGACCTTGAAGATCTTTAAGCCGTCTAAACAATTTAGAAGGTTACCCTTTTGGAAATGGCCAACCAATTTGCCCGCCAACTCTGCCTTTTTCCTTCCCTCCAAATCCACAGAATTTTAAATCTCTATGCTCCAACGGTCAACTGAGAGAAGCTCTGTTGGAAATGGGCGCTATAGGCCTGAGATGAAGTTCGACGGCTACTATACACTCTTAAATGAGCTCTGAAGGCCAAAGAGTCCATGCCCACATGATCAGAACCTGTTATCTTCCGCCTGTGCATCTCGGAACCCGGCTGATCATCTTCTACAACTACTGCGATTGTTTGGGTGACGCAGGCCGTATGCTCGACGAAATCCCCGAAAGAAATGTTGTGTCTTGGACGGCCATGGTTTCGGCTTATTCTAAGAGGGGGTATGCCTCTGAAGCCTTGAAACTTCTTGTACAGATGTTAAGATCAGGTATTATTGTTCTTAATTCGAGTTTATATAAGTGCGTCATTGAGACATTGCTTGTGTTGTGAGTAAAGTTTTTAATTTGAGTTTAAGTGGGTCGAGCTTTCCTTTTTTCGTTAATGTATTGTTTTTTTCCTTTGACGGGTTTTGGAGATAGGGAACAAGGGGGTCATTCTATTAAGGAGTTAGCCATTTCTAATCGCTCTGAGCAGGAAGGAAGTAACCTATTTTGTAGTTGATGGCTAAATCTCAGGGCCTTGGTTCTTTCTGACCTTCTTGTGTGGGTTTAGAGAGTCAGGCTACCATGGTAGACAGATGACCAAGCCTTATGTGTAGCTCGACTATCTAATCCTTTATCTTCCTTTCCTTAAGAAAAAAAAAATGATCTTTTGATTAGTTAGGCATTATTGTTATTATGTTTTCTCTCTCTTTGTTTAACAGGGGCTTCTTGTATTGATAATTTTGCAGGTATGGAGCCTAATGAGTTCATGTTTGTGACCATAATTACATCATGTACAGGCGCTTCGGGATTGGACTTGGGAAGGAAAATCCACTCTCTAATAATAAGAAGAAATTTTGAGTCGCACATATTTGTTGGGAGCTCCACTTCTTGACATGTATGCCAAAGCTGGTAGAATCTATGAAGCCCGAGGAGTTTTTGACTGCTTGCAAGAAAGGGATGTTGTTTCTTGCACTGCTATAATCTCTGGATATGCCCAGCTGGGTCCTGATGAGGAGGCTTTGGAGCTACTCCGCCAGTTGCAGAGAGAAGGAATGACTTCGAACTACGTCACTTATGCGAGTGTGTCAACAGCATTATCAGGGCTTGCTGAATTGGACCTTGGCAGGCAAGTTCACAGCCACATCCTTTGTCGGGAACTGCCCTCATATGTGGTTCTTCTGAACTCGTTGATTGATATGTACTCTAAATGTGGAAACCTGAGTTACTCAAGAAGGATCTTTGATAGCATGACAGAGAGAACCATCATCTCGTGGAATGCTATGCTTGTAGGGTATAGTAAACACGGAATGGGTAAAGAGGTGGTTAAGCTTTTCAAATTAATGAAAGAGGAAAATAAGGTCAGACCAGACAGTGTCACTTTTTTGGTGGTTTTATTCGGTTGCAGCCATGGAGGAATGAAAGAGGGTTGGAATAGTTTTATGAGATGGAAAAAGGTGAAAATGGAATTGAGCCAGAGCTTGAACACTCTGGGTGTGTCGTTGATCTTCTTGGGCGTGCTCGTCGAGTTGAAGAGGCATTTGAGTTTATAAAAAAGATGCGTTTTGAAGCAACCGCTGCTATATGGGGTTTGTTATTAGGTGCTTGTAGAGTTCACTCAAATATCGACATTGGTGAATTTGTGGGTTTCCAACTTTTACAGATTGAGCCTGAAAATGCTGGTAACTATGTCATTCTTTCAAATTTATATGCTTCTACAGGGAGATGGGAAGATGCAAGAATCATAAGGGAATTGATGTTAGAGAAGGTTGTGATAAGGGAGGCAGGAAGAAGTTGGATTGAGTTTGACCAAATCCTTCATACATTTCATGCAAGCAATTGCTCTCAAGAAAGAATTGTCAATTAAGTTGAAGGAAGCTGGTTATGTTCCTGATTTTGGTTGTGTTTTCTATGATGTGGATGATGAACAGAAGGAGAAGACACTCCCAAGCCACATGAAAAACTGGTTTTGGCCTTTGGGATGATTGCTACTCCTGAAAGAGTGCCAGTAACCTTCAGATTTGTGTTGATTGCCATCACTTCGCCAAACTTGTCTCGAAGATTTAAGGAAGACAAATGTGTATGAGAGATAAAAACCGGTTTAATCACATTGTTGGAGGAATGTGTTCTTGCAGAGATTACTGGTGAGTGTGAAGATCCTCCTTTAAAGCTACAAATATCTGACTTAAGAGTGAAATGGATACAAAATGCAGTTATACTATAACCGTGACATGAAAATGAATTGTGAAACGTAGAATACTGGGGCAGAAACAAAGGCAAAGAGGCTAGTGTAAACAGATATATTGTTTTAGGTGAGATTACGATAAGTGCAGCATTACTCTTTTGAAAATAGACTTTGTAACTTGTACAAAAGTAGAATGGTTTAATGCGCAAAAGGACAAAGTTTCCCTTCACTTGTCGCTAAGTAGTAAATCGTTTATAATTTTTTACTCATCTAACGAAAATGCATAGAACTAAACGGAGCGTCAAAATTGTTACGTAAAACAATATAAATAAATAAATAAAGCCCAAGGAGATTACTGCGAGTGAGGTTGGGTTTCTCCTCCTGGCCCATATAATTCTAGCAAAGGCCCATCAAATAAGCAATACCACGGCAAACCAAAGGCTCGCTCACTCCACTCCTTTCCTCTCTCTCTCATCCTCTCTCCCCCTTACGAGCTGGGAGCAAAGGTCTTCACCATACCCGCCTCCACAATGCTCCGCCAGCGCCTCGTCCAGGCACTCCGAACCCGCGGCGGCTCAGCCACCGGTCCGAGCCGGTGGACCAGCCCGGGTCACGAGGAACGACCCAAAGGCTACCTCTTCAATCGGACCCCGCTCCCCCCAGGTCAGTCTCGTAAATGGGAGGACTGGGAGCTCCCCTGCTACGTCACCAGCTTCCTCACCATCGTCATCCTCGGCGTCGGCCTCAACGCTAAGCCCGATCTCACCATCGAGACTTGGGCCCACCAGAAAGCCCTCGAACGGCTCGAGATCGAGCAGGCCGGCCTCTCTGTTGCTGGGTCGGCTGAATCTGACTGAAATCCGATCTGGGTATGCCGGTTCGTTCTGAGATCGATCCTTTTTTATTTTTAAGAGTTGAAATGGGTTTTCGGTTGTTGATATGATATGTAGTTGAAATAATGGTTTGGGGATGTCTAATTGGGCTTTTGATGTGAAGCTTGATGATTACTTCATAATTTAGTTGTTTTTCAATTATTTGTATGTTTTGACTCGTCGATGATTTCGAATAGTTCATCAATTTCTTTCCTCTAATATAGTTTTTTATGCTTGTAATTTGAATTGTGCAGTGATATCAGTAGCTAAATTTATAGAATTAGGATGCATTAATTAAAATTTCTAGGGCTAGGATGCCATCTATGTGCCTGAAGTGCATACGCTGTTGAGTGTTGACAGTTAGTCTGAAGAACAGAAGTAGGATAAATTTGTAACGGGTTTTGCTTCGAATGATGCTAGATGTATAACAAAGGTTTACGAAATGATGTGAAAACTTACATGGTACGTATTGCATCAGTTTGTAAATTAGACATTGTAGAACTTTGGGAACGGTTAGCGTTTTTCTTTTTTCTTGTAATTGTTCATTTGGAGATATAAGTTTTAGAGGCGCGGAGAGAATCAAAGTGCTGAATTGATACATAGGAGCCAGGGTTGTAATCTGTGTGCATAAAGGGCAGCAGGGCTTGAAACATATCTGGATACTTACACGCTTACACTGTTGACTTTTAAGATATATTGAAGTCTGAGGAACCTAAATAGGATTAGTAGGGGGTTTTGCTTAAAATGATGCTAGATGTATAAAAAAAAGGTTTACTAAATGATGTGAAACTTACATGGCATGTGAGCTCTTGCGCCAGTTATAAATTAAACACCATAGAAATTTGATACCATTTAGCATTTTTCTTTTTCTTATAATTGTTTCCTGAAAACATAAATTAAATTTCGTACGTGCTGAATTGTGATATAGGAGCTGCGGGTTGTGGTTTCCATGAGTTTTACACATCACATTTAGAATATAAATGCAGATCACTGGAAATTTTCTCTGAAATTTTTGGAAGCGTTTGGGTTGGTAAAACACACACTGAAAGGTTTTTATTAGACTGTATCGTGAACTGTCTCAATTCCATATTTCATTACTGAGGTGGTCAGCTGACTCATACAAAGAATATTCATTTTCTTTAGTGGCACGGAGTATGTTGTAGTCTCACATTATAAAACTTGGTTGATACTTGGGTGATCTCTAGGTTTGATCATAGAGGTCTTCTCTGCTGTTGGGAAAACCATAAACGTAGTTTAGGTGTCGTTAGCTAAAACTAGAGCATTGTGGTAATCACCTATATCTATAAATGAACTGGCTGTTACTCTTTTAAGCGGGGTGTGTTATTCTTTTGCATGTGTGGCATTTTTTCTGCTAAGTTCCATACCATTTACCAATTTTAGTGACTTTTCGTTTGTATACAAATGAAGGGTTGAGACTTTGGAGATGATGAAATTCAGATTCAGTTACCTCTGTACTCATATTTTTAAGTTTTGTCAAACGTAGGCAACAGTGTAACCCTAAAAAGGCCCATTTTGTGATGAATTGGTACAATGGGTACAAAAAAGGATCAGCAGCTATTCGTATTTCATTCTTTTTCAATTGAATTCATAGTCTTTGTTTCGGGTTGATTTTTTTGTTGGATTTATTTCGGTCAAAGCTATCATCTTTAAAAGGGTTTTTTGAGTTGTTCTGTATGGTTCACACATACCATGAACCTTTTGTGTTGGGTATTTTGGTGCTTGATTGATTAACTTGAACTGAGAGGTTAAAGTACATTGTGGACAATACTCGGGAAAGCCTTGGACCTAATGTGTAAGGAACTATGTGTACCAAGAACCCAATTTCTTTACACCTTATATACTAGACATGTCTTTTTCTTTCACTCTAAGATGTCATTTAGAAAATCTTTTTGCCTAACCGTATGAGCTGAATTGGTTTTAAACGTTTGTGATATTATCGGAAACCATGAGTTTGTAGTTCATTGGTACTCAATGTATTGGTATTCATTTGGTCAGGAAGTAAGTTGCTCGTGGGATTTCTGGCTCAAAAGCAAGCCGAGACGTACATTTGTGTATAGTATTGATGTTCTCATGTGTATTTTTCTCATGTTTTATGGAGGAACTTATCTTATTTAGGATGAATTTAAGTTCGACTTTGGAGGTTTTGCAAAATTCTTGAAAACCTCAGAGATAGAAAAAATAGCATTCTAGAGCAAAAGCCTTCTGTAATACTAATGGTAGAAATACTCAGTTTAGGAGAATTCATACTGACTTATGTCTCAGATTTATAGAAAAATGTTTGTACACAACCACGAAAAGTTGGTTCCAAAATTTCAACCGTATGCTCATAGGCTTGCTATAGCCCTCTTCGTAGCCATTTTTTGGGGGTTCAGCTCTTCAGTGGTAATAATTGATTCAAATTCAACGACTAGATTTAAGAGCATCTAATGGTAATTTAATTAAATTATCGAGGGGTTATGTTTACCCTTTGAGATGGTATATGAATTATGGTCTGATACTATTCATTTAAAAATAATTTTTTCCTGGCTATAATTCTGGACGAGGTTATGTTTAGCCATTTCGGTTGAAGATGGCCCAAAGCTCCTACATGAGTACAAGAGGCAGTTTTGCTTCAAGACTATTATACTTTCTTGCCCTTTGTTCCATACTTTTCAATGGACTTATAATGAGTTTCTCCCGTTCAACAGTCTTCGTCAAGTAATCGAGAAGTTGGAAATTAACAGTGCAGCCCTCAAACCGTCTAATTTCCACTTCTCCGAGGTAATCATGGGAGCGTTTGGGGGGAGCATCTTTCTTATCGTTTCTTCTGCCCAATATTATTGGATAGAAACTCTAAGTGCACCGGAAAATCCAAAACAAACCAGCAATTCCATCAAGTCTTACAACCCCAAATGGTATTTTAGTTAGTTTGCAAAGGGTTTATATATAGTTGAGTTGGTTAAGAGCATTTACTTCCTGATCCTAAAGTTCCGAGGTCAATTTACTCCTCCCTTGGTGGCACTTGTAGATATATAAAGAATATTGTATTTTTTTTATTAAAAGAAATGAAAAAAGGCATTACTTAGATTCAACACAAATTTAAGCAAGTAAAGAGACGCTGTAATGAAAGAATTTAACTGAAAAAGATTGCAATAATCATCTAAACCAAGTGTCAATTCCAAATGCTTGAGATTTTCAAGCATAGGAAATATACAATTCTCCATGTTCATCTGAAAACCAAATAATAAGGCCTAACTAAACATAATCCCACTAAAACCAAGGAGAACCAAACATAAATGTACTAACCAGTATTCCATCCAGTTTGAGAGTCTCTAGCTGAGAAAACCAACATGGGAGTTGATTGAAGGCAGCCTCTACGAATCCATCATTGTCAACACAAATGGTTACGTCAATAAGTTGCGGTACGTTCCTAAGAAGAAGGTTTATCCGACCTCCGACGTAAAAGAAGGATACAGGATTTGAGTCACAAATATCAACACTCTTGATGTTGGAGCTTGTCGTATCTCTAAAATACTTCAGTATGCTCGACGGATTGACTACTCTTAGATTTAATAAATCATTGGAATAGTACACTGATAATCCTAAACTCTAAATCCTAAACCCTAAACCCTTATGGTTCGTGAACAGAAGAGAGGCGCGATATCCCTGCCCTAAAGCTGTAGACGTCTCCCCACGTGTAGGTTATGAAGGTGCCTACAGCTCCAAAATACAACCCAAAACCTTACAGGATATCTGATCCATTATGCATATCGACAGCAAACGAGATTGCCAAGTAGTGATCAATTGCCCAAGAATTACAAAACAGGGATTGTAAGAATATAAATTGAAGACGATAGAAATGCAAGAAGTGAAGGAGACTGAATAGTTTCAACGTGTTCTTTTTTTTTGGTGTGAGGTTTCTTATTTAAAGAACTCCTCAAAACCCTTCAAAAAGGATTATAACTCTTCAAATAAAACACAACTCTTAGATATTAAAAATAAATAAAATAATAAAATTTGAATTTTTAAAATAAAATAAAATAAAAATATTTAAAATAACCAACATATAATACCTTTGAATTTGGAAATTCGAATTAGAAATAGAAAATCTATTTTAATGAAAACAAAAGATATGACCGTGGAGCCAAAAATAATCAAGAAAATTATGGAAGCGACACGTGAACTTTTGGGTGAAAAGGACAAAACTACCCTTGAGGCCAACCGGGATTCACACGCGCATGCAACAGACAGTAACGGCTCAATCAAGGAAGAGTCAAAGATGATCAAAATGGTATTCGTTCGAATCCCTATCATCACTCCTCATCAAACCTTTATTCAAAAGGTAACTCCCAATTTTCCTATTTAATTTAGGATTAATTGCCGTGTTAATTGCAAGATATTATTTCACATAATATTTTGCAATTATTCACACAATTTCACCATATATGGCCGGCCACTCCCCTATAAATGGCCTTATTGTCCCACCAAAAAGCTAAGTCATTTGCTACCCAAAAACTCCTAAACACATTCTTTTCAGAATTCTAACTTTGGCATTGAAGATTCTTCGGCCAAAGCCCCCCCCCCCCCCCCCCCCCAATTCATCGTGGGCGCGTGAGGCTTTTGGCTTTAATCTTGGTGTTATTATTTTGCAGGTGTATTTTCGTCAAAGGAGAAGACAACAGAAATTTGCATCCACAAATTGGTGCTTTCATTGAGAATCTTGATTCACACGCTCGAAGAAGACTCTTGCATTCAAAGTTTCCTATTTCTCGTTTGTTCGTAAATTTTTCTCTTTTTTATTCCTAGAATTTTTAATTCTTTGAATAGAGGTAAGGGAAAAATACAATGACGAAAAATTCGGAAACCACGATGATGATCCATGTAGCCCCACCATGATGATCCACGATGCTTAATGCGACGGCAAGAGGATGAACTTTGCCACCAAGGAGCACCACCACCATGGTAGTCACAAGGACCACCATGGCACTGGGGAGTGGGCCAGTTTCATGGCCGCAAGCCCACGGTGAGTAGGGAGTAGCTGCACTAGAAGCCCAGGAGGCGACCCAAGCAACCCAAGTCGTAAGGCAGTTAAGCCAGGCCCATCACGAGCTGGCCTAAGCTGCCGCCTCAACAACACAGGCCCAAGGCGCATCGCAGGCTTGAGCTACGCCGACAATCCTCTTGGCTCAGATCCAACGCGCTCCTAGTGTCGCACCATGTCCAAGCGCCCCACATGTGGCCCAGCCCACTTCCGCTGCCCAACTCACTCCCGTGGCCCACCAAACCATCCCAACCAGTCTAAGACCAGTTCAACCATCCCGACTTCAGATTTCTAGACCAACGATTGAATCGGGGGTATTTTAACCCCATTTCTCTGCAGATTTGACATATCCCAACTCAAATCTCACGCCTGGAGTCCATTACACTTCCACTACTCAATGAGACATATACCATCCAAACTCTTCCACCCCAAATGGCGAACAACACTTGTCCTAACAAGTCATAGAGTTAACAAGCTCTCTTGCACAACAGACGACCTTGGTGAATCATCTCTTGTAGGGCACTGAGATGCAGCATGCCCCAAACATGGTATCCCGAAATAGGACAAGGGTAAACGACGAACCTCTTCAGCAGCATCTTGGAAAACAGCACCTCGACCAGCCACAAACCGAGCATTCGGGCAATGTACACTATCGACTGGGCCCCCGAGATAGCCTATACTCTTGTCTTAGCACGTGGATGAGTGTGCACTATTGGTTAGACTCATGAACAAGCATACACTTATGGTTGGGGCCATACTCCGATAAGCGACATAAGCAATCTTTTAGGCGAAGTGTTTATTCGTGGCTTGGCTTGCAATAAGCATACTTCACCTTATATTGGAGTAGGCAGCATGATGGACAAAGAGAAGCAGTCACTCTATATGACTCATGTTTAACTGGCAGCCTACGAGTAATTCGCTTGCTTGTTAGGAATGTACCACATGCACTGCAGCCATGACATAGACGAGCCGAGCACATGGAAGAGTAGCCTAGACCAGCAGGTCACGACCGGAGGTAGCTGAGAGCTTTGCTACCCCAACAAAGGCAAATTCAGGAAGAACTAGAGAGGCTCCTGATAGAGCAATTGACCGATTTCCAACGCAACGAGGTCACTGATGAGGCACTATGATAAAACATGATCAACATAAGCAGGTCGCCCTTCATGGATGAGATCGAGCAGGCATAGCCTTCATGTAAATTCAGTATGCCATATTTCACATCCTTCAAAGGAGACAGGGACCCGAAAAAACACCTAAAGCACTACCAAAGTGCAATGATCCTCTGTCGGAACAACGACGCTCTCATGTGCAAGATATTTGCCACCACTCTACAAGGTGAGGTGTAAGATTGGTTCCATACCTTGCCGCCACAATCCATCCGGAGTTTCAATAAGCTGTCTTTGGTTTTCACCAAGGAGTATTCATCTTATCTAACACGCCTCGATCCTGATGCTTGGGGGACATCGGGATGGTCACGTGCTGGCTGACACCCGATGGTGACGTAAACCATTTCATGAATGCATATGCTAAGAACATGTAAATCATGCATATAAATTTCGTGCGTAACTACTCAAAGTAATATTCAAATATAAGTCTTACAAAATACCATAATAATATTCAACTGCCAACAATGAATATAGTGATAATGCATGACATGTTCAGAGCATACAACTAATCCAGAGTACAAGCGGAGGTAAAGTAGAGAGGTGCTATTACAATAGATGTCAAAGTAGAGATGATGATATGATATCAATGGTAGGGGAATGGTTCATAGTTTGGATCATAAGCCTCATTCCTATGTCCTTAGGGGGCACAAAACAAACATGAGTGGACTAAGTTATATATATATATATATATATATATATATATATATATATATATATATATATATATATATAATACTGAAACAGTTATCAGCATACTAACCCCCAAAGTTTTATGAAAACTAATAGCATAATAGTTGATAGATTTGCTGAAAACCCTAACATGCCATAAAACTTTTCATAAAACATATCTCGTATATAATGTGCTAACTAGTGGTATCAGTGTCGCCGAATGCATATAGAACTCTTCATTCGCTCGAAGGCCTTCCTTCAGAAATACTTCAAATATCAATCGCCTGTAGGCACCTACAACACTCACCCAAAGGTATATAAGTATCAATTGCCCGTAGTCTCCTACAACACCCACCTGAAGGCATATATGTGACCACTAGATACACACAAAACCATTGAATATAATCTTTCCAAACATAGGTACATATATCTCAAAATCATCTTCATAGCATATAGTCATCCATCATATATACTACAAAGAACATAAGTTCGATAAAGTATGGTATTCCAAAATATTCTCAGTAAAGCATGGTATTCCAAAATATTCTCAGTAAAGCATGATAATCATATAATGTAAATCTAATTTACTTATAAAACGTTGCATAAAACGTAACCATTGAATCATGCTTTTCATGTATACATTTCTACTATTAAAACATGCATTTTAGAAGGGGGCCACTCACGGATACTTCGTCGTTGAAGAGCCGTACGAAATAGATGGGACAGAAACGCTGCTAATAATTGCACCTAATCACATAAATGGTCCAATTAATAAAACTATACTCAAACGATTGAATTTGGGAAAGTGGACTTAAAAAACGGATCCATGACATCAAAATTAGCCTATGAGGGGTCCTGGACAAAACCTGAAAAAGTCAACAAAAAGTCAACGATTAGCTTTTATCGAGTCAATGGTCAGATTGGGTCAACGGGTTCGAGTCGGGGTTAACCGGGTCACAGGTTGCTAGGTCAACCGACCTGGGGTTTGGGCTGAGGGGTTTAGGGTTTGGGCTTTGTAGCTCGGCCCAAAAGATGTTGGGTTTAGGGTTCCTGGGCTTGGGGTTTTAATGGGTTTGGGTCTTAGGGTTAAATAGGTTGAAGGCCCAAGTTCTCCTTGGCCCCAAGGCCATTTTTTTTGGGTTAGGGTTTCAAAGGAATTGGGTTTTGGAGTTAACTGCGCTAAGGCCCTGGTTCTAAATGGTCCAAAGGCCTGGGTGACAAAGGGTTTGGGGTTTAGACTAAAAGGGTTGGGCCAACCTAACTCTACTCATGGGTCGCCAGACCCAATGACAGAGAAAGCCAGAATCCGACCGAAAAATTCCCCCGATTCCGATTAGGGGTCGAAACTCATCCAAAATTCATCATTCTAAATCTAAATTGAAGATAAAATAGTAGAGATCTGAGTTGTACCAAAATGAGGTCATGTCGAGGTCGTGATTGGCTAGAAAATGGCTTGCAACTTACGGTCTTTCACCGGAAAATATGAAGAGAGCGTTTATGAGGTGTTCCTGCATTCAAACCCTACCAATAAGTTTCAATCACTACCCAAATACTTAACCAAGACCCGATCTAGTAGCTTTTAGAGCAAAACTCGACTTACTTCACCGAAGAGCTATGTGCACAATGGCGATGCACAATGTCGAGAGAGATCAGGGATGTGAGGTAGGGAAGGTAGGTCCAGGTGATTTTGGTGGTGTGATTAGTGTATAGGTATATACATATGTGTGTGAGTTCACCGAGAGAATATGAGAGAGTTAAGACGAGAGAAAGAGAGATATGCGAGAGAGAGTATGAGAGTTGACTCCCGGGGAAGAAGAAAGAAAAATGAGAGAAAAAAATAGGAGTTAGGGGTGGTGCCAGGTGGCAGTAAGAGAGATGAGGGAAATTGAGAGCAAATCTAGAAAAAAGATTCGGATAGGGTAACAATTCAAGGGTACTTATGTAATTTCATAAATGTTAAATATAAATGTGAAATTACACTTAGTTTTGGGGGGTAAGGTTTAAAACTATCGCTCGATCAAGAAAAAGTCCGACCACTTGTTCAACTTGAAGAAGAACCCAAAGGAGTCGCTTCGAGATTATGTAAAGAGGTTCAAAGCAGAGAAGACAAAGTTAATCGGATGTAACGACTCGATAGCTAGTGCAGCCTTCCAAAAAGGACTGCCAGCAAACCATCCGCTGTTCGGAGAATTGATCATGAAAGAAGATCTAACTCTTGCAAATTCTTTAGCCATGGAAGAGAAACATGCACTTTGGGACAACACTCTGCGAGCAGATAAGGCACCCGAGCAACCTTGAAAAGAATCGACAGTAGCTCAAAAGAAGGAGGACGGGAATCAGTACAATAATAAAAGCAGGTAGGAGGCTAAACACATGGATTGATCCTCAACTAAAGGAGGCCCGATGCCAAAGAACTACTATAAGTTCTCGATCCCAATCCACCAAATCCTCATCGACATTAAGAGCGAACCATGGCTCAAGCTACCGAAGCAATCAAAGGGAGATACCTTCAAGTTGGACCACACAAAGTACTACACATTCCATCGAGGTCCTAGTCACACAACCGACGACTGCTACACTTTGAGGAATTACCTATAGAAGCTAGTGAAAAAAGGCAAGGTCAACAAATACTTGGACAAACTAGCTGCGAAACCTAGAAGGAATGCAGACACCGACAATGAGCTGCCAACCAAGACAATTTGGATCAATGGCATTTTTGCCGAGTTCGAGCACTTGGGGGCCACCAACAACTCCAAGAAAAGGAAGATCCAGCAGGCTCTATTAATCTCACAAGTTCAGGCAGTTAACACCCAACATAGACTCATCGTTGGCTTCATCGAGCAGGATGTCAAAGAAATCGACTTCCCACACGACGACACATTAGTGGTATCTGTCCAACTAGCGCACGCTATAGTCAACATAATGATGGTTGACAACGAAAGTGTGGTCAACCTACTTCAATTCTCAGTAATTCAGAAGATGGGCCTGGAAAACACAATCATATGCTGAGTGGAGGTACTTACCGGATTCAATAGACACACCTTGACTGCCATGAGCAACATTACACTTGACGTGAGAACACCACTAGTTGTCTCAAAGTAGATGTTCACGATAGTAAGTAACCTGTCTCCCTACAATGGGATTCTAAGTCGACCTTGGTTGATAAATCTGGATGTCGTAACCTCCGTTAAGTATAAAAAAATCTGACTACGCATCCCGAGAGGTAGAATTTGAGAAATCAAGTCTAACCAGGTCACATCTCGACGATGCACTGTGCAAGTACTGAAGGAGTCGAAGAAAAAGACCTTTACCCCGTAGAGGTTACTGAGGTCCAAAGGGATGACGAAGCTACCAAATAACAATCATAGCAAATGAATCAAGAAGATGGTGTCCAAATCAGCACGCCGACAGACGAGACGAGATGGAAACCCGAAGAGGACGCTGAGCACTTCATTCTTGATCCCCCTTCAACAGGAGAAGATTGCTAGAATCGATGGTTAAAAATAGTTGGGTCATGAAAGAGGTTTTTTCCCTTCAAAATTGTGCTTTAAGGGGTTTTAAGTATGTAAAAGAGTTTTGAAGGGCTTATTTGTGAATAATGCATGATTATAATGTGAAATATATTGCAGAAATATACCAACTATTTATATAATCAAATATAACACATTAAATGTATAATCACTATCAGACTTATGAAAATTAAATGAGGAAAAAGGAATAAAAGTATCTGGCCTGTGAAGTGAAGAGAGTTGCGATATTTCTGCTCTAATGCCGTAGATGTCTCCCCATGTGCAGGTTATGACGGTGCCTACAACTCCAAAATACAACCCAATGCCTCACAAGATGTCTGATCCATTATGCACGCCAACAGTAGATGGAATTGCCAAGTAGTGATCAATTACCCAAGAATTATAAAATAGGGATTGTAGGAATGTAAATTGATGACGATATAATTGTGAGAAGTGGAGGAGACATAATAGTTTTAACGTATTCTGTTTTCGGTAGGTTTCTCATTTAAAGAACTCCTTATACCCCATCAAAAAGGATTATAACTCTTCAAATAAAACACAATTTGTTTTTTTTTTGAATAAGCGATATAATCTACACCAAAGGGGAGGGAGTGAGCTTAGCCTCACAATGGGCTAGCAATAATATGGTTCAAAATTCGCTTTTGGCGAGAATCGAACCTAAGACCTCTCACTTACAAGTGAATAGGCATATAACTGAACCGTGGTATTAAGTGGCATTAATAGTCAACATATAATACCTTTGAACGTGGAAATTCGAATTAGGAATAGAAAATCTATTTTAATGAAAAAAAAAAAAAAAGAGGTATGACAGTTGGAGTATTCATTCTTATTTGATGCATTGCAGTTAGTAACATTGGTGAATTAGGCGATCGAGGAACTAGATTGACCTAAATAGCTTTTACCATTTTAAGTTTTTTTTTAGAGGGGTAATTAGGCTATATGATAAAGTTTATGCGTCCCGACTAGATCTACAAGAGTAGTACTATATTTATTATCTATTTACTATCATTTGTACTATCTTTTTAGTATGCAAAGACATGTTTCATCAAGAGATCATCGATTGGAATCGTGAAATAATTAAGAAATTATTGCGTGTTCTTTAATTTTGACTAATTGAGAATTTAGTTCTTGTTAATTATATATATATATATATATATATATATGTAATTTCCAATTGTAACACTTTACCTACGCGCATGTGTTGTCGGGTTGCACCTTCTTTTGTGACTCCGGAAAGACATAAGCATATGCATATTGATCATGTCAAAGTAATGCATGACAGGAGACCATGTTGCATCAATGCTTGTACTGTTTCAGAGTATGCATATGGTCGAAAACTATAGGGTTAGAATTGGGAGTACACACTTTTTGACAGGCACTTCATACAACCCTCTTCGTGAAGTTTTTCAATGATCAAACCATTTATCTTCTAGGTATTCTTGGGGCATTTGTTTGCCCTCACTAAAGTGTACTGGACTGGACAGGACTAAGGGTTAGTCCAGTCCTATGTTTGTTCCCAACAAGGACTAGGTTTAATGAGACTAAGTCTCACTCGCCTAGACTAAATCAGGGACTAGCTGGTCTTAGTGAGACCCCTCGAAAACCATGAGACTAGCTAAGATTGTCCCCTCTCTCCCCTTCTCTCTTCCTCGCCCTGCTTCTCGACCACTCACCCTCGAAAACCATTGGACTATCACAACCAATTTTCATATAAAATACCAAATTGAAGATGAGAGTGAGGGGATTACAATTCTACCTGAATCGAGGCCAAAAGGTGGTCGGAGGTGGCCGAAAAATGGCTTGGAAGTCTCGACCAATTTGGGTTTTTTCGAATCCATGACAAATTCGAGCATGCAAAGCTCAAATTTGGGACCAGAGATGGGGAAGAGTTTGTTAGTGGTGCAAACCTCATTTAATCTGACAAGGTTTAGTTGGAAAACTCGTTGAGAAACTTGCAACTCATTGAAAAAAAATGGAGCCGTGAGGGTTCCATTCGACTAGCGCAGAGCTAGAGAGAGAGAGAGAGAAAGAAAGGGAAGAGAGAGATACAGACTGAAATCGAGAAGGAGGGAGGAGAGAGAGGCTGGAATTGAGAGGTTTAATCTAGGGAGGAAAAGACTGGAATGGAAAAGGGAGAAAAAGAGGGAGAAAAAGAGGGACAGAATGGGACGGTAAGGGAGGAATAAAAGGATAAAAAAAATAGGATAAAAATAAAATATTAATAATTATGGATTAAATAATATAATATAAGAGTTTGTTAATTATCCTACTTGTTAGTCCGACACTGCACCAAACGCTTCACTAAGTTAGTCCAGCTTAGTCTAGTCTAAGCCAGTCCAATTTAGTCCCTAAAGCTAGTCCAGTCTGAGATAGTCTAATCTAATCCGAGATAATCCGGTGCAACAAACGTACCCTAAGGTGTGTTTATTTGATCTCATTGTCTTTCATTGAACTAGATAGACTAATTATTAGTGTAGTCTTGTGTTTGTTTCAAGCTGGGACTATTTTTAATGGGATTAAATGGGACTCGCCTATACTAACACTAACTCTTTCACAAAAAGTTCTTAGCAGGCCCCCCAAAAACCACGGTATTGCTAGGACCTTCCCTTCCTCTCCTTCGTATCGCCCTTTATCTGCTCTTTACTCTCACGAACACTGAGAGTCACCATCGGTTATACTCACCAACTTCAACAAGATCACCACTAGACTACCACTGCTCTCTCCTCGCCCCGAACCTCAATCCGAGAACCCAATCTCTTGTCATCGTCTCATTCGAACGAGACCCCAGAATCATCACCACTATCTCGCCATCGTCTGAATCACCTTCGATCCGCCTGGGCCCTCGCCGGTATACAAAGGTGGACAGCTTGACAGGCAACGGCCATGGCGAATGGAGTTTTCTGAGATTGAGGGATTTTTATTTTGGGATTTTGGGTTCTGATGTGAGGTTTTTGAGATTTTGGGTTCTGATTGAAGGGTCTGATTTATGGAAAAATTCGTACATAGTTTTGTGAGACATTTGGGAGGTTTAGGTAGAGGAAATGGCGGAGTTAAGGATAATAGCTTTAGATAGAGGAAGTGGAAGATGATTCTAGAAAACAGAAAATGATATACCAATAATAAATATTAGTAGATTATATTAAATAATAATAAAATATTATAGTTGTAGATTAAATAATGGAGAAATTAGGTTCTCATCCTTCCTTTTACTACTTCATTGATTAAAATCATATTCCTTTTCAAATTTTTATCAAGGTCCTTGGGTATTAATAACATCATTAATTATTTCAATAATAAATTTTTTTTTATTTCTAAATATATTCATTTAATGTTAAAAATGTTACAATTAGTATATTTATATTTATGACTAAATTTTTTATCATATATTTTTAGTTTTAGTTTGTACCTATTTTTAATTTTTAATTTGTAATTCTTTTTTAACTTGTACCAATTTTCTTTTAAGTTTTAATTTGTACCCATATATTAATTTCTTTTTGTGCCCATGTTTTTTTAAAGTTTATTTGTATTTGTACCCATATATGTTTTTTTTATTTGTATTTTTTATTTTGCTAAATGTACCCATGCTAATTGTGACATCCCACATCGCCCAGGGGAGTGATCCTTAAATGTATATTCCCATTCCTACCTAGCGGGAGGCCTTTTAGGAGCTCACTGGCTTCGGGTTCCGTAGGAACTCCGAAGTTAAGCGAGAAGGGGGCTTGAGCAATCTCATGATGGATGACCCACTGGGAAGTTGCTTGTGAGTTCCCAAAAACAAAACCGTGAGGGAATGATAAGCCCAAAGCGGACAATATCGTGCTACGGTGGTGGAGCGGGCCCGGGAAGTGGTCCGCCCCAGGCCGGGATGTGACACTAATTATATGTACCAATTCATGTAAAACTTTTTAATCTTAAAATGTACTCGTTCTTAAATATACCAATTTGTTATATGTAAAATGTACCCTTTTTTTTAATATATAAAATCTATTCAATTTTTTTCTAATTCATTTTTAAACTTATATGAGTACATTCTTTTTTCTTTGATTTTAAATTGTATCCATGTCAAGTTTAATCGAAGAAATTTACTAATGTTATTAAGCCTAATATCTTTTTTATTTTTTTATTTTTTATTTTTATTTTTGTGATTTTGAAGAATGTACCCATGTTTTGATACAATAAATTTTTTTGTTAATTTTGATGAATGTACCCATGTTTATATACACACACACACACACACACACTAGTATATTTATATTTTAATATTTTTAATCCCACAAATTATGGTTTTTTTATTTAAAATCTCATTTATATAAACAACTAAAATTTCTAATTTTTAATTTAAAAAATGTAGTAACGTACATAGAAATAAATTATCACATTAATTTCAGAGACCTCGATCAAAAATTAAAAACTAACAAGGTTTCAATCAAAGAATATTCATAACTAAGGATCGTATCCAAAGTCTCCCTTAAATAATATAATATTAGAATCTTGCTTTTTTGTTCAACACTGCACCAAACACTTCACTAAATCAGTCCAGCTTAGTATATTCTAAGCCAGTCTAGCTTAGACCCTGAAGTTAGTCCAGTCTGAGATAATCCGGTGCAACAAACACACCCTTAAAAATTATGTATACCAAAAATTACCCCAATTTGAAACTATATGAATGTTGGGTTAAACAAAAATGATACTCTTGCCACATATTTGTATAATTATTTGTATTATTTCTCTAATAGAGATGAGGCCCACATTTGTTGGTGGATCATATCTCTATTAGAGAGATGATACAAATGGTGTACAAATATGTGGTATGGGTAGCATTACTTTGGATTATTTTCGTTTTAGTGTTTTTTTTACTGAATCGTATATATCTAGAAACGAATGTCTTTGTGGTATTAGATTTGGCTAATTTTTTTGCAATGGTGATCTATGAATGATAAACTAAAATACATATGGTTCAAATCTTTGAAAAAAGTTACGAAATGGGCCCTCCAGAGTGTGTGTCAAAATAGGTATAAAAAATAACACGTACACATCACTTGTCACATAAAATAGTACACTAATAAGGTACAAAAGTCTATTCTCCGTATGTATCGGATATTTTCATCACTACTATAAGTTATTAATAAAGTTGAAACTAATACACATCATTTTGGAATGCAAAACCTTCCATATCCATTGTTGTATATATAATTTTTAGACAAACGATAGTATCTACACCAAGGGGGAGGGGATGAGCTTAATCTCATAATAGGTTAGCAATAATGTGGTTTAAATTCACATTTGGCAAAACCGAACCTAAGGTCTCTTACTTACAAGTGAAGAGAAATTTGTTTGGTCTACAAGTGATTTATAGCTTAAATGATTAAGATCATCTACCTACACTAGAGGTCCTAGGTTCAAATTTCCCTCTCTCCATCGCTTGTGTCACCAAAAAAAAGAGTAGGGTCTATCTTGAATTCTTTCTTAAATTAATTAGGAAATTGAAACTAAGTAAGCTTCCGTTAATCACATTTTCTACAAGAGCGAGATTTCTTGGGTGACTCACTTTAAAGCCTTTGGTTTATACAATTTCTTCTTATTTTTTGACAGAGCAAGTGATGTATATGTGGAAAGCCTAAAAATGTCATCACATAAAAGAATACTGACACACCAAATTGGTCCTATATATGTGTGTGTACATACCCTTTATCTAAAGGGATTTCATTTTTTATTTAAAAATGGAGATTGATTGTGGGGCTCACTCACATCGAACTTCAACGATCTGAATTGTCTATTTTGTAAGTCTCGATTCATACAACATTCTTGAAAAAAATTTAATTCAATCTGAAACTATTTGCCTATTTAATTATCATAATGAAATTACAATGTTTCTTAGAAAACTAAGTGTTCGTCAATTTCTTTTAACTCAATTAGAT
The DNA here is from genome assembly GCF_041283825.1 of Pyrus communis. Classification (NCBI taxonomy): domain Eukaryota; kingdom Viridiplantae; phylum Streptophyta; class Magnoliopsida; order Rosales; family Rosaceae; genus Pyrus; species Pyrus communis. The sequence continues at coordinate 20,217,985 of NC_142576.1, read as the reverse complement.
ACCGCAAATATCTTTGATTTAGTTAATATTTTGTAAGAATGATCTATGAGATGCAACTTGAAAAAGAAACGATTTCGATCATTAAAGTTTGATGTGGTGTAGGTCCTACAACTAATCCCTATTTTTATAAAAAAAAAAAAAAGCAAAAAAAGAAAGGGATTTCCTTTAGATAATAGGCCTGTATATTCTAATGAACTTCAGATTTAACTCCGTGATCGGATTAATTAGTGTGGATGTGTAGGAACGGATTTGATTTGATCCATTATTTAATAAATTTGGAAAATCATCCTGTGCAAGATTTCATCTGGGAAGAAGGATTCTTTACCTTCCTAATCTCTCTACCCTTTCATGCCTTCCTATTTGAACGGTCACGGTTAAATCACGTCAACATCTTATATTGATTTTTTTTTTTATAGTCATAATAAGACAAAAATTAATATGTGCGAGGAGGGGATAGAAGGGGATATGAATAGGAGGGTAGAGAATTCTCCTTCTTCGTTTGGAATCAGCGCATGCAAGTTTAATGATGATGTCACGATGTTTGTCTAGTGGTGCTTTTTTTCGAAAAAATTACTATATTGGAGACCCTGATTCGAAACACCCATTTCTAACCTAAAAACTTTAATGACATTTTCAAATAATATAAACTTAGGTTGCGATGACTTGAACCAAGTAATTATAACAAAAAAAAAAAAAAAAACAACAAAGACAAGCTTCAAATGACATAGTATAAAGCAATAATGCTGATGGGATTTAAGGATTAGTTGGGGCTTCTTCGCAATTCCACCCAATAATTGAGAGAAGTAAGCATGTTGATATAAATACTAATCTCACCACACTGATTATTTAGGGAAAGAAACAGATTTTGTAGGACCTAAAAAATTATATATGTATGCACCCAAATTGGACTAGACCCCAACTCAACCACTGCTTAATAAGGTGACAATATATATATATATATATATATATATATATATATATATATTTATATATATTATATTTCTATGAAACCCTTCCTTTTGTTTTGTGTAGATGTGGATGTGGAGAGATTTTTCAAGTGTGTTCAGAATACAAGACGAACACGTGTCATTCTGCAATTGAAGGAACACTTGAAAAAAAAAAAAAACACATTTTTCTCTAATTGCATAATGATATATAGTGTTCTATCTCGTATTTTGGTCATACTAAAAAATCTTTCGTCAATGTTGTCCGGTCCATGGACCGAAAAGTAGTGCTACCATTCTTCTAAGCTGGGAAAGGAACGGTTCCTTTCTTCTTTTTTTTTTTTCTTTTTTTTTTTGTGTAGAATTTATGTGAGAAGGTGATAAGAAAATGGTGCTTTTTAGCACCAAATATGTGTTTTTTGCAAGAACACCACATGTCATTATGCAATTGAAGGAACACTTTAAAAAAAAAAAACACTTTTCTCCAATTGCATAAGGATTTTTATCACACATGGTCCGTGATATTGATCAAACTCATTATTTTGGTCCCTCACTTTCACAATCAATCAATGTCGTCCCTGACATTCACTACCCCACATCAATTTGGTCATTCCGTTAAGATTTTGTTAGTTTGTATATGGGACTCACAAATCCAATGAAATGGTGACACTTGGATTACGCAAAATAAGTATTTTTATCGCAAATGGTCCCTAACATTGATCCAACTCCTCATTTTGATCCTTGAGTTTCAAAAATCGATAAATTTGGTCCTTAACTTTCACTATCGCACATCAATTTAGTCCTTCGGTTAAAATTTCATCAATATTTTTTCGTTTGTGTGTTTATGTGGTCCCATTAATCCAATCATATGGCTCCATATGGATAAACTATAAGAAACTTTTTTTTTTTAAGAGTGAACTAACGGACGAGTATTCTGTGCTGACATTTTTCTCACATCTCACAACCCCAATTGGAAAAAAAAATCAATCTAAATTGGATAAAATCGAAAGTTTCTTTTTTTAAGAGTGAACTAACGGATGAGTATTCTGTGCTGACATTTTTCTCACATCTCACAACCCCAATTGGAAAAAAAAAATCAATCTAAATTGGATAAAATCGAATCCAAATTCAATTCAAACTTGATAGGATTATAACCAACTAGAGAGAATGAGGAGTAGTTTAGGAGGCCAAACAATTTCATGGTGTCATGGTGCCTTCCTTTTCTTTTTGAGCATACCCTGATGAAGATGACGATGACTTTTTTTTTCTTTTAGTTTTGGTTTTTAGTTTCTTATTTTACTTTTAGTTTTAAATCTTAAAAAAATAGTTTATTTATAGTTAATCCGCATGACACCATATGATTGGATTAGTGAGGCAAAAAATATTGACAAAACTTTAACGGAATGATTAAATTAATGTGCGGTATTGAAAGTCAAGGACCAAATTTATTGATTTTTGAAACTCAAGGACCAAAATGAGGAGTTGGATTAATGTTAAAGACCATTTGTGATAAAAGCCCTTATTTTGTGTAATCCACGTGTCACCATTTCATTGGATTTGTGGGTCCCACATACAAACTAACGGAATAGTTGACGGAATTGATTGATTTTGAAAATGAGGGACCAAAATGATGAATTTGATCAATCTTAAAGATCATTTGTGATAAAAACTCATTGCATAATGATATATATAGTGTTCTATCCCGTAGTTTGGCCACATTAAAAAATCTCTCGTCGATGTGGTCCAGTCTATGGACAGAAAGTAGTCTTACCATTCTTCTAAGCTGGGAAAGGAATGGTTCCTTTTTTTTTTTTTTTTTTTTTTTTTTGTGTGTGTGTGTGCAGAATTTATGTGAGAAGGTGATAAAAAAAATGGTGTTTTTTTTTTTGAAAGAAACACTAAATAAGTGTTTTTTTTTTTGGGTAGGAAGTATTTAATTTTTTTTTTTTTAAGATTCACTTGAATTTTTACTAAGAATTGATTTCAAAAATATTTTCATTAAAAACGTTTTCAATCATTTTAAAAATAATTTTGAACGAGCCATTTATATTAGTGGTTTGAGTGACCCAAAATATCTCTATAGCAATAAACTTGTCAACTCAAAACCTCTTCGATTTTGCATTCGTCTCGTCTAGTTTAATTTATAATTTCTTGGTATTATTTTATAATGTAATTTACTCATTTAATATGTTTGAAAACATACTTGCAAATGTTGAAGACAGTCAGTGTGGTGGAGATATGAATGGTAAAATACTTAGTTTAATAATTTAGTGTCATTCTTTTCATTTATAAGTGAAAAATCTTAAGTTTGAATTTCATGTACAACGAGTTTGATGTCAATTTATTTTCCACTTGTAATGTAAATATATCATTGTTTATAAAAAATACCATTCTATCTTATTTTGTCAACCTATTCCCTACTTATGGGGATTAATTAGGGAAGCACTTTTAAATGATTAAAAACGCTTTTCTTAAAGAAAATATTTTTGAAACCAATTCTGAGTAAAAATGCAAATTAATCTTAAAAAAACACTTGAAGTGATTCTTACAAAAAGCACATTCAAACCCGAAAACATTCTATCTAAAAACACTTTTAATCGTTTTAAAATACGTTTTCAAATGAACCCTAAATACTTCTTTTCCAAATTAAGAAACAAGACTTTCAACATCACATTAGACTAGAAGTTTGAGGTTTCAAGTAATTTATAGCCTCCTAATATCACATCAGATTTACTATTGAATCGAAATCGATCCGCACTCACTCCTCATGTTCTAACAAATAAAAGAGGACATATCACATCCAATCACATACAATCATCAGTCATGGCTCATTCAAATAAGAATTTTTTTAGTGTATTAAGAATACGGTATAGTGGACCAAAGACTCGTTTACTAATTCGTATTTAAAATAAAAGAAATTGAATTGAGGAGAAGCTGAAATATGGTATAATCAAAATCAGATTCCTATTAAAACTATTCACTAAAATTTTAAGAATCAAAGTAGTAATAGTACTGAATCATATAAATTTTAGTTTTACTTTTGTAAAACTTTTGTGAGCGTGTAATGAGAAGGAAAAATTCATTCTCATCCCTCAATAAATTGAAATGCAATTAACATCTAATTGTAGGGAATTCAATTCCATCAAAATTTGGAGTTGGATTCCAAAATTGTGTGGGTCCCAATAAATTTTTTATTTCCAAATATTTGGTAAACACCGGGATTCCGTAATCGGAATTCAATTTCGTTTGCTTTTTTATTCCAATTACCCTTACGTAAATGTATCACAAATGTCATAATACAAGTAGTTGAAACATTGTTTTTAAAGTGTCCAACAACTTATATTATAAATTAGTATACCAAATCGTGTCTTGAACACATTAAAATTTTTTTCCATTCAAACCCCAGCTCCCTCTCCCCTCTACCGGTGATTAAAAATATTTTTTTCGTTCCAAATCCCACTACCACTTCACGATCGGGTAAATGTAATTCAACAAAAACAACGATGGCAGTTAGGCATTATCATACTTAGGGTTTGTTGGTTAAATGCTTTTAAATGATTGAAACCTCTTTTATAAAAAATATTTTCGATTTTCAAAAGCACTTAAAGTGCTTTTTCGCAATAAGCACGTAATTTGTGATTTTTGCAAGAAGTACTTTAAGTGTTTTTTTATAATTAACTTACATTTTTATTAAGGATTATTTTCAAACATTTTCTTTAAATACACTTTCAATCATTTAAAAACATTTTCCAAACGAGTCCTTACACTTCACAATGCGCAACCCCTTAACCGGTACTACCTGGTCACCCAACGCCCACCGACAACCTCTCTCCCGGTCACCCACTACCCCATGTCCGTACCCTTGACACAGTCACACCCTTCCATTTTAAACACCACCTTCCCTCCCCTAAAACATTCCACACAAAATTAAACACCCCATTAACTCTCCGCTCTTAATTGGCGTGAAATTATTGATAATCCCGGAGCGCCCAGAGCAGAAAAAAGCTTCGGTACGTACAACTTTTTACTGTCAGTTACTCTTTTTAGTGCTCATTGCTGGCCTTTTCCGGCGGATGGAGACGGCACGACCCCCAAAACGCGTCGTTTAGATTGTTCCGAATCTTCTGATCTGAATTCTAAAGCTTTTACCGAGCTCTTGTCGTTTTCTTTTAAGGTTATAGATTCTAACGTCGTTTTGGTTCTGGAATTCGAGTTCTTCAATTCTGGCATTTCCTCACTCTTTCGTGTCGTTTTTCTATTTTTGCGTTTGGTGCAGTCCCGGCTGGCGGAGAGACTTCCGCGGGTGTTTGGTTGGTTCAGTTCGGCGTCGTTTTGCGCTCGGATTGCGACATTGCGTTGGATCTTCTCCTTTCATGTTTCTGGTAAGTGGCTGTCCGTTTCTTTTTACTCTACCGAAACTTCATGCTATTTTACATTCTACGATCAGGATCTGGCCACGTCATCAGGTGGGCATATATAGGCAATTATTGTGAGTTATGCTTTGGGAATGAATAGATATATTTTTTTTTCTTTTTGGGTGAGTAAACAAAATTTGATTTTGATACGAGAGATATTTAGGACAGGGGAACCGAATCTAGTATAGAGGAATCATTTGTTGTGTGTTTCTTAATTACTTGAGCTACGAGTCGCTTGCAACGAGTAAACAAACTTTGTTTGGCCCTTGTGCTTGATTTTTTGTCTATCCCTTTGGAGTTGAGAAATGAACGTAAGGCTGTGTGACTGCAGCGAGCTTTGAAAAGAGTAGTCATAAGCTTGCTCTTCTTTGCATTTTGTGTGATGCACCCAGTGCGCTCAGTGTAGCGCCGTTTTGATTTTGTTGCGTGGAAAATGCGTAAAAGTCTCCGTTTGATGACCAATATCGATGTCTTTTTTGCAGGCTGACTGAAAATAATTTGGAAAGTCCAGTGCAACGTTTCTGGTTAATGAAATCTTAAAGAATTCACTGCATAAGAGGTAATTGTAATCCCCTTGCTTGCTTTATGCATGTATTGCTGGTTTTCCGTTTTCCAGCCGTCACACAGAGAGTAATTAGAAGAAGGGCTTTGGTATGTTGTTGATTATTGTGTTTTCTTCCATGTAACAGTCTTTTCATTTGATTGCTGTGGCTGGAGGAACTAAACCTTGTTAACCATGAAAGAGATTGACAAAAGGAAAACCCCAAATACTAAAAACACCAAGCGGACTGGAAGAACAGAAATGAGAGACAACAAGCCGAATCAAGGGAATACCGCTACGACATTGAATGTAAAAGATAGAGAATCTAAAGTCTCTTATGCTAGACCAGCCCCAGTACGCTAGTAAGTGATTCAAACACGGGCACAGAGCTCTCTGAAGTTAACGAAAACTTGGTTATCATTATGTGGATGATGTCAACAGGTTTAAGGAGGTGCCTCAAGATCTGAAAGCCAATCCAATGACTTCCAAAGAGAATATTGACGACGAGGTGTCAGATTGCGAGACAATAAAGGATTCCGTGTCATCTCAAGGGGATTCACCTACCCTTGAGGATGAGAAAGTAGAAAGAGTATCAAGGGTACCCAAAATTGTTTTAAAAAAGAATTCCTCAGAGAGCTCTCCTGGATCCAGGGACAGGGAGGGGTCTCGTAGTGAATCTATTAAGTCAAGATCAAAAGGATTGCATCATACTGCCAACAAAGTCACTAATTCAAATAATGGACCTTCAGGAGTTAAAACCAGAAAAGGTTCTAGTGATAGCGAAGTTCCCATTAAACCTTCCTCAGAACCATTTGAGGAGGTTGACGATAAGCCTATTAAAGAGGTAAGAGGAACTGATATCCTTGATGGGGTCTCAAATGGTGCTCAGATTGTGGAAAGTGACCATGAAATAGTAGACGCTGAAGAAAATGGCGAACAAGAGATTGAAACAGCCTTGGAACGAAAGATTGAAGAAATGGAAATGAGAATTGAGAAACTTGAGGAAGAGCTGCGAGAAGTTGCTGTTCTTGAAATTTCCCTCTACTCTGTTGTACCAGAGCATGGGAGCTCTGCGCATAAAGTTCACACACCGGCTCGGCGCATTTCTAGACTTTATATCCATGCTTGCAATCATTGGACTCAGGGCAAGCGAGCCACAATTGCTAAGAACACTGTATCAGGGCTTGTTTTGATAGCAAAGTCCTGTGGCAATGATGTCCCCAGGTAAAACTTATCACGTTATAGTTCATAGTGTTACAAATGCTCTTAATTACTGGGAACTGATGTTCATTTTTTCCATTTGTATGTTAAGGTTGACATTCTGGTTATCAAACACTGTCGTGCTAAGGGAGATCATATCTCAAGCATTTGACATTTCAAGCAAGTCAAGTCCTTCGGTTAAGTTTGTGGAGTCAAATGGGACTAGCAACAGAAATGAAGTGAAGTCTGCGACACTGAAATGGAGGGGTAGTTCCAGTAATAAACAAACGAACGGTTTTATGCAGTTTGCTGATGACTGGCAAGAGACAGGAACCTTCACTGCTGCATTGGAAAAAGTTGAATTCTGGATTTTCTCTCGGGTCATTGAGTCAGTATGGTGGCAGGTACACCTACACAGACAAAGAACCTCTCATTCTTTCTTTTAACATGTTAAAGGTGGCTTGGGTCCCTACATCACGACAATCATTTTGGTTGATGGACAAGTTGCATGTCTAAGGCCATTTTTTGCCTGAGGTCTACAAATGAACTTATTTAGACTGAATGATAATTGTTAGTTTTGATTGAAAACTAAATTCTTACCAAACATGTGAATTTGGAGTAGCTTTGATGTGATTTTATGGTTTGCTGACCAGAGTCTTATCTTTTTAGGCTTTGACTCCAAATATGCAATCTCCAGCTGAAAATTCATCCACAAATAAGATGTCTGTAAGGTTGTCAGGACCTGCAGTGGGTGATCAGAAGCAAGGTAGCTTTTCTGTCAACCTATGGAAAAACGCTTTTCAGGATGCTTCTCAACGACTCTGTCCTATTCGAGCAGGGGGGCATAAATGTGGCTGCTTGCCTGTTTTGGCAAGAATGGTATGGAATCCTTGAATATCTATCTAAAGATCCCTCTGCAGTTTAAAGTTTCTTCATCACAGGCATTGGAATTTAATTTCAGCCACCAAAGTTTCTCATCTTCATTTATTCTTCACAGAACAACTGTATGAGCTTTCCTTATGCTATGGAGGTTTAATTCGATGTGGTTTTCCGGTTAGGTTATGCAACACTGTGTTGCAAGGCTAGATGTGGCAATGTTCAATGCTATCCTGCGTGAATCTGCCCATGAGATCCCTACTGATCCAGTATCAGATCCTATTCTTGATTCCAGGGTTTTACCTATTCCTGCTGGCGACTTGAGTTTTGGGTCTGGTGCACAACTCAAAAATTCCGTATGTATCTCATTTTTTCTTGTTCTTTTACTTTTGTTTATACCGGAAAGAAGTATTTACTTTTCAAAGGTTCACATAGTTTGTGAAAGTATCTTCCAAAGGATTCTTAACCCCTAATGCCGTAACCACTAGTTGGGGTTTAGATAGCTAACTAGTTACTCGTAAAACCGTACATGTGAACGTCGTCTTGATCATTTGCTTGAATTACCTTCCTCATAATACGTTTACTTCCTTGGGTGTTATTTGAAAAACAAAATGTGATTGCAAGATTTAAATAACGAGGAGGCTGCATGTCGTGCAGGTTGGAAATTGGTCTAGATGGCTACGTGATTTGTTTGACATGGATGCTGATAATTCCCAGCAAGAAGACCACCTTGGTGGTGAGGATGATGACAGGCAGATTGGCGATGGTGAATCTAAATCCTTCCTTCTTCTGAATGCCTTGAGTGATCTTTTGATGCTTCCGAAAGACTTGCTTATTGATACGAGAATCAGAAAGGAGGTTAGTTTTTGTAATTTCAGTGCCTTCATATATGGAAAGGAAATGGCTTTGGTTTTAGTCCGACTGTCCTAACTTGTCTGAATTTTCTGTCGTCATTGTTTTCGCCTCTCCTTTTGGGGCTGATTAAATTTGTTTCCTTTCATGTTTACTAGGTCTGCCCATCAATTAGTCTTCCATTAGTTAAGCGGATACTTTGTAACTTCACTCCAGATGAGTTCTGTCCGGATGCTGTGCCAGGAGCTGTATTGGAGGCACTGAATGCCGAGGTATACTTGCTTTTATTCATTTTTGATGTTCCATGGCCTAGATGTGTTCGTGCAACTACAACTGTAAGGATTTTAAACATTTAACAACCGTTTTATCGTGAACTTTTTTTGAAGGATCTTCTGTTTAACATGAAATGTGAAACCAAATGAACCAAAATCTGTAGGTTCTAATCTGCAAAAAACAAAATTAGTAATGTTAAAGTTTTGACGTATCCTTTCATCATTTCCTCAGAGCATTGTGGAGCGCAGATTGTTAGGTGAATCGGCAAGAAGCTTCCCTTACACAGCAGCACCAGTTGTGTACACCCCACCTTCGTCGGCTGATATGGCAGAAAAAGTTTCAGAAGCAGGAGGAAGTTCTCAACTGGAAAGGGACGTCTCAGCTGTACAGAGAAAGGGATATACCAGCGATGAAGAGCTAGAGGAGTTGGATTCACCTCTTTCATCCATCATCGACAAATTACCGTTAACTCCGACTATCATAGCAAATGGAAATGGAAGCGGAAAACATGAGCATGCAGGTCATGCCTGCACGAATGCGAGGTATGAACTCCTTCGTGAGGTGTGGTCTGCTTAAGCGTCAAACGAGTGGACTCGAGATGTGTATATACCTATTGGTTTTCTGCGTCATGAAAGTATTGAGAAAACTTAAAACAGAGCTGTGAATAACGAGAGGCAAATATCAAGACAATTTCAAGTCTTTAAGCAAAATTGGCTAAAGCCATTAGCTTTTTCGTATATTATACTGAGTTAATTTTGTTATCATATAGCATATAACCGAAATTACTTCATACTTACTGAACTCGATCTGGAATACATCCCAAGTGGAGAGATCATGAATCTTCAGTTTCGTTCAATGGATTAAAGATTATGTTTTGTAAGAGCTATTGTGACTCGAAAAGTGAAAACTAAAACGAAAAAGTTATCAAGCAGGGCCTTCATTTCTTCCTTCACTGTAGCTTGAATATAGTTGGTGATCCATTCCTGGACACTAAACGAGGATACAACGGATGAAATTGTTCAGTTTCTAGTCCATAGTGTTTGTCTTTCTTTTCAGAATTTGTTGCCCATGGCCCGTTGTTGTACTTTTATGCGCAAGCAGAAACAAATTTTAACAAAAAATGCCAAATATCAACATCATTAGTGAAAGCGAAAAAAACAAACAATCTCAAAATAAGAACATACGAGATTAACGTGGTTCAACGTAAAGTCTGTCCACAAGCGAAGCACATCAAATAATTTCACTAAACAAATGGAGATAACAAAAGAGCGTGTAACTCTAACAACCTAAATGTCACAAATTACAATCCCTAAACCAAATGAGTAGAGAACCCAAAACAAACGGAGAAGATTCTCCCAAATTGTTCTCTAACTCATAAATTGATTCTCACAAATTGACAAAAGAATGAGCCATGAGTTTGCCACGCATTCATGACTCCAAACGGCGACCTCCACCCTGAAACCGAATTAGAGAAAAGTCTCTAAACCATGTGACGGCACTATCCATAAGGTCCTATTTATAGTGTATAAGACTTAGGTTACAATAAGAATCCTAATCCTATTTAGAAGTAAATTCAAATCTTAATCAAATAGGTAATTAACAAAATCTCTCAACCAAGCAAGAAATCCAACCAATAAGTCAAATCCAAACCCAAATAATACACAAAATGAAATAAGTAATACAAATCTAATTTCTGCATTATCCTAATCGTAAATCCCAACACCCATTGAGTATACAAATAAAGTGCATTTATATTATCTTACACAATCCGATAATTTAAATTTTCAAGGGAAACTCTTGTTAAATTAATTCTAGTACATCATGTATCTAAGCTCTATATGTCATCACTCTTGGGTTGCTTGACCATTGGGATTCAAATTTCCATGCGCTGTAGAATGCGTTTCTTGCATTTCTAAAACGCTGTGTGATGGTTCAGCATGTATCGAATCGCTGGATGGCCTCGGGGAGCAATCCGTCACGATGTTTGGTAAGGATTCAACTGCACCAATACCGTGATCACTTCCATTTTGCACGCCAGTATTCAGGGTCGGTCCTGAGAATTTGAGGCCCTAGGCGAGCCTTTGAAGTGGGGTTCTAAAATTCTCTGATTTCTGGTTCTTTGTATATTGATTTGTATAAAAAGATTTCGCTAAATACATAAAAAGTTTTATTTTCACATCAAATATCATTAAAAATTAATATCAAAAGAAGATAAATATACAAACATTATTTAAACATTACACGATTCACGTTTTTGGACACAAATGTACTAAATGTTTGCAGTCAAGAGTCTAAGATTGAGAGTGAAGAACAATAAACTTGATAATCAAGAGAGTAAATAACAATAAAACTTGATTGGCGAGTATAATAAATTCTACGCTAATTGTTTCTCTTGTGTTGTTTTTTTCTTCTAAAATTAATATCACACTAACGAATTGAATATTAAAATAATCCATTGAATAAAAAGTTATTGAAAAGAAAAATATAAATTGAAAGTTTTGATTACCTTAAGTACAATCTTTAAGACCATATGATAGTTGGTTTAAACATTCAATAGAAATGGAGAGAATGAAAAGTTGGTTTAAACATTCGATATAAATTGAGAGAATGAGAAGTTGAAAGAAAAAAGATTGTAAAGAGACTTGAGTTTTATAACTTTATATGCATTTGGACAAATGGATTGACAATAAATTTGAAAAACAAGAAAAATCAAGAAAAATCTAGTTACTGAAAGGCGGCTTCGTGTTTCGAACTCAACACCCCAAAGAAAAATGAAGCCAACATTTCCACTATACTAACAAATGAAATATGATATTTCTTACTTTATTTTTTATTTTTTATATTTATATGTTAATTACAGGATATAAATTTTTTTTGGGGACTCTTCCAAAGTGGGAGCCCTAGTCAAGCACCTACTTGGGCTACCCTCAGGGCCGGCCATGCCAGTATTCCTGATAGTATGCAGATTGAGGCCTTTCTGGTCGAACGCTTTCAATATCTCGCTAATTTTTGTTCGAAATGAGGCGTTTGGATCGGAGCGCATCAAGATGTGTCAATGCTCATAGAATAACATAGCTGCATATACGAGGAAAGCTAAGGATGAAGAAACCCAAGCAATGAGGAGGAGGCCCCCAAAGCTGTCAATGCTAAGAGTAAGATTGTTCGAAGAGCTTGTGTTACTGTCGGGATCAACACAACTTGATTTGTTAAAAAAACCACTTGTCTTGTATACGTTTAATTTTGTCTTGCGATGCAATGATCGCGTTTGAAACATCACTCGTGAGAGGTGAATTCTTTGGGAAGGCCTGTAAGTCACGAAATCAAGAGGAACAGAGAAAGTAAAAGTTATGTCATTAGCAAGTAAAAGGTTCCAAGTTCGAGTTATTGGCAAATGAGTCTGCAATGATATAGGAGAAGATATCCCCAAGTAACCCACCTATTACTACTAGTAAGTGTTGAGTCTTATCACAAAAAGTTTCGGTACATTAACAGTGAACCTCCCACATATAAACTAAATACTATTTTGTTATATCTCCAATGTTAAGACTCTATTCTCCAACAAAATATGGCGAGATTTGTTTTATGTAAAATAATAACAAAGGTATGGGAGAGAGAAGCAAGTAAACTTGCGAACGCAAAACTGCCTGGTGAAAATATCTTTTGGCCAACCGAAGTATATTTTGAGCAATAAGTTGAAAGAAAAAGCTCGACGAAAGGCTTTTGATCGAAAGTAGCAGGAACAATCCCTTGCTCAAAAAGTTGTACCTTCTTGGTAGCCAACCCCTTTCGTCAGGTCTAGTTGGAGCGGTTGGAGCTGTTGAACTGTTAGCAGTGATTGTAAACTGGCAGTGTAAATTTGAATTAGTACGAGGACAACAAAGCCCCATACGGTCACCACAAACCTAGCTAAGTTGCTCACTACTCTCTCCTGTTACAAAAATCCAGAAGAAAAAAAGGAATGGATTTATAGTCATGAAATACGTGATAGAGCTAGAGCATATACTTTCCAACTTATTAAACTTACGGTGTGCAAAAACCATGGTTGAGAAGGAAAACTAAAAGGCAAAATAGCCAAAATTGTCACTGAAATTTGCATAACTCATCACTTTGGTCCCTGAGATTGAAAATCAATAGAAATGGTTCCTGAGATTGTCCACCATCCATCATTTTGGTCATTCTGTTAAAAACTCCTTGGGTAGTTTTCAAAGCTTTGTAACTCAATCATTTCTTAACCAAATTCGACCTATAATATATCAAAATGAAGATAGGAAAGTGTAAAACAAGATTATTCCATTTGGAAGCCCAATGGTTGCTGGATATGGCTGGAAAATAGCCTCAAAGGTGACTGGTCCGTGAGAAAACTGGAAAACTCGTTGGAAACGGGGTAAACTTTAAACGTTCATAACTTCTTCAATACTCAACGAAATCGAGTGATTAAAAAACAAAATTCATACTTCACAATGAGATGAAGATAATGACCTTTCTTGGTTGCTAATTCATCATGGTTTGGTCGGAAAACAGCTCGAAAGTGGCTAAGCATTTTCAAGTTAGCCAATTTCGAGCCGTTTTCCGGCCAAATCACGGCGAGCTAGCCATCAAGAAAGATACCATTATCTTTTTATCATCTAGAAGTATGATTTTAGTTGTTTAATCACTTGATTTCGTTGAGTATTGAAGAAGTTGTGAGTGTTTAAAGTTTACTCAGTTTCAGGCGAGTTTTCCAATTTTCTCGCGGACTAGTCGGTTTTGAGGCTATTTTCCGGCCATCTCCAGCAACCATTGGGCTTCTAAATATATATAATCTTATTCTACACTTTCCTATCTTCATTTTGATATATTATGGGTTGAATTTGGTTAAGAAACGATTGAGTTACGAAGCTTTGAAAATTGCCCAAAGAGTTTTTAACCGAAGGACCAAAATAATGGATGGTGGACAATCTCAGGGACCATTTCTATTGATTTTCAATCTCAAGAACCAAAGTGATGAGTTATGCAAATCTTAGGGACCATTTTGGCTATTTAGCCAAACCAAAAGCTTGTGCCAGTTTGGTGATGTGGAGGCTTGCAAAATTCTTCGTTTACCTGATGTTCTAGAACCCAAATCACGAACCCAATGAATATGAAAAAACAAGCGCTTGTTGACAACAGTGTATCAAACTTAACAAGTTGTGGTCCTATGGGTGTAATTATGACAAGTGTAAGCATCTTGTAATCCTTGTAATAACTTAAGGAGTAAGCAACCTTGTTAGGTATATATATACCTTTGATAACTGCCAATGTAATCTGTTAAGAAAAACAGTTAATGAAAAACTTCCTTCTCTCTCTCTCTCTCTCTCTCTCTCTTTATTCAAACACTCTTTCTTCTTTTGCAAGAATACAATTCTTCACCATTGCTGCTACATTTACATGGTATCATTCGCCGAAAAAGCTTCGTGCTTGACAATTTGTTGATCTTGGTGCTTTTGTTTCCGCTCTGCGACTCAATTTCGAGTTCTAATTACCCTCTTTTTCTTTGTTTTGCGGTGCTCATAATCTTGTACCTAAGGTGTTTGATCTCATACCTCAAAGAATCTTTCTTCAAATACTTGATTGGTATTCGATCATGGTGACTATTACGCAATTAAAGATCCTTCAATCCCTTGTTACTTCTTTAATTTCATCAGTTTCATCTTCTGTCTCTATGAAACTTAACGAATCCAACTATCTCATATGGCATTTTTAGATGGAGCTCATTTTAGAAGGACATGGCATTATGGGTATTGTGGATGGTAGAAATCCTTGTCCTTCGAGATTTGATACTTAGCCTTAGAGTGATTCCACTGTATCTTTTAGTGATTCTACTTCGAGAGTCGACAGTGATGAGTATAAGATTTGGAAAATGCATGATCGATCTCTCTTGCAACTCATTACTACCACATTGTTCCTTTTTGTAATTTCTTTTGCTATAGGTAGCACCAGTGCTCAAGATTTATGGGTTCGTCTTATGGAGCAGTTCTCAATTGTCACTCGCGCTACAATATTTCAGATGAAATCTGAGTTGCAGAACATCAAGAAAGGTACATATTCCATTTCTTTATATCTTCAACACATTAAAGAAGCCAGCGGCTACTTAGCTACTGCTGGGGTCCTATTTGATGATGACGACATTATGATCTTGACTCTTAATGGTCTGTCTTCTGAATATAATACACTAAGAACGATTATTAGGGGTAGGGAAAATGTGATCTTTATGAAGGATCTTCAATCACAGTTGTTTGCTAAAGAAGCAATGCTAGCTAATGTTCCTATCACTCATTTTCTGTCTGCAATGGTTGCCATCAATCTTTTTGGTTCATCTAAGTCTTCTCACTTTGAAGATAATCAACATTATGACAGTTCCTTTAAAAATGGTAATTCCTCACAGTGATGTTTGAGGTCATTCTCCATGTAATTCTGTCGAGGGGTTTAAATACTATGTGACATTCATTGATGAATGCACTAGATATTGTTGGATTTTCCCTATAATCAATAAAAGTGATGTTTATTCAACTTTCATTGTCTTTTACAATTTTTTGTTCAATCATGCCAGTACCGAGATATTTTCTGAGTTTCAACCTAAGACCTTACAAGTTATTCTCTCTATACTACCTCTGAACACACATGCTATGCAAATAAGGTCCAAAAGTGGTATCTTTAAGCCCAAAGTATTTCTCTCAACAGTTGCAAATGAGAACTCAGTTGATTTAACTCAGGTAGAACCAGCAACATACAAGTCATCACTTGAATCCTCAGTGTGGTGTGCCACTATGGAAGAAGAACTCTCAGTCTTGCATTCTTAGGGCACTTGGTCTTTGGTTCATCTCCATGCAAATAAGAATTTGGTAGGGCGCAAGCGAGTCTTCAAAATTAAAAGAAATGTAGATGAGACTATATCAAGGTATAAAGCCAGACTTATTGCCAAGGGCTTCAATCAAGAAGAAAGGATTGACAATAGGGAGACTTTTAGTCCAGTTGTTAAACCTACTACTGTTAGGTTAATCTTGGATTTAGCTGCATAGTTTGGTTGGTCTTTAAGGCAACTTGATGTGAAGAATGCCTTTCTTTATGGTATTTTACAAGAAGATGTCTACATATCTCAACCCTGAGGGTTTATAAATTCTCAACAGCTTTCTCATGTATGCAAGTTGCATAAATCTCTATAAATAAGCCCCAAAGGCCTGTAATGAGAGGTTCACTAATTACTTACCTACTGTGGGATTTCTCACTACTTATTCTGATTCCTTCTTATTTGTGAAACATGTTGGGAGCTCTGTGGTGATTCTCTTGTTGTATGTAGATGATATAATCATCACAGGCAAAGACATTACAACAATTACAGAAGTCATTCAGTTTTTAGCTCAGAAATTTGATATTAAAGATTTAGGGTCCTTACATTATTTCTTAGGGATTCAAATCACTCACAGTGCCACTGATTTATTTCTCTTACAGTCCAAATATATCACAGATTTTCTAAACAATTGATATGGCTCTCTCTAAATCATGTCACACTCTTTGTCTACCTTAGAATAGGCTGCTTAAGGATGATGGCAAACTCTTTCATAATCCAGCACTTTATAGAAGTGTGGTTGGTGCTTTGCAATATCTTACTTTCACAAGACCCGATATTGCTTTCTCAGTACATCAAGTTTGTCAGTTTATGCATTGTCCCATGGAATCCCATTTTATAGCTGTGAAGAGAATTCTCAGATATTTGAAAGGTACAGTAGACTATGGTATTCAATTCAACAAAGGAGATTTAGATTTACATGCATTTAGTGATGCTGACTGGGCTGGGGATCCGAATGACAGAAGGTTTACAACATGTTTGGAGGTCTACTTGGGTTCTAATCCCATCTCTTGGTCCTCCAAGAAACAAAATACAGTCTCCAAATCTTTAACTGAAGCTGAATATCGAGCTTTATCGTTCACAACTGCAGAGATCGACTGGATCAAGCAACTTCCGCAATTTCTCAAGATTGATGTGCCATGTCCCATTACTCTATTATGTGATAATCTCTCAGCCAAATCATTGGTTTACAATCCAGTTATGCATCAAAAGACAAAGCACATTGAAGTTGATATTCACTTTGTCCGAGAGAGAGCTGCCAAGAAGTTACTCTAAGTTCATTTTGTTTCCTCGAATGAACAATTTGCTGATATCCTTACCAAGGGTTTGTCTAATCCTTTGTTTCAGACACACTATTCCAATCTCAGGTTGAGCAAACCTCATCCTACGATTGAGGGGGGATGATAACAGTGTATCAAGCTTAACAACTTGTGATCCTATGGGTGTAATTGTGACAAGTGTAAGCATCTTGTAATCCTTGTAATAGCTTAAGGAATAAGCAACCTTGTTAGGTATATATATACCTTTGATAACTGCCAATGTAATCTGTTAAGAAAAATAATTAACGAAAAACTTCCTTCTCTCTCTCTCTCTCTCTCTCTCTCTCTTTTCGAACACTCTTTCTTCTTCTGCAAGAATACAATTCTTCACCATTGCTGCTACATTTACACTTGTTACCCAAAGTTCCCAAGTCAATGGCTTTAAGAACACCCATGCATTTTTACTACATTTATTGTATTTGATAGGCATGATCATTGATATCCCAGATTCTATGTATGGTACTGTAAAGTCAACATACTCTGACCTGATTGCTTCACTGGATATATCTCCAACTACAGCATCACACGCCTGTCAAATAAAAAATGACCATGTACTTGAGTGAATTGTGAACAAATTGGATACTTTTGATAGAATACTTGTGAAACATCGAGGTCAAAAATAAGATGTAACGGATAGGAAATAATAAGCGTCTTACCCTAATATACAATTGAGAGGTCAAATCATGGTAGCTGTTAGCCGGCTCGATATGAGTCTGTGTAGAGGGATGAAACTCTAAAGAAACAGCATAGGGCAGATTTTCTATTATAGATTCAAAGACATCTATGCAATATCCAATAACCATGGTGGTGTTAGACCTGGTTTGGTACTGAGGTGATTCTGAAAAAAGTTGGTATCAAAAAAAGTTGGGAGCTGTTTTTGTGTTTGGTAAACATTCAGCTTCAGCTTTTTTTCACAATTTTGGGTGAAAAAAAGCCAAAAACAAGAAGCTGCAAAACCCAGCTTTGAAAAATCGGCTTTTTTTCACATCTGTTTTACATAAAAGTTTACCAAACACTATAATACTGTTTTTTTTTTCAAAAGCACTTTTACAAAAAAATTTACCAAACACTCTGCTACTTTATTTCACAGCCGCTTATTCTCACAACACAGCAGAATCAGCTTTTTTTCAAAGCACAACAATACCAAACCAGCCCTTAGTAAGAGAATTATATGTCACATTTACCAATTCTTTGAACCTAGCCTTCACTGGAACTCCGATTCTCAACTTATACCCATTTCTAACTTTTATCTGCCAACCTTTTGGAGTATAGATAGTGTCTTCGGGCCATATAATAGGTCGAAGACTATTGGCAGTATGAGTGTTTGTGGGAATTAAGTTCATAAGTCCATTTTAAGGTGTCCAATACCCAATTCCTCTTTCACCGTTGCCATTCATGTTTACTATCTGAAAATCTGATGAATGAAGTTGTCCATTAACAAGGCTAAAATTACTCGAGAGGCATCTGAATATTGTACTCGATAGTGCTTGAACAAGTTCAGGACCATTTTGAGAGACCTCTAACCTTTCTAGAATAGTATTATTGGAAGTGATGCCAGCAATATTATTTAACTTTTGGAAATTGAAGTTTGTAGTAGTCCCAACCTTCTCAATTGCCATGGCCAATGCCCAAACAACATCATAAGCCCACAATCCAAAAACATCCAATTTAATATTTAGGATAGTAGGATTGTCTTTTTGGAATTTCCTTTGCCAGCTGACTCTGACGTTTTCAAGCTCTTGGGTATTTTTAACATAAGTCTTTACACCTAACACCCCTTGCATGATATCGAGTATTGGAACATTTAAGAAACCAAAAGACTTGCTCAACCCATCTGTAATTATCCAAACATAACCTTCAGACATCATCCCCATCTCTTTTGCCTTGGCGAAAAGTCGAGAATCAAGAGAAGGCAACATATGTACTATGAACACGCTGGTATGCGTTGTCATTAGCTTGGAAAGCTCTGAAGCAATTTGGTCATCAGTGGCTGCTGGAGGGATGACACTCTAGTAGGGGGTATGAACGTTTACCTCTTGTAAAGCATTAGTCAAATAAGGTTTTACTCCCTCCCCAAACTCATTTTCTGACATAGATAGGCACTGCAGCACTCCAACCAAACTTTTGGATGATGGTACTTATAGCTTTCACTTGATAAGCATCATTCTGTGCAACTCGGAAAAAGTATGGACTTTAAATAGAAATTAGGGAAGGACTTGTTGAAAAGGAAAGTATGGGCACCTGAGCTTTATCTCCAAGATCAATTACAAAGTTAGCTTGCTTTGATGATTCTGGGGCTATGATCATTGCTTGCACTTCAACATTCTTTACCAAGTCTAGAGCTGTTTTAAAGAGGAAAAATTAGAAATCGTATATGGAAAATTCTCATGCGCCTTGTTCTAACAAAAAATGAAAAATTAATTCTTATGCTCATGCACTTATTAATTTGAAAAATAGGGTCTCAAAACAAAGGTACACTACCCCAATAGTCAGCTAAACCAACTAGGTATCGAGATGACCGTAATATTCTTAGTCACCCTCTTCAATAATCAAGTTAAACAATTACCACTAAACCAATGAATAGTTGGTTAGTAGTTATTTTTTTTTAGGAAAACTAATGAAAGGGGCTTGAAAAGTTTTGGTTTTAATAAAAAAATCATGTTATAAGTTTTGTTTAATGATTAGTACAAGGCCCATATTAAAGTAGTCCAACTAAAATAGCCCAACTATAATAAATTATGATTTGTTGATTTTACCCCTAACTTT
Source organism: Pyrus communis (assembly GCF_041283825.1). NCBI lineage: Eukaryota > Viridiplantae > Streptophyta > Magnoliopsida > Rosales > Rosaceae > Pyrus > Pyrus communis. Next base: position 20,197,934 of record NC_142576.1, on the reverse strand, counting down.
TTTAGGTTGAGTTCCAGATTTTTGTTGTTAATGGAGTTCATCATTGTTTTGCAGACCTTCTTCTTTCTTTGAAACAAAAATATAGATCCTCATACTATATTTTGTATTATTTTGTTGAAATGTGATTGTTGTTATTATTCATAGTGTATTCGAGATACAGTTTTTCAATTTTTCTTCATCAGTGGAGTTCATTGTTTGTTTATCCATAAAATAAATTTGAGATCTGCATGCTATTCAATAATAACGACGAGTCATTGTTTCTGGACTGTAAAAATAAACTATCTCTGGATTTTAAGTAACACTATTTATGGAATCTAAGTCACTGTTTCTGGAACCTAAGTTACTTCTTGAATCTAAGTCACTGTTTCTTAAATGTAAGCTAGAAAAGAAATAGTGAAATTCACTGTATTTGGATTCAAAGCAAATTAAGCACCTTGTTTCTTAAATATAAGCAACTGATGCATGAAAGAAAAGAAATAGTCAAAAGCTAAAACATAGATTGTTTCTGAAATCTAAGTCATTGTTTCTGAAATTTAAGTCACTGTTTCTGGATTTTGGTTCTTTTCTTTCCAGATACAGTGTTTACTTGTGCCAGACAAAACAAAAATTGTATCTGATTAGTTATTCCATTGTTGAGCTTCAACTTGTTGAAATCTTGATCAAGTCCGTCACTCCAATACCCTGTGGTGCTCGAAGCATTAGACGTAAGGGAGTTGATGTCCAAACCAACATGGTTGTCATTAGGATCCTGGAACTCTTGGTTTTCGAAGACATCAAACTCGACACTGTAGGTGTTGTTGTTGGGGTCGCCGCTATTGGAGAAGTTGAAAAAACCCAAGTGCTGTGTGGAGCTTGCATTGCTTAAGCCAGAGAAGGGTGAGAAGATGATGGTTTTTTAATTAAAATTTGAGCCATTTTAGTTAAATAACATTTTGGGATGGTTTTTGGTTAAATATTTGTTGGCCCAAGCCCTTTTCATTAAAGCTCCCTTATTTTTTTTGGGCAACAATTTTTCCCCTCTAGAAAAGAAAATATTTGAACTATACTATGTCGAAGTAAGAGGTAGCCAGGGGTAAAGCCACATGGAGGCCACAATAGCCCATGGCTCATACTGGAATTTCATCCATTTAGGGTATTGTGTACTAATTTTTACAATAAAGAGCATAAAGGGTCCATTGGTGGAAACAGTTTAAATATTTCAGCAGTTCATAAGTTCGAGACTTGCTTATGCCAACAATCTTCTGATTTTGTTTACCATGTAACCCTTATATGAGTTATAACTTTGGCTTCTGTTTAACAGATAAACCTTGTGATGCCAAGTCAATCTATCTTCCAACCAAAAAACCAGGTTTCATTTGTGTTGGGGGTCAAGTTTTTGGTTTATGTTGCTGGTTCCTGTGGAGGTGGAGATAAACTTTTGATTTTTTTAAACCATTTCTGTTTTTTTATATTTAGTTTATATAAACTCAGATCTATACAATATAGAGGAAGATTCAATTGAAAATACAAAAAAAAAAAAAAAAAAAATCTTTAATTGTTCTTCAATTAATTATATTGCTATATTTTTTTTCTAATTTCTTTTATTTGGTTTAAAGATCCCTTCCTTGCATGAATTTCTGTCTCTGTCATTGCATGTAGTTGAACTAGTTAAAAGCATTTACTCCTACACATGTTATTAAAAGGAGGAGGAAGTTCTCCAAACCCTGAAAACGCTGAATGCTGATACTTGAGAAGAAGCGAAGGAAAACTAAACTGGAAGAGGAGGCCGTATTCCAACTCCAACCCAAACCTCTATGTAGACGCATTTTCCAAGGCTCAATCCGCAACATCAATGTAATTTGGCTTGTCATGGGTTTATATGTCAAACCCTAAAGATTATATGTGAACAACGCTTGCACATGAGTTGCTCGATTATATGTAAGTGGCAATCGAGTTTGTGGTGTGTTCCACTTCAACTCGTTTTGGTAAAATTGGTAAACCTTTTCAATTTCATTAAGTGTAAGCTCGGTTGATTCTGACAATAAATATTCTCCCTCAATAATATTATATTAAAAAAAAAAGTTTATGTGCACTAGTACAATTAAATAATATTAGATAGCCCAAATTTTCAAATCAAATTTACAAACCAAATGATGTGTTTTTAATATGAAATAAGAACGTTAATCAACACTTGAATAATAAATCAATCATCAACAACCATATTATTTGATTTAAACATTTGGTTTGCCTTAAGCATTGTCCAATACAATTTATGCATAGACAACACTAACCATATGATGAAAGACTGTGAAACCATCGTTGCGTTTTTGGTGACGATGTTTTCAGTGCGTGGAGGTCAAGATTCCATTACTATCGGTTAACAAACGACTATCACTTAAAACGATATTTTTTAACTCCGCAAGACGGCGCCTTTCCACATCGTCTAAGGCCTTGTTGTACTAGTCCTCTTTAAAATAATTTTATTTGAGAGACATCTTGTGATATTTATTATTTCATAACTTTTTTTTTCAACGATTCAAATCAAATATATTTCAAGGCAGTATTCATTGATCATCTTTGTAAAAAATTAGACAAGTCCAAAACCATTAGGGCGTCCAATTATAGTGAGGAAATAGATGAAGGCGGTTCTTCAAAGAAGCACTAAATGGCTACCTTCGAATTATGTGGTCCAATGATTTCCGAATTTTATAAATTTTTGCAAAAATGATCTATAAATTATATATATATATATATATATATATATATATATATTTAATTCTTGGATCTCGTTAACTCTTGGATCTTGGATCTTGTTACATCTAATGGTTATGACTAAAAGTTAGGATCATTGTTATTAAACTAGTAGGTGATGTGGCAATGACTTGGAATAAATAAACATAAATCTCTTTTAATGTTGTAAACTTCTAGTTTAAGTGTGATTGTGTAAATCCTAGATTAGATTTGTTTCTAGTTATCCTTTCCTATTATGACTTGTATTCATTGGGGATGAAGGATTTATTCTCTCCCTTATTACTATAAATAAAGGCACTACGTAGGAGGGATATCACACACATTCCCCTACATTCCTACAAACATATCTCTCTCTGCCGCCGGCCCCCTTCCCCTGTTAAATAAAATAGGCCACAACACGTTATTAGCATGCTCCTACCACTGGGCTTAGGAATTTGACAATGAGATTTTCTGCATCAAACCAGTTCATCCATATCATCACGCAATCAGGTTGTTCTAAAAACAACGGTTTTTATCTCAATATTTTTGCAACCTTGATAGCATGAACATTCACCATAATACATGACCCAACTTTACGTTTCTCGAATTTTAGATTCTACATAAATTATGTATGCATTATATTCATAATTGTTGAATTATGTGAATTTGATATTGCCATGAATTGCATCAAATATATGTTCATTCATTAAAATTCTATATGCTTTGAATTAATTGAAAAAAAAGAAAAAGAAAAAAGAAATCGAAAAAACTCGAGGGTTCTTTGAACTCGTGACTTGTGACATAACAAGGCTCACATGAGCCCCTTTGTACTGCGATGCACCGGAGCAGAACCCTTGCTCCATCTGAGACGATGTCGTTTTGGCATTGAACCCATAACCCAGCACAGCCCGCAGTTGACCACGACCTCACCGTCGTTTTTCCTGGGAAATCACGACCTACAATCATGTTTGGGACCTCACCATCGTTGGCGACAATGGGTTTTTCTTAGAAAACCGATGAACATCGAAGAATTCTTTGACGGATTCCTCGAATCCTCAATGTTCTCAAACCCTCCCCCGACCTGCAATCGTCGTGCCGTGACCCCCAAGGAAAGTTGCCTAAAACGATGTCGAAGTTTTTCCTGGTTCGAATCTGACACCCAGCGCAGCTGGGGTGTCTTGGGTATTCTCGACTCGAGCTCGTATTGGGCCTCAGACCCTCGGCCTGTATCGCACAGCACCCTTTGGGCTGCTGATTGCTGATTGCTGTCTCGGCCTAGATCCAACAAACCAATTAGTTTTCTATTGGACCTAGCCCGCATAATACCAGCCTAAGTCGGTTATTAGTGTTCCCCAATGTCGTGTCACACCTAATTAGTCCCCAGTTTGGGCCATCTATTTTGGACTCGACTCACTTGCAGCCCGTTTACTGCTACTGGGCCTGTAGCCCACCATGTATTTTGGGCTTAATCAACCCGAGCCTCCTTTAGCCCAATTTTGGGCCTGGGCCACATAACTCCAAATTTGCTTTGCCTACCCGTGGACTTTGGCCTTATTTTGGGCTCGAGCTTAATTGTTTATTATTTTTAGGCCCAATGGGTTTTATATTTTTTTCACCCACACTTTAAATTTGGCCTGAAGTCCAAATAATTAATTCAATTATAATTATAGACCTGAAGTTCTATTTGCATATTTTCTTGTTGCATATTTCTGTATATATATTTGCGTTTGTCTGCAATAACATATGAACCTGAACCTGAAGTTCATAATTACTTCGAAACCTGAAGTTTCTAGAAACATGCCTTATTTGAAAACTTGAAGTTTTCCTTAAAAACATCACCCATGAAAACTCGAAGTTTTTTCATGCAAATTTAAACCAATACATGTCTATTAGAACCTGAATGTTCTATTCCTATGTGAATATATTGATTTTTCTCCATTACACTAACCACATCTTGTCCATCTATTTTGTGATAGGAACATGTCGACTTTGAACAAACTCGACTTTACCGATTTGGAGGTCTCTGGAAGGAACTACCTTAAGTAGGTCCAAGATGTGAAGCTCCACCTCGCTGCAAAGAATTTGTATCCCACTATTGAAGATGAGACGGACAACCTGGTTGGTGAAGCTAAGAAAGCCACTACTATGATCTTTATTCGAAGACATATTCATGACGCACTGCAAACCAAGTACCTTGTTGAGGAGGATCCATGAGCATTATGGGTCGCTTTGGTTGATCGTTTTGATCACCAAAAGGAAATCTTTTTTACTGAAGCAAGACACGATTTGCAGCATTTGCGCTTCTAAGACTTTAAGTCTGTGAATGAATATAATTCTGAAGTTTGTCGAATCCGATCGCTTCTCAAGTTTTGTAATGAAACTTTGACCGAAAATGATCTCCTGGAGATACCCATTCGACATTTTATGCTACTAATATTGTCATGTAGCAAAAATAAAGAGATCAGAAGTTCACTAAGTTTTCGGATTTGATCTCTGTTTTACTTATCGCTGAAAAGCAGAATCATCTATTGATGAAGAATCATCAAGTTCGACCTACTGGGGCGACTGCTGTGCCTGAAGCATACTATAGCATAAACATACGCCCAAAATGCCAAAAGAGGTGTGCTAGGGGTAGCCATAAGCTACCCCGTCAAGGTCAACAGAGCCAAAGCCCACCAAATGAAGAAAACTGAGCCCAGAAGTACCCTAACCTCGCTCCCAAGGCCTCAAACTTCAAGAATAAGGGCAAAACATCTGAAACCATGGATGCAGATATGTGTTATCGCTATGGTTCACAAGACCATTGGTCCTGTGTTTGCTGAGCTCCCCATAAGGTTGTAGCTGAATATCATTCTCGTCGTAAGAAGTTTGAGGCCGAATTCCACAATAATGGCTGAACCCTCCCCCCCCCCCCCCAAAAAAAAATTGTTTTTTGTTTAAATTTTGAACAATTTTCCTTTATGTTTGGATTATTTGTTGGTGATTTGTTTTTTGGATATTAAGTTTTTAATTAATTACAAACCTTGAATACTTAAAATTATTTTGAATTGATATTTGTTTTTACAAACTTTTATGCATGTGACCGATTCAAATTAATTTTTCATTCTAGGTATGACTAGTAGGGAAGTTAGTTGTCAGGTAGATAATGCAACCACGCACACCATTTTACGTGAACGAATTTATGTCACTAACTTCATACCTAAGAATGCACATCTGATAACCCTCTTAGGCTTATCCAACCTGATTGAAAGATATGGTAATGCACGTATAATGTTGTCCAATGGTACAATTTTGACAATTGATGAGGCACTCTATTCTCCACGTTTTGGAAGAATGTCGATGAGTTTCAAGGACATTAGAGATAACAATTACCACGCTGAAACCCACGTAGAAACGGAGTTGAATTTTTATGCATAACTTCCTACGAATATAGCTAAAATCATATTCTAGAGAAGATGAAGCGTATCCCAAGTGGTCTGTATATTATGACCATACGCCCCATAGAGAGCCATTATGTGGCTGGTCCTACCTTTGGGACCGCACATGAAATTACACTTTGGCATGATCGTTCGGGACATCCTGGACAAACAGCGATACACTGTATCCTAAATCATCACACGGGCATCCACTAACCCAAAGTTTAAGTTCGATTCAAGGAATCACATGTCAAACCTGCTCCATGGGAAAACTTATTATTAAGCCTTCTTATGACAAGATTCGTTCGAATCCTTCTATTTTTCTACAAAGGATTTGGGGAAGCATTTGTGGACCGATTCACCCTCCATGCGAACCATTTAGATATTTTATGATTTTGGTTGACTCTTTCACACGTTGGTCACATGTGTGCTTGTTGTCCACAGGAACACTGCATTCTCCAAACTATTAGCTCAGGATATGAAGCTCAGGGTTCACCACCTTGATTATCTGATCAAATCTATTTGATTGGATAATGCTAGAGATTCACATTTAAAACTTTTGATGACTATTGTATGTCAGTTGGGGTTGAAGTTGAACATCTTGTACCCTATGTTCACACCCAGAAAGGCCTGGCAGATGCATTTATTAAGCGCTTACAAATGATTGCTTGATTATTGGTCATACGTACCAAGCTCCCGATTGCTACTTAGGGCCATGCAATATTGCACGTAGCCATATTGGTTTACTTGAGGCCTGTTGCAACCTAATCATATAGCGCATTTCAATTGGTTACTAGATACGAACCCGACATATCGCATCTGCACGTTTATGGTTGTGCGGTCTATGTGCCGATTTCGCCACCCTTACGTACAAAAATGGGGCCTCAAGGAATGATGAGAATCCATGTCGGATATGATTCTCCTTCGATTATTCATTACTTAGAACCTTTGACAGGTGATCTGTTTATTGCTCGTTTTGCGGATTATCACTTCTATAAGACAGTCTTCCCGTTGTTAAAGGGAGATAAGAACGTCAATGTTTCTGACGAATAATGCGAATTATCGTGGATGACTCCCACTTTGTCTCATTTAGATCCCCGTACTGCTCAGTTTGAAAATGAAGTGCAGCGCATATTAGATCTCCAGAGCATAGCTTAGAGCATGCCAGATGCTTTCACTGATTTAGTGCGAGTGACAAGATCACATATTCCAGCTACGAATGTGCCTGCAAAGATGGATGTACTAAATGTACAACAAACTTCCTTCTTGGTTCAAAGGATTCACATCCTCGGAAGAGGAAACCCACGACACAGGCACCTAAAGAGTCTACCGTGAATCCGACCGTCACTTACTCATTATATCCAACACATGAGAAAATTCTAGATTACTGAAGTGTCCTTGAAGAGACAAATCCACCTCCCGAGAATTGTGAGATTTTAGTCTATTATGTTAGCTTGGATGATGTGTGGTGTAGAAATGAGATAATCGTCGACGATGCATTAGATATGCAGTAGCTACTGAGATCATGTTGAGCGATGACATTAAACCCCGTTCCATTGATGAGTGTCAACGTAGAACCGATTGGTCAAACTAGAAACAAGCAATCTAAGTCGAACTCGATCCGCTTGCGAAATGTAAGGTGTTTAGACCTGTAGCTCCTACTTATCCACATGTGAAACCCGTTGGCTACATGTGGGTTTTCATTTAGAAGCGTAATGAGAAGAACGAAATTATGCGTTACAAACCTCGTCTTGTTGCATAAGGTTTTTCACAACGCCCTGGGATTAACTATGACGAAACTTATTCACCCGTTATGGATGTGATTACTTTTCGCTACCTTATCAGTGTGGTAGTTTCTGAAAAAACTGAGTATGCAGTTGATGGACGTAGTAACTGCATATCTGTATAGGAATCTTGATAAGGAAATTTATATGAATGTTCTCGAAGGACTTACATTGACTAGATCTAATATTTCTAAACCCTGGAACACGCTCTCAATTCGACTGAGGCGTTCACTTTATGGTTTAAAGCAATTCGGAAGAATGTGGTATAACCGTTTGAGTGAGTATTTGACTAGTCAGGGATATGTGAACAATGTACTATTTCCTTGTGTGTTCATTAAGAAGTCACATTCTGGTTTTGCGATAGTTGCAGTATATGTCGATAACATGAATCTCATCGGAACTCTTAAAGAGCTCGCAAGAACTACCGCACACCAGAAGTCGGAATTTGAGATGAAAAATCTAGGAAATACTTAATACTGTCTTGGTCTCGAGATAGAGCACTGTTCGGATGGAATCTTAGTACATCAATCAAACTACACCCATAAGGTGTTGCACCGTTTTAACGAGGATAAAATGAAGCCTTCAAGTACTCCTATGGTCGTTCGATCGCTAGATGCAAAACGATATCCCTTTTATCCAAAGGAAAATGATGAAGAGATTTTGGAGCCTAAAGTTCTTTATCTAAGTGCGATAGGAACTTTATTGTACTTAGCTCAATAAACTAGACCGGACATCTCCTTCACTGTTAATCTTTTGGCAAGATACAGTAATGCACCAATACGCGGACACTGGACTAGTGTTAAAGACATCTTCCGTTACCTTAAGGGTACTACGGATATGAACTTGTTCTATCCTTACAGATCCTTGAGTGATACCGCACCCCTCGCTTCTCAAGTCGATTCTCGCCTTGTTGGGTATGCTGATGCAGGATACTTATTTGATCCCCACAAGGCGCGTTCTTAAACGGGATAAGTCTTTACCATTGGAGGCGCTGCAATCTCTTGGAGGTTAACTAAATAGACCTTAGTTGCCACTTCGTCTAACCTGAAATTCTCGCTTTACATAAAGCAACTCATGAATGCTTTTGGTTGAGAGCAGTTGTGGGCCATATTTGAAGCTCCTGTGATCTTTACCCCGTTGTTAATGTCCCTACGACGAACTATGAAGACAATGCAACATGCATCGAACAACTCAAGAAGGGCATCAAAGGAAATAACACCAAGCACATTGTGCCGAAGTTCTTCTTCTTACATCAGAAGATTAAAGTCACGAAAATCCGTTCACAAGACAATTTGGCCGACCTCTTCACCAAATCACTGCTGAAGGCGATGTTTCAGAAGCTTGTTCAAGGAATTGGATGCGTAAACTTTTTGAGCTGTAACATTGCTAATTCTTTTTGGAATCAAACTCAAGGGGAGTATCCTGAAATATACTTGCTTGATCTTAATGTACTTTTTTTTCCTACGATTAGGAGCATTTTTCCGAGTGGGTTTTTGCTTCACGAGCACCTTGCTCCTTCATGCCATTTTGCATCAAATAAATATTCGCCGAGTCTAAAATAAACAAGGGTGAGGATAGAGATTTTCATTAGTTTTTTGTTTTATATTGTGAAACATGAACAAGCCATTGAAAAGCTTTCTTGTCAACCAAGGACATGCTTAAGTATTTAACGGAAATCAAATTTAGGGTTCTGAAACCTCATTCTTTTCTATGAAGATTCGATATTATTTCTCGGGTATCAAGATTTAGTTTCTGGGCTAAGAATCATAATCAGGGCATCTTCACTAATTGAACAAAAAAAAAAAAAATGAATTTTTTAATGGGGCAAGAGTTCTCTGAGCCTATCTCTAATCCTCTCTTTTTCTTTAGCCACTTTTATTGCTTCCCATGACTTGCAGAAGACCCATGAAAATACACTATTGATACTGAGGATGATTCAAGGAGGAGAGAGAAGTAAGAAAATAGATTGATATATCCATCATGGATGATAGAGTTCTTATCATCTTAATTGACAACGGCCTAGGGGCTTAAAGGAAGATGGAGGCTCAGAAGTGTTTACGTTTCCCTAACCTAATATTTTTTCTTAAAATGTTTTAATTGAATAAAGTCTATTTATTTTCATGGCATCGCCACATCATTCAGTAGTTTATCTTGAGTCATATTAGTTTTATTTTGGAACATTAGATGTAAAAAGATTCAAGAGCTAATACGGAGTGCAAAGATGTTTGTCAAAATAATTGTCCTTTGATCTTATTCCTATATTATATATATACACCTATCCCTACACACACACACACACACACAAACATACACACATTACGACATGAAATAACATGGAAAAAATAGGTTTTGGTCCGGACTTAATGAGCATGGTGTTTTAATTATTGGGTCAACTCGTCAACCCCTCGTTTAGTCCAACCTCTTGTAATGTAATATCCGTCCTTACATCAATGTGAGTTCATTCTCAATAGAAACATGTAAGACAGATGAAGCACCCACTGGCGAGTCACTTAGCCTCTCAAATGCTTTTCCAGCGGAAACAGGAGTTAGCAAGGTTCGAGAGAAGCCCAAACAATTGTAGGAAGTATTTAAGAGCTCGTCTAACCATTTTATTTTTAGTTTTGATTTTACATTGTGTTGAAGACAAAGAGAATTACATGGGAGAAATGCAAGTAATATAAAGAGTAAAGGGGGAAGGACGGCAGTGTTAACTCCAAGAGTGTTGAATATTTTGGTTAAATTTCAATTGTAATCCGAGTGAAAATCTGTTGCAGAATAGAATCATGCATGAGTCATATGATGAAATAATATATAATTAATATATGACAGTTTTCACGTCTAATATGACTAAGATCTTTTTGTGATAAAATCCAACATTTAGTAATATGTAATTAAATTGGAACAATATCAATGATATTGATGGTAGACTGTGTTGACCTAAAAAAAGTTTATCGTAGTATCAGAGTGCAGATTGTCAGGTGAATCAGTGAGAAGCTTTCCTTACACAGCAGCACCAGTTGTGTACATCCCACCTTCGTCGGCCGATGTGACAGAGAAAGTTTCAGAAGCAGGAGGAAGTTCTCAACTGGAAAGGAACCTCTCATCTATACAGAGAAAGGGATATACCAGTGATGAGGAGCCAGAGGAGTTGGATTCACCTCTTTCATCCATCATTTACAAACTACCGTCAAGTCCGACTGTCATAGCAAATGGAAATGGAAACGGACATGCCTGCACGAAAGCGAGGCATGAACTCCTTCGTGAGGTGTGGTCTGCATAAATGTAAAAAAGTGGACTCTAGATGTGTATACCTGTTGGTTTTCTGCATCATGAAAGTATGAAGAAAACTTAAACCGAGCTGTGAATAACGAGAGGCAAATATCAAGACGATTTCAAGTCTTTAGGCAAAATTGGCTAAATCCATTACCTTTTTCGTGTATTATATTGAGTTAATTTTTTGTTATCATATAGCATTAATCGAAATTACTTCATACTTACTGAACTCGATCTGGATACAGTCCAAGTGCAGCAGAGATATGCTTTTTTCTACATCTTTGAAACGTGAGATCATAAATTTTCAGTTTCGTTCAATGGATTAAAGATTATGTTTTGTAAGAGCTACTCTGACACGAAAAATGAAAACCAAAACGAAATAGTTATCAAACAGGGCTTTCATTTCTTCCTTCAACGTACCTTCGTGGACACTGAACGAGGATACAACAGATGAAAAATGTTCTGCTACTGATCCATAGCGTCTTTCTTTTCAGAATTTGTCGCCCATTGTATGTACAAATGAAGTGCATTTATATTAGCTTACAAAATCTGATATATATAAATTTTCAAGTGAAACTCTTGTCAAATTAATTATAGTGCATCAATCATGTATCTAAGCTCTATATTTCAGCATGTATCAAATCACTGGATGGCGTTGGGGAGCAATCCGTCATGATGTTTGGTGAGGATTCAACTGCACCAATACCGTGATCACTACTATCCTGCAGCCCAGTATTCCTGATGGTATGCAGACTGAGTTCTTTCTGGTTGTACGCTTTCAATAGCTCGCAAATTTTTGTCCAAAATGAGGCGTTTGGATCGGAGCACATCAAGATGTGTCTATGCTCATAGAGGAACATAGCTGCATACATGAGGAGAGCTAAGGATGAAGAAACCCAAGCAATCAGGAAGAGGCCCCCAAAGCTGTCAATGCTAAGAGTAAGATTGTTGGAAGAGGTTGCGTTGCTGTTGAGATCAATACAAGATCTAGTCAACCACTTGTCTTCTATACGTTTAATTTGGTCTTGCGATGCAGTGATCGCCTTTGAAACCTCACTCGCGAGAGGTGAACCCTTTTGGAAGGACTGTAAGTCACGAAATCAAGAGGAACAAAGAAAGTAAAATTTATATGTGGGTAAATGTCACATGTATGTCACTAGCAAGTAAAAGGTTCCAGGTTCGAGTTACTAGCAAATGAGTCTGATATGAATTAGAAAAGACATCCGCAACTAACCCACCTGTTACTACTATTAGGTGTTGAGTTGTATTACAAAAGCTTTTGGTGATATTATCAGTGAACCTCTCCCACATATAAACTAAAATACTATTTTGTTATATCTCCAATTTTAAGACTATTCTCCAACAAAATATTGCCAGACTGTTTTATGTAAAATAACAAAGGTAAGGGAGAGAGAAGCAAGTAAACTTACAAACGCAAAACCGCCTGGTGTAAGTAGCTTTTGGCCAACCGTAGTATATTTTGAGCAATCAGTTGAAAGAAAAATCTCAACGAAAGTTTTTTCATCGAAAGCAGCAGAAACAATCCCTTGCTCAGAACGTTGAGCCAATCCTTGTTCAGAATCATAGCTTATAAGCTTGTTAGATGGAATTCCATTTTGTATCAGAATCTGACGTACAAGTGAACCTTCTCGTAGCCAACGCCAGTTGTCAGGTCTGGTTGGAGCTGTTGAACTGTTAAAAGTGAAGATAAACTGGCAGTTTAACTTTGAATCAGTACGACTTTGAATCAGTACGAGAACAACAAAGCACCATACGATTACTACAAACCTAGCTAAGTTGCTCAGTACTCGCTCTCCTGTTGCAAAAATCCAGAAGAAAAAAGGAACGGATATTATAGTCATGAAATATGTGATAGAGCTAGAGCATATACATTCCAACACATTAAACTTACGGTGTGCAAAAACCATGGTTGAGAAGGAAAACCAAAAACTTGTGCCGATTTGGTGATGCGAAGGCCCACAGAATTCTTCATTTACCCAATGTTCAAGAACCCAAACCACGAAACCAATGAATATGAAAAAACAACCATTATACATCTATGACTCACCTATGCTAGCTCATCAGTCCACCTCATCATTCCAGCTCAGCAATAGTTAGTTAGATAGTTGAGAATGTGGCTGCGTTGTTATAGCTGTTGTCGAATTAGTTAGTTAAATAGTTTAGGCTGCAAGCTAGTCATGATGGCTACATAAACTGTATTCTCGTAGTTGTAAAGATTCATTCGCATCAATACAATCAATTGCTTATCTCTCTAGTTCTTTCTTTCTCTCTCTCTAAACAGTCATAGTGTTCTTAGTTGAATTTCTGCATTCTTGATACTATGTGAACATGGTATCATCGCCGAGTCGATTCTTGGTGACCTACTTCCGCTGATTTGTGATTGAAACAGAGGTGAAGATCTTCGTTCATATCCTTTCTAGTTCGGGTACAGATGCAAGGTTTGCAGAATTATCAGGTTCGTTCATATCTTGCACTCTATGTTTTTGATGGAATGTCGCAGTCAAATTTCTTTGCTTCAAATTGCATAATTGTTAGAGGCCGATGGCCATAAGTGTTGAAATCATGGAATTTGTAGATAAATGAGGTGTTTGTTGGGATAGAGAGGCTGATAGCCATTTCCCTTTTATGTTCCACTTCAGAAAGGCCAATAGCCAGAAGTGTGTGTAGAATTCTTGTTGTGACGTGTTTGTTAGGATAGAGAGGCCGATTTGTTAGGATAGAGAGGCCGATAACCATTTCCCTTTTATGTCCCATTTCAGAAAGGCCGATAGCTAGAAGTGTGTGTAGATTTCTTGCTGTGATTTGCTTACGAAAGTTGATAATTTATCGCTTCAAAAAGGCTGATAGCCAGAAGTGTTTGAAGGGTTCTTGCAAAGATTCAATTTGTTTGTAGCGATTAGTTTTTCATTTCTTGCTAGAGTTGATACAATGGCCGATTCAAGTGTCAAGATTGAAGGGTTGTTGGGAATGTTGACTGTAAAACTTCAGCATGATAATTTTGTTAAGTGGAGCTATCGATTCCAGTCAATTTGAAGGGGATATGATTTGTTTGATTTTTTTTCTTGGAGAAGCACCTTGTCCACCCAAGTTTGTGATTCATACAGAAACTGGTGTAACAAAGGAAATTACTATAGCTTATAAAGAACGGGTAAGGAAAGATATGGCATTGCTGAGTCTCCTTATTGCCACTTTATCTGATGAGGCTATGGAGCATGTCATTAGGTGCATGACATCTCATGAAGCCTGGACATGTTTACAAGAAAGGTTTGCATCGATCTCAGTTGTTCAGATTAATCAGTTAAAGATTGAATTACATACAACACAAAAATAAGGGGAATCTGTGGATAAGTTCTTAATAAGGCTGAAGAATATAAGGGATCAACTTGCTTATGCAGGAGAAAGAATTTCAGATAATGATTTGATGATTACTGTATTATCTGGTCTACCTGCAGAATTCGAAATGATTAGGACAATGATCTTGGCAAGGGATACAACTCTATTTTTAAAAGATTTCAGGGCACAACTTCTTGTTGCAGAAGGGAGCATTGAGTTCAAGATGCAATCTTTGTCAAGTTTTATGGTTGCAATGTGTGTCCAAGGTGAAGGATCTAACTCTCAGCGATATCAGGGCCATGAACATGGTGAAAGCTCAAATACACAAGGGATGCAAAGAGGATACAGTGGAGGAAATGGATATTCTGGCAATAGCTATGGAAATGAAGGTTCAGTTTAAATGGTTACTCTAAGTCGAATTAGGTTGGAAATACCAATTTGAAGTCTTATGTGTCACCAGAGTGATAGATATGCTCAAGAAAATGACATATTGCACCAAACTGTTATTACAGATCTGATAATGGGAGTGTACAGAGTTCTGGTCCTATAATGTGTCAAATTTGTGAGAAAAGAGGGCATACTGCTCTTGAATGCTATCATAGGAACAACTATGCCTACCAAGGTAATCCATCACCATCTTATCTTGCTATGACTGCTCAGTCAAACATTGAGTCAAACGCAGCTACTGGTTTAGTGTTTTCAAATGAAAATGGACATGGTTTTTTCTACTGAAGATAATTGGATCATTGACACAGGGGCTACTCATCATATGACTGCTAATCTAAACCAAGGGCCTGCATAGTCCTTCGTTTCTCAAGCATTGTTACAATCTAAAGCTTGGAAATCCAAGCTTAGATTGAGGGGGAATGTTGACTATACATCTATGACTCATCTATGCCAGCTCATCAGTCCAGCTCATCATTCCAGCTCAGCAATAGTTAGTTAGATAGTTGAGAATGTGGCTGCGTTGTTATAGTTGTTATCGAATTAGTTAGTTAAATAGCTTAGGCTACAAGCTAATCATGATGTCTATATAACAGGTCCAAGACTATTGGCAGTACCAGTGTTTGTGGTATTTAAGTTCCTCATAAGTCCATCTTGAGGCATGCAATACCCAATTCCTCTTTCACCGTTGCCATTCACGCTTACTATCTGAAAATCTGATGACTGAAGTTATCCATTAACAAGGCTAAAATTACCCGAGAGGCCTCTGAATATTGTACTCGATAACGCTTGAACAAGTTCAGGACCATTTTGAGAGAACCCTAATTTTTCTAGAATGGTATTATTGGAAGTGTTGCGAGCAATATTGTTTAACTTTTGGAAATTGAAGTTTGTAGTAGTCCCAACCTTCTCAATTCCCATGACCAGTGCCCAAACAACATCATAAGCCCACAATCCAAAAACATCCAATCTAATATTTAGGATAGTAGGATTGTCTTTTTGGAATTTCCTTTGCCATCTGACTCTGAAGTTTTCAAGATCTTGCGTTTTTTCAACATAAGTTTTTACACCCAACACCCCTTGAATCTTATCTAGGATTGAAACATTTAAGGAACCAAAATAGCTAGTCATCCCATTTGTAATTATCCAAACATAACCCTCAGCCATCATGCCCATCTCTTTTGCCTTGGCGAAAAGTCGAGACCCAATAGACGACAACATATGTTCTATGAACACGCTGGTTTGCATTGTCATTAGCTCATAAAGCTTTGAAGCAATTTGTTCTTCAGTGGCTGCTGGAGGAATTATGACACCCCAATACGGGATACGACTTAGAGTACAAATTTGCACTCTGGTGACACATAAGACTTAAAATTGAAAAAATGATAATAGGGTGCAAATTGAAAAAATTACAATAGAGTGCAAATTGACTTTTTTTGCCTTTCAAAGGCAGTCATGCGGATACCTACTTAACGGAAGAATAGATGAAAAATTAAAAAACATTAACAATCGGGTGCAAATTGACTAATTATGATAGTTGAGGGGGAAAATTGGCCAATAGTCACAAGTTCTGGCGGTAAATTGATGAATACCTCAACATAATATTTGCCACTGCTTACTATATCTAGAGGCATGTTAATTGATTGGTAAATCTCACCATACATGTTACTAGATGTTAAGTTTTGAAATCCCAAGCATGATTATTAAGAGATAGAGCAGTTTCACTGCAAAATATTCTAGGTCGTTTCCATTTGGACTTTTCATTCAAGATGTTATATATAGTTGTTCTTTAGTATCATGGTCTAGTGATATTCCTATTCACTTGTAAGTAAAACGTCTTAGGTTTGATTCCATCCAAAGGCGAATTCCAACCAAATTACTATGACTAACCCATTGTGAGACTTAGCCTATTCCCATAGCTCTTATGTAGATTCAGATGTATTAAAAAAAAAGATGTTACAAATACATGAAATCTATTTATTTCACACTTAAGCTCCTGTAATCGATGAACCTCAGCATACCCCTGGTTTGTGAAATCTATTCATTTCACACTTATTCATATCTTGATTTTTTTTATCTTGTGCATGTAGTTTGAATAAACAAAAATAAAATATTTTTTAACAATCCAATACTTAAATTGACGGAAAAGGTTACATTCCATGTTTAGAAAGTTAGGTTTAGGTTTGATATAATATTTATGCTAAAACGAGTTTCTAAAAAGGGTGCTCGTTTACTTATTTTATTATATTTCAATAATTTTACACTTATTAATAAATTTCATAATCATATTACTTTGTCATTATCATATAAAACTAAAAAAGTTTTGGCTTTTTTGTTGCCAAAGTTGCTCGATAGTGAAGTAATATTTTGGCACATGACAAGTAGTTTGTAATAGTTCTAATTTAAATAATTTATCTCCCATTCCGTTATTTTTAACGTACTGCGTAAATACCAAAATTTTGAAACTCTCTTATTTAATACCCCATAGCAGTTCAATATGTTGCTTGTTTAGTTTTAAAGGCAAATACGTTTTTTTATTTTTAGAATGACTTGTACTTTTACCTTATACCTTATAAGTATTGAGCCACATGCCTTAAACTTCAACTCCATTAAATACATTATTCTCTCAGAAAATTATAAGTTATTCTTTCTTCGAAGCATGGCCGGAATAAACATCTTTCCAATTGTGGTAGTTTTGTTTTTGGTGAGTAACACATTTCCGATGTTGGAGGCAATAGATGAGAAGGCATTAGCTGAGTGCAAAAAACATTTCTCCATAAAGTATGCACACGATGCATACAACTACATTTTTCACGGACAACCGATTAGTGACACAAGTTGTCGGGCTATTGTGGCGGTGGGAAAAAAATGTCATGATACATTTTTGGATTGGACTCTTGGGGGAAGCATTGGAACAAGAAGATCTAAGGCTTTGGCAAGGGGTAAACAACTTTGGAATCATTGTGTTCTAACTACTGTCGCACCTGCTTCTTCTTCCTATTAGAAGATGAACTATATTGCTCCCTAGCTAAATGTGGTGAATATTTCATGATCTTAAATAAAATTTCAAGCCATTTTCTTTTATGCATTAAATTGTCTTCACCTTATTACTTTAAGTTCTATGGCATTAATATTTTTGTTGGTAAAATGAACATTAGTAAATATTAAAACAACTTCCTCGCCGATTTTGAAAAATTCAAGTAATTTTACCCCAATAGATCAATTTATACTTTTTAACCCTTATCCAGGTTTTATATTCCATTATTGTAACAACAATCCCTACTGAGCGGTTAGGAAGATTGATAATGTCATCCAAACATCAATTTTAAATCCGAGAACAAAAGAAATTATTCACAAAGTAAACCAAAATGTATCAGGGGGTTCAGCCAATGTGGCCTTCCAAGTCAAATTTTGGTCTTCATAGTATTGGAGCAATTTCAAAAAATATGAAAATAATAAGACAAAATGATACTAATTAATTTGATTAGTTGGATTACAATTGAAATTTAGTGAAATAGATTAAATTAAATATATTGATGTTTGGACGTTTAAATGACTCCTAAAATAGCTTCGAATTAGTCAAGCTAATAGGGCAAGAACCTATCGGGTTTACTTTTAGAGGATAAAATTTATTTAACATAATATTTGCCATTGCTTACTATTAGAGGCACGTTAATTTATTAGTAAATCTTGCCATACATGTTGTTGGATGTTAATTTTTGAAATCCCAAGCATGAATATTAAGAGACAGAGCAATTTTACTGCAAAATATTCTAGGCCATTTCCAATTGGACTTTTGATTCAAGATGTTATATATAGTTGTCACTTAGTGCTACGGTCTAGTGATATTCTTAAGTAAAACACTTAGTGCTTTGGTCTAGTGATATTCCTACGTAAAACGTCTAAAGTTTGATTCTCTCCAAAGGCGAATTCCAACCAAATTACAACTTTTAACCCATTGTGAGGCTTAGCCTATTCCTAGATCTCTTGTGTAGATTGGGATGTATTAAAATAAAGATGTTATATATAGCTGTTGTAGACATGTAAATTTCGTTGCATACAAATGATGCATCACAATTGAACAAGTCATCAATGACATGTGGCACAAATCAAGCAAAGGGGAAGAAATCTCCTTAAAATCAGCAAGGGGCCCAAATTGCTCCCAAAATCGAAAAGAAAGTTAAAGCATCTTCACAAAATAAGCAAGAATTGAAGATTACCCGCAAAATAAGCAAGAAGACCCTATAATTCGGCCAAGCAAGGGAAAGTGGCTAAAATTAAGACACAAAACATGCCTAAATTCTCCCGTGGACAAATCAAGACACAAATCAAAGCCAAATCCACCCAAAGGCATGGCTTTGGAAGTCTATAAATACAAGGTCCCAAGATAAGGACAAGGTCGACAATTTCTACATTCAAGGCCAAAATTCTCACAAAAGGAGAACCTCTGCCAAATCTTTGAAGACTAATACACTACCAAAGCTCTTTTCAAAGAACATTCAACCAAAGCCGAAGCGTTCTTTCTATCGAAGTCGAAGCTTTCTTTCTACCAAAGTCGAAGCATTCCCTTGAATAATCAAGCACTTATGCCGATTCCTTCAAGACTTTGTTGCAAGCTCAAAACTTGTAATGACATTTGATTCAAGATCAAGTTGCCAAGACCCTTGAATCAACGAAATCCTACATAAACATCACCTTTGCCGCAGCCCTAAACCTAAGCTGAAAACCATCCACACATTGTTTCAAGCACAAAACTTGAAGCAATCGTTCAACCGTTCGTCCGAGATCAAGTCATCGCGACCCTTGGATTGACAACTTACGCATCTACATCAAATTTGAAGATTGAATCAGAGGAAAGTTGTAAACAGAGATTGTAACCCTACAAATTTATCAATACAAATCTACTTTGTACACGTGTTATTGTTTCATTTGATACAGAATTTTCGTGTTTACAAATTTGGCACGCTCAATGGGACCATCTCTGCCTCTCATCTTTGTCTTCAAATCCACAAGAAACACGCATGGCATCAAGAAAGGATCAAGCTATTCTTGTAACCAACGCGAAGAACAAAAACATCCCTGTCGCAAGTGGTGGCACTTTAGGTGTCATAACCCGAAGCAAGGCAAGAGCTCTATCTGTCATGCCTTCTACCCTTACATCAACTCTGTCGAATAAGCAAGAACACCTGAGGCACGAGCCCATGATCACCCTGGCCCCACTAAGGGCTCCAACGGAAGAAAGCCTGATAAGGTACTCCAAGTCGTTGACTTTCGATGCCGACTTAAGCAGCAGCTCGTATCCCGTAGCCATGCAAGTCATGACTACTGGTGCGACTTTAATCGAAGAGTAGCTGGCACAAATTAGCAAAGTAATCACAAGGCTAACAAGGACTATGTAGGAAAAAAAACTTGCAGATTGCTACACTCGTCAACTGTCTGGAGGCGTAGCACGACGAGAAAGCTGACCCGAAGCTTGATCCACCAAAGAAGGAAACTGACGAAAATAAGGAGCCTTTGATAGATAAAGCTAAGGAGAATGTGGAGGTGGACCAAGCTGTGACGTTCATAGGATCTCTCTCCATCCAACAGCTGCAAGATATGATCATAAGCACCATTAAAGCACAGTACGAAGGAAGCTCACATGACTCCGTGTTGTACTTAAAGCCTTCCTCCAAGAAGATTGATGCCTTAAGGATGCCAAAGGGTTATCAACCGACTAAATTCATGCAATTCGATGGAAAAGGCAATCCTAAGCAACATATTACCCATTCATTGAAACCTACAACAATGCTAGGACGGGGGAAGACTACCTCGTCAAGCAGTTCGTGCACTCGCTAAAAGGTAATGCCTTTTACTGGTACACCGACCTCGAGCCCGAGTCCATCAACAGCTGGGACTAGCTGGAAAGGGAATTCCTCAACCGCTTCTACAGCATTCACCGAATTGTAAGCATGCTGAAGTTGACAAGTACGAAATAATTGAAGGTTGAACCTGTCATCGAGTACATGAATAGATGGCATTCATTAAGTTTGGATTGCAAAGATCAGCTTTTTGAAACCTCCGCCATTGAGATGTGTGTTCAAGGCATGCACTGGGGTTACATTACATCCTCCAAGGCATAAAACTGAGAACATTTGAGGAGCCGGCAATTTGTTCCCACGACATAGAGTTGAGTATCGCCAATCATGGGAAGAATGAACCAATCACCGACTTTAAGAAAGATAAGGTGTTCGCCCCAAAGGTAGAAAATACTGGGAAAAAGCTTGCCAATGAAGTTTTTACAGTCAATACTGCCCCCACCAAGACTTCCTTTATACCCGTCAATATCTCCTCTAAAAACAAAGCGAAGGAGATGAAGAAAGGTGAGCCTTCTCACACCCAAGATAGGTACAAAAACACCTTGAGGGAACTGGAGCAGAAAATGTACCATTTTTCTTGACTCTGACGTGGTTGCAATGCTAGACGACTTGCTCAAGCTACACAACACCTTCTGCACAACCATCGCTAGTGGCAAGTGAGCACAATGCACCTACCAACGATGAAGAATGGTGGACACTGGTAACCTACAAAAAAACAAGGAAGCCAAGACCATAAGGCAGAAGGCCAAATATGGAACAAGGGAAAAAACACCGCTGCTGCAACAATAGAAAACCCAAAAAGAGTGTAAGAGCTGCTAAGCCAACATACGTAGGAGAACCTATGAAGCAAGAACCGTGTGCATTTCTGTCTCCTTGCACGAGTACGTCCCAAAGACTTCTTCCAACCGTGCACTACAGCTGCCTGTCACATGGTTGAAGTAGAGATAAAAGAGCCCTCGAAAGGCAAAGTTATCGCCATCAAGGAAGAGAAGACCCTCACGCCCAAAGAAAGTCTGTCGACACACTTTAGCATTGAGGAAGCACTACGATTGCCCAAGGAGATGCGAAAAGCACTAATAGCGATCTTGGCGAGTCCGACGGCCACGAGGTGCAAGCAAGCAAGGACGAAAGCTTGAAGCTTCAACATTATACTATAGTCAACAATGACCACGATCATAATCAAGGTGGATAAACTATCCCAAAGTCGCCTCCTAATCCAAGGTTTTAACCAAGGAGGACAAAGAGCGATGGGCATGATTCAAGTAGAGATGACCATTTACGAACTCAAATCAAGCACGTTATTCCACATGATTGATGTAAGAACTTCTTACAGCTTACTCTTAGGAATGCCTTGGATCCACGAGAATAGAGTGGTGTTGTCCACCCTTCACCAATGCTTAAAGTTTTATCGAGAATGAGTAAAGGTGATACAAGGCAACACCAAGCCATTCATCGAAGCCAAATCACACTTCGTAGATGCCAAGTTCTACATGGATGAAGACATGGTCCCAAAGCTTTTCCAAAAGAAATCAAATCCACAGGCAAAGCTACACCTAAGAAACAAAAGTGGCAATCCGTGCCCAAGAAACAAGAAAGTCGTGCCATCTTCAGGCAAAAGCAACAATGAGCCTTCTAAGACCACAACAATTAATGAGAGTGTGACGCCCTCAAAAAGACCAAGCATACCCATCTTCCGATACATCTCAATGTCGAGAAGAAAGAATGAGCAATCCCCATTTGAAACTGGAACAAACAAAGTCGACACACAGCTGCACAAAGACAATGTAAAGCTACTCAAGACAAATGCAGTTTTACCTATGACACAGCTAGGCAACGCTAAAGTTTCACCACCACAAGGTTTTGTAAAACCCCTGCCAAAGAGGGCAGAACCAAGCTCTCTTCCAACCAAGAGGACGAAGAAGGTTTCGACCCAAACGCCTACAAACTCATGTCAAAGGCTGGGTACGATTTTGCCTCCTCTTCAAATCTTGGAAATAATGTATCAAACATTGTCAACGACAAAGAAAGTGACCTCATCAAGACTCAAAAGAAGTTGAAGGAGCATGGTTATGGAGTTGACAACAACAAAACTGGATTTGGCTTCACACTATATGCACCCGTGAAGATTTCATGAAAAGCGAAAAACGCTAGCGCTCAACACATTAGCGTAAGTGTTGAACAAAATTAAGAGGAGACTAAACGTGCCCTTCAAACGTCAGTCTTCGATAGGCTGAATTGTTCAAAACCCAGAATCTCGGCACTTGAGTACATTGGTGGTTAAGACCGAACTTCTATCTTCAAACAGCTTAACACGCCAACACCTCAAAGCTCTATGTTCAAAAGGTTGTCAAAACCTAATACGCAAAATGACACGGCTAGCTTTCCTCCACGACGGTTTACCTTGGAAAGACTTGAAGAAACCAATAAGCCTTTTAGAAAATGGAAGACAACACCTAAGGAAGAAAAGCTCGACAGTCTGGCAAAAAAAGACGACGTTCAAAGCTCGATTCCTTCAAGGATGAAGCGCCAAGCAACCTTGGAAGTTGACACAAAAGGACAACTAAAGGTAAAAAAGTGCACCATCATCCACACTGGCTAAGAGGACGACACTAAGAAGAGGTCCAAGATGTCTTCCACATCATAATCCAAGAAAACAAAGAAAACAAAATCCTCAAGGAGGACGTCACTGCTGCATCACCACAACTTGAAGATGAGGAGCAAGCCACAGTTAATAATCTCAATGAGCTCAACTTAGGCACAAAAGAAGAGCTGAAGCCTATCATTATAAGTGCGCTGCTAAGTACGGACAAGATAGATGAGTACTACCAACTACTATTAGAGTACAAAGACATCTTTTCTTGGACCTACAAGGAAATGTCCGACCTTGACCCTACTATCATCGTGCATCGTCTTATAATCAAGCCTGGAACATGACTGATAAAGCAAACTCAATGACACTATCGATCTAAGCCCATCCCATAAATTGAGGTCGAGATTTACAAGCTAATCAAAGCAAGCTTCATTCAAGAGGTGCAATACGCTAAATGGATCTTCAACATCGTCATTGTCCTTTAAGAAATATGGACAAATACGTGCTTGCGTAGATTTCCGCGACCTCAACAATGTTTGCCCGAATGATGAATTTCCCTTTCCAATTATCAAAATCATGGTAGACGCAACCACGGGCCACGAGGCACTATCACTCATGGATAAACTCTGCAAGAAATACAAATTCAAGTAGCACAAGTCTTCCATGTATCATGATCTGCCAACGGTCTCGCGAATGCATTCAACAAAATGTTGTGCAACCTCCTGAAAAAGGTAATCGGCCAAACAAAGAGAGACTGGCACGAAAAAATAAGCGAAATGCTTTGGGCATATAGGATGACACATAGAACTCCTACCCAAGCTACGCCTTATTCTTTCGTATATGGCATGGAAGCTATTCTGTCACTCGAAAGTCAAATCCCTTCACTAAGGATGGCTATACAAGAAGGCTTGACTGAAAAGGAAAATGCAAAGCTACGACTTCAAGAGTTAGAAGCACTTGACGAAAGAAGGCTTGAAGCTCAACAACACTTAGAATGGTACCAAGCACGGCTATCTAAAGCATTCATCAAGAAGGTTCACCCAATGTTTTTCCAACTTGGAGATCTTGTCTTGGCATTACAAAGGTCTATCATTACAACTCACAAGACAAAAAGCAAGTTCACATCAAAATGGGATGGATCTTACGTAATACAAGAGGTCTACACCAACGGCGCCTACTTAATCATGGCGGAAGACGACTTAAAGATCGGCCCCATCAATGGTAGATTCTTGAAGCGTTACTACCCCTAAACCAAACACCCAATGCTCCTTACCTGCACGAGCTTAAACTGCACACAGCACAATGCTCCTCGTCTGCATGAGCCTAAACTGCACACGGTACAACGCTCCTTGTTCGCACGAACTTAAAAGGCGACACTCAACGGTCCTTGTTCGCACGAGCTTCAAAAGTGACACTCAATAATTCTCGCCTACATGAGCCTAAACTACACACGGCACAACACTCCTTGTTCGCACGAGCTTAAAATGCGGCACTCAACACTTCTTGTTCGCGGGAGCTTAAAAGGCAACACTCAATGCTCTTCGCCTGCATGAGCCTAAACTGCAAACGACACAAAGCTCCTCACCTGCATGAGCCTAAACTGCACATGGCACCAAGCTCATTACCTGCATAAGCCTAAATTGCACACTGCAAAATGCTCATCGCCCACAAGAGCCTAAATTACACACGGCATAAAGCTCATCCCCTACATTAGCCTAAACTGCACACAACACACTGCTCCTTATTTGCATGAGTTTAAAAGGTAGCAACAATGCTCCTTGTTCACATGAGCTTAAAAGGCAACACCCAATGCTCCTTGTTTGCATGAGCTTAAAAGGCAACACCCTAAACTTGATATACATCGAGTTATATTTCGCAAGAAGAGCAAGCGTTTTAGGGCCAATCAACGACACATAAAGCTTCAACGTCGTTCCCTTATCTTGCGAATCACCGTCCTTCACAAGAATGGTGATAAGAACTTGAAAAATACCATGGCTGCAATAAAACAAACAAGGCAACATAAGCATAAGAGTACGGAAAAAAAAATTGCTCACTAAAGCAAAAGACATGCGAGACAAACCTCGTGAGTGTTGAAAGATGACGATGACAAAGTCACAACGACGAAGAGAAATCAGCCACAAAGCTTGAGCAGCACGGCAAAGAGGGCAGCTACAAGACAGTCATTCAAAGAATGCTACAGTAGCAAAGAAAACCAAAATGCTACGCAATCGCACTACGTAACCCTGCAGCGATTACACAAGCAGTTTCTTGCACTGCACGGGTCACCACCGAAGGAAAACTATGACCAAAAGGCACTACACAGCAAAACCCCACTACAGTCTTTTGCACAGCACCACGCGGTAAAAAGTGATGCAATACAACAAGCTCTAAGCAAGCAGCCCACAGCAGCAATAGCAAGCAACCACCGCAAGGGTGTTTTGTGACAAAAACACACACCCAATTGTCCTATAAATAAGGGTTAATTGCTTTCTAATGTTATATGGGAGAGTACATGCCAAATAGAAAAAGGAAAATCAAAAGAAGAAAGTACATTCCAACCAAAAGAAGGAAGCAAATTCCAAGCGAAAAATGGCAAGTTTCAGCCAATCTACGCAAGCAGGACATTTTTTGTGATAATTCAACTTTCCAAAGGAGTTTTGATGCAAGGCCAATTGGAGAATGAAGCTAATCGTTTGTCCAAATTTCATAATTTTCCCTAAAGCTAAACATTCCAGTTTTCAAAGTTAATCCCGTAGAAGTTGTTTTCCTGTCAGAACTGCACAGCTGTGGGAAAATGACAAGTTGAAGGCTTTCCTGATTTTTCCTAGTGTGCATATATGCTTGAAAAGATAAGAGATAAAGCTACATTTCCCATATTTTTACAGAATTTTCCAAAAGAGAAATCGACCTCAAACTTTGCATGCAAGTCAAATGACGTGTTTCCCAAACCAAGGACAAGTCTTCAAGTTTCCCAAACCAAAAGGGAAAATACCCTCTTTGTTGTGGAAAAGAAAAAAGGAAAGGAAAAAAAAGTGCAAATTCTACTTACCCAAGGACAAGCATTAAATCTTTCCAAAACCTTGAAGGAAATCTTCAAAAATTTCCAACACTTTGAAGGAAATCACCCTCATTACCAAAATTGAAAGAGGTTCCTACTTAAGGAAGGAAAAACAATTTTTTTTTTCCTACAACCACAAGGAAAAAAAATTCAAAATACACCAAATGTATTTTGTCAAAATTATGGAAAATCAATACGCACAATAAGTATGTGCCAATTTATCCATTTCCAAAATTTCTTTCAAGATCAAGCCTCTACAACCGTTGAAGAAAATTTGCATTGCATTCAAGATCAAGCATTTATGAAGAAAAGTTTCATTCAAGATCAAGCCTCTACGGCCCTTGAAGGGAAACAAAATAATTTCTTTCAAGATCAAGCCTCTACAGCCCTTGAAAAAAAAGTCATTCAAGATCAAGCATCTATGGCCCTTGAAGAAATTTTTTTTATTTGTTTTTCATTTCTTTCAAGGTCAAGCCTCTGTGGCCCTTGAAAAAGAAATTTTTATTTCATTCAAGATGAAGCATCTACGGCCCTTGAAGAAAATTTTCGTTTAATTCAAGACCAATCCTCAACGGCCCTTGAAGAAATATTACGTTCAAGAAATACGCTTCAACGGCCCTTAACGAAATTCATCATTTCAATTCAAGAAATACGCCTCTATGGTCCTTGAAGAAGCAAACTAATTCAAGATCAAGTCTCGACGACCCTTGAGTTAGAATATTCACATTATAGGACTTCAAAACATGTTTCCTACATGTGACAAGCACATGCCTACAACATGCCTTGAACTGGGGGCATTTGTAGACATGTAAATTTTGTTTCATACAAATGATGCATCATAAAGCTCCACGTGGCATATGACTCATCACAAATGAACAAGTCATCAATGACATGTGGCACAAATCAAGCAAAGGAAGCTCAAAAGCATTCCTAAAATGCCGCAAAGGGGAAGAAATCTCTTTAAAATCGTAAAGGGGCCCAAATTGCTCCCAAAACCGGAAAGAAAGCTAAAGCATCTTCACAAAACAAGCAAGAATTGAAGATTGCTCACAAAATAAACAAGAAAGCCCTATAATTTGGCCAAGAAAGGGAAAGTGGCTAAAATTAAGACACAAAACGTGCCTAAATTCTCCCGTGGACGAATCAAAACACAAGTCAAAGCCAAATCCACCCAAAGGCATGGCTTTGGAAATCTATAAATACAAGGTCCCAAGACAAGCACAAGGTCGACAATTTCTACATTCAAGGTGGACAATATCTTCATTCAAGGCCAAAATTCTCACAAAAAGAGAACCTCTACCAAATCTTTGAAGACTAATACGCTGCCAAAGCTTTCTTCGAAGAACATTCAACCAAAGCCAAAGATTTCTTTTGACCGAAGCCAAAGCATTCCTTTGAAGAATCAACAAGCACTTATGCGGAGTCCTTCAAGACTTTGTTGCAAGCTCAAAACTTGTAACGACATTCGATTCAAGATCAAGTCGCCAAGACCCTTGAATCAACAAAATCCTACATCAACATCACCTTTGTCGCAGCCCTAAAGCTGAGATGAAGACCATTAACGCATTGTTTGAAGCTCAAAACTTGAAGCAATTGTTCAACCGTTCGACCGAGATTAAGTCATCGCGACCTTTGTATCAACAACCTATGCATCTACATCAAATTTGAAGACTGAATCAAAGGAAAGTTGTAAACAGAGATTGTAACCCAACAAATTGATCAATACAAATCTACTTTGTACACGTGTTCTTATTTCATTCAATATAGAATTTTCGTGTTTACAGTTGTATATACAAAATTCGTGAAATCTATTCATTTCACACCTAAGCTCTTGTAATCGATGAACCTCAGCATACTCCTGGTTCGTGAAATCTATTCATTTCACACTTATTCATATCTTGATTTTTTTTTTTTTTTTTTATATTGTGCATGTTGTCTGAATAAACAAAAACGAGTTTCTAAAAAGGGTGCTCATTTCACACTTTCGTGTTTAGAAAGTTAGGTTGATATAATATTTGTTCTAAAACGAGTTTCTAAAAAGGGTGCTCATTTACTTATTTTATTGTATTTCAACAATTCTTCACTTATTAATAAATTTCGGGTAAATTACACTGTACCCCCTCAGGTTTGGGGTCTATTACAATCGCATACAACATCTTCAAAACATTTCACTTTCATACCTCACCTACTATTTTATTTCAATATAGTACCTCTGTTACATTTTTCATCCATTGATCTGTTAAGAGCTGACATGGCTACCAAAATTGTGCCACGTGGCAAAAGAAATAATTTTTTATTCATTTAAAATATTATAATAATTTACCCAATTTATTAAAATAAAAAAATAAAAACCTATTTTCTTCCCGAGCCCTTCCCCTTCCCTGCAACCCTAACTCCCCATCCCCCACCCCCACAACCCTCAAACAACCCTCATTCCTTTCTCTCTTCACTACCGACGCCCCCACAACCCCCTCATGCCATCGTGAACTTGTCGGCAACCCATCTTCCCCGACCTTCATCCCCTCCCTCTCCTCCCTCCAAGCTCTACGACTCCTACTAGATCTCCCCCTCCCGATTCATTCTCTGCATGCTTTATGACCCCATGATCCATGAACTCGTCTGGATGTGCGACATCATGAATTCGTGCAATACCAGCCCACATCTTTTTCTCCCCAGCTTCTTCTCCGGTAACTCCACAACGTCTGCAAGCTTCCCAATGCGGATTTTAAAAACCCCGCACCAGAATAAAACCCAGATCTCAAAACCAATAAAATGACCGAATAATTGCAGATGAGGAAGGGGAAAACCATTAACCAATTTGAGCTTTGCACATGATCTTGGGTCTTCGAGCGTCTTCTCCAAAAAAACAATTTGAGCTCAGCGACGGTAGAAAAGCCAGATGGCGACCAGACGAGGCTTTTTTATCTTTCTCGCTCAATCCCTACCCTCTCTAATTAGATGATGAAGCCGACACCACTTCCTCGTGCTCTTCAATTCTCAAAATTCACGGCTCGCCTCCAATTTTGGCCTCGCCGTCGTGCACTGCTTTTCGGCAATCCCCCATGCCTATACGTTGGAGTGGAACAAGCCGATGTCGTCGTCAAAGGTCAGCGATGGGCACAAACCACCATGGACGAATACTCCAAGCCCTCAATTCTTATCTGCGGTCGAGGAAAGTGACAGAGAGGTAGAAGTTGAGGTTTTGGTGGTGAAGGGAGGGGACGAAGGTCGGGGAAGTGAAAAGGGAGGAAAGGGAGAAGGTGGGGGGTTTACGGGGGAGGTGAAGATGGGGTGGGGGGTTGCGGGGGAGATGAAGATGGTGGAGGAGGGGAAGTTGGGTTCTGGGTTGGGTTTTTTTTTTTTTTTTTAATAAATAAGGTAAATTATTATAATATTTTTAATGAATAAAAAATTATTTTTTTGCCATATGGCACACATTTAGCGGCCACGTCAACACAAATGCCGCCACGTCAGCTCTTAACGGATCAATGGATGGAAATTGTAATGGAGGGAAATAAAATAGTAGGTGAGGTATGAAAGTGAAATGTTTTGAAGATGTTGTATGCAATTGTAATAGACCTCAAATCTGAGGGGGTACAGTGTAATTTATCCATAAATTTCATAATCATATTACTTTCTCATTATCATATAAAACTAAAAAAGTTTTCGCTTTTTCGTTGCAAAAATTACTCGATAGTGAAGTAATATTATGGCACATAACAAGTAGTTTGTAATAGTTCCAATTTAAATAATTTATCTCCCATTCCGTTATTTTTAACATACTACATAAATACCAAAATTTGAAACTCTCGTATTTACTATCCCATAGCAATTCAGTATGTTGCTTATTTAGTTTTAAAGGCAAATACGTTTTTTTATTTTTAGAATGACTCGTACTTTCACCTTATTCCTTATAAGTATTGAACCACATGCCTTAAACTTCAACTCCATCAAATACATCATTCTCTGAGAAAATTAAAAGTTACTCATTCTTCGAAGCATGGCCAGAATAAACGTCTTTCCAATTGTGGTAGTTTTGTTTTTGGTGAGTAACACATTTCTGATGTTAGAGGCAATAGATGAGAAGGCTTTAGCTGAGTGCAAAAAACATTTCTCCATAAAGTATGCACACGATGCATACAACTACATTTTTCACAGACAACCGATTAGTGACAAAAGTTGTCGAGCTATTGTGGTGGTGGGAAAAAAATGTCATGATATTTTTTTGAACTGGACTCTTGGGGGGAGCATTGGAATAAGAAGATCTAAGGCTTTGGCAAGGGGTAAACAACTTTGGAATCATTGTGTTCTAACTACCGTCGCACCTGCTTCTTCTTCCTATTAGAAGATGAACTATATTGCTCCCTAGCTAAATATGTGTTGAATATTTCATGCTATTAAATAAAATTTCAAGTCATTTTCTTTTATGGATTAAATTGACTTCACCTTATTACTTTAACTTCTAAGGCATTGATATTTTTGTTGGTAGAATGAACATTAGTAAATATTAAAACAACTTCGTCGCCGATTTTGAAAAAGTCGAGCAATTTTACCCCAATTAGATCAACTTATACTTTTTAAACCCTTATCCATGTTTTATATTCCGTTATTGTAACAACAATCCCTACTGAGAGGTTAGGAAGATTAATAATGTCACCCAAACACCAATCTTAAATCCGAGAACAAAAGAAATTGTTCATAAAGTAAACCAAAATGTACCAGGGGGTTCGGCTAATGTGGCCTTTCATGTGAAATTTGGGTTTTCACAATGTGTTAGGTGGAGCAAAATTAGTCTCACGAATTAATAGGAATGATACTCCTCAATAACATTGGTAGAGGCATAGACATATGCATATCAATGATCTATTCTATCAAAACGAAAGTAGATTCTTCAGGGTTGAGGTTTAGGAATACTATCCTTTATTCATAAAGTTTTTAGATCTTAAGTACTAGGGATCACGCATCTAACTGTGATGGCAAGCCCTGATTTTACCATATGTTGTAAAACAAACTCGAAATTGGGATATGAGCGAGACAGACCCAGACTTGGTTTTGAAAGGTTCCAGCCGAAGTTGGAGGGGTCTTTTTGGTACGTCTCTGCCGAAGCAGGGCAAATATTTTGGTGGGCCCCAGCAGAGATTAGGTATCACAATTCAGTAGACTGTAGCTGAAGTTAAGTTTATAGCGTTTGGTACCTCCCAATCGATCACTTTGGTACATTTCTCTCACAGGTGTGAAGTAATTAGATACAAATATTTGGTAAACTTCTGGTCTCTATATTGCTGCTTCAGGAGCAATTTAGAGACATGGAAGGGCGAGAAAGATTTTCTTTCAGTCGAAATTTGATCGAATATAAACTTCAGAATTGTACCTAATCTTGGACGTAAAAGTTTCAATCATGTCTTGCTTCAGCCAAGGGATCATCTTTGCATGATTGAAATGGTCTGTAAGAGTGAGTCAAAGTGCCATGAAATCCTCATTGAGTAAGGCACTTCCATTTGATCTGCTTTAGGAATAAATCTTCGAATCAAGATCATGGCGAAGGCTTATTCAGCTCTTACACACCATAATTGGCTATAATTATTTTGCAACTAGTCATAGTCAACTGAAGTGTCACGTCTTGTATCCACATAAAGTAGTTTATGTTCGAAACTTCCAAATCAGCGAAGTCGAACTTGTTACGGTTCGACAATTCACGAAAGGTGAAAACAAGAATGTGATTGGTCCTTTAGGAAATAAAATCTCCATGAGCTTCATGGTTAGAACTTTCTAGTTCTAAGATATGGTTTGTTTTAAACGGATTTGGGTATGGAGAACTTCGAGTCTCAACATAACTGTTGCGTGTTAAGAAATTTCAAGTTTCTATGAAACTTTTCTGAAACTTCAGGTTTGGAATTATGAACTTCTAGTTCACAGTACTTGCAAACCAACGCAATATATACAAGACAAAATATATAACTCAACTGAAAACAAATATAATAGTAGTGGGTAGCTTCGGGACCCTTTATATGAAAGTATATGGAAACGACCCTAAGTGTTGGAGCTTCAGGTCCAATAAATTATTAATTTAATTGACTGCGCTGTGGGCCAACGATTAGAAAATATAGCCTAAAATGAGGCTACGCCGTAGACGTCCTACTAATTTGGTATGGGCTAGAAACAGAACGGGCCAAGAAAATAATTTGGCTGGGCTGAGAAAAATGACAGTGGCAGCCCAACAAGGAATTGTTGGCTCCTGTTAAAAGTCAAGACTTTGCAGCCACTGGGCTGCTGTGTGCTCGAAAGGCTGCTGCAGGCAGCCCATTAGAGCATCTGCAAGCATCATGTGGCAGTGAAGGAAGAGCCGAGGGAAACGGGCCCATGAACAAGCAGGCTTGGGAAGGAGAGGTGGGCCGAGGAAGGAAAAAGCCCAATCTGGGCTGGGCTTCAGGAGCTTCGGTAGCAAATGGCCGAATGTAAGAAGATACGGCCACCGTCTGCCAAATTGCAGTGTACCGGTGATGGCGGCTCCCAGATGCAAAATAGAAAAGAGGTGGTGAGGGGGCCCAAAACCCGATAAGATTCACAGGGGAATCTTAACGAATCGTCGGGAATTGTTTGGGAAATCTTCGAAACGATTTTCTTGTGACTGCCCACCGGAAAACATGGTGGATTCAAGCGTTGCAAACGCATGGTTTGACAGCCGGGGATGGGGGGGTGAGAGCACAGAGTTGAGATGGATGCTATAAACGGCGTCGCTCGAACTGCGAGCGCTCTGGATATCGAGGCAGGAACAGCTTGGCTCCTTGGGAGCTCGGCTAGTGCGGCTCAGCCGTAGTTTCCCCTTTTTTTTCCTTTTTTTTTTTTCTCAGATTTTTAGGGTTTACAAAACCCTAGTCCATGCTTCAATTTTTTTCTTTTTTCGTTTATTCACACATATTCAATTCACATAATTGTAATATTATGAATATAATGTATAAATAATTTTTGCATTGCATGGTGAATATTATGAATGGCTATGTAGGAGTTCTTTCTTCAAATTTCGGCTTTCAATCTTCAAAGCTTGTATCACGTTCACACAAGAAAAAAAAATTGAATCAACAAAAGTATATAAATCCAATAAAATAAAAAATTAATCAACTAAGAATAATTGAAACGTAATACTCCCCTAATTGAAGACGAATAAATTCTCTTTAGCATAGCGTTAAGAGCTTGTTGATAACATGTTGTGGCCCATATTTAATTGAGGGATGTGGCATGGAGAGAAAGAGAGTGGAGAATAGGCTTGAGGAATTGTGTGTTATTCTCCAGCCTTTGTGCCTTTATTTATAGTAATAAGAAGGAAAGAAATTTGCCCTCCAAATAATACAAAGTCTATTAGGAAATATCTTTTAGATCTCAAATTATTCCTAATCTATCTCTACTTAGGATTTATACAATCACAATATGTATTAGAACGTATGTCACAACAACTATGCTGCCAATTGATCCTACTTTTAATTGACATTTTCCTTTATTTTGCCAGTATAAGCATACAAAGTATTAAAGACAATCACAGTTCCTAAAGGTTCCTTTTCGGATAGTCAATGTCTATTTGACTATTTAAACGACTTGGAACTTTGTTTAAGGACTAAGTGACAATGGAAGACAAGTCTCCTTACCTTAATCTCGTTGAGGACATTTCTTCTATACCTTAAATCCTATGGAGTCATTCAATATATTATCTCTATGATATAAAGCCAAAACTTATGACTTAATTAACCTTCCCCTCTTATTAATTAATTAAAATGGAGTTGTTACATAATATCCAATATTACAAAAGGATAATGCTATTCACACACCATTTTTTACCTCCTACGCACCCTTGTTAATTTTAGTCTCTTGATCTTCTTTAATTCATTCGATCTAACAGCCAAAAATTAAGAGGGATGTATGAGAGGTAAAAATGGGTGTGTGCATAGCACCACCCATTACAAAATTAGCATTTAAGGCATAACTCCAACAACATATCCATCATGCCGGGTTATATCGAAGCAAGTTTATACTAATACATAAACATTATGCTAAAATATTCTTCACTAGATATGATTAAGTAGGCAAATGCCATATAACGGGCCTTGTTGAGTGGTTGTGGTATCAACAAATACAAAAGTCATCCGACCTATGTGGAATTGAAGCCTGTAGAGATTTTGAACTGCTTGGGAGTACCAAAATCTAAACCTACAATCTTTAATCTCACGTGGGAAGGCTGTGAGATTAGAAGTTCCTACCCTCTTTACAAACCGACGAAAACACTTAAAACCTAACCAGATTCAAAACTCAGCGTTGCCTAGATCTATGCTGGAATAACCTTGCCCTTTAAAGCTCGTGCATGAAATTAAGGGAGAAAACAAAGAGAAGCATAATAAAATATAGAGCTTTGTTGTGAGATTTGATGCAGGAAAGAGAAGGCTTTGGGCATAGTGGTTTATCTAGCTTTCACGAAGCTATTGACTCTCCAAAGTATTACTCCAAAGAGATATGATGTAGCTACAACAATGAAAAATAGAAGGGAAGACTTGACAAAACAAGAAGAGACGAGAAGACCAAGGGATTCCTTAACTAGGGTTTTGAAGAGTTCCTACGTCTATGAATTGAGACCATCGATACACTTGAGAGGTAAAGCACAACAAGTAGAGCGAGCTATATCTAAGTGCTGGAAAACCGTAACCCTCAAGCTTAACCTCCCTCCCCTTGATCATTGCCTCAAGTCCCTTTTCACCTTCATTTGCCATCTTCACTAGAAGCCTTAACCTCCTTTATTCCATAACTATCCCAAAATACCAGCAACCATGGATGCTCATCTTTCTCACACCAAATTTGTGGGGTTTATATTTGACGAGGCATTCTGTACCTGGCTACACACCGCAAATTACTGAGGCAAGCCATAATTTATTGTTACCATTACTCATTCATTACTATTTGGAGTTGTTGATTTAAATGAAATATGGGAAATTTTATTTGAACCCATGTAACCTTTCTCTACACCCAACTTATTATCTATACCCATATTAATTTTTATTAAAGAATTAATATCTCTTTAAACCCAGAGTTATTACCCAAACTATCCTCCCAAACCCAGTTCAAAATGTAAAATGATCTTTACACCAATTTATAGCATTTCCCATGGCTGCAAATGCAACCTCCTCATGTTTCCACGGTCGCCATCCCCGACACATACCCATGGTCTCTCTCTCTCTCTCTCTCTCTCTCTCTCTCTCTCTCTCTTTCATCACCAACACGAAGTAGTTACAGTAGTTGTTCATCAAATTCAAGTTGTTAAGTGTTTGATGCTTCGGGGATGTTCAGTCTGCAGACGGAGTTTTCAAGAAATGGGTTGTGTAATGTCATGAAGAATGAGCATGCAAGACCAAGATGGCGGCCAAGAGGTCCAACAATACCAATGGTTGTTGGGAGCAGTAATGATAAAGCTCAAGTGGGTGTTTCAGTTGGGGGGTGGAGCGGCTTTATCTTGGAATGGACTTGGGTACCTTTGGAGCAAGGTTTGCACTGATCGACATGCAAGGGACTATTCATGCTGAATGAAAGAGAGAGTACCCTTTGTTTTTTTTGCTTTGAAAAGTTCCACAAACACCAACTTTTCAATTATGTGTTATACGATGCTTGAAGAAATCTCACCTCAGCAGCCTCAAGGTGCACTGAAAGCTTGCAGTTGGAAACTAACATTTTTCTTTCACCTTGTCTGGTTGCAACTCCTTATCAACAGCTAATGTTGCATAGACAATAGAAGCACTTTCTTCGGACTGAAATAAAA
Organism: Pyrus communis; assembly: GCF_041283825.1. NCBI lineage: Eukaryota > Viridiplantae > Streptophyta > Magnoliopsida > Rosales > Rosaceae > Pyrus > Pyrus communis. The sequence goes on along the minus strand of NC_142576.1, from coordinate 20,161,655 downwards.
AAAATAAAAAAAAACTTGTTTTTCTCTATAAAAATTATAGGGTTTTAGCCGAAATCAACATAAGATAAACAAGAAGTCATGATGGAATTTAATTATAATGTGTGGGTTTATTGATAAATTTTAGTTTTATTATTAATTTCATCTTGTACTTAATGGTAATTATGCAATAGGGTAAAAAAGACAATTAACATTTAAAATTTTAAATTAGGGGTAGAAAGAGATTATATGAGTTTAAATCAAATTTCCCTTTATACAATCATACTTTTATATAATCGATTTTCCAAATTTTTTAACAATTATAAGTCAAATATACTTTAGACAAAATAATGTCAATGAGTTCAAAGTTAGGAAATTGAGTAATTCTAGGTATATTAATTTTTTAAATCTAACTTGTAAACCATACGATCTACCATATAATTTATAAAATTTACCTTAGCATAAAAAAGTTGGTGTACTAGCATTGGGAGGTAGATTGTCTGTCCTCTTATTACCGTGCCCTTCTCATCCCCTTATATTTATACAACCACGGTTAAAACATGTCAACATTTTATATTAATTTTTTAATAAAAATAATAAGATAAAAAATAATAGGAATATAAAATGTTAACCGCACAAATAAAATGGGATAAGAAGGCACGGCAACAGGAGGCAGACATTCCGCCTCCTTCGCATTGCAGGGCTGAAATGCAATTTTCCCAATAAAAGAACAAAAGAACAGAACAGGCAAACAGTTGCGAACCTTGGACTGGACAGAGGCTGTCATCACTCAGCAAAACACCAACGAGAAAGGGAAGGGCTGAAGCTTTTGTTGGCTGCCCGAGTTCGATCCAAAGCCTCGATCTTTAGCCAAATCTAAACCCATTGAGCCATAAAACCTTGATCTTTCACTGCCGATAAACTCGCTGACGAGTTTTGGTCATAACCCAGAAGAGCAAAAAGCAATGCTGGTAAGGAATTCTTCGCCCTGAAATTAAATTAAATGAATTACTTGTATAGTTTTTGTTTGTATTTTTTTGAATTTTTTGTAATATACAATGACAACAAACATTCTTCTTATTAAAAAAAAAAAAAAAAAAAAAAGGAATTTTAACAATTCTTGTTTTAAAAAATGCACATTTTAAAATTTAAAACAAAAATAAGGTATTTTTTTTGGCAGTGAATTAGAACCCTCCAATTCCATATAATCCAATATTCCATAAGATTTTGTCAGTCTGTTGGGAAAATTGTTGTTTCATCAGGGAAGCACTTTCTGACTTGCATTAGCCTCCTCAATTGGAGAAGCTACACACTGAATAGTAATGTGATACCAAGAACTTCAATCCTTGTTAAATCAAGTCACTAACTTTTGGAGGAAAAGAGCAGTTTGGGCCAGTAAGGATAGGATATATGTAAACTTTATTGGGGATAGCCATGATCGAAGGAGAATTCAATATGTAAATGATATTACCAGATTTAACTTGCCACATTGTCCCACCTGTATACAGTTTTCGCCCTGCAAAGAATGCTTGTCCATGCCCAAGAAGCTCTATAACCCTGTGTTTAGAGTTAGGGCCTACTTCATAATGCTTTCTCTGGCACAGGAAGAGCCTATTTCATAGAGCTTCCCTGCATATGTGATACCGCATGTATTCCTCGATTTACTGTTATATTGAGCCATTCTTATAAAGATTCACCCCTTAAAAACCTGTTAAGCATGAAAGGACTTTTGAACCAATTTACCAAATTGATAGGGGGTAGGGGATGCCTGCTTAACAAAAGAACTCCGAACAGAATCCATAGAAAATGAAAAAGCTTTCCAAAATCTTCATCTCTTTTGCTCTTCACGCTGCCATTCCTGAGCATTTAATACCGCCACAACTGCATATTATCCAAGCACTTGTTCAGTTAGTAGCTGTAAAAATAACGTCAGTTTAATGAAGGAAACAGGGTGTCAACCAACTTCTTAATTTTCCCAAGACAAGGTATAAAATTATAAAAAGTGCACATTTATTTTCCAGATCTTACTATTATTATAGCAGCATTTTTTCTTGTTTGCTTCCATAAATTTCAAAGTTCGGTTTGGTTTTCTAATTGTTGTCATAGTTGTGTTGGTTTTGTATTTCTTAAATCAATCTAATAATTTAAGAGAATGACAACAGAGAAGTGTTCAGTTTAGTTTTCTAATTGTTGTCATAGTTGTTTTGGTTATTCTATTTCTTAAATCAATCTAGTAATTTAAGAGAATGACAACAGAGAGAAGATTACGTGGTAATACTCTGACCTTTTCCTTTTATCTTTTGTTTTTAGCATGATTCAAAGTGTGATTACAACTCGAGAAAGAGAAAAGAAAATAAGTACGACTCCAACTTGGCAGACCGAATCAGTGAGTTGACAGATGAACTTCTTGTTAGTTTACTGACCCTCTTGCCGCTAAAGGAAGCAGCACCTACCAGTATCCTTTCTAAGCGATGGCAGTATGTGTGGCGGTATGTGTTGGCATCTACAAGGACTCTTAACTTTGATGCTGGGAAAACATTATGCAGTTTGATTGACCTCAATCGAGAAGAATGAGAACAGAAAATCTGTAAGTATGTTGATTGGGTGAATAGTGTGGTGGAGCAGCATACTTGGCCAAATGTTGAACAATTCAGAGTTGCTTTTGGTTTAGATGATAGGTTTTCAAATTCCATTAATAAATGGATTCAATTTGCAATTTAATAAAATTCACCTCATACCAAAAAAAAAAGTATATGTGAAAATAACTAAGCACCAGAACAAATAAGACAGTAGTTGGTAGGACATGAAAAGATAGGAAATATATCTATACTGTATAGAAATATCAGAAGTTTCATGTGCATAATGTTAGGACTTTTTAAAGCCTAATGATACGTAAGTTAATGACAGTGGATAGCGATAAAAGAAATTTTAAGGTCGGGCACCCAGACCATGTGTCTATGCGGACCTTAAACATAAAACACACCACATACTCTACTCTCCTGATTTGTCATGCCAACTCTACTCCACTTCGATCCCACCATCCCTCTCACTCCAACTTTAATCCAATTTCCCTACACAAGAACTTCACGAGCGATAGACCGCCTTAGTATGACTAGTACAATATTGACAGAAAGCTTTCATGATATTTTTTTTATATTGTTGTTTTTTTCGATTTCGAGACAATGAATATTGAGGTATAGAATCTCTTTTGGATGTTTGATTTTACATTTAAACTTTCGATTTTTGGTCTATTAACATGTGCTACCCACGACAGAAAACGATTATCATGGGTTAGCCAACTAGTATCCATTAAGGGATGGCAAGGGCAAAGGCTAAAACATGTCCTCCTGTAAAGTCTAGTCTTAAGTGTTTGGCTTTCTTTGTCAAATATTGTATTTGTGTACCACATGCTCAATTTAGTTTTAGACTACATTCTCTGATTATGGGCTGCTACTATTATGCTGTTGGGATTAAACGTTCAAGGATGTGGCTCACTTCACTTCAAAATGTTTGGTCATGCATGTGCATTTCACGTCTATATTCTTAGTGCATTCTGTTTAGTGTTGTTGTCTAGTCAGAATTGCTCACTGCTTTCTAGCTGGCTAGGCATGCAAATTAAGAGTTGCCCACATAGGCTTCCTGACAGCTTTCTGCTGATGGTCAGATCTCAGCCCTTAATCTTTTCTGATCGGTTTGTAATACGACAAGTGTCCTTAGTAGGTGAAAAACAAACTAATGCTTTTGGAGGTTAAATATCCCCCAACTAGGGTTCTTTGTTTTTGGAGGTTCAGAATTTATTTTAGAGAGAGTGTGCCTTCAAAGCTTTGAGTTTGCCTCTTCTTCATTTATGGAACCCTAGCTGCAAAACCAACTTTATGCATTAAATGCCCAATCATTGTATATTACGGTTGTATAGTTATAAGGTTTTGCATTAAGTTCTTGGTCTGGTTTTAAGTTTAAATCCATTTTTAGACCAAGCTTTTGGATTCAAGTTAGATTATTCCTTCAACTGTTTGACTGGAGAATCTGACTAGTCGTTTAAATCCAAATTTTATATGCATATCATAACATCATATCATTTCGTGATTTGAGTTGATATCGGTGCCACAAGGTGAAGAGCTCAGGATGAGCTGCCACTCAGTGAAGACCGAAGAAGTTCATCTCGTGTAAAGCAATGTTGCACAAAGTTAAAGCTGCTCCATAGATAAGGATCTAAGAATTGAGCTTGTGTGGTCTTTGTATATACCTTTGTTTACACTAGTGGATTGAACTCAGTGGTGAGCACTGGTTTTCTAACCTAAATGAGGGTTTTTCCGGCCAAAAACATCTCATGCAATTTATCGCTTTTCAAGTTTATTTATCTTACTCTTCGCTTGTGATATATGTTCATCATTATTGGCAAATAGGTAAGTCCATGCAACTAAGATTGTTAGAGTTATAATGTGCACTGAACTAGATCTTGGTTAACTAGAAACACTTCAGTAAACTGAGCCTTGAATTGACTATTTCTACTGTTAGAGTAAATTAACATATCTGATCTTAGTTGATGAGTGTTGATGACTAGTCAGACAAGCACGTATATAGATTTTAAATTGTAGGTTATTCCACCTGGTACCAATTTCACCTCCAACCCAAAAAAAAAAACCCTTCCAACTGGCCAAATGGAATAAGGCAAGTGGTGGGCCAACACGAACTCATCCAAAAGTCTGAACAAGATATGCCCAACCTTGTGCCAGAGGGCAAGCTAATGCCAGCTGCCTTTTTTTTTTTTTTTTTTTTTTGTCGTACACATGTAATACACGTTGGACAAATGGCTAGTGGTTGATAGCAACTGCATGGGTGGGCCCCACTGCAGCAAACCAATAATAGAGCCCAAAGGCTCCATGACATGGCTCGATGTGAGTCGTTGGATTTCCAACGGCTAGATGATCTCAACCATCAGATTTCCAACGAAAAAAAATAGAAAATGTTGTTGTTGGGACACGTGGCACATTTTGGTGTGTCCGACTTTATATCCGTTTGAAAATCAACTACCAAGATTAATCGAATGGTAAATAAGGGGAAAAAATTAGGAATTTTTTTCATATTGTTATTCTATAAATACCCAACCATCTTCTTCATTTCCCCATCACGACTCAATAAATTCGAAACTAATTTATTCCTCCATCTACCTCTTCGTGCAAATATATTGTTGCATTAAAATGACATAGATACTAACATATAGATACTTTAGGTTGCTGATAGGATTAAAAGCACACCACAAAGTAGCACACAAATGTCCTATTGATTTTCCTTATTAACACTAATATTTGTCAATTGTAGCATATGAAAATAAGGATCTTTCCCGCAGAAGATTGTTTTATCAAACTACTTAAAATGTCACAAAAACTGGGCAGCTATCCCTACTGGCCAGCCACCAAAAAATAATTAATAGACCGACTTATACTTATCTAAAGTCTACGAAATTTTATACGCATACACTAGACACACAGAGCTACACTCACACAAATTTTTGGGATTTTTTGAGTTGATTTGCTATTTAAATTAAATCGAACAAAAACAGGACAAAAATAGATTTTAAGTAGTTCACAAATTAAGAAAACGAGTTAGGGGAATTGCTATCCACCACCAAATAATCATACAAACATGTTATGTTTTATTCAAATTCCTTTTATTTCTGGATGAAGATGCTCAAGTTGGCTCAATGTTAGAACTCAACCTATTACTCTTTCTTATGTGGTATGTTAAGAGAATGGCGTTTTCAACTTAACTTAGTCCCTAACATGCAATCAAGAATGGCGTGTTCATAGATTTAACAACTAGAAATCATTAAGAACAAAAAAAGTTTAAGTCATCACAAGGCATCGTAAGTACTATCGTTGTCTTACTTATCCTAGAAATTGGTTCACATGTTAATTGCAATTAACAAGTACTACTCTAGAACATATGTAGGTCCTCATTCGACAAGTGCAGGCACACACATATTCATAGCATTAGAATCCTAGGTATGCTTACTAAGTATGCATCCGTAGAAAACACATTAAGAATTCATCAATGAGACAAGTAGTGAATCAATTTTCATCCGTTCATAAAAGTAATTTAAACGAAATGTCATAACAAACTTGCAATAATATTCGGGGCTTCAAACAGCCCCTAACTACTAAAAATTTAGTTACACAATCCTTAAGTTAAAACAAAAGATAGACATGAGTTTGAGAAAATAGAACCGAAAGAAATTGACTAAGGCTCTCCTCTTTCCTTCCTTCCCCAACGCTATTTTTAAACCAATTCTTGCTGCATCATTTTCTTCTCCTTAACTCACCCACTAATAGCCATTTAGTGATGACAATAAGTGAGAGGAAATGGTAAAACAATTGTAACTCCTTGGGTAGCCTTTATGCCAATTACTCCCTCTTAATCCTCATCTTTAATTCCATTTCCTGTCAGCTGGTTTGTTCTTGATTGCATCAGTTTTGGCTGCTAGATTTATTGGATTTATTGCTTTCAATGCTTTCTTGTCAGTTACACACTGCTCAGCCTCTTGGGAACCTTTCAGTGTTAAAACGCCCATAACTTTTTCTAGAAAAATGATATTAACAATCCGCGAAATGTTCCAGAAAATAGACATCCGTAGCTTTCCAAGCATATAAGGGTCATTCTCTAATTCATTCTGAGATGTCCGCAACTTGCTTCCAAAGTCAGCTGACCTGCACAGGCAGTTTTGACGAATTTGTTACTTAAAATCCCACTTGTGCTATTTTTCTTTTCTTTGCTTGACAAATCCTACAAAACACAAAAACAAAGTAAATAACTCAAAAATATAAGGAACTAACTAAGAAAAGACAAGTGAATTTGATATAAAATATGTATAAATATAAGCTTATCAAATACCCCCACACTTAGCTTTTGCTAGTCCTCGAGCAAAACAAAGAAAACATGAAAAAGTAGCAACATGAAAAACATTAGCTCCCCACTATGTGACCCTCATAGAATTTCATTCAAGAAAACAAATCATCAAGAGCCTTAGCTAGCACCAAACAAGCTAATCCAAGCTCATCTTCCTTATTCAAATGTTAACATCAACCTTTTAATCATCCTTGAAGTGTAGTGTGTGTAATAGCCATGCTAATTTTATTTCAAGTTTTGTTTTAAAACACCACATGCAAACTAGTGACCTTCTCATGGGACATACACTCAATCACATATATGTTTAGTTTAACATGTTTCGCTCAAATAATCAAATGTGAAAGATCTACCATAAGCTTGCATGAAGATCACATCTCCACAATCATAATTGCAAAACTTAAATCAAGAGGACTTTTGTTGGTTGTAATGAGGCTTAGGGAGAGGATTATAGAAATGAAAGGATAGGTAAACACAAGTTCCAAGCTACATTGTAAGCAATTCTCTTGTTGAGATTTATAAGAGCTCAACCTCTCCAACCACTCTACTAATACCTTCAACCACATCCCTAAACTAAAACTTAAAGACCTTTCTTTGTATACAATTTTTCTTTTTCTTCTCTTTTTTTTTTTTTCTTTCTTCTTCTTCTTCTTCTTTTTTTTTTTTTTTTTTTTTTTATAATGGAACCAATTTTGCACATAACTAAATACAAACATGAAATACCCCCACACTTATTCTTTTGCCAAACTCCTTCAAAGTAATTCACAAACATTTCTCATAAGACAATCTCACATTGCTCACTAGTTAGCTTGGAAAGGGTAAGGAAAAATGTTTAAGGTATAAGGGTAGACATATATGGTGATAAAAAATAAAAGGTTCAACATATACGGCTCAAATTGGCAATCTAATGATATCATTTTTCTTTAGGAAACATGCTTATTTGGGCTATGGTGATAAACCTAATGCCTCTATCCTTTTCAAGTTCATGCAATCAATGACAAACATTTCGAAAGATCATTACGCAAGTTCTAGAGATGTAAGTCACATAAGTTCATCACACATGAAAGAATATGAGTGTATGAAAAATGCACACACATTCAATAGGCTCAAAAACTCACATAGGCTGTATATGGTCACTATATTCATATACGAAACTTTATTTCATGCTATAGTTTCACATCAACAAGGCTATGTGCATTTGGTTTTTCAAAGATGATTAAACATGTATAAGGCTAACAAGAGAATAAGGAATTTCACACAACACATGCTTACTAAGTTCTTGATCACCGTGATTCAAATTCAATCCAATTATATCATTGGGTCAGGAAACTAACAAAAATCTAATTCAAAACAATAAATAAAACAAGACAATATTTTTGGATTTTCAAATCTTCCGGATTTTCTCTTTTTTGGGGTTTTTTTTCTTCTTGTTTTAGGGTAAACAAAACTAATTAAGAAAATAACAAGGAAACAACTTAAACTAGTTCTTAGTCAAGGGGACGAAAATTTTCAATTTGGTCATTTTTTCAATCCGTACCCCCAAACTTAAACTGGACATTGTCCCCAATGTCAGAAAACACAATAATGCATAAAATAAAAATAAAATAAAATAGTAAGAAACAAAATAAAGCATTTGGACTAAAAACTTCCCCAATTTGTAGTAAAAGCAAACGATGACCCCCAAACTTCAATTCTGCAATCAACTCCAAGGGTGGACATAACCAAATGTTCCTCCACATTATGTTCCGCAAAAGACTCGTAATATGGGTTGAGTATATGCCCATTCACTTTTAACACATTTCCGGTCTTCGTAGGAAGCTAGGTCAATGCTCTTGAACCTTTGAGTATGCATATACTACAAAGAGTACCTGAAATAAAAACAAAAACAAAAACACTAATTAGACAAGAAAAGAAAACAATAGAAAAATGAGTAATTAAACATAACAATCCCCGACGACACGGCGCCAAAAATTTGATAGGATTAAAAGAACACCACAAAGTAGCACACAGATGTCCTATTGATTTTCCTTATTAACACTAATATTTCTCAATTGTAGCATATGAAAATAAGGATATTTCTCACGGAAAATTGTTTTATGTAACTACTTAAAATGTCACAAAAACTGGGATGTTGTCCCTACTGGCCAGCCACCAAAAAATAATTAATAGACCGACTTATACTTATCTAAAGTCTACAAAATTTTATATGCAGACACTAGACACACAGAGCTACACTCACACAAATTTTTGGGATTTTTTGAGTTGATTTGCTATTTAAATTAAATCGAACAAAAACAGGACAAAAACAGATTTTAAGTAGTTCACAAATTAAGAAAAAAGAGTTGGGGGAATTGCTATCCACCACCAAATAATCATACAAACATGTTATGTTTCATTCAAATTCCTTTTATTTCTAGATGAAGATGCTCAAGTTGGCTCATTGTTAGAACTCAACCTATTACTCTTTCTTATGTGGTATGTTAAGAGAATGGTGTTTTCAACTTAACTTAGTCCCTAACATGCAATTAAGAATGGCGTGTTCATAGATTTAACAACTAGAAATCATTAAGAACGAAAAGAGTTTGAGTCATCACAAGGCATCGTAAGTACTGGCGTTGTCTTACTTATCCTAGAAATTGGTTCACATGTTAATTGCAATTAACAAGTACTACTCTAGAACATATGTAGGTCCTCATTCGACAAAGGCAAGCACACACATCTTCATAGCATTAGAATCCTAGATATGCTTACTAAGTATGCATCCGTAGAAAACACATAAAGAATTTATCAATGAGACAAGTAGTGAATCAATTTTTATCTGTTCATAAAAGTAATTCAAATGAAATGTCATAACAAACTTGCAATCATATTCGGGGCTTCAAACAGCCCCTAACTACTAAAAATTTAGTTACACAATCCTTAAGTTAAAACAAAAGATAGACATGAGTTTGAGAAAATAGAACCGAAAGAAATCGACTAAGGCTCTCCTCTTTCCTTCCTTCCCCAACGCTACATTTAAACCAATTCTTGCTGCATCATTTTCTTCTCCTTAACTCACCCACTAATAGCCATTTAGTGATGACAATAAGTGAGAGGAAATGGTAAAACAATTGTAACTCCTTGGGTAGCCTTTATACCAATTACTCCCTCTTAATCCTCATCTTTAATTCCATTTTCTGTCAGCTGGTTTGTTCTTGATTGCATCAGTTTTGGTTGCTAGATTTATTGGATTTATTCCTTTCAATGCTTTCTTGTCAGTTACAAACTGCTCAGCCTCTTAGGAACATTTCAGTGTTAAAACGCCCATAACTTCTTCTAGAAAAATGATATTAACAATCCGCGAAATAGTCCAGAAAATAGACATCCGTAGCTTTCCAAGCATATAAGGCTCATTCTCTAATTCATTCTGAGATGTCCGCAACTTGCTTCCAAAGTCAGCTAACCTGCACAGGCAGTTTTGACGAATTTGTTACTTAAAATCCCACTTGTGCTATTTTTCTTTTCTTTGCTTGACAAATCCTACAAAACACAAAAACAAAGTAAATAACTCAAAAATATAAGGAACTAACTAAGAAAAGACAAGTGAATTTGATATAAAAAATATATATAAATATAAGCTTATCAGTTGCATATGTCTCTTTACTGCAGTCGCGAAAATTAATCATGCCTATTCTTCGATCCCCTGAATTCTCCTTCCCCTAACAACTAACTATTTAACACGCTAACTCTTTCGTTCTATTCAAGCCTACACGAACTTATAACAGACTTCCATCCCAATTCTTCTTCAAGCCCATTTCTTCTTATATGTCCAAATCAGTTCAAGCCTAACCCAATCCATTTGAGATCTAAAAAATTCCGGATATAGGAATCATTCACATCGAACGTAAGGAGACGATTTTGTAACTATGGGAAATATAATTTTCACTCTTTTCTTCTTTTGCAAAAACTCTGCTCAATTTTTTCTCTTCATTATCCTTTGATTTATTCAATCTAAATGTCAAAAACAAACGTGAGTTTCAAGAGAAGAAAATGACCGTGTGGAGAAGAAAATGACCGTGTGGATAATACTTTCCTTGATTATTGAAAGTTTGGTTGAATGAAATCTAATTGACAATTCATTAGGGCTGGAAATCTTTCCCAACAATCCCAAACCAAACCAAAAAAAAATCTCAATCCCATACCGAAAATTCTCAAACTTATAATACCGAAATTTTCAGGATCCATACCGAACTGATCCCAAACTTTTCGGTACAAAAATCGGGATTACATATTCAATAGTTCGGGAATCCTGAACCAAACCGAAAATATATTTATTTATTTATTTATTTATTTTGGTTGGATGCATGTTGAATTTAAATATTTTGATAGTAGACTATATTAGAAGTAAAAGTATGAAATTAAGTTGTTTGAAACTTTGGAATTTCAATTTGACTTAGTATGAATGAATTGGCATCTTAATTAGTATGAAATTTCAAATTGGTATAAGGTAAAAAGCCTAAATTTCAATTGATATGAAATTGGGAAGCAAAAATTCGGGCCAAAAGCCCAAATTTTAGCCCACAACCCAAAAATATCAAATTTCATCCCAAAAGCCGAAAACCCAAAAACTTTTTGGGAATACCAAAATTTGGGTTTGAAATTAGTCTTCTTATTCCCATCCTGAAATTTTTTAGTTTGGAATTGGGATCCCACTTTTGGATCCCATACCGAACCACTCCTACAATCCAAAGTGTCTATAAGATGATCCATTTAAGAATCCATCTTTAATTTGTCCAAGGGTTGGATTTGGTTACCGTCTACAACACCTCAAGCCTCTATCAACCAAAACACATGAGCCAAAAATAATCCTGAAATTCATGAAGGCAACACGTGGACTTTCAGCCAAAAAAGAAAAAACTACCCTTATTAAATGAGTCGAGCATCCTACGCGCAACTCATCTTCCTTGTACATGCAAGCAACAGAATACGACTGCTCAAAGTTTCACTACCCGTGGAAAAAATCAAAGGTATTTAATGGTAGGATTATCTCTAAATCCTATCATTAATACACTCTCAATTGAAGACAAACCCTATCAAGTAAGTAATTCAACTCATATTTAATCAAGACAACTACCTTTAATTCCAAGATATTATTTACACAATATCTTGGGAATATTCTCACCAAATCCTACCCTAATGGCCGGCCACTCTCCCTATAAATTCCCTATTTCTCCACCAAGAATGGTACACCTTTTCTATGCAGAGAAAATCGTAAACACTCCCTCTTTTCAGAGAGACTAACTTAGGCATCGGAAATCCACTGGCCAAAACCGCGGGCACATGAGGCTTTTAGTCTTTGATCAAAGTTCCAAAACCGCGGGCGTACAGGTGCATTTTTGTTAAGACCGAAGACGGCAGAAATTTGCATCAACAACATATATAACGGCATTCATATTATACTGTAAAAATCTCATTACAGTTTAACCAAATGCCAAATTCCAAATGATCTGTTGAACAACAGACACAAAAAACCATGCCCAACCAAACTTATCTTTCTTTCCCCCTTCACAACCGAATCCGTGAAGTTTAATTTACATACAAAGCAACCAAAAATTGCAGTCATTTGTAACTCCAATGTTTAGAATGAAGATCAATGCTCCTCAAAGGTAGAGAAGTCGATAACTGCCTCGTGGGTCTTCGAGTCAAGGGACTGAAGTGATCTCACAACTTCAGACATTGATGGTCTTTTCTCCGGCATCACAGAAGTGCAACGGAGAGCGATTTCTAAAGCTCCTAGTATCTCTTGCTGGGAAGAATTTCCGATCTTGGGATCAAGAACTTGGACAGCCCCATTTGTAATGTTGACCTTTCGTCGCACCCACTTTACAATGTCAAGAGATTTAGATGGCTCTGCTTGCTCTGCTGGCCGGCCTGTCACTAGCTCCAGTAGAACAACACCAAAGCTGTAAACATCCATTTTTTCAGTTGCTTTCTTACTGTACTTGCATTCTGCAATCAACAAATAAATGTCATAAGAGAGTGACTAAATTTTTTAGTATACAAATATTTGGCAGCATGTCAGCATGTCATGAGTGTTTTCATCATATTTTGATTACTATCAACATATTTCAATGACCAAGAAAATATTCGAAGACCACAGATACGATAAATAATCTAAGAGAGATTGCAATGCAACATAAGATACAGATGATGAGTAGCTAGCAATAGTTCCAGAGAAAACAATAGTACGAGCATAAATTTGCAGCAACAAACTACATGCATAAATCATTTCAATTCGCACTTCTCTTACCTGGCGCATTGTAACAGGATAGAACAGATTCCGAAGCCATGGTTAACTGAAAGGCAGCTTCTCCCACAATTCTGTCAAGAGCAAAATCTGTGAGCTTTGGTTCAAACTCTGCGTCCAAAAGGATATTGTTTGACTTGAGATTTCTATGAAGCAAATGAGGAACATAATCCTTGTGAAGGTATGCCAGTCCTTGCGCAATGCCAATGGCAATTCTCAATCTAACACTCCACTGCAAGTTAAAATCAGGTCTGCAGATCAAATCCCCCAAGCTCCCTTTCCGTTGGAATTCATATATCAGAAATATCGAATCATCGGAATAGCAATATCCCAGAACTTTTACAATGTGCTTATGCCTGATCTTGGCCAAGGTCTTGATCTCAGCCTTCAAAGCTTTCGAAGACTGGATCCCAAAATTCACAAGCTTCTTCACAGCAACAAGTTCATTACTTGGTAAACTTACAATGTAAACTCTACCAAATACTCCACCACATCCTGCAGCAGTTTTCTCATCCATTCCCATCATCAAGTCATGCTCAGTGACTCTGAGAGGATAAAAGAACACCGAACGCCAAAGGCCAACTTGAGCTCTCTGTTTATAATATCGATTATAAAAGATTAACCCACCAGCGATAATGAGAGTTCCAACAGCAAAAGCTGTAGACACCAAGGCACATGTCAAGGTCGTAAAATCAAAAGAATGCTGTCTTGGCTGGTCATCAGAACAAGAATCGAGTAATCCTGGACCGCAAAGGTCAGGATTTCCTTGAAGAAATGAAGCTGGGAGTCCTGCAATAAGAGAGTAGGGAACTCTACCAGATAGCTGATTAAAGGAAACATTAAAGAGTGCAAGCTTCAAGTTCTGAAGCGCCTGTGGCAGGGGACCAGTAAGCTTATTATCCGAAAGATCAAGGTAAGTTAGCACTGGTAATTCCCCAAGGGATTGTGGGATATTCCCACTAAGACTGTTGTCTGCCAAAGACAATGACACTAGCTTCCTGCATTTTTTAACCTCCGGAATTTGACCCGAAAGCGAATTGTGGGAGAGATTCATTATACTCATAACAGGGGAGTCACAGAAATTTGCAGGGAGTTCACCATATAAACCATTAAGAGAAGCAGAGAATCTATACAGGCTCTTGACTAGCCCAAGACCATGAGGAATTTTGCTAGTGAAGCTGTTGTTATCTATTTGAACCTGCTCCAATTGAGCAGCCATTGATACCGAATCAGGTATTTCACCCGAAAACCGATTATTCTCAGCTCTCAAGAGCTTAATTTTGGGCAATGACCATAACCCAACTGGGAAATCCCCAGAAAACAAATTGTTCTGAACTTCAAACACCTCAAGCCTTAAGCATTCACTAATGGAGTCAGGTATTGTACCATTGAACACATTTGTGTGAAGGCTGAGGTTTATAAGGTACTTTCCACTACAGATGCCATTTGGGAAAAACCCAGAAAGCCTATTCTCTGAAACACCAAAAGACACCAAGTTCTTGAGAGAAAACCCTAGCATCTGAGGAACCCTACCTGTTAAGTTATTTTGGGAAAGGTCCAAAACACTCAAACTTTGTAAACCCACCAAGGAATTAGGAATTACACCATGAAAACCAGAGCTTTGCAAGAACAACTTCTCAAGCTTCACAAGCTTCCCAATGTCAGTGGGAATCTCACTCACCAAGTATGTATTTTGAGACAGATCAAGAACAACTAGCTCAGTCAAATTCCCAAAAATAGAAGGCACACTACCTGAAAATAGCAAATTTGATTTAGATCAGTAAATAACTTCATATTCCGTCGTGTCAATGAACACTTTATTTGCTAACATTGTCAATAGAAAATTTTTCTCTTCAATTAAGGTCAATATCGAAAGCAAAAAATATTGATTGACTTAATTCTAATATCGAAAATATTTTTTACCTCAAGCGAAATACTCATATGAAGGCAAGTTGCTTTCCAACTAAGATCAATATCAAAAGCACATAATGTTGATTGACTTAATCGTAAATTCGAAAATGTTTCGTGACCCAAACGAAATACCCTACCCGAAAGCAAGTTGCTGCCCAAGTTGAGAACTTGGAGGTTGTGGAGTGCACCAAGGCCTTGTGGGATGCTTCCTTCAACATGGTTTATGCTCAAGTCAAGAACTTTCAAGTTACCAAACTGAGAAATCTGGTTTAAAAGTGTACCCCAGATTAAATTGTTGCTG
The DNA here is from genome assembly GCF_041283825.1 of Pyrus communis. Lineage (NCBI taxonomy): Eukaryota > Viridiplantae > Streptophyta > Magnoliopsida > Rosales > Rosaceae > Pyrus > Pyrus communis. The sequence continues at coordinate 20,146,278 of NC_142576.1, read as the reverse complement.
AGATTCAAAGTCTCCAGAGAAGTGCACTGAGAGAGGTGGAGAGGGATGGCCTGGTTGAAGAAGTTGTCAGCAAGGTTGAGCTCTGACAGATAAGGGAGCCCACAGATTGAAGGTGAAATGTCACCTGAAAGGTTGAAGCTTTGGAGGTTGAGGGAGGTGACAGAAAGTGTGGTGGTGGTGGCGGCGGTGCAGGTGATTCCAGCCCATTGGCAGTGGTGGGTGGCGGAGGTGTTGGACCAGCTTGAGAGAGAATTTTGGGGGTCTTTAATGGAGGCCTTGAATGTGAGAAGAATGTCTGGTTCAGATAACAATGCTGAAGTAAGAAGGAAAAACATGGAGATTGTTAGAGAGAAAAGCAATGGATGTCTGCAGGAAGCAGCCATTGGAGGAGGAGGAGGAGGGGGGGGAGAGAGAGAGAGAGAGACCTATCAGTGAAGCGGGTAGAGAGTGAGTCTATGAGAGTCAGAAGAAAGAGGAGTTGAGGATTTGGTGGGTTTGTTTGATGGGTCGAGGGGGCTATCAGCAAAAAATGCAAGATCATAACTTTTGGAGGATTGCAAAAGGTAGCGGTACAAACAGTGCATTCATTCATTTAACATTCCATTAAACTAATATTCTGTTTTTCTTTTAATCCAAAACTGAATGAACAGTCCAACTGACATGTTCAAGAAAAAAAAAGGGAAATTACTCACTCGGAGGATTTAATATTATAAAAGAATTCAAAAAGAAATAAAAGAATTTTAACGAAAAGTTACCGGTACTGTTTATCTTAACAAAAAATCATATTTTTATATTAAAAAATCAATACTTATACTATTCACATTACCATTTATTTTGTCATTTTCATTAAAATTCAAAGCTTTCAAACATTTTTCATTAGTTTTCTTAAGAAATAATCATAAAGAAATGAAATGATTTTCACACTTTTCTTTTATTTATATACATTGGATTTAATAAATCAAACAGAATTAACAGTTATATTGAAGTGTGGTAAAAATTAAAAGAAATCTGTAAAAAGCATATCCTTTATAATATTTATAGATCAAATAAATATCCAATTAATTAGTTTATTACTGAAGATAATATCATTTGTATGGGCCATTGTTAACGTTATTATGGTCAGCAAGCCTATCTTGTAGGAAATTGTCCATGCATATTCCAGTCAAATATATAGGGTAGGGATTATTATTTTTCACACAAATATATGTAACCACTTCTTTGCACTACAAATAATTACATATGCTGTGATAACTCAATATCTAGTGAGTTTAATAGTTCTCTTTTTAACATCTTGTATTTCTATACTAGTGCAGAAAAATCATACCAGACATAGATTCATGGCTCACAATTATTCGGGTTTGCACAACTTATATCCCTACGACCAAGCAAAAATTCCAGTTGACCAAAATCCACTTCTCTAATCTCATGCTCTCTCACGAACACGTAAATATCATCATTTATATTGTGTGGTTAATTGAGTCCTACTCTTAACAACTTCTCTTTAATTTGTCATACATATCTCATCATATCTCACGAACACGTAAATATCATTGTTTATATGTATGGTTAATTCAGTCCTACTCTTAACAACTTCTCTTTAATTTGTCGTACATATCTCACCATATGACCCTTAACGAAACATCTCTTACAATCAAAGCTCATGGAGTTTCAACGACACTGGTGAAATAGCAATTATAATACAAGTCAGCCACCAAATCAGGCTAAAATTTTGATTAATCATGACCACTTCAAACTTAGTCATGAACGGACTGATATTTTAATCGATCACTGCATTGCAGTCGAGGGAAAGTTATTGCAGTATTCTAAAACAGGAAAGCCCAAAAAGCTAGTACCTTTTAATATATTGTAAAGTTGAAATTTAGCAAGAAAATGATACAAATATCAACATCCCCACCTATACTTTTTTCCTATTAAAAATTATCATTAGATGAAAAGAATCCTAAGAAACATATAATTTATATTATACACCATGAAGACAAGATTTGACCTTCCACCAACAATACAGAAACCCTAGTTTGAAATGAAAATTTCCATTCACTGTCAAATGCATTTTACCGTTTCCCCGGGTAATTTGAGAATAACTTAAACACTGATGAACGCATTTACAGTACTACCGTAAAGTCTTGTACCTATAATACAACATATGAAAATTTTGAAGCAGATTAGTAAGTTTGTGTTATTGTTTAGAGACTTGATCTCGAAAGGTGTAGGTAAATCGTTTTTCTGTAAATAGTAGCTCAAGTAAATTGGAACCAACCAAAAATGGGGAATGTGAACTATCCAATTGGACCATGTTGCTTTATATTTTGGAGGGTATAGAGGTAAATGAAACTGTTAATTAGGGGTGAGCGCGGGTTGGTTTGGGTCGGTTTTAGGCCAAAACCGAACCGATCTAGTTGGTTGGGTCAAAATTGTAAACCGAAACCGACCAAAAAGGATCTAAAACTGATCGAGTTGGTTAACCAATAGTGGTGGGTTGGTTTGGGTCTGTTCTTGGTTTGTGTGAAGACGAAAATACGTAACAAATTTCTCTCCAAAAGCTACGAAACGTAGCACCAATGTAAGTGATTTCTCAAAGGAAAGCACAAATGAAGTAGCCTAAGGAGAGCACCAAAGCAGTAGCTGTTGTGGTCTCCAAATGGTCCCCCTGTTCTTCTCCAAAGGGACTCTTAAACTAATTAGGTTTTGTTTTCAAGTAGAAACACGGTAACTCGTAAATAACTAATCATTTATATTACTACACGTATTCATTATAGTTAAAAAATAAAATTAAATATATGCGGATCGGTTCAATTAACCGCACTCTAAGAATTTTGAGAACCGATTGTCAAACTGATTAAAATCGATGCGATTCGTTTTAACCATCAAAAATAAATAATAAAAAAAATCAACTCAAACTAAACCGTCGGTACAGTTTGAACGGTTCGCTCGATTTTTTTTTTTTTTTTTTTTTAATGCACAGCCCCACTGTAAACCGTAAAAAGGGTGCCAGAAGTCAGAGGGAAGTAAAGAAGAAGAGCAGTGGTCAGCGGGCATCTTGTTGTTTGGTTTTGGTCCTCGTGAAGGTGAAGAAGTGAAAAGGACTGAGGAACTTGGAATCTCAAAGTGACGACAAATTGGGACTGCTAGGAATAGACAAAAGTCCACTTCGCACGGCACACGACACACTTCTCTTTTCGTTTTCTTATTTTAATACAATTCTACGTTTATCTATGTATTGTATATATTGTATATTGTAAGATGATTTATCGAAAGAAAACAATTTATATAGAATAAGTTTACTGTTACGTTACGTGACATAATTAGTAGTGAGATGTTGATAGCTTCACATGTAGCACTTGGTGTTTAAGCCTTGTAGGCGTGTAATTCAACTCAACTAAATTAATTTTAGAAAGTACACTGTTTGACTCCTTACATGTAAATAATTCTTTTTTCTTTATATGTAACATATCATTCACCATACAAACATTATAATTTGAACGATTTGTTCTTTTAATTACCATCTAACGATCACTTTTACAAAAAATTATTTGATTTTGACATTATTTAGTAATCCATATGAACCAAACAAATTTGTTATCATAACGGTCGATTTGTTCGATACATGTGTATGATTAAACAATCTTCTAATCGAATGAATTTTTCTAATAATAATCTTTAAAAGATGATACAAAAAGTAAATAATTCAAATTATGAAGTTTGTTCCATTAAATGATAGTATAAAAACATGATATCAAAAAATGAGAGGTATTAATAGTTATTAGTGTTGTTTAGCTTGCTAGATTTGTATTGATTTGAATTTGTAGGTTACAATCTTTGTTTACAATTTTCCTCTGATTCAGTCTTAAATTTGATGTAGATGCATAGGTTGTTGATCCAAAGGTCGTTATGACTTGATCTCGGATGAATGGTTGAACAATTGCTCCAAGTTTTGAGCTTGAAACGATGCTTGGATAGTTTTCACCTCAAAATTGCGGCAAAGGTAGAGTTGATGTAGGACTTCGTTGATTCAAGGGTCTTGCCAACTTGATCTTGAAACGAAAGTCGTTACAAGTTTTGAGCTTGCAACAAAGTCTTGAAGGAATCGGCACAGGTGCTTGTTGATTTTTCAACGAGTGCTTCATCTTTGATCGACATAAAGCTTGGGTTAATTACACAAACACCCCCTGAGGTTTTTTGTGTTTTCACAAAACCAGCCCCCCCTCATGTTCTCAACATATCACAAACACCTCTTGACATTTTAAAATCATTTCATCAACCTCCCTCCATGACCAAGGGGTGTTTGTGAAAATACAAAAATACCCTTACAAATCACACCATATCATTACAAAAATCTGTATTTTCATAACTTATGTCATACCTCTCTCCATAACTTATGTCATCAACCTCCCCTCAAGTATTTTTGTGTTTTCATCAGCAGTGTCCATCACTCCAGGAACAACTTTACCATGGTTGTTCTTCATGCGCATATTGTTGAGCTATAACTGTAAAAGATGTAGGATCCCATCCGTCTCCACCGACAATCTGTAGCTTGGAGGTTAAACATCCATTTTCTAGGGATACTCTCAAATGGAAAACCTCTTAACTATAAACTAAATCATCTCATCTCAACCAAATAAGCCCTACCCATGAGACAGAGGGAGGGGAACCTAAGAAGAAGAAGAAAAATGAAAGGAGGTTGATGAAATGATTTTTGTAAGGATATTTTTGTATTTTCATAACTTATGTCATGACTGCTAGGATTTTTTTTTGTCATGGAAGGAGGTTGATGAAATGATTTTAAAACATCAAGGGGTGTTTGTGATCTGTTAAGAACATGAGGGGGTTTTGTGAAAACACAAAAAACCTCAGGGGGTGTTTGTGTAATTAACCCCATAAAGCTTCAACTTTGGTTGTGCATTCTTCAAAGAGAGCTTTGGCAGCGTATTAGTCTTCAAAGATTTGTGTAGATGTTCTTCTCAATGTATAATTTTTGACCCCTTTGTGTGTCTTTGGTCCTTATATTTATAGACTTCCAAAGCCATGCCTTGGATGGATTTTGCCTTGATTTGTGTCTTGATTCATCCATGAGAGAATTTAGGCATGTTTTGTGTCTTAATTTCAGCCACCTTCCTCATATTGGCCGAAATTTATAGGCCTTGTTGCCTATTTGTGAGCAATCTTCAATTCTTGCTTATTTTGTGAAGATGCTTTGGCTTTCTTTCCGATTTTGAGAGATTTTGGGCCCCTTGCTAATTTTAAGGGGGATTTTCTCCCTCTTGCCGAATTTTGGGAATGTTTTACACTTCATTTGCTTGATTTGTGTCACATGTCATTGATGACTTGTCCATTTGTGATGAGTCATATGCCACATGGAGCTTTGTGATGCATCATTTGTATGTAATGAAATTTCCATGTCTACAATTATACTAGCCCTCAACACCCTAACTTCGCCACAGTGTTGCACCAATTCCCAACACCTAACTTAGGTCCCTAACAATCACAACACAACATTGTCTCAAAATTGCCTCACCTCCACATATTTTCCCATTTCCTGCATAGTCTAGGGGTGTGATTTTTCCTATGGATTTCAAAGATTGCAATGGAATTCAATGAGTGGGTTATGTATTTTAAAGTTTTAGAAAGAAGGGAAATGAGGGAGAAGGGAGGTGAAGTTAGAGATGATGATGTTTGAGTTAGGATTAGAGTCAAAGAAAGAGCTGGGAGCAATGGTAGAGTCAGAAATTCATGTTAGGAGGGGCACACTTTAGATCAAAATGGACATAATTTATATAGAAACTATCTCGTTGTTTTGGTTGCCTTGGTATCAAATTCAAAGGTGAGAGTGACCATGCATTTATTCTTTATTATACATGGTCAACTATATCAAGAGTTGGAAATAAAACATTATTAAAAGCACATCTATTTATCCTTCATTCTTGATATCAAATTCGAAGGTAACTGACCATGCATTCATTTTCTCATAGTGACCAAGAGAAAATTTTTCTAAAAACATTAAGGCATGAGAGCATTTCAAGTGTTTTTTGTGGGAAAAAGGAAATATTTTTTTCTTCTTGATTTCATAGGTAATATAATAGAGGAAAATGAGAAATTAACCAAAATAATAGTCTGCAAGCAAAGGAAAAAAATTGTATATAGGCAAGAACAGAGAATATGATCAACTAATATTAGTCTAGAACTATAGTTTCGAACCTTTAATGTAAAATTTTATTTATTTATTTATTTTGAGTACTTTAATGTAAAAAATTGAAGGCTTTGTATTTGTTGGATTGATGTTAATTGGACTAACGGCTGGTTTGGTATTGCTGTGCTTTGAAAAAAAGCTGCTTCTGCTGTGCTGTGAGAATAAGCAGCTGTGAAATAAAGCAGCAGAGTGTTTGGTAAACTTTTTTGTAAAAGTGCTTTTGAAAGAAAAAAAAGCAGTATTAGAGTGTTTGGTAAACTTTTATGTAAAACAGATATGAAAAAAAAGCCAGTTTTTCAAAGCTAGGTTTTGCAGCTTCTTGTTTTTGGCTTTTTTTCATCCAAAACTGTGAAAAAAAAGCTGAAGCTGAGTGTTTACCAAACACAAAAACAGCTCCCAGCTTTTTTTTATAGCAGCTTTTTTCAGAATCATCTTAGTACCAAACCAGGTCTAAACCAATACAATTACAAATTCAAGTTGATAGTGGTATTATAAAATTAATTAATGATAGTAGAGGTTGTTAGGAAAAAATAATTTGAGGATAGGCCCGAGCCTACCCTAGTCTTAGTGTGGCTCCACCATTGGTAGGGAGGAGAGAGTTTGGTGCAGTAACTTGAGAAAGAAAAAAAAACCAAGAATAATAGCAAGAACGAATTAAAAGAGAAGCTATCGTTTCATACATGACTTTAGAGGCACAATGATCGCATCAGAAATTAAAAGTCATGGATCTTATAAAGTGGTGATAAATGTTGATCAACGTGTTTATTTTATATTAATAACACATCACATAATTTGTAAATGTAATCTAAAAAATTAGTTTAACTAGCATTACTCATGAAAAAAAAAAAAACATAGTGAATTATTTAATTACTTTTGAATTTGGCGATGGAAAGACGTGAAATTCAAAGTGGATGGAAAGACGAAGGTTTAAGTAAAAGACGTGTAAGACTGCAGCAAAAGGTTGTCCCTCCCCGGTAAAATTTTAATTCGTTGCTATAAAATGGTCCAGCAGGTGAAAACGTCATTGTGAAGTTGTATTTCATCGCACGTTGACATCTTAGACTGAAAGCGAAAGGTACATGTATATAGGAAACGACATGGTACAAAGCCATGGGAGAGAAGGGACCGAGACCAAAAAAAGCATGAAACAAAATAATACCGTCTGTAAAATGTGCTTCTCAACGTTAAATAAACATTTTTGTTAAATCAGCTTCGTAGCGATTGCTTTTGCATAATTTATATGGAGTCGAAGTTTAGTTAGCTACAGACCCTCACTCGTGATGAAGTGCAGGCATGATCTTGTGACTCTTTCGACGTAGGTTGTTCAACTGGTCTCTTCGTTTTGAGTTTTTTAAAACTATCGCGATAGCTTTCATTGATAACTGCATTCTTCAACAAGTAAATATGATATGAGGTTCGGAGGTTTTTCAAACCAGGTACAACAATGATTAGACAAAAGGGTGGAGCGAGGAAGATGATGAGCTAAATAATTAGCTTGACGATGCACAAGGGTTGGAGTTAGTGATCACATTCAACATAGCCTTTGCATCTTCTATAATAATCCCAACATTAGACCATTTAGTAGAAGGGTGTTGAAAATACTAATGGGTAATGAATGCCCACAGTATTGAAAACATTGCCACAACATTGAAAACATTGCCACAGTATTGAAAACCTTGGCAGAATATTGATATGTGGAGATCATTTGTCAAAGGTGTGGTGTAAATATTCAAAATGTAATAATACGGAGTTGTTCTATAAATAGAGCACTCCGACTGCTATCAATGGAGATAGAGTAGAGAAAGAAATAGAGGAAAAGGAGAGGAGAGAATACATAGAGTTATCTTTGTACTCCTATTATTCCAAATTATAATGAAAGCATCACTGTTGTCCGAGGACGTACTCCAGTCACACTGACTGTAGAGGAACCTGGTAAATTTTGTGTCTTGTTTTATTTATTCCACTGCACACACACCGTCGATTTTACAACACGTTATCAGCACGAGAAGGTCTCATGTCAGTGGAAAGCACAACGCCATAAATCCAGTGAAGCACTATCCACCTCTCACCTCAGTCATCTAAAATCTCACAGAATAAAAGGTATGTCTATTTTTCGTCTCTCCCACTGCGCCTGAAGCGCCCCACCGAATTCCGGTGAGAATTGAAATTTACGACCTGAAGTCGTCACGAGATGAGAAAACTCGTACTTGACAACTGGTTTCCAGAGATCCAGAAGAATCTCATCAGACTTGGAAACCTCACGTTGTTTTCGACGGATCTCGAGAACTCCCATGAATACTTGGTTGTTTGAGATGGTGATGGCAAGAATGAATCCACACAGGCCTCCCTCTCTTGTGCCTCCGTCAACCCCACTGTCATCTATGTCTCTGTAGGGAGGTTCTTGCTTAACGATGACATGTTCCCTGGGTCATGCAAGAACAACGCCAGTCTCTTGTAGCCTTTTGGATTGAATTGAATTTGAGCGACCTCCATAACTACCCAGCTGGCCTTGTGTTTCGAGACTGGCAGAGACAGAGAAGGAAGAAAAATAATAGAAAAGGGGGATTGATGGAATGCCAAGGCACATGTGAAGAAGAAAAAAAAAGGATGTTGACTGCAACCTAAGAAAAAAAATATATGTAAAAAGGATTTGAATGGTGCATGACACCATTTGGTCAACATAATATAAATGGTTTCTGTTGGTGCATGGCACCATGCTGCAGAAATAAGAAAAGTAACAATAATAAGGTTTGAATAAGTGCTGACAAAAGAAAGAAAAATAATAAATAAAAGGAGGTATAATACTTCTTGTTATTTATGTGAATTGGTGTTGGTTTAAAACTCTTTCACAAGTTCTATTTACTTTAAAGCAATTTATTTATCATAGACGGTTTTACCGCCTACTGCTTTAAGTTTTGATTTATGTGAATGGTGCTGAATTAAAGCCCTTGTCACAAGTTATATTTACTTAAATGCAATTTATTCATTATAGCTGGAATTACCGCCTATTACTTTAATTTATTTATCGTACTTCTTTTTATTACGATGAGTACATACTGGACCCGAAGTTCCTTGATCAGATCAGAACCTGCAGTTTCTTGATCCTCATCAAATAAAAATGATTGGACCTGAAGTTCCATCAAACAAAAAGATCGGGCATGAAGTCCATTGATCCTCAAGATCAAGACATGAAGTTCCTTGATAAGTATACTCAAAAATGGTTTAGCAGAAGCATTTTTTTAAGCGGATGAAATAGATTACCCGCGCTCTGCTCATGAAAACAAAATTACCACTTTTTACATGGGTACATGTCATTTTACATGATGCAATATTGCTTTGGTTGAGACCTGTTGATAACCATCAATACTTTTCAGTACAACTCGTGTTTGGGAACCAGCCAAACATTATACATTTACGAGTTTTTGGTTGTGTTATCTATGTGCCTATTGCACTGCCACAACATACTGAAATGAAGCATCATTGCGGATTAGGCATTGATGTTGAACATCATCTATCATTCAAGATTTGAAACCCTTGATTGAGGATATATTTACCGTGTGGTTTGCAGACTGTCATTTTGATAAGACAATTTTCCCGCCGTTAGGGGGAGAAAATAACTTCGTTCCAGAAGAACGATGAGGAAATATCATTCCAGAAGAATGATGAGAAAAAACCGTTCCAGAAGAACGAAGAGAATTTGTCTTATTTTGATTCATGAAGCAATCAATATACAAACGAAATGAGAATAATTGAATGATGCATTTAATGATGCAACGAAAGTGATGAAATCACATATACTTGCTACAAATGTGCCTACAAGAATTAATGTCCCTGTTAGACAAAATAATATGGCAGCAAATGATTTATCTGTTGCACGCCTGAAGCGTGGCAGCCCCTAAGACTCAAAAGGTTCAGTCCTTCGAAAGAAGAAGAATATGACACTACTGAACTATTGCATTCTCAAAGCATAACTGTTGCATGCCAAACGCATAATAGTTGCCGCAAGGATACTTGTTCCGAAAAGGTCAATCCGCGGACATGGGAATATTGATGTCTCATGCATGAAGCATGATAGACGTATATGTTCCAATGACTCAACTCCCGAAGTGGAGATTAAAATCCAAACTCTATAACGCTCAAAAGGAGGTTATGATCCGCATTCTCTAAATTATAACTATCCTGGAAGAGATAGTGTAATGCCCTTGATGAGGCAATGGATATCCAAAAGAAATGAAAAGCTTTTATGCATGCGCATGCACATGAGAATATGGGATCACAGATTGATGATAACCAATGGTAATTTTGGTTTTTACAAGTAGCTACTAAATTCATCAATGAGCTGTGTTGATATTGAGTCCCGTTCTTTTTCCATCAACAAAATTATGGGCCAAAATGGAGAAAGGCAATTCCATTACAATTTTGTAAGAACGTGGAAAAATAGACCTATATACTTGAACACAATACAAATAGCCAAAAGATGTTGAACCTAGAAGGTTACATATGGGCATTTGTAATACCATGAAATACATCCACATGATATGACACAAGGTTAGAAACGAGTTCGTATAAATGGAGAATTATATACGAAGGGTTATGAGTCACCCATATCATATCTCCATAAGTAAATCCCTCAAATATACATGGAAGCGAATTGCTCTGTATAAATTCTAAAGGAAAATGTGTCATGAAATGTAGAAAATCCCTGAAGGATTCAAATTGCTTGAAGAAAGCCCCGGAAGGGTAAAGCATAAAATATGTACTCAATACCAATGGATGATATAAATTGCCTTAGTGAGTACTTTCATTATGGTATTGTTGCAACATACTAAAATCTCTTGCAAGAGTTGATGATATTAAATTGGGACTCCTGAAGAGTCAAGAAAGATTATAAAGTGTTGAGAGAAATATTGTCTCGAACTGCATAATCGAACAATATGCCAACACGAATCTTATCCATGATGTTTATGATATTAAAGAATCATATGGATTGAAGATCATGAGTTGAATACTCAAATGATTTAGACACTAAGAATGATCATTTATCTTCGCGAGGGTAAAGATAAATTGATATTTGGTCCAGAAGTACCACATCTTAGTGAAATATATGCTTTATTTAACACAATACACTGAATGAAATAAAGCTTATATATTAATATCTCCGAGAAATTACATACACATGAGTTAAAACAAACAAATAGGAGGGAACCTTCACAAAGGTTGCTCATGTGAAGCCTCAGTACTCGGAAGTACCCCAGAAGGGGAAGACATCAGAAGTTGATTATTTGGAGTCTCAATACTTGGTGGAACTCCAGACAGCTAAGACAATGGATGTCTTTGAAATAAAGACTCGAACCCCCGATTGTCATTTTGAGTCCGACCTTCGAATTCCAATAGCTGGTAGAGCTTTCTTTTCATGCTCGTAGAGTAATTATTTGCAAGCATGTGTAACACTCTATTCTCATGCTTGAGCCCTTTAATCTCTTATTTAAGACTTGCCACCTCAGCTATTAATGATTCAACTTGGTGAGTTCGAGCAAGTAAGCACTGACCCATATTGGCTACAGAGCCCGCACATTGAACACTGAGAGCCAATGAGTCTTGAACGGCTGCCTCATCAGATCGGTTTGAAAGGATTCTGTTGTCCTTTAGAGTGAGAAGATTCCTGGCTACCATTGTAGCGGTTATGTTATTCTTCATCACAGAGTCCCCAACCGTAAGAGGACCATTAGAAGATGAGAAGGACGGGCACCATATGTTATCCTGACGCTGCTCGTCTGTATCAATCTTGAGACTCAAATCTAAGCAAATGTTAGATGGGCAAGCCATTTTCAGAAATGATGAAGGAAGTCAGATAAAATCTCAGAAGTGCAAGAAAGGGAAATTTCTGCAGGCAACAATTTTCTGAGTGTTTCTGAACAAAATTGATATCTCTATAAAATGAGGGGCAACATGACCACTTATTCAAAAATCGAAGAGACACCGATTTTCGAATTTCAAAAGCTGGATTTCCCTGCATGATGTCTGTCAACATTTCTCAGACGCAATCTCAACTCTTGGATATCACGTGCAACTTTGTCAAAGATCTCTGATAAAGTTGAAAACGCGTGAATCTTACTGTTCTAATTACACCACAGTTGCTGACAAGAGTAAAGGCACATCACTACTACCTGCTATTGGGAAATCCATATATATGTCAACCTCTGTCCTCCATGGCAAGGCAGAACTGAAAAATATCTAACTCTTCCTCATCTCCGAGAATGCATCTTTCACAAAGTATCTCGAAATACTCTGTTTTCTTCCTCTCTGAGAATACCTCTATAAACAAGTCACACCAGAGTAAGAGTATCTCATATCATCAGGGACGAGAGCAAGAGTATCTTATATCATGTAATCTCCCTGTCCTTTCCTTTGTCCTTGTTCTTACTTGCCAAGACAAGGACAGAGAAAGCAATATGTCGGAACCTCCACTCAAACTTTCGCTGCCACCAAGAAGTGGTGGTCCATTCAAATGCAAGGTTTGCATTCCACTCCTGTATCAGAGGACAAATACTACAAGAGAAGATGCCAAACCTGCATAAGGAAAATACCACTTCTGCAAGGGGAGCAAGTAAGGCAAGTGAAAATGATACATTGAAGCATGTGGAGACAACCACAACAAACACATATCAGTTCATCCCCGACAAAGCCTAAGATCACTTGTCACATGAAGCTCCTCATGATCCAATTTCATTCAAGATCAAGTCTAGACGGCCTTTGAAGAAATCACAAGTCCGATTCAAGATCAAGTGTCCACCATCCTTGAATCAAATTCAGCTCCAGATAAAATAGGTAAATTAAGACCTTTGGAGGAAGTCTAGCAGAAGACCCTCCAACCCAGTTCAAGAACAAGTCTGTGGAAAGTTAACAACAAGTAAAACACCTCATTCGGCAACTATCACCGCTAAGAGACTAAAGTAGCAGGATCAATGATCAGCCTACGGAATTTGAAATCAGGGGGAGATACTCATCAAGGGGGAGCATCCAAAAATAGATCAAGATTTTAACAAGGCAACTGATGTGATATGTGAGCATTCAAGGGGGAGTGTTGAAAATACTAGTGGGTAATGAATGCCTACAGTATTGAAAACATTGCCACAACATTGAAAACATTGCCACAGTATTGAAAACCTTGGCAGAATATTGATATGTGGAGATCATTTGTCAAAGGTGTGGTGTAAATATTCAAAATGTAATAATACGGAGTTGCTCTATAAATAGAGCACTCCGACTGCTATCAATGGAGATAGAGCAGAGAAAGAAAGAGAGGAAAAGGAGAGGAGAGAATACATAGAGTTAGCTTTGTACTCCTATTATTCCAAATTATAATGAAAGCATCACTGCTGCCCGAGGACGTACTCCAATCACACTGACTGTAGAGGAACCTCGTAAATTTTGTGTCTTGTTTTATTTATTCCACTGCACACGCACCGTCGATTTTACAACAAAGGGGACTTTCTTGGTAATTTATTCTTTTTGGAAAATTAAAAAATAAAAAAAAATAAAAAACCATTTTGAATATCACATTTTATGTTCTTCTAGTCAATAGTGTCCACATATGCAATTAATTCCACATCAACCATTTAAGTTGGGAAGAAAAGACAGTACAATTAAAACGAAAATTCGGGCAAGAGAAAGTAAAGACCTAATTCAGCCATTGAGGCCAAGTCAATAGGCGGACTCTTATACCATGTCAAAATTTCAAGCACCCCACTAATAATCCCATCCCACCCATATAAACATGGCTATATACTACAAAGTTAATTAGAATTATAAACAAGTTCATACCCAAAATTAGGAAGAAGAAAAAAAACATTGAATGGCATCTACTCAAAAGTTCACAAATTTTCACCAAATTGTAAAGTCCAACTTTGAAAATTAAGACCTAAATCAAGCCAAGTCATATAGGCGCACTCTTATGCCATGTCAAAATTTTAACCACCCCACTTCTAATCACACCAATATAAACATACCTATATATTACAAAGTTATTAGAAATATGATATATGCACAAATTCACACCCAAAATTAAGAAAAAAAACATTGAATGGCATCTACTCAAAAGTTCGCAAATTTTCACCGAATTGTAAAGTTTAACTTAGAAAATCCCGAGATAACACCAATTTTGAAATTCTGAGAACTCTAAATATTCAGAAATTATTTGGAAACGGAAGAAGTGCTTGATGTCGATTTTTTTGGGATTAAACCTTAAACACTTGTTTTTGATCTGATCCGTCAAAAAATTACCCCGAGTAATGTGAGAGTTTTAGTTCTTGTTGTGACATTTACTCGGTGTAATTTGTGCAGATTTTATGATCTTCTCGAATCTCGAACTTATATTTTATGTGATGTTAAAATTTTATCTAACGAAATTTATTTAGTTTGGTTGAAAAATGGCCTCTTTCCTCCCTTTCGGTGGTTCTCTTTCTCTATACTTTGAACAATTACTAACAATGTCCAATCGATTACTTTAAACATTATATTCATGATTTCTTTATGCTTTATATAGTTTCATTAAATCTCAATTGTGCTATTTTTCATCTAACAAATTTACAGATTAATTGTTAAGAATATTCATCTTTGCACTTGAAATCTTAGGCTCGAATCCTTCATCCTCCAATATCAGTTATATGTAAAAGGAGATATCCCCTAGTTGTACTTTTATTACGACAAACAAACCAAAATTACTAATCCATTGACTATGTTTTTTTTTTATCCATGAAACGAGATTTGAGATTAAAATCTCTTTTAACATTAGAAAAAGTAATATCACTACACGTTACTGCTTTACTTTGAATCCAATGATAGAATTGTTAAGATTACAAGGCACTAACGCTTCCAATAATGTAAAAATAATAATGAAAAGAAGGGTAGGGAAAGAAACTAGAAGTAGAATTCTCTTCCCTCTTTTTTTTCCTCTCATTCCTTCCCCTCTTATTTGAACGGTCACGGTTAAATCACTTTAACATCTTATATTAGTTTTTTTTTATATATAGAATAAGAAAGACAAAATAAAGAATACGAGAGGAGAAGATGAAAATGAATGAAAAAAAGGAGGAAAAATAATCCTAACCCAAGAAACAATGGCCAGAAAACCTAACGCCAAAGCCAAACAGTAGAATTGGGTGGATGCTGATAATTGTGCATTAAAATGGTCAATGTGCCATGATACAAACCACGTGGAGATCCAAAAAAGTGGTGGCACATATTGCTATTCCTAATCATCCAATCCCAGTACTCCCCCACCCATAATTTTGGATTCTCTCCCTTCCTTTTTTTCCGTCTCATTGCCTCTTCTCCTTTCACATATTATTTTTTATCTTATTATCTCTATAAAATGTTAACGTGACTTAACTGTAATTGTTCAAATAGAAGGGGAGGAAATAAGAGAAAGATTAGAAGGGAAAAGAATCATCCTCCCACAATCATACCTAGAAACTGAAATCGAGAACTACTGCAAACTTAAAAGCGAACAAACTACTGTAAATTCTACTCTTTGGTTTATTAACATTGTGTTTACTCTCAGTCTCTCTTTCCGCTCTAATCATGCAAAATGACATGCATGAAATGGTTTTATTATTACTAGGTGTTTCAGTACAATAATATTTTTTTTATAATATAATGCTGAGTAAAAGAATATATACACATAATATGTTATTATTAAAACGAAACACCGCAGTGACAGTGAACCTACAAATTCAAACCCTGATAATTGATCTTTGTTATCCACATATATGCATTGGTCATGGCGTTCGAACTCATGGAATTAACCAAAAATTGATTCATTGAGCTATGGATTCGCTCGAAATTGGGAAGAGGATCTTCTCCGGATCCACTTTGTGGGGATTTTAGGAATCCTCACATCCTAGTCATTTATCGTATATCGTGCGGTCAGTTTTTGTCAAGTACTATTTGTGTTTAATTTTAAATAAAAAAATTTAAATGATTTCTGACTGTACGATACACAATGAATGATTAAGATTTGATAATTCTTAAAATTTTCCCAATTTGGATCCGAAAGAGATCCAATTCGCAATTGAGGGTCTAAAGTCCTATTCCATAACATATATTTAATCAAGAAATAGTACCATTTTTGTATTTGGCTTGTGACCCGGAGCTGAGAATGTCAACCAATAAAAAGATGTCTGTCTGACTATTGACTCTTCTATCATGAGAAAACATGGCAGTCTAATCTTATGAACTGACTAATACGATTGTCAGATGTGGATTAAACAATAATGCATGTCCTCCTGCTCAAAAGAGTCCCTAGCCTTTCGAGCATCCAAAGATGAGTGACAATAATGCAGATCGTATGTAATAATTTTCACTTGGTCCACCACATAAATGAAAGTGGGGGCAAAATATTACCCTTGAACTTGGTCCATCGCTTAAATGTCACAGCACTCATATGTGACGACAGAGATAAGGAAATGACAACATACACGTGTATATATTGTCACAATTTCAAAGTTGGTCAGCGATTTACTAATAAATACTTTAATATTATTTCAACTTTTCAACTGCACACTCCTGTCAAGTCTAATTTTATTATTAAAAACTTTGTGGTACAATTTTGTGTAATAATAAGTTAAAATTTACTGCAGAATTTCTGATTTCGAACTCTATTCTCCAACGTATAGACCCCAGGACAGAGAAAGGAGCCAATTTGCATGTCGTGTTCCCTAAAAAACCTCCCCAAGTCCCAAAAAAGGGATATGAACCTGGAGGGTGGCCTTTTGTCTTTGATGAAGAAAACAAACGAACAATCATGGGGGTGGTGGGGAGTGTGAAAGCTAAAGCCAACATCGGCATTGCATTTCAGCAGACGGTGGAAAGTGAGGACACTTTCCTTGTTCACGTTGCTTTGCCATCTTGACGTTGTTGATGTCTCACATCGACCGTATCAATAAGAAAAAAAGAGTTTACATATTTTAATCTCATTTTAACAAACATCAAGGTTTTTTTGTGATAAAACCCCACATCTGAAGGATTGTGCAGGTGGTAATTACCAAGTTAGAGATAATATCGGTTTTGTTGGAAGTGAGTCGTATGACCCGTCTCTCTGATAATTCTATATGGTATCAGAGTCAGGGAGCGAGGTCGTACTGTACCCCCATGCGAGGGAGGGTCCCCTTGGCCCCGTGCGATGATGGTGGGTCCCTTGACCCAGTGTGTAGGATGAGTCCTCTTGACTCTATGTGATTGTCGATGTGTGGATCTCTCATGTGTAACCCACTAATTGGACCTTACGTGAAATGATGTGTTGATGTCCCACATCGATTGTATCAATAAGAAAAAAAGAGTTTAAATATCATAACCTCACTCCAACTAATACTGATGTCTTTTATAATAAAACCTCACATCTGACGGATTGTGCAGATGGTAATTACCAAATTGATCACAATATTGATATTGTTGGAATCCTTCTACGATTTCCACCGAAATATTATATGCCACACGTACACAATGCAAATGTCTGCATGTACTTATTACATCGGTACATAATGGCACCGCAACAGGTACCCATGTCATATATATCGTTAAATTGACCGATGTTTATCCTCCGAGTTTAGCATTACTCAGGCCTTTATAAAAGTTGCTCCAATTTTAACAATGCGATTAATTTTAGGTTACAACATTACTATTCACAAAAACATGAAGAACGAGATGGGCGTGTACCGGTCCCAAAAACAAGGACATTGACATTCTCTCATGTCACTATCTCACCACAAAACAACTGTTCATTGAACAACGCACTTATTAAACACATGACAAGCGATTGTTGGATACCGATGCCAATAGCACAAAAACTCGGTTGCAAAATCCCTCCCACATGGCTTTGCAACGTTCGTGAAGGACATTTCTAATCCCCTCTTTAACATTTTGTAGCAAACTACTTGATAACTTGATCTCGATTCTTAAGGGCTTGGAAATCCTTTACTCAAACATATCAAAAAAGAACCTGGAACAAAATACAAAATTCGAGTTCCTAACTACAAACACCCAAATGAATTCAATCTTCACAAATCCCTCAACCCATCATCAATATATAACCTACCAGTCCGCTGCTTACAAAGCTATTTATGGTGGAAGAGGACGTCAAATATGAAACCGAAAAACTCCGCCGCTTCCCACCAAAGCTTAAAACCCTGAAAGAGTTCCACACTACTGAATTCATAACATTTAACACAGATAAACATACCATCCTCGAAGCAAATGGAAACGCCAAGCATTATCTGCTCAACATGGTGTTAACTAGTGACCATGATCCGCCGCCGGATGCAAATTGACATCCAACACCAGAGGATTCATGGCAGTCACAAATGCAGTGAGTGATGCGCTGTTCCCTTCCCCCTTTAGCTATACAAAAACTGTGAGCCTTATACAGTCATTAAAAAGCTAACAAGCACAAATAAATTCAGCACCTACCAATATCTATGACCACCGCATTTTTCTTTCTGTAAATCAATACTAGTATATATCAAGCAATGAATATATTTCTGTCTCACGCTTCTGCCAATCATCACTTCAAAGTTCGGATCCCAAAAGTTCCAAATAAAACTAAGAAATGAAGATCATGACAATAAAAAATTCTCCACTTATCTGGAACTAGAATAACCTAACCTTGACCTTGTACCTAGCAATCACATAACGGATAACCTTAAACTTGGAGACACCCAACAGAGCCGAAGATCAATAAGATGCATGCACAAAAAGAATCAAGCAGAAACTGCTGCAATATAAACGAAGTACACAAAAGTTTTAAAACTTACGAAAAGAATCAAGCAGAAACTACCTATCAATATGATGGAAGAGAGTTTGCAAGACAAGAGTAAGAAACAAAAACAAAAAACAATTAACAAAGAATATATGATAGCACTTAAGCACTCCTGATGAGAAAACCACCAAAAGAAAAAACTTGACACTTGTACGTCTGTGTGAAACCATAACCCTAGGGCCCAGGCAGTGAGAATATACAGAGGAACAGGTCAACTAAGAGCCTTCTACTCATTATTACTTGACCATAGCATGAGTTAGTTAACCAAAATTGCGTGACGGGAGTGGTTCCAAGTTTCAACCCAACATGTACATAAACACTACCATAAAGAAAATTGGGAAGATAAAAGATACCAAACAAGACCTAAGCGGGAATTCACTGCCAATTACCCACACAATAAGCCCCCAACCATATGAGCATAATAAAAGTGTATTAACACCATGATTTATAATTTCAAATCTAAACTGAGCACAGATATACATTGTGAAAATGTGGAACAAACAATTTAAGGAAATTTTAGTTGCATTGCATTACATAGCATAATTGTACTGCGACAAAGAAATGCATACCAAGCATAGAACACATTAAAATAACTCCAAAGACGTCCATCAAACCAACAATAATAACGACTTAGACAGTGGAGCCAGCTTAGAAATATTTCACCAACAAGGAATAGACTTCACTTAAATGATGCCCTCATTATCATGACCTTAAGCAATTTTACCATACAGACAAGAAGCCAAGAAAGAGAATCATCGTCCTCGAATAGATTGATCTTCACTTCCGCCCGCGACTCCTAGATTTTGTCAAGTTTGTCTGCCTTCACGATAGGATTGGCTTTTGCAATAGCATCCTGACCAGCAGTCCTATAATCAAAAGGACAGTCATGTTTATCAGAATAACGATGACTTGCACAGAAGGTGTTTCCACATTTGCAATTGAAGCCAGTTAAACCAACGCGCTTTCGGCAAGTAGTGCATCTGCTTGGTCCCTTATTTTCTTTCATCTCAGTCTTCATGCTTGGGGATGATTCAATATATGCTTCTGTTGAAACAACACTTGTCTCCACTCGTACAGCTTGCACATTAACAGCACTTGCAACAACTGGGTCAATGACGATGTTGCTGCTGCTGCTGCCATTCACAATGCTGTCAATGGATGATGCAGCCAAATTGGCTTGCTCCTGCTTTAAGAGCGTGTCCTTGTAACACTTGGAACACATGTTCATTGTCGCAGCCCTTCCAAAGAATCCACAGTTATTAACACAAAGGATAGGGCGGTCTGGAGCTTGGCATCCAGTTTCATCATGAGATTCCATCTTTTCTACTTATCTGCACCAAGAAAACCTCACCGTTTAAACATCACAAGACAAGTCT
Source organism: Pyrus communis (assembly GCF_041283825.1). Lineage (NCBI taxonomy): Eukaryota > Viridiplantae > Streptophyta > Magnoliopsida > Rosales > Rosaceae > Pyrus > Pyrus communis. Next base: position 20,125,883 of record NC_142576.1, on the reverse strand, counting down.
TAACCCAATGGCCTATTCACCCACTGCAAAAATATCAAACCACCATACACATGCAAAATAGAGGCCAAATTCTATAACTACAAACTTGGAGCTACCAAATAACCAAACGCCCAGCAGAGTGAATTACATAAAAGCAATGTTACAGATGCCATACCACAAGTACCAAAAAACCAAAGACAAAAATAGAACTCATATGGACTTAAACACATCGAATCATGCAAGTAGTATATGATTCGGGCTAATTATCTCCTTCCGCCAAACTTTTCAGATTTTCAACATGGGTAAAACTTCAATTTCACTTGCTCTGTCATACAAATCGAATGCCCCGATGTGAACTATCCAGGCCAACGCTTACAATTCAAGCCACTTAACTCTAACATATGCAGAAAACCAACAAAACATCAAAATTTGCCCTATAACGTCGTGAACTTGACCAAAATCCGATAGAATCCGAACAAGCTCAGTTCAAACCTATACAAATAACCCATAAACTCCTACAAATTCCTCTATACATGCCAAAATCTTCAAAAACTCCGATAATAAACGAACAATCCGAGTCAGACAACAAAAAATCCAAACTTTAAACCGTAAACGTTTTCAATTCCAGACGAATGAAACCCTACACACATAATTGACCAAAAAAAATTGAAAAAACTACGGAATTCGGGAGCTTGCATTTACAAGTACAAAAAATTGACTCATACAATTCCCAATCCGAAAATTCATACACAAAATCAAACTCTAACCTGTTTGGTTCCGGCCGATCCGAGTCGAAAATCCAACCAGGCAATTCCTGCTCCTCGTTTCAAAATTTCAAAAAATTTCAAATTTCAAATTTCAAAAAACAATAAATTAATAACAAAATCAAACAAATACCGGAAAATAAAATTAAAAAATAAAAAGGCAGAGAGAGTGGGGGATGAGTTTCATACCCTGATCGAGGAGATTATTGCTTTGATATTAATTATTGGAAAAATAAAAATAAATATGTAGGGCGGAACATAAAAAATAAATAAAAAATAAAAAGGGGAAAGAGATAATTGGTAGTGCTGGGTTTTTTGGCTTGGTGGCTTCTCGTGGGGACTCTTTATTTCACCTTTCCGTGTTGCCAACGAACGCTTTCCACCAAGTCGGTGGTAGCGATGTAACCGCCCTTCGACGACCACATAATTGCGGTGTTGCCATTTCACTGTACAGGTCCGAGTCGGACTGTGAACTGTTCGGGGATTTGGAGTTTGGGCTGGGCTGGACGGACACATAGTCTTGTTGGGTTGGGCTTTGGTTTGGAAGAGGCAAATTGGTCCAGATCATGTGGTAATAACCACATTGTTGTCCGCGACACTATTGTCATCTCTACTACCACCATTTTACCTCAGACATCAGCACCAACGCCACCCCCTACTCCCACCTTTACAGAAGACGAGTTCAATATCAGACTATTATGATTGGCTCATTGAGTGTCTTATCTCGAATCCCCAATTCTTTGTTGTGTGTATACATAGGAAACGGATCCGTGATACCACATTTTATATAATTTTGACACATCTTTTTAAGGAGCTCATTCGGTAATGTATTTTAAAGATTTGAACCGTTTATCTTTTAAAACATCATTCAACTGTTATAATGCGGTCACCACCCATAAATTGGAAGTTTTATGAGTTGAGAATAGATAAATAAAGAAATCACATGAGCAAAAACAAGCTCCTTAAAACCTTATCTGAATTTTTAACTCCTGTTTTGTGGAGATTGCCCTCCCAATGAATTTCAATATGCGTCCATATTTTATTCAATTCGATAAACGTTTGATCATTGGGTTCCAGATTATGTAATTTATGCTTAAAATTCAGATTTTGAATCAACTAATATTAATATTGAACATAATATATCCAATTGTTGTGTTTTGAATATCATTAGTTGGGTCTTAACGAATGTCATATTTTCAATAGATAAGTATTTATTTGAAATATTTGGAGTAAAATTAAGACCAATTTAAAATAACACTAAAAGATTAAAGGATTTCAGATCCTTAATTCTAACATGAATTAATATGTATAAAAAAAATGTCTATTTAGTAAAGGGCACCATTTGAAATTTCGACCGGGAATTTAAAAACTCATGACCGGTCCGACGCAATTCCTCCACTGTAGCGGCCCAGCGCGGCGGGAAAAGGGTAAATTGGAGCGCTAATTGGCGGGAACAAATCGAAGCTCCAAAAATTTACATATAAATACAAGCCCTCACTGGTCACTAAAAAATCTTTCCCCAAATTTCAAAGCTCCCGATTCGAAGAAAATGGGGAAGAGAAAGAAAGCTGGGGTTTCTGAGCAGAAGCAGCAACCCCCACCACAAGTCGAAGAAGAAGACGAACAGCAGGAACACAGCGACGAAGATCCCGACCCCCCAACTTCCACCAATGAGAAAAGCCTCTATGAGGTGCGTTAAATCCGTTCGAAATTTTTTAAATCCGTTCGAAATTTTAATTTTTCTGGATGTGATCCGATTAGCGTCTGAATTTGATGATTAAGCGGGAAATTTTGATTTCAGAGTGTCTTTTTTGCCCTAATTTTGAAAATTGGGGTTTTTTTTTATGGATTAGGGTTTGTTTGTTTTGTAGGTTCTTGGTGTGGAGAGAAGCGCTACTCAGCAGGAAATAAAGAAGGCGTATCATAAGTTAGCGTTGCGATTGCATCCGGATAAGAATCCCGGTGATGAGGTGAGAAAGCTTGTTAAAAATTGTGTTTTTTCTTCTTCTGTGAATTGTGGTGTTTCTGTAAGTGTAAATTTTGATATTGTTCTGTAGGAAGCTAAAGAGAAGTTCCAGCAATTGCAAAAGGTGATATCGATTCTCGGGGATGAGGAGAAACGAGCGCTCTATGATGAGACGGGTTGCCTTGACGATGATGTCAGTGCGTGATGTTATTTTCTTTGTTTTTTGATTAATTCACTTTAATGCATTCCGCTGTTTAGTGTGATAAGTAGGATTCTTTACTAGAAATGACAAGTAAGTATGTCGGGGTGATTGTTTTTGTTTAGAATTAATGCAATCTTCGTACTTGGGCAACTGCTTTGGAAGATCAATGTTGAGGGTTTTAGATACTTTGGGAAATCAAATGTTGCCTTATTCATCAAGCGTTGCTTATTTTGGTTGCATTTTCATGAGCAGGACCTTGCTGGTGATGTTGTTCAGAATCTGCATGAATATTTCCGCGTCATATATAAAAAGGTTGCGATGTTTTCATCTTTTCATATTGTCGTTTGATATAGCACAATGTCATTTGTGCTTTTGGCGTATTTCTGACAACATCCACATCCATCGCAGGTCACTGAAGCTGATATTGAAGAGTTTGAAGCAAACTATAGAGGGTCTGATTCTGAGAAGAAAGATTTGATTGAGCTGTATAGCCAGTGCAAGGGGAATATGAACAGGTATTAGCTTTGATGTTAGTGGCGTTTATCATTTGTCTTTTGGCTTCCTGTTTGTGTTTGATCCTTACCTTACAGTTATTTTCCTTGCAGAGTGTTCTGTTCAATGATTTGTTCAGATCCTAAACTCGATTCACACCGTTTCAAGGATGTTCTTGATGAGGCAATAGCTGCAGGTGTGTATGTTTTTAAGCTCCAGTTTCATAGTGAAATTTCTGAGACTTTGGTTCAGGTTTTTAGTTTACGTACATGAATATAATGTTTACAATGTCTATTTAATTTACGTGACTGAAGGAGTGCATGGATTTCAAATGATTCATTGAACCTCATCATTTCAAATTCAGTTGTTACAGTATATCTAGTCATTTCATAGATTTATATATTTGGCACTTCATGGTTCTAACAAATCTGAGCGTCTTGTCCAAATTTAAATTCATTGTTTTAAATCCTTCTATCCAATGGAATTTTTTTTTCTATCTTACATGAAAAAAGAAAGGATTTTCCCATCGTCGTACCTCAAACTTACGTGTCAATCTTATTAGGTGATAAGATTAACTGGGAATGTCGATCTTTTCTGAGCTCAGACCAGCCTTGCAAACCATGTCCCCCATTGATTGTAGGTGATAAGATTAACTACGAATATCAAGTCATTTGGCCCTTTGAACTCCTTTGAGGGACCTTATCAGTTGCTGGATTCTATCTTCTACACTGGTTAAGATTTTTGGTTTGATGAATGATCATCTATGCAACAACATTAGAGCCTTGTTCTAATTGTCTGGAGTAAAGTCACATGCTATCTTATAAGTTATATTTTCTAATTACGCTTGCTCGTCAATTAAGCTACCCTTTCTAATTGGCATATCTATCAATAGTTGTTTAACGTGTTAAACCACTGTAGTCGTGCTATGTTATTGGTGCATTTGTTAAGTCACACAAGTAAACTTTCAAATTTAAGTAACATTGACACAATTGATGCATCATTCTTGGCGTATAGAATTGTCTCCAATTTGAGTGTGTGCTCTTTTATGTTGTTCACACCCTCCCTCTCTTTTATTCTCTCTCACAGGAGAACTGAAATCAACCAAAGGCTACCTAAAATGGGCAAAGAAAGTATCGGAAACAAAACCTCCTACTAGCCCTTTAAGGCGGAAGAACAAGTAAGTACTTTCCAACGAGTTTATTTACTTGCTTATACTTATTTTTAGCTCAATCAAGAAATTAAAAACCTATATACTTAAATCTTATCTCTTACAGGGCAAAGAAACAGACAGAAGATCAGTATGCAATCATATCTCAGCGCCGCAGTGAGAGGAAAAACCAATTTGATTGTATGTTCTCTTCTCTAGTTTCCAGATACGGCGGGAACTCTGGTGCTTCAGAACCCACGGAAGAAGAATTTGAAGCTACACAGAAAAAACTTGAAAGAAAAAGGTCGTCCACAAAATCAAAGCGCTAGTAACTCGAGCTGCCAGAGCGAGAAATTTACTCTAGTTGACAGATAATGTGCACATTGCAAACACTGTAGGGCCTTTCGTTTTATGTATTTAAATGTACCTGCAAAATTGTGTGCGAGTTCTACTTCTATTCATGGTTTTAGATGCAGTTGGCCGACGCTAATGTGCTTGTGACCTAACTAATCGATCTTTTTCAACAACAAAGCTTTTTACTACTAAGTGGGGTCGGTTATATGAATCTTATAATGTCATTGCGCTCGGTTCTGTGTCACGTCTTCCGTTAGATCCAAGTACTTTAAGTATTTTCTTAGAGTCTCATCCAAAGTCCTAGGTCTTGCTTTATTCCTTCGGCCTTGAACCTCTGTCCCGTAATCGCATCTTCTAACTTGAACGTGAGTAGACCTTCGTTTCATATGTTCAAACCATCGTAACTAATCGATCTTTTTCATTTGAAAGAAAAAATAAAAAAAAAAGGAACTTTGTGGGCCATTGATACTCTTGTTCAGCCATTGTAGATAAATAAAAATTTAAATGATATTTTGATGAGCAAAGTGAGACAAACTAAAATTTATGAGGCAAATCGGGTTAATAATTTATACATTTAAAAAAAAAAATTCATATTAATTTTTTTAAATTATTAATTTGTCATCTTATTTTAAAATCTCAAGTTTTTCATTCAAAATAAGTTATGTGATTTTATATGAAGATACATTTATACTAAAGAGTGGGCGAATAAATTGATTTTTGTTGTAGACCTATTTAACTGAGCTATTCTAAGGGAATAGAGAGAGGGAGGCCGGCGGTAGTGAGAAAGAGAAGATAGAGATTTAATTGTGAGGTGTGTGTGGTATCATCCCATTGTGCCTTTAGTTATAGTGGCAGGATAGATAAAATCCTTACCCTTTTAGGATTACAACTCTAATAGAAATTAGACTACTAAAAGGAATATAAAAGATATCCCTAGATACACTAGGATTTACACAATCACATTCCTATTCCAAATATGATTGTAACACTCATCCTTGAGTGTATAAATACTCAAACAAACATCGCATCAGATCTTCAGATGAGGTAGAATAATTGATGAAGTCGGCAGCACAATGAGCAAATGTGAGTCTCAAATTTAAGAAAATATGCATGGGTAGTAAAACTCACAAAACCTCGCTATGGTAAAACCCAAGGTGGGAAAAAAAACCAATAGACTAAGGAGAAAAGTGAGAAGTATGCATAATGTAAAAAACAAACGTCAAACAGGACGAAAGTAGTGAACTCAACGGAGTATGACCATCCCAGGATGGGTGCTTCGTTAAAACCTCGTTAGGTAGCAAAAACCTAGTGGGAAAAATGTTCCTAATTATCGGAAAAATAGTACATTAAGATCAAGTGAATATGCTTCAGGATACTCCCCCTGAGTTAGACATAACTTCCAAATAAGAGAACTACAAGCAATTCAATTCAGATAATTTACGTATATCAATTCCTTGGACGAGCTTCTAAAAAGTAGACTTAAGTAATGACTTGGTGAAGAGATCGGCCAGGTTGTATTGGGAACGAATTTGCTTGACTTCAATGTTCTGATGCTGTTTTTGCTGGTGAAAATAAAAAAAACTTTGGTGCTATGTGCTTGGTGTTGTCTCTTTTGATGTATCCCATCTTTAACTGCTCGATACATGCTGCATTGTCTTCAAAGATTGTCGTAAGAAGGTCAATGATGGAAGTAAAACCATTAATGCTTCAAATATGTTTCATAACTGCTCTCAACCAAAAGCACTCACACGATGCTTCATGTAGGGCGAGAATCTCAGCATGGTTCGAAGAAGTTGCAACTAACGTTTGCTTGGTAGACCTCCAAGATATATAAGTGTCTCCAAATGTAAAGACAACCGGTTTGAAAACGTGCCCTATGTGGGTCAGACAAATATCTAGCATTTGTGTAACCAACAAGGTGGGAATCAATCCGAGGACCGAAGGGGGCGGCAACTTTCGAAGATTTGCAGGTATAGAATAAGCTCATATCGGTTGTACCCTTGAGGCAGCGGAAAATGTCTTTGACACCATTCCAATGCCTGTTTGTGGGAGCATTGTTGTATCTAGCCAAAAGATTAACAACAAAGAAGATGTCGGGTCTAGTGCATTGAGCCATGTACAATATAGCCCCAATTGTACTTAGGTATGGAACTTTAAGTTCCAAAATCTCTTCCTCATCCTCCTTTGGATGGAAGGGATCTTGTTTAGCATCTAAAGTCTTAACGACCATAGGTGTACTCGAAGGTTTCACCTTATCCTCATTAAAACGCCGTAACACCTTTTGGGTGTAATTTGATTGATGTACTAGGATTCCATCCGAACAGTGCTCGATCTTCAGGACGAGGCAATATCAAGTTTTCCCAAGATCTTTCATCTCAAATTTCGATTTCAAGTGCGCGGCAATTTCCTCAAGCTATGCGGGAGTTCCGATGAGGTTCATGTCGTCGACATAAACTGCAACGATCGCAAATTTGGAATATAACTTCTTTATGAACACACATGGGCATAATTCGTTGTTCACATAACACTGACTTGTCTAATATTCACTCAGATGGTTCTATCACATCCGCCCGGATTGTTTCAATTTGTAGAGTGATTTCTTCAATCTAATAGAGAGAGTGTTCCATGGTCTAGAACTATTTGAACCAGTCAATGGAAGTCCTTCTAGAATTTTCATATAGATTTCCGTATCTAGATCCCCATAGAGATATGTGGTTATCACGTCCATAAGCTACATATTCAGTTTTTCAGAAACTACCAAACTTATTAGGTAGCAGAACATTATAACATCCATTACAAAGGAATACGTCTCCTTGTAATAAATCACAGGGCATTGAGAGAAGCTTTGCGCTACGAGGCGTGCTTTGTATCGCATTATTTCATTCTTCTCATTACACTTCCTCACGAAAACTCACTTGTAGCACATTGGCTTCACATGTAGTGAAGTAGGAATTATAGGTCCAAACACCTTACATTTCGTAAGCGAATCGAGTTCAACCTAGATTGCTTATTTTCAGTTTGACCAATCTATTCTACGTCGGCATTTGTCAACGAAACATGGTTCAATGTCATCGCTAAGCATGGTGTCAGTAGCTACAGTGTATGCAAATGCATCTTCGATGATCATCTCATTCCAATTCCAAACCTCATCTAGTACTGCGTAGTGGATCGAAATCTCACGATTCTTGAGACGTCCAGTTGTCTCGTCTAAGACATCACCGTAATCTAGAATAACCTCATGCGTTGGAACATATAAGTGAGCGATGGTCAGATTCAAACTAGGGTCACTAGTTGGTACCAATTTCCTCTTTTGGGGTTGTGAATCCTTTGAACCAAGGGGTCTGCCATGCTTCAGGGTTGTGAAACCTTTGAACCAAGGCTAGCCATTAATGTATCGGGCTGCGTGGAAGGTGCGGCCTCCCCACCTTCGGGGACGGTCCAACCATTCCAGGCGGGATTGTGACTTATGCGAGGTACATCTATCCTTGCAAGTGTGTTTGCAGCATGTATATGTGATCTTGTCGCCTTAGCTAGATCATTAAAAGCATTTGGCATGCTCTAAGCAATACTTTGAAGATTTATAATTCATCGCACCTCAATTTCAGACTGGGCAGTGCGGGGATCTAAATGAGACATAGTGGGAGCATGTACACGTAAATGCGAGACGTCAGGTTCATATCCAGTAACCAATTGTAATTGTGAATAAGGTTGGGTAGCGGTGGGCCTCAGGAGAACCAGCATAGCTGCGTGCAATATTGCATAGCCCCAGGCAAATACCGGCATTTTGGTTCGCATAACCAAAGTCTGAGCTATCAATTGAAGGCATTTTATGAAAGCTTTTGCCAAGCCATTTTGGGTGTGAACATAGGGTACATGATGTTCCACATCAATCCTTACTAACATGCAATAATCGTCAAAAGTCTGTGACGTAAACTCTCCAGCGTTATCTAGTCGAATTGACATGATCGAATAATTAGGGTGGTGAGCCTTTAGCTTAATAATTTGTGCTAGGAGTTTTGCAAATGCAGTGTTGCGTGTAGACAATAGGCAAACATGTGACCATCGTGTCGATGCATCAACCAACACCATAAAGTATCTAAATGGTCTGCATGTTGGTTAGATATGTCTATAAATATCCCCTTGAATCCTCTAAAGAAACTTAAGAGGTTTGTGAATAATCTTTGTAATCGAGGGTCGAGTATTCAACTTCTCTAAAGAAAACGCTTTGCATGGTGGGAATCCAACGTAGAGAGGTAAATGATGCCCATGTGATGATTTGAGGATACATCGCATCATGTCACATCCGGGATGTCCCATATGGTCATGCCAAAGCAACAAAGTGCTTTGGAACTTAGGCATGGGGTCGACCACATGGTGGGCTTTTATGCCGCGAATGGTTGTTATGTACAACCTACTCGGGACACGTTCCAACTTCTCGTAAATACGCTTCTGGCCATATTCGTAAGAATTGATACAAAGAAATTCAGATCCATTATCTTTAGTGGTTTCAATATGATATTGATTATCTCAAATATCTCTAAAACTTAGCAACGTTCTTCCGGAACGTGGAGAATAGAGGGCTTCTTTAATGGTTAAGATAGTACCATTGGACAACATGATACGAGCCTTTATGTATCCCTCAATTAGGTTGGATGAGCCTGATAGAGTTGTCAGAGGTGCTTTCATAGGTACAAAGTTAGTAAAATAGTGTCACTCACGCAATATGGTGTGCGTGGTTGCACTATCAGTTAGACAACTAACTTCCCCACTAGACATATACCTTGAAATAAATGGATTGAATTGGTCGTATGCATAAATATAATTCCATTCATTCAATTAACCATTTTGAGAAATAATATCCATAAAATAACAATCCATAGTTCAAAACAAACCAAAGCCAAAAAAAATTATTCCAAATACTTAGAAAAATTGTCCAAAATTAAACCATAAACCTAGAAAAATAGGGGGGGTGCGGCCATTCCTAGTGGGTTTGGCCATTATGGGGTAAAACACCCTAATAAACATGTCTAAAAATTTATTCATCCATAGGAGTTGATGCCTCCTGAAAATCTGATATCTTTATAGATGTAGTAACATCTTCCGGATGTTCCATACGTGCAAAGTTAGACTTACGACGGGAATGATACTTGACAATAGCCTCGGGGGTAGCTCGGCATACACGTGACTAATGATCCTTTGATCCACAATGGTGGCACATGTCTATTTCAGTGGAAACCGATTGAATGGTAGCTTTTCCCTTATTCTTGAAGTTTGGGGCCTTGGGGGTAGGGGGTTGTCGCTTATGGGTCACATTTCCTCCCATGGGTGGACCTTGATTTTGTTGACCTTGGGCCCATGGTGGGGCTTGTCGCCTATTGCCACGGCCATGATGATTCTTGCATTGTTTGTGGCTGCTAGAATTGGTCGCATGTGCTTCAAGCACAACATTCAAGCCAGTGGGTTGAGCTTGATGATTCTTCATCAAAAGCTGGTTTTGCTTTTTAGCGATAAGTAAAACAGAGATCAAATTCGAAAATTTGGTGAATTTCTATGCTCTATATTATTGCTGCAGGATAATATTGGTGGCATGGAAGGTCGAATAGGTCTTCTCAAGAAGATCTGATTCAGTTAGTTCCATTTTACAGAATTGTAGCAATGATCGGATTCTACAAACTTTAGAGTTGTATTCATTCACGAACTTAAAGTCTTGGAAGCAAAGATACTGCCAGTCATGTCTTGCTTCAGGTAAGTAGATGTTTTTCTAGTGATCGAAACGGTCAGCTAGAGCAAGTCAGAGGGTGTGTGGGTCCTCCTTAGCGAGGTACTTAGTCTGCAGAGCATCATGGATGTGCTTTTGAATGAAGAGTATTGCAATAGCTTTCTGAGCTTCGTCAACAAGTTTTTCGTTGGTAGGTGCCTCGATGGCGGCTGTAATACCCTTTGCAGTAAGATGAAGCTTCACTTCTTGAACCCACTTCAGGTAGTTTCTTCCAGATACTTCCAGAGCGGTGAAATCGAGCTTGTTCAAGTTCGACATGTCCCTAAAACGGAGGGTACAAAACGTGGTTAGTCATATGGTAATCCATAGACATAAATTGTAGAACATTCGGGTTCTATATACATGTATTGGTTTAATTTATGCATGAAAACTACAAGTTTCATGTGGTAAGTTTTGAATGAAAGCTTCGGGTTTCAAAGGCACTAAATATGAAACTACAGATTCAATTTAGTTTTATGGATGATTAGTTCATAAAGGAGAGGTTCCTACAAGAACACAAAATGCAATATGCTGATTTAAGTGTAGTGGATTTGAGTTTTTTCGGGAACTAAAGTGTGAGAGCTTCGGGACTACGAAAGGATGTCAACAGTTCAAAGTATACAAATAAATTATTAAATCGATAATGTCCAAAAGTGATATTTAGGTCAATAATTTTGGATTAATTATCAGATTAATGGACTGCCGGTCACTTTTAATTAATGTAATAGATCAGGACGGGATAAATCATGGAAGCAAAAATAATAATAACATTTAGGTTAAAATTATTTAAATGCCAAAAATTAGCATTGGATTCGAAAAACCATAGCCCAATAGCATTTGGGCTTGGGTGCCGTGAGTAGCAAAGCTTTAGAGGCTTTTGGGCCTCGGGTTTGGCTGCAGGCCACGAGCCAAGGAACTGGGTAGCCCAGTAGCAAACTGCTGGAGTTTTTGGGCCAAAGGGTGCACGCCGAAGCTAGCTTGTGGGTAAGCACACACGAGGCCCAACCGAAGCTAGGGCTGGGTCTTTGGGCTGTGGGACAAGCCTAACCTGCAAGGCTAGCTACAGTACATATGGGCCGGGGTGGTAGCAAGCCCAACAAGTCAAAGGCTTGTGGGTTATGGGCTCGAGTTGGACTGGGGCTTCAGGCCAATAGGTTATGCAACCCAGGCCGAAGCCTGATTGGTTTCCAATAGGGCAGCGAGCCCAAAGGGTTATGTGCCTTGTCCAGGTGTCAATACGACACCGTTTCCCTACGCGGCTAGGCTTCGGGCCAGCGTGGTGGTCGACCATGGTGTCACTGTGGTGCGGCGGTGCTGCAAAAAAATCCCTGTTTTGTTTTTTTTTTATTTGAATTTTCTAGGGTTTGAAAAACCCAAATTGCTTCTAATTATTTATATGCTTTGACTCACAAATTCCACATAGCAATATAATTGCGTAATGCATGAAACATATATATATATATATATATATATATATTGATAGATATATGAAACATATACAATATATATATATATCGGAAGAAAAATATAAACATAGAGGGGTTCATGCATCATGGGGAATGTTTTCATACTTCGTGGACGTTTCAAATATCTTCCTTTATTTTAAGCGTACCTGATTGGCAGAAAACAAATAAAAGTCTTTGAATTTGGTAGAAGATAGCCTCCTCGTACGATCCTTCAGTTCCTTAGCTTTTGGCAAGAGCGTGCTAATAACGTGTTGCAGGCTTATTTGATTGAGCTATTCTAAGGGAATAGAGAGAGGGAGGCCGGCGGTAGTAAGAGAGAGAAGAGAAAGATTTAACTGTGAGGTGTGTGTTATATCACCCCATTGTGCCTTTATTTATAGTAGTATGATAGGTAAAATTCTTACCCTTTTAGGATTACAACTCTAATAGAAATTAGGCTAGTAAAAGGAATATAAAAGATATCCCTAGATACATTAGGATTTACACAATCACATTCCTATTTCAAATATGACTGCAACAATTTTAGACTTTTAACCTTTGTCTTGTAAGTTCTCTAATTTTCTTTGGTACGAACCTAGTGATTTTGGCTAGTAAAAAAATATGTCACATTTGTTTCAAAACCTTGTGGTGAATTACTAAAAAAATACATTAGGCTCACAAACATGGAGTTTAACTGATTGCAATACTTGAGAATTCAACATGGTCAACTATGTTTAAAAAAAACAAGAGTTGAAATGTCCAAATTTTTTGATAGAAAACTTAATGAAATTAGAGTGAGATGATAAATTTATGATTCCAGTTTATTAATATGACAAACCATTTAAAATTTTAGGTTATATGACAAATTATATAATGGGAGAACTAATAAAAAGTTTCCCACAAAACTTTGTTTCTTCGAAAAACACTAGGACAACATTACTTATTATTAAGGACATGTTTTATTCGATGAAGACCAAAAAAAAAAAAAAAAAAAAAAAAAAAAAAAAAAAGTCACACTTCACGAGGACTACGAATTAAAAGAAAATATTTTTAATAAAAAAATAAGTGTCCTTAGTAATAAAAATATGCCCGATAAAAAAGTTGCTTTTGAATAATTTTTTTTTTGGCAAGGAGTTTTTTGTTAATCTAAACTACATATTAATCAAATTTTCTTTGTCAATCAAAAGATAATGAAAAGATTATTTAGTCTTCTATCACAACAAAAAAGTTAAGGGCAATAACGTAATTTTACAAAACAAATTTTTGATATTTTTGGTTTAAACATCATCTACATGTAATTTTTAACATCTCAAATTTTGAAAAATAAAAAATAAAAAAGATAAAAAATAAACCTCTCTCCCCACTCTCACGTTCTCTCTCATTCTCTTCTTTCTGACACACCCCGACCTAGATCGAGGCATGCTAGCCGTCATGTGAGGGTGACGTAGCCATGTGCACAGTGAACTAACTATATGGATGAGCTCCTGGGCTTACAAGGAACACAAAAACAACCTCCTCGACGTCGATCTGTGCATGCAAGGGTTAGTTTGAGAGTTGTCCGTATAGTTGTACGGAGAATGGATGAAATCCGAGAGGGAAGAGAGAGAGGGTCCACGGGTTGGTTTAGGTGTGTGTGTGTGTGGTCCTAGCTTGGGTCATAAACCAAAAACAAAGAAAACTAAAAATCTAATTGGGTCCAAACAATTAGAACTTAACATATTTGGTCCACAACCAAAGTGCATGTCACATAACACCATTTAGTGTCCAAGGGTATAAAAATCATTTCACGCTATCGAAAATAAAATATTCCATAATTCGGGACGGACTGTCACATTCTCTCCCTCTATTTTAAAAATAAAAAATTTTAATACTAGTTTTTTTATTAAAAAATGCGTATAAGTTCATAGGACGTTTAAAAAATTATTTGGAAGCATTTAACAAATCAGTGATAGAAGGCTCTTTTGATGTTGCTGATCAAGAAATCAAATATTTTTTTAAGGTAATATGAATTTATTAAGAAACCATCAAGGACGAATATAAAACATGCATGCCAAACATAATCAAGAGGCCATACACACCAAAAGAAACACCATACAAATTCACACTTACAAACTCATCATGAATATGATAGAATTCCTCAACCATCACAAATACTCACATCTGACCAACAAAAAGATAACAATTTTTCATGTAGAACCACCATAACAGCATCACGAGTAATATCCTGCACCAACCTCTTTTGCAATCTTCAGCAAAAAAGCACTGCTAAAAGATGCTCTAAGATCATTTCCACCTATGTTTTTATGTCATGGCTAGATCCCAAATCCAATCCAACATTCATCTTCACACATTTTGGCAAGTCATGGCTGATGTAGCATTAGCACCAGCCTTGTCCATTCTAGCTTTGAGTCCAAATCCATGATAGTTACTATTCACAATGGGTGAAAAGTAGCTTAATCATAACAATCTTTTCCAAATTAATTTCAATCACCGAATTATTATGAACTGTAATTGTTATGAGAGTTATTATTTAAATGAATAGTAAATGCCACAACTTTTCCCCAAAACTTAGATTCATCAAGATAAATGTTAAGGAGACCTTTTTAGTAGGACTCTCCATAGACTCTATGCAACCTTATATTTTTTGTACAATATTTTATAATGCTGACACGAGAATTGACGTTAAAATGTGAGATGACAGAATCTATAAAATGTTCCACTTTAAAAAAGTTTCCTTAACATTTCTCATCGGCCAAATGGATGAAAATGCTCTAAGAAATGAGTATTTTTTGCTGTTGTCATTGTCGTTGTTGTTGTTTTGGTACGACTTTACCAATCAAGAACTTGCTCCATCACCAACTGCCAGGCAGCATAGTACTTTTGTTGCCACCTGCAACCATAGACAATGAACAAGCCCAAGGTCAACTTCAACATCTGGGTAACTTACTCGCAATATTTCTATTTTCCAAATTTCTTGAAGTTCTAAAAAGTATCACGGAGACAACTAATGAGCTATTAAAAGAATAATTAGCACCTTTAAAAAAGGATAACTAGCTAAGAGAATAATTTTAAATGGAATCACAAGGACTAAGAGGACCAGCACAAATTGTGCACCCACAGAAAATCCCAAATAAAATTCTAAAAAAATGAGCCAACTACGATTGCAAATGAAAGGTATTATGCTCGACATTCATGAATAGCGAGTCAATATTAAATCGTGAATGACAACTTTGTGCTTTAGACCAATCCTTCACTTATACAATCTCATTTAAATAAAAATTAATAATAATACTTGCATCCCAACCCTTGCCGTTCCATATATTTTCATTTAACGATTTTTCTTATATAGATCTCATAATCCAAACCATTCTTAGTCATTCATATGTATCAAATAAATATACAATTTTGTTAATAATTAAGATCGTCACAGTGAACCGTCATTTACTTCAATGACTAACGATTTTGAATTTAAGTGACTTGGTATAAAGATGTTCTTGAAATGAAGATTTAGGAGATAAACGGGCTCTAATTGATGTCGTATTGATAAAAATCGTTAAATGTAAAGGGTGGAACCATGAAGTTTCTTTAGGAGTGGAAGAAATTTTTATGTCTATCCGGAACACAAGCATGTACAATATTATAACATAGTTGAAAAATATGGTTAATATGTTCCACTTTAAATATAATTTCAAAATTTATATTATGACAGTTTATTAAAAAATGGTCCAGAAAACAAATGGATATAGAGTTGGAAGGAAAGTGACATCACAACTACGCGCTGGAAAACATTCTCTGGTGAGAGGGCGAGAGAATGAGTCTGAAAATGCAAGCAAAGAAAGCTTTTGCTTTTTCTCTGTAGTCTTCATTTCACAGTACCTGTCACTTTACCTTTTGCCTTCCCAAACCTCTCTCTTTCTCTTCCCCAACTTTCTCTTTGGTAGATAATCAACTTCTAATTAAGTATTAATTTGCTGCTTTACTTGAGTTGTGACTGCCCCTCCACCCCTTCTCTCTCTCTCTAATTTTTTTGGTAAGTCATCGCACTCCCCCCTCTCCCTTTCATCATTTCAGTTCTCTTGTTGCTTTTACTTTGAGTTTTTTTTTGCTTATTATTATTGCTGAATGTTGTAGCTTTTTATTCTTTTATATATCTCTCTCTAGTTTTTTTGGGAAATTCAGCACCCCCAAGACTCAAAGACACTAACTTTGAGCAAAATTTCATTGAATTTGGTATTTTTTCCAATTTTTCCCTTCTGGGTTTGTAGATGTTGGGTCAAGTTTTGCTATAGGAGCAGTACTTTCTGTTTTTATTGTATGGAATTCTGTTCCTGCAATTGATTTAAATTGGGTTTCTGGGTTTTTTTGAAGGTGTTAATTAGGTGGCTATGGAGATTGACGATGCCGAAACGAAGTCAAAGATGGAGGATTATGAAGTAATAGAGCAGATTGGGAGAGGGGCTTTTGGAGCCGCCTTTCTTGTTCTTCATAAGACTCAGAAAAAGAAGTAAGAGTATTTTCTACCAACCTTTTACCTTTTGAAATGAAAGTTGTAATTAGTAATGTAATTCTTGTAATCTACAATATAATTGTGTAATTAGAGACATAATTTAGCAAGAAAATTGAATAGCTGGATAATAGGGGTTGTAATTGAAAACAGAATTCAATAAGAAAACCCTACACGTTTACCAAAAGTCACATCTCCGGGGTATGAATTTTTGGAGGAAGGGATATTTGAGATTCCAATGCTTTATATTTTGATTGTACAACTTTTGTCTAACTCAAATTTGCTTACTCCAATCTTTCTCCAACTTTGTTTAATTATTGAATTTTCCGTTTAATAGGTATGTATTGAAAAAGATTCGTTTGACTAAGCAAGCGGAGAAGTTCAAACGCACAGCTCACCAAGAGGTTGCTTCTTGAAAACTTTTTAGATATTGATAAATTTAGAACCGAGTGCCGGCTACAAATATTTGTCCTTTATTTGTTCTTTAAAAGTTGTTCCAATTTTTTGATTTGCTATATTTCCTGTTAAAGGGTGAGGCTTTTCATTTTTCCATACCATTTTTCCTTTTAGGAACCAAATGTAGCATCAAATATCATCTTACCTGTTTTCTTGGCAGTCAACATAGGACATACAAGCCCCAACTTTCTTATTTGTTTGTCCATATCAGCACTGTCGTTCCGGTTATCTCAGTGTTGTGAAACTTACATGTGTTGGCTGCACTTTGTCCTGTCAGAAATACCCAGTTCTATTTTTTGACAATCTACTGGGAGATGCAGGCGTGAAACAATATTCATATGAAAGTAGAATACACGAGCATGCGCTCACACAGACATTGAGAACATGTATCTCATAAATGATGCATTATTGATTATATTATGGACACATAATTATAATAGATCCTTGATTGTAACCTTCTAGTTTTGTAATCCCCAGTTACTATGATTCTAAATATCATCTTAGATTGTCGATAACACTTGTTTCGTTCTCAATATCTACCTCATATTTTGTCACCTGTGAACCGTATTAGTTTTCTTCTGATATTTTATCTTGTGATTTCATAGTAATTTTCTCTGAAAGATGTGTTTCCTACTCAATTAATCGCAATCTCTATTATTCTGCTGCAGATGAATTTAATTGCAAAGTTGAATCATCCATATATTGTGGATTATAAAGATGCTTGGGTGGACAAGGTGAATCCATGATTCTTAAGTTTCATATATTTGAATAGGACTCAAGAGTATATTTTCGGATAAGTCTTTAGCACTTGTAGCAAAACTTGACTTCACACGCGCATGCTTAAAAGTTTATATTTTCTGCAGGGAGACTGCATATGCATTGTAACGGGCTATTGTGAAGGAGGTGACATGTAAGTAGCAACAATTTACATCAACGATATTCTAATTATGTTTTGGCTGGTATGACATAATGCAGTTTTCTTTTTTCCAAAATTAGGAATTAAAAGAGTCATATTTTAACATCTTTTTGCTTCTATAATGAGTTTAAATACTTAATTTTGTTCCTCAAGTTTCTTCTAAGTATAAGCTTGAAAGTGATTGACAACGCACATGATTTTTGGACAAAATATAGGAGGAAATCTAATATTGTAGTTACTTAGTCAACATATTAAACTATGTATATGTATTGATCAGTCCTGTTCTTCTAAGGTCCATAAATAGGGGCCTTACGTGAAGTATTGTTTTGGAGTCCTTAGATCAGATATGGACAGCCGGGATTCACCTCAACCGCCTATATCTAATCTAGTGGATGTTAATTAAGACCTCATTAAGGACCTTAGGAGAGTATTTCTTTTATCCTACTTTTTGTCAAAACCTTTTTAAATTACTTAAGAAGTAGAAAATCAATTGTAATGCTTCCAGTGATTACTGAATGATAAACTTCTAATCTGTTAACAGGGCTGATATGGTAAAGAAGGCCAGAGGACAATTTTTTCCAGAGGAGGTAATCAATTAGATTTGATAAAACTTCACGTCCTGTATATGTACCTGTATGAAGGGTAGCAAGCAACTGCTCTATGTTGTTATTCTGTTTTGCCCTGCAGAAGCTCTGCAAATGGCTGACTCAGTTGTTGCTAGCTGTGGACTATTTGCACTCCAATCGTGTACTTCATAGGGATCTTAAGGTAATATACTAATATAATACCCATAGTTGCAGTGAGGAATAATAGTATAATAGCTATGATGGTTAATAACATAAAATTCAATGATTGCAGTGCTCAAATGTATTCCTTACAAAGGACAATGACATCCGACTTGGTATGTATACATATTGATTGTGAAGAGAAGCACTGTTTCTCTTCATTCAGTTTGGTTTCCGTATTTGATGTTTTTAAAGAAAATGTATATGTTGCATGGACCTTATAGGTGACTTTGGGCTTGCAAAACTACTCAACACAGAAGATCTTACTTCTTCGGTATGGACTTGCATTTATATTATTTTATTGTCTTTATGCCTCTACCTACACAATTCTAGTCTGTCTCTTAGAACCCTGTGGCTGTAAACAAGCTGGAAGTTCCAAGTATTTCTTTGAACGCCTCTTCATTCATGAAAATTTCCATAGAGTAGTTTTACAAACCTCTCCTTCCCCACCAAGCACTGGGTTATCCAACAAGGCCACCCAATCTTGGAGAGGATATTCCTCAGTATTTTTGGCCTCTGGTACTGGCAGCTATATCACTAAATTTACTTATTTATGTCAGTTCATTTTCAATCCCTATATTTTCAACATAGGTTGTCGGAACTCCAAACTACATGTGTCCTGAGCTCCTTGCAGATATACCTTATGGCTATAAATCTGACATATGGTCGCTTGGTAAGAACTCTAGTCTCTTATAATTATACTTTCCTGGCTCATGACCATGATTTAGAACCGTTATAACTGTAGTTTCTATTGCTTTTCAGGTTGCTGTATGTTTGAGATTGCCGCACATCAACCTGCATTTAGAGCACCTGTAAGTATAAGCTTGAGATGTTGATGCCTCATTGATTTTATGAGCTGCCATTCTGAATGACTTGATTATACAGGACATGGCTGGGCTTATCAACAAAATTAACAGATCCACCATTTCTCCTCTTCCAATTGTGTATTCTTCCACACTGTAAGTAATTATCTTTAAAACCATCGAAACCATGGTGCTATTTGAAATGAATATTTCAATTGCATATTTCTAATTAATATGATATGTATCGACTTATATGGTATTGGCCTCGGATCATAGGAAACAAATAATCAAGAGCATGCTCAGGAAAAGTCCAGAACACAGACCAACAGTGAGTCTACTTCCCACTTGCATGATATTTGAAGAAAATTTATTTTTGGCTCTAATACCCGCATGATCTATTACTTTAGGCAGCCGAGTTATTAAGGCATCCACACTTACAACCATACGTCCTTCAATGCCGCAATGCATCATCAGTTTTTCTTCCTGTATGTCCACAAACCAACTTAAAAGATAAAACTCCAAGAAAATCACCACCTAGCAAGCGCAGCAGTGGCAAAGACAACAGAGAGAGAGAGGCTGGAAAAATGAACCACGTGGAAAAGGTCCAACCATTTGGGAGCAGTGCTGATCTGACGCATAGATATGTAACAAACATTGATAACCCTGTATTCACAGCTAGTGCAGAAGAGCTTGAAACCAAGAGAGTTGATCCTACTAGCTGTTCTTTGGAAGTATCCAATGCCACTGATGGTTCAAAAGATGGGCCGACTGATTCAGAAGCATCTGTTTGTGATAAGCAAGCTGACACTACCAGTATAGCACAAAAGGAAAATACTGAATCTGACATTGAGGTTACATCAGAGAGCGCATCAAATTCTCAGCATGAAGAAGTAGAAGAAACAACTGCGTCAAATTTCAAACAATTGAAAGAGGTTGATTTCAAGACTCCGAACAGTGAGGACGGAATGGCATATGAAAATCAACAAGTTCTTGAAGGAGCTAAAGCAGAAAGAGAGGGGGCTAATGAAGAAAATTGCAGGGTATTGGCGGTGCCCAGTGTAAGCGGTATCCAAAAAGTTGGGTCGATTGATGATACTGAAGTGGAACCCAGTTGCTGTTTAGAGAAGGAAAGGTCCAATGTGTATACTGAAGTTGGTAATGTGGAATACTTGTTATCTGAAAACAACAATGAAAGCTCCATACAGAAAGCAAAACATGAAGTGGTGGGAAAGGCAGACAATAACAATTGCTCTGCGCGGATAGAAAAAGGTGAGGCTCGTGTGATTAATCAAGCAGCAAGTGATGTAGCGGCAGTAGGAAGTGATGATTCTAAGAGTGACTGGGAAAATCCAAGTCAGCAAAGAGCTGATGCCCTTGAGTCTCTGCTTGAGCTATGCGCACGGCTTCTAAAGCAGGACAAACTTGATGAGCTTGCCGGCGTGCTAAGACCATTTGGAGAAGACGCTGTCTCTTCTAGAGAAACAGCTATCTGGTTGACAAAGAGTCTCATGTCTGCACAGAAATCTAATGGAGAGTCCTAAGTTTTAATGGTCAATTTGCTTGTAATTTATGCAAAACTGTTCCGGAAAATAAGAAAAAGAAAGAAGAGTATTTGTTTCATCGTATTGACTTAAATTTGTTTGTCAACCAGAGTGTTATTTGTTGAAGATTTAGAGTGGGAAATAACATATTTGCAGATTGTTACCCAACATTGGCTCTACTGGAAAATAGATGCGATTAACTTTTACTGTTGTCTAAATATACTGCATGTTTTTTCACTTGTACAGTTTGTCTTCAGGTTTTAACCTTAATGAGGTGAGAAGAAAGGTTTGAAGGATCCAGGCAAGGGAATGCAGGTAAGTAAATATTACGTACATATATATATATATATATATATATATATAAATGTAAATGGATTATTAACATTCAACAATCTTAATCACATACATACAAAAACATCCTTAATTTTCTCTTGGAAATCCCAATGGGATGTCCAAGTAAATATTCCACATTTTATAGTCTCATTGAGAATATTTTTTTTGTTCTCTGAGCTTACTGCAGGTAATAGCCAAAGAAGGTCACGAGGAAGGCACCGGCCAGAGAGCCGACAACGGGCATGGTGCTGGCGGTGCCTGATGGAGCAGGAGCATGAGCTGAGTCAGGGGAGGATGCTGTGCTTGTGGTGGTAGCAGCTGAGCCTACGGGGGAGGTAGCTGAGCCTACGGGGGCAGTAGCTGAGGCCTTAGGAGTAGCTGCAGATGATTCCTTAGGAGCAGCGGCAGCTGGGTCCTTGGGAGTAGCGGGGACTGGGTCAACAGCCAAGACAACGCTCAATAAGGCAGCAAGGACAATGATGGCGAGGGAGATCTTCTTCATTTCCATGATGAATATTGTGAAATTGAGGATAAGTTGATCAAAAACACAGCTGCCTTAGAGATAGGATATGAAGGAAATTTCTTTATTACTTCTTTGATTACTGCAGTGCTGAGGAAAACAGAGGAAAGTTGTTTCAATTTATAGGGAGATTTTGAGTTATGTGATTAGAATGAAACAATTTTTGGTGGTTGAACGTGTTTTTTGCATGGTATAAGGAAGGAAGGAAATCATTGAACGATGTTTTTGCGTACCCGTGGCCACAAACAAATGCGCATTTCTAGTTCGATTTGTTGTTTTGTTCAACTTCTAACTTTGGGGCCATTGGACTAAAACACATCAGAAAATTGGAACAGACAATAAAAACAACCATTTTAATTTGCTTGGTGGATCGGGAATGACCAAATTGGTGAACTGTTGGTCAAAGATATACACTTTAGCAAACACGTAGGGAGAGTACATTCATTTTAGCAAATATGAAGCTCCCGTTACAATGCTAGCTTGTACGTAAGTAAGAGGTTTTAGGTTCGATTCTCGCCAAAGACGAATTTGAATCACATTATTGCTAGTCCACTGCGAGGCTAAGTTCATATCAACGAGCTTAATTATTATTTTTGTATTATTCTTTGTTCACTTATTAACTAACCAGTACTATAGTTCTAGTGGTTTTACTCCACTTGTAAGTGAGAGGGTCTTAAGTTTAAATCACATGGATGACGATGTCATATAATATTTGTGTTGAGTTTGATGTCTAGCTATGAATGATCTATTATGTGGCTTAGCCAATTCCCTATCCCCTGAGAGTAGAATATCGCCTCCCATTAGAATTGAATATCATTGTATCAAACAAAATAAAAAAAACTTTGTTCACTTATTATGAAAACCAATCATATATGGTGGATTATGACATATTTGAGTAAATCTGAAATTACATCTTATTCGAAATTAGTGTTACTATCCTTAATTTAAACCATGTACGTGTCAAAATTAATTTTGCTACTCTCAAGAAAGTAAATACGAAATTATATCCGGCGGTTCTTCAAACCATTGTTGCACATCTTGAAAAATGACTAGTGCCATATAATTAAGAGAACTTTCAAACGACATTTTGAAATGTGTCATTTTGAATGTCCTTTGTTAATGTTGCATTTGTAGAGTTTTTGCAGTAGTTTTTGGTGTTTAAGCCGTTAATTGAATGTTTACTGATATTTTGAATGTTCCTCATCTAAAGATAGGGTTAGTAATGAAAAAAACTCTCTAAAGTGGATCTTTCCCATCAAGGATCTTTAACATAACCCCAGAATCAACTTCAATACAAAGATTTAAAAAGAAATTAATTAATTTTTCCCTTCATACATTAATCAAGAGAGAGACGGAGAGAGAAATTGGAGAGAATAGAGGCAATTCAATTAATTGAAGAATGTCTTCACCAAAAAAAACAATTATTTCGAAGAACGTAGCATAGCTAGCTGAAATACATGAAATCAACACGATGTCCTTTCTTCTCTTGCAAATTAATCCCATCACCATCTCATGAATATGGTCTCACTTTCCAATTTGCCGTTAAAAGAATTACTTATTCCCCGAGCTGAATAATTAATTACTGAAGGTAAAACCCAAAGAACGACAAAAGGGAGGCCCCAGCCAATGATCCAACGACGGACAAAGTGGCGGAGGCGGCACCACTTGCTGGGCCAGGGGCAGCGTCCTTGGTGGCAGTTGGAGCTCCGGTGGCCGCTGCGTCCTTCGGGGCAGCAGCTGCCTTCGGTGCATGTTCCTTACCGGCTGCCAAGACCACACTGATCAAGGCAGCAATGACGATGATGGCAAGCGAGATCTTCTTCATGTCCATGATTGATTGAATGTAAACTTGAAGTGATAAAACTCTGAGTTCCTTAGAGATAATATTGAATAATAAAAAAAAAAAAACTCGTTCTTAATTGTTCCTCGCAAGTGCGAGGAATTCTGAAGAAATACAATTTTATAGGGTGGAGTGCTGGTTATTATTAGAACGAAACACTTCTTGTTAGTTAGTGTCAGTTAAGAATAGGTTTAGAATGAACACGTGTCTGGTTTTGCATGGCATGGGGATAGTGTTATTATTTCTTTTTCTTACGAGTGGTCTGAATATCCAAATCATTTTTTTTTTGGTTTTACACTTCCAACTTTTTTTTTTTTTTTTTTTCCTCTGGGTCTTTTAGTTTCTCATAATTTTGGGCTAAAACCTGTACGGATAACATTTTAAATCTGTAAGGATACAGGTATAAACAATTGTGCGTGACACATTTCGATCCGTAATGTTCATTTGAACTCCGAATCGAGCTGTGCTGGCTGATATCCAAAAGGTGACGAAGCCATAAAGTGTAGTGAGGTGGAAAATTGAACAAAGTGTAGTGGGGTGGTAAATTGAATAAATTTAAACCTAAAAGTGCCTAAATGGAAGAGTGCGCACGTGAGCGGGATTGAACACCATTCACACGTGATGTCAGAGCATAAGTAAAGTATAGTAAATGTAGGATAAGAATTATAGCATTGAAGGTAATCACCTATACCACGATTTGGTAAGAATCCTCGTCGACACAAAAGCTCTGCTACTAAAACCTGGAGGGGCAAAAAATAAGGGTGAGTGGGTCTAAAAATAAAGTTTTGTAAAAACCTTTTCAAAAAAATAATAACCCCTTGCCGTAAAACAAGTATAGTTTCCACATATAACATACTACGTATAGTATGAAAATACAGACCGTAGCCAACAATATCTCAATAATGAAATATGTCACAACATTTCGTAAATAAACACATAATGCCTGGTAATCACATAATTTCGCATAAACAAACATATCATATCATATCAAATGCTCATCGACATATGCTGACACACGAGTTTCTACAGAGATATTCTGACATGAACATGGCTGGGTGTAATGATGATTTACATTATAGTACTACAATCACTTGAAGACTAGCGCTATGCGCATCACATACGAGTCCTAATTGCCTATAGCAAACTTGGACAGGACTGACACCTACAATGGATCCAAAGTCAGCGTACGGTGCGATGTGAACATACATGTAAATGACTAGCCCGGGCGAGTACTAACACTAGTGTAGTACACGATGAGTAGATAACGTAAATATGATCATACAACGGTAAATCGATAATTCTAGTCAACATAACACTATTCATGACCACAAATATAATTAAGGCATCCCATAATAGTATGCATACCTGCGCATCCCACAGGATTCAGAATAATTTCATAATTCTCAACATTACGACCTTTCTTATAAACGTTAATTTAATTATGGAAATCATGTAGAAAATTCATTATTAAATATATAAGTGAAAACTACACAAATATATATATATACACACACACACACACACACACTATATACTATATAAAAGAAAAGACCTATTCACAAATACTTATGAAGTCGTAGACGTTTGAATGAGTAAATACGGATCGCCAATGCTAATCGTACCTAAGCATAATAGAGATCCATTATTAAAACTTAATTAATATGTTTGAATTTGGAGAAATGGACAGTGGATTCGGAATCAGCGCGCCGAAATACGCTAAGCAGGGTCCCGGGTAATTTTCATAAAAAATCAATGGTCAACCCCCAAAAGTCAACCAAGTTATCGAGGTGGTCAACTACGTTAAAACTTTAGAATATCACTAAATGGATGTCAAAAACGGACTCGAGACATTGAAATTAGCCTAAGAGGGTTTCCGAGAAAATTTCATAATAGTCAACACAAGGAATGTTCCAAATATTCTAGGAATATTCCAAATCCAATTAGGAACCGGTCGGGTAGGATCTGGGTTTGGGCTTGTTTTCTTTTTTTCATTTTTTTTCCCGATTGCCGCTGCAACCGCCAGAATCTGGGGATTTGGCCGGGAAACTTCCCCGACTTTGTTTAGCTTTGAATCTCAACCATTTTCAACAATCTTTATGTCAAAATGAAGCTAAGGAAAATGAGAACAAGGATTTACCAACACGAGGACTTGCCGTGGCTGGAAAACACCTATAACTCGTGGGTCCAGTCGTCGAAAATCTAGGGAAGTCTCCCATCACCTTTTATGTAATACTTCGAGTCCAAAACACACAAACAAGCTCAGAATCGAACCACGAAGACAAAAGTATAAGGTTTAGAGTACTCTCGGGAAATGTTGTCAATATTACACAATTTCCTATATCGTAATCTCGATTATTCGAATAGCTGTTTACAATACTCTTCTGTTTATCAAGTACAATCCGTAAAATTCTCTATACAATGCCTCTGGTGGTGCCATACCCGAAACCGGAATAGTAATCATAGTTACATGCTACTCTAATAGAGATAAGGTCTGCATAATTCGTTCAAATTGGCTGTCAGTCTGAGGGCGAAAATATGGTACCGGACAAAAACTTAGTATACATGGCCTTCAAGAAGACTTCCCAAGACTTGGAAGCAAAACGCGCATCACAGTGAGAT
This sequence comes from Pyrus communis, assembly GCF_041283825.1. Lineage (NCBI taxonomy): Eukaryota > Viridiplantae > Streptophyta > Magnoliopsida > Rosales > Rosaceae > Pyrus > Pyrus communis. The sequence continues at coordinate 20,099,459 of NC_142576.1, read as the reverse complement.
ATAGCATGTAGCCGAACAACATAGTTCAGAACGCCTTAGCGAGTAAATTCATAGTGAATTTCTCTCGTATTTAGCGAAAAACCATGTCAAGAAGACTAAAAGAACACTCAAGAATTTGAGGGTCAAAACAAATTCATCAAATCTAGAATACAAGGTAACTGGATTAAATGCATATATCTCGCTTTAACTGTGGCTTCCGGAATATTCAATCACCAACGGTAAAGGTTTGTTTAGCAACGTATTTGTTGGGTGATTGAGGAATTAATGATCACAACTAAAATTTCAATGTCCGAGCGATTCTCCTAGACTGTCTGTCTGCATAAAAAATAATATGGAATACAATAGGGTCGATAAGTAGTCAATGTTGACTGGAATGCCTTCCAACACAAAGAGGTGAATATGGAATCACAGTCAAAGTAGATGTCGATCGAGATGCCAAAAAATCTGAAAAATTTCAAGAATGAGAAATTTTAGCAAACGGTAAAAAATGTAGTCCCTCTGGACCAACGGAAAGTAAGCTGACTTGTCAAGTCGATCGATAATCACCAAAACATCATCATAATCTTCACATGTACAAGATACCTCGTGCCAAGAGCTTATGGTGATATTTCCCCATCTTCATTTGAATACAAGAAGTGATTATAACCACTTGAACGATTTCTTGATGATTGGTAAGTAATGTCATATCAATACTCGTGGTGTCCTAACGAAGGTGTCCTAAATTCGTACTCGTGACTAGTTAGGAATCTTTTGGTTACCTAAGTGAGTGATAGGGTCAACATAACTATAAGTTTACTGTCTTCCTAAAAGGCTTGCTCCTAAGTTTAGTGTTCAGCTCAGGTAGTCATTGTTAATTAGTCTGACAATTGCGTTGCTAATTAACACATTTAAGATATTTTGATATTGTTCATTATTCTGAAACTATAAATCGGCGTTCTGGCACAAAGGTATCACTCACAGATACAAGTACATGTGTCTTGTATCAAAAATCATACCACTTGAATACTGGTTGATAGTTCCTGGATATCGGACAGTATCGTCAATTACACTATGGGCTGATTACAGGTTAGAGCTCGCTAAGGTGGATGTTTTCGGACGATTGGTAAGGAACTAATCCTAAGGGTTGGTTTCGTTAATCCTAGGGAAATTGATTACTGCTTCTGGGATTTTGTACTAACCAAAGGTATAACAAACCATACTCTTATGCCTATACTCATCGAAATGATGAGTACAACATCTAAAAGAATTATGGGAACTAGTGTTGGTTGAAACGCCATAAGGCCGGGTAAGGAATTGTTAATAACTTACTTTAGAATGGACTTTAACAAAAATCGATCTTCCTCCTAAAGGTTTGGAATTATAACATCGCTTGAAAGATTAGTATAGTCGGGGACCAAAGGTGATTGTCCCTCAGATGTTCTTCTGTTGAGTGCTACCACTTTAGCACCATCTTGTCATTCGAAACATTTCTAGAGATTTCAACGAAAAGTAAAACTTCATAGGAATTCTAATAGGTGGTATTCTAAAAGTTATTGCCAAGGAATCAAAACTATTTCTGGTTTCCTATCTCGAAAGGGTTGGTAATGATGACGAGATGATAGCAGTTGGATTGATGAGTAAATCTTCGGTCGTATAGAACTATCGATACATTAGCCCCACTTTGGGGCTATAAACTTGTCTCCAATCTAAATCTTTCCTTCGTAGGGAAATTCTTCACTTAAAGTCTAAAGGCGTTCGCCAAAATGATCTTCTAGAGGGTTGATAAGTCGTCTAAGTAACCAATAATTTAGGAAAAGCTAACACGTTTTTTCATATTCAATGAGGTCGCAAGATTCGAAAATTAGGTTAAAAAAATTGAGAATGCTTACATCACGTGTGTGATGAATGCAATATTGCCCAATCCTAGCTACTTGGTTAACGAAGAATATCTTTGTGGTTCTCTAAATTAGAAGGTTTGGTATTTCAAAAGGAGAATTTTTTTTTTTTCTGTGTTCTACATGCCATGCAAATGCATGTATATATAAAGCACAAATGTCTGTTCATAACAGGTACGAATATAGGATGCATCTTTTGGAAGGCATTTGCTCAGAGGGGTGCGTTGCTCTTTGGCAGTTTTTCTTCGTAAAAAATAATTGATTAAATTCAAAATTAATTAAAAATAATAATAATTAATTACTGGATTTAATATTAGAGCATGAGCCCCATCTTTTGACAATTAAATATGTTTTAATTATCACAATCTCAAGCCCAAACCCAAAGTTCATGCCCATTTTTGCTTCCAATGATCCATCTTTCCAATCATTTTGTATGATGGACAAGATGTTATAAAGTGTGTGAAACTTTTCAACTTGACAAATGTAGGAAAATGAGATGGAAGGAAAATTTCACCAAAAAACTCTAACAATACCCCCATATTTGAGTTGAAATTTCATTCAAACACTAACAATACCCCACATTTCAATGCAATTGTAGATGCCAAGATAGATGCTAGGCTGCCTATCAAAATTGAGGGAGAATATACATAATATGCATCAGGAGAAGTGTCTTTTGAATTTGAACTTACCCTAGTGAAAATATATCAGGTTTACTTGATGATGCAGTGGATGTAGAAGATCTTGAATTATTAATCGTAGCAATAAATTGAGACAATATGCTACACCCATATCATGCCTACCACATGTCAATTCATGAGGTTGTGTTCATTTTGGTTATGAACATATCCTAGTTTTCATATGAGCTTTAGAGAATTTAGCCATTTTAATTCTCACAAATGCAACCCCATTTACTCCTATATAGGTAGGTGACATTAATTAAGAATAATTTGCCATATTCATCTTAATAACAAGATATTAATGTCATTAAATGTGTGAAACATAACCTCTAACAATAGCAAACAATACATATTAATCATAAGAATGGGTAAGTTGTGTTCGACTATTGAATCAAACTCAACCAGTTTGCCTATTAAACATAAACCATGGGATCTCCAATCAACTAAATTAGGTTTTCGACTAGTTCGATTCATTGAATTGGCTTAAGACTCATTCCCCTCGATGCAAATAATATTTGCTCTAATTAGTAGGCCTTTTGTCAAAGGATCAACTATATTTTCCTTCGACTTTACATAATCAATGGATACAATTCTATCAAAGAGCAACTACTCCAGAGTAGTATGTCGACGCCTGATATGTCTCGACTTTCTATTGTATACATGACTTTTGACGATTGATTGTGTGACCATACTATCACAATGTATACATATAGCAGTCACAGACTTTGGCCACACTAGAATATCCTCCAAAAATTGTTTGAGTCACTCGCTTCTTCACCAGCCAAGTCTAAGGCTATAAACTCCAACTCCATGGTGGAACAAGCTATCCTCCCAAAGTAAAAATGTATCCACTTGTTGCTTTGACCACGTGCCAACCTTTCTTTGCTTATTCATCCCTTCTTGCTTCTTATTGAACCTCTTCCACTTTCTAGACTTGTGAAAAATCCTTAATCCAAATTCAAGGGTGATTGATAAAGAATTGTCATAAAATGAAACAACGTTCCATGTCTTGAGGCACAACAGACCGGGTTGAAACTTTGTAAAGGTAAAGTTGTTTCTGGTGATCCAAAAGTGATTTTTGGAGTGGAAAGAATATTGGAATCACTTTAGTTGTAGAACCAAATTGTTGGAACCAAATTCGCGCACATCCGTAGACGAAGGCAAAATCCAGTCAGAATTGCCCATGATCTCTAATGAGGGGAAAATGCAGTTAGTGGTGGTTTGGTATAGGATCCCAAACTGAAAATTTTTGGGACGTAAATTTGAAGACCAATCCCGAACCAAAATTTCAGTATTCCTGAAATATTTTTGGTATTTCGAGATGGTTTGGTATTCCCAAATTTCATACAAATTGAAATACCAATCATTTATACCAAGTCAAATTAACATGTAGTCAAAATAAAATAAGTAACAAACCCAAAAGTAAAAAAATAAGTTACAAACCTAATATGTTCGAAAACTAACAATACAATTTTTTAATTTCGTGTTGAAGAAATAGACACATTTGGTTGAGAAGTAGTAGTGCAGAGTAAGTGTGTGTGTGGGAGGTTCGTACCTACAGATGTGGCGATAAAATGTTATGGTTGGTACTTGTAAACCACACCAATTATATTGCTACTAGTAGTTAGCAACAATTCCAATTTATAATATATATATATATATAAATACTATTATATATATGTATAATATTTATTTTTTATTTCGTATGAGATTATCAAAAAAAATTGAGGAGACAATACCAATTTCCATACCAAAATTTCGGGATCAGTTTGGTATGTCATCCAGAAAATTTCGAAAATTTTGGTTTGGGATCGGGATTTTTTTGGTTTGGTTTGGAATTTTCGAGAATTTTTTCCATCCCTAAATGCAGTTGATTGGGGGGGGGGGGGTGTGGTTGAATCCAAATAGGATTGCCTACATATCTCTGGTAAGGAGAATCAAACCACAGGTGTAGTACTAAGTACCAATGGTGTGAATTATCCTTGACAAGTAGCCTATGAAAGGGCATTAAGGAGATAAGTTCTCCATGGAAGTGTCTACGCGTAGATGCAGTATATGAGGCTTTGTTAGCATAGAGAGAATCTGTGTGTTGTTGTCTTATAAAGAAGATGATGAACCCATAGTATAGATAGAAGTCATTTGGGAGATGTTCCCCCTGATAAATACCCAGGCTAGAGTTTTTATAAAGATCTTAAGAGTCTTTGTAGGGAAAATAATCTCAATTAACTGCGGAGATTATCTAGGAGAGAATTTAGGATAAGATATCCAATTTTCCTAGGATTATGATTATATTTCCTAATCCCTAAATATCCAAATTTGACTTTAATTAGGGTTTGCTTACTTGAGAGACAAGTAATATCTTTAACAGGACTAACCCTAGCCTGCCAAACTATGTTCCATGGGCTATAGGCATTCTGGTCCTTCTTGCCACATGTCTTGAGCTTAGAAAATTATGGTCCCACATCTTCTCATTAAAGATTACACTTCTTGACAAAATAACCTTATGAGTTCTCAAGTTAAAAACCTATATCCCTTCTTGCAAGTTCCATATATATCCTACAAATACTCCCTTCTCACTTGTTTCTTCCAGTTTATGTCTTTGCTGAGATGGAATATGAGTATAATATAAAGAACTAAAGATTCTAAGGTGCTTGAGTCCAGGTTTTCTCCTACTAAATGCTTCAACAGAAGTTACATAATTGAGTGCACTAGTAGGACATTTGTTGTGCAAGTACACTGATGTATTCACTGTCTCAGCCCAAAATTTCAAAAGTATTTTCTTCTCATACATCATTGTTCTTGCCATTTCAACTGCTGTTCACTTCTTTCTCTCTACAACACTATTTTGTTGTGAAGAGTAGGCAATAGTGAATTGTCCTTCAAGCCCCATATCCTCACATAATTTTGTAAACTCTATAGAGGTATACTACCCACCTCTATCACTTCTGAGCTTTTTGATTTGATAGCCACTTTGCAGTTCTACCATAGATTTAAATCTTTTGAAGATGTTGAACACCTCACACTTGTGCTTCAAGAAAAATATCCAACACATTCTAGTGTGATCATCAACAAACGTGAGAAAGAATCTATTGCCTCCAAGAGTATTGATTCACATTGGACCACAAATGTTAGAGTAAATCAACTCAAGAGGCTCTGATACCATGATAAAGTTTGTATAAGCAGTGTATAACTATTTCTGGAAATGAGATTTATATTTTGAATTCAGTGGGAGCAAAGAAGAAGAAAGAGAGAGCAGCAAATTAGCTGAAGCACGGCAACAGTCTAATCGTTACAGAATGCACAACTATTTCATTCCATCAACATGTTTTTACAATAGCAATCATAACCATTCAAATCATAAACCATTATGATTAAGACACATGGCGTTTACAAGGCATTTAAGCCATTTGAAATGAAAACTGATCTAGGCCTTATACATGGCATATGAGCACAAGTGATTACAACAGAATCTGTTACACAAAAGGACAAATACCAATTAAATAGCTAAATCACTTACTTACGAGAAATTAGTAAAGCAATTTAACTCTTAACAAATACAGATATAGACTATGACTCATAATCCCATATCCTAGTTGGGAATCCCCAAACCTTTGAGCTTAGTATTGCATGTAATAGGCAAAGAAAGACAAAAGGGAGGCAGCAGCCAAAGACCCAACATCGGGAAAGGGAGTAAAGGCAGAGCTAGGGGCAGGGGCGTGCGCTGCTGTGTCTTTGGCGGTTGGAGCTGATTCCTTGGGGGCAGCAGCTGCTGTTGTCTTCGGGGCCTCCTTAGCTACTGCAGCCAAGACCAGACTCATCAAGGCAGCTACGAAAATGAGGATAAGGGAGATCTTCTTCATGTCCATGTATCAACTTTGGAATTGATAATTAATAAGTTGAGTTCCTTTGAGATGATTATGGGGAAAAAAAAAAGAACTTGCTATTTCTGATGTGGTTTCTTGCAAGGCTGTGAAATGCATGAACAATTAGATTTATAAGGAGCCTTCCGGGTTATTATTAGAATGAAGCAGTTATTCCGATAGTTACTGTTAGTTAACACAGGTCCTTAGACTCCTTACCTGTTTGGTTTTGCATGTTTTTAGGGATTGAACGGTCTTTTTTGATGGACATATTTGAGAATTTTTTTGTCTCAAGAATACCATCCCCATGTTACGTGGTGTTATTAAAACAAGTAATATAATATCCAACAAGATCCTCTCTATAGATTCTTTTGGTGAGGATTCTTGGAATTCGTAAATCGTGTCCGTTTATCGTACATCGTGCGGTCAGTTTTTGTCAGGTACTGTTTGTATTTAATGTAAATAAAAATATTTAAAATAATTTCTAACCGCACGACGTACGATGAATGAATATAATTCACGAATCCTCACAAAAAGAATCCGACGAGCATCCAGATTCATATAATATGAGTAGACACGATTAATATGATCCACATATGTACAAGGTATATTATCATCCTGTCATTTTTACTTTCAAAGCATCGCCAGTGTCAACTAATGCTTGAGGTAATAAGTCACAAAGTTTAATATTGTCATGTTGAGAAATATTATTTACATATGTGAGAGTCTAAACTTCTTGAAGTGCCAATAATATTATTTGTACGTAGGCTCTGAATCCACTTTCCATCTTGTCACAATACTATTTCAGGCGCCAAGACTCATGGCGCAATAATAACATGTAATTAAAAAAAAAAAAAAACATTGCAAGAATACTTTGACTGAACCTTCACAATAATGTTGACCCAAAAAGAGAAAAAATAACAGGAAAAAATCCCTTAGCCACCATGGTCGTTGGCTGGCTTTAGAATTGGCGGCAATATCCATCTTGGTCTTTTTCTCTTTTCATTTCGTGTTTTATCTATTTTTAAATCATCTTTATTATCTAGTTGTGGTCGTTCTTTTGCTTTGGCAAGAAGAGTCTTCAAGGTTGTACTGGTTGCTCTCTCATTTTATTGAGTAGAGCTTTTGTAGCGTCTATGTTGCCATACAGATTAAACTAAGATTTTTAAACTATAATTATTATTCAGAGTGCAGGTTGATTATTGTTTTTCTTTAGGTTTTGTGCACAAGGCAAAGGACTAGGAGGAAACTCGAGAGTTTTTCGGAGGTGACTCACAATAGTAATTCTTTGTTAACAATGATAAGCTCATCAGAGACTAGTGCAAATCTTTTCTTCCTGATGCAGGTATTGTTGTTCTACGACTTGCAAGCTATAGTTCCCATGAGTGTTATTTTTCTTGTTAGTTAGATATGGGTCGTCCGTTGAGGAATTTTATTTTGTATTTATGATGAGTTTGTAATTATGAAATTGTGTGATGTTTCTTTTGACATGGGTGATCTATTGGTTACGTTTAGCATATCTGTTCTATGTACATTCTTGATAGTTTCTTAATAAATTCTTATTACCATAACATAAAATATATCCTTCACAATAAATATGGTCACATAATATTCTTCAAAAGAGTACAGCATGGTTGAAAAGGATCACGAACAATACATAATTAAATACATTCAATTCCAAGCTCTCTTCACCTTAGAGATTGATCATAGCCTGATAGGTATATATGACCAATACATGAATTTTAGATAGGGAGATTCATAATACTTTGTTAAAAATGTGAATAGATTAATTGCATAGACCCCGGGCGAAGTTGCGAACCGTCACCTGACTCATGTCTCTTATATATATATATATATATATATATATGTATGTATGTATGTATATGTGTGTGTGTGTGTGTGTGAGCGCTCTAGGGCTAACCGGTTAATTAGTAGGTTAATATGGCCTAAGGGGTTGTTTAAAGATCATAAGATGATTTTTTAATGAACTGTTCAGATCATAAGGTTTTATTGTGGAGTGGGCCTAAACGAGCTGTCAACACCACATGTATTGATGTGTGCGTGTGTGTCTATTTTGTTATTCCAAATTCCTTCCTATCTTGTTAGTCAGAGCCTATGACCGGAACCGCACAATTTTGATCAGTGATCACCTATATAAAGACCATTATCCTGCAAATAGTAAATGATTGTAGTCACATTCCAGGATCAAAAGAAAGCAGAGAGAAGAGATAACAAGGAGATTGCACGAAAACATAAAATTAAAATTGGATATGAAGGAACAATTGGGAAAAAAGAGCGTGCAGTATTGCTTATTATGTTATTGAAATGAAAAGGTGAGTGCTTGGATATCAAAAATAGATATAGCTAGACCACCATGTTCTTTCCAAGCACTTACTTCACTGCTCTCATAATTATCTCATTCTCCTTCCACATTTAGCTAACACAATTTCCTAATCTCTGAGCTTAGTACTGCAAATAATAGCCAAAGAATGATGAAAGGAAGACGCCGGCCAAAGAGCCAACAACGGTCAAGGTAATGGAATCGGCACTTGATGGCTTAGGAGCTGAAGCTGTGTCCTTCTCCTTGCTGGGGGCTGGAGCAGCTGCGCTCTTTGGAGCGTCCTTAGCAGCCAACACGACACTCATCAAGGCAGCAATGACAATAATGGCAAGGGCGATCTTCTTCATGTCCATGATGATGTTGATGATGTTGATGATTGATGATTGCTAACTTTGAAGTGATAGTGATTAAGTTGAGTGCCTTAGTGAGAGATGAATAACGCGAAAACTTGATACTTCTGCTTGGTTGGTTTCAATGCTTGATGAACACTGAGAAAGTAATGAACAAATTTATAGGGAACATGTTGGTTATTATTAGAAAGAACACTTGATTGCCAATCGGTGTTAGTTACGAATAGCTAGCAAGCTAGGTTCATACGTGCTTGGTTTTGCACGGTAATAGGAATTGAAAGGCCTTTTTTGGGACATCAGCCTTACCCTTTTAAACTTTCAAACTCCTGTCAAATGTCAATAGCCAAGTATTTTCAAGGATAACAAAGAAAGAAACATAACCAGCATCATTCGTCTATTCAATGTCTTGCTAACCTAGTGATCTGCGATCCGGAAACCACCGGATATGCCGGTCAAATTCGTAGTTTTTTTTTTCAGGCTTAAATTAATAAAATTTGATCTTTTAGAGGTAGCTTTGAGAAATTGTAAATTTTGAGTGGATTTAAAAGTGTAACATTTGAAAATGAGTACTGAAGAAGTTGGGTGGCTAGAGACTGATTTTGGGTGCAAATAGAATTCTTCTGACCTAATATTAAACTAATATTCGTATTGAAATTTCAAAATACTAGATAAGGGGGAAAGTCCAGATTAAAAGAAAAGAATGTACACAAACTTATCTGGGCCTAGTAGTCCAAGCTAAATACATGCACGTATGCAGTTGTACATGGCTGAATTTAGATTAAGGCTCGGAGCTTTGAGCAATAAGCCCCAAATGAGCATCCTCACCCTTTAATATAGGAGCTCACTGTAAAATTTCTATTCCAAACATGAGGGTCATACATACATACATACATACATATATATATATATAAACTAATATTAGCACTCCGAAAATCTTATTCTGCACTCTTCACAAGTGTATTTTTCGTTCTTTTAAAAAGTTGGAGTGCAAAATGAGATTTTTAAAGTGTCAAAGGTCAAGTTTAGTTGATTTCAGATTCTCCTTTTTCCAAATCTCTTGTGTTGAACTCCAATTGTGAACTTGAGAGGAGAAGGAAGAAAGAAAACTATAAGACACATTATTAGCTTCTTCTTCTATAAGTTTGCTATTTAACAATGATATCTGAACTTTTTGGTTTGACACCACAAGCTACAAATCACAGCTTACCTTATTCCCTAAAGATTAACCCACTTATTAAAGTACTGGCATTTCACATTTCCAGCAACTACTTTCATCATAACAAAAGGAAGGGAAAAGGAAGAGCACCACCAAATTCGGAAGCTAAAAATGTTTACTTTTTATATTATAAGCCAAAAATGTTTACATCCTAATAATTCTAAGTGAACAACAAAAAAATTGTGCGCCTTTTAAGGCTGACCCAATCAAACACCAAATTTATGTCAATAGATGGTGCCTTGTCTAGCGGAACCAAATGGATAATATTTGCGTGCCTGAGCAAAAGAATGCACATATTTCACTTGTTTCAAATTATAAATATTTCTTGTTTAAATTTTATAATCGGAATTGTTCTATTTGTTAATTTTTATTTGAAGATCATTCATATAAAAACCTATTCGAATTGGAGATCTTTTAGTCACTCAAATGTATGGAACAAATTGATGGTGTGAGTATCATGTACCATATTCATGATGAACCGTCCATTTAATTGATACATTTGAATGACTAAACGATCTGCAATTCAAATAATTTTTTATACGGATAACCTTCAAATGTAGAATAAGAAGCTGAACTATTTCAATTATAGAGTTTATAGAATGAAGATATGTTATTTACAAAATGTAGAATATGTGCGTTCCCCCTTAAGGATCACAAATATTATTCAAACAAAATTATTTGATTCAAATCTCTAACCCATATGATGTGGTAGCTGACATAGACATGCCACATCACTTAGGAAATCAACTTATTTGTTTTTATTCTTTATTCTTGTTATAATTCAAATCAATTTTTATAAGACAAATTCAAGTCTTTAAAAATCATCTGATGTGGCAGCACATTGCTTTAGTCAACTTACATGCTTTACATTTGACTTTTGATATTTGATGGGGTTAAGCCAAAATGGTCATTGAGATTAACATAACTTCTTACTTTGGTCCCTAAGATTTGAAATAGATAGAAGTGGTCTTGAGTTTGTCCACCATCAATCATTTTGGTCATTATATGAAAAATCTCCATTATATAAGGATAAAATGAAAAAAATACCCACAAATTTGAAAATTATTTTGGCCTATTGTTTATTAAATTGAAGGTATTTTTGTCATTTTGGTCCTTATTTACTAAAATCTTTCATGGAATGACCAAAATGATTGATAATGGACAAACTTAGGGATCACTTCTATTGATTTGAAATCTTAAAGATCAAGATGAGAAGTTATGTTAATCTCAAAGACTATTTGACAAAAAAAAAAAAAAAAAAACCTACTTGGTGATGAGGATTTGATTTGATAATAGACAGACAAATTAACTAGTGGGAAATTCCCATTTTTCAAAAAAAAAAAAAAAAAAAAAACTAGTGGGAACCCACAAATAGTCTGTACAAAAAACCGCCCATCACGAAAAACGGTTGAGTGTGTGAAGGTGAGAGCACACCAAATGTCTTATCATATCCAGCAAGGTCTGTAGTTCCCATGTCCATGTGCTCATTGCTTTTATTGGTCGTCACTAGCCGTGGCAAAAAAGGAAGGCAAAGAAATTATAGCAAATTAAAATTTAAGTTTCACATTCTATGGATCTGGTTAAAACTGAAGAACGTCGCATTCTACATTGATTCCTATAAATTCATCTACCACATTGCTCTTATGCAAAACAAATAATCACAATATATTGGTTCTTTTTTTTCTCAATCTTTACCAATTGTTTCAGTTTTTTTGTTTACAGAGAAAATGGCACGGTTCGGAACAATTCCAGTAAAAGTTCTTGTTGTTATGGTTGCTGCATTGCTTTATGCTACCAAAACTATGGCAGACGATTCAGCTACTGCACCTTCACCGTTATTGGAGACTGGAGCGGGATTTGCTCCGCCGGTTAGCATGGCTTTGATCTTTTCTTCTGTGTTGGTCTCTCTCACTGCGTTTGTGTTTTATTAGCGTGAATGGATGAATATGGAGATTTGAGTTTGGGAAATGCAATGGAGCTGTTGGTTATGCATGGACATTGTTGGGTTTGACATTTGCCTCATATTATGTCTTCTGGACTGTTATATTTGCTTGATGTATATTTTACAAAGTGCGGTTTTGAGTTTTGAGACATAAGAGACTCTATCCTACTCTTAGTATTTTAATGTTAATTGGTAATGTACCACATATGATCTTTGTTAATTTGAATGATATTGTACAATTCTATATATCTTTATATGACTTGCTTATTATTTGTCAATTTGAATAATTGGTTATACATTTGTGCTTAAATGAACGTTTGAAGATGCATAACTTGTATAGCAAGAAATAGACTATCTTATTTTAAGAATTAGTAGGGATAACTTTCTAAAATCTAGAGGTGTCTTTAAATTGGTCACAACCTAATGGTAGTGAAAATTAGAATTATGTTACCAATGTTAAGTGATGAAACAAACAAATATACTGAAGGAAATTTTTCGATTTTCATTGTCATGTCATCTATTGAGCTATGAATCCCTAAACTGACTCTTTTAGCCAAGTGAGTTTAACTTGGCTAAAATGCGTCAATTTGGAGATAGAGAACTCCATAATTGATATGATACTGAAAATTATCTAGTACACCCTTTAATGCATTTCTCCACGCCATTACTTAAAATTGCTAATGTTGTTACGTAACAATTATGACCTAACATGTGTCCAACTTTAGATTAGTTTTTAATATGTTTTTTAAAAGTGGAAAGACCAATTTAAAATCATCCCAGAATGTAGTTATCTTTACGTAACTTATTTTAATTTTGTACTTAAAAAGTTTCTTATCACACTACTGAGAAACCAAATTATCCAATCAACAAATCATATGGTAATTCTGTTTGATTAGAGAAAAAGAGAGCTTCTCATTAAAGAGGGCCTAATTGATTCTCACTATTAAGGGCCTATTACTTTGTTGCTCAAGGACTTAGGACAAGGATCCCATTTAGTTACTAAAAGAAGTTGAACCCACTTTGCATTGTTTTACGGATAATCCTTGTGGGGTTAACACATGTTTTATTTTGTTTTAAAAATTAATGGGAAAATTAGAATCCCCTGCATTTTTCTAATACTTTTTAGATTAAACATTGGTTGTATTTTGCAATTTGATTAAAACGCCTAAACAATAGCCATGTCAGCATTTTTATATTTATTTAGATTACATGTAATTATTGTGTTTTTTTTAATTTAAAATGTTAATTATTAAATTCCATATATATCCTTTTAGGTTGATATATTTCTGTACGTGGCCTTCTTTTTAGAAAGTCAGTTTATTCTCCCACATTTGAGCCGTATGGTTTCTTCTCCCACATTAGAATTCTATGATCCTCATTTTTTGAATTTTGAATGGACTTATCCATTTCAATTAGTGGTTGTTTTCACTATTTTATATTGATATCATGTGAAATAATTAGACGTATTCTTTATTTTCAGAGGCTTGAGGCTAGTACGTTCAGATAATATATTTAAACGTACCGAATACGTGCCAAGATGATATATAAAGTAACGTACCAAATATTTTTTTTTAAATAAATATAAACGTACCAAAATAATATATAAATGTACCAAATACATACAAAAAAAAAATGAACGTACCAAATACGTACCAAGAAGATATATAAAGTAATGTACCAAATATGTACTAAGGAGAAATATATGTTTAATCAAGAGGAAATATATGTACCAAATATGTTTTTTTTAAATACATACAAAAAAGAAAGCAAACAAACCAAATATGTACCAAGAAGATATATTAAGTAACGTATCAAATATGTACCAAGAAGAAATCAACGTTTCATGTGAAATTTGAAAGACTTTTTATTAAAATTGAATACTACAATATTTATCTACAAGATCTAAGGAGTTTTGAGATATTATCTAAGAAAATTAAAAGGTATATTAAATATAATGGCAAGTCGCATTTATGTGTATTTTGAAAGACTTTTTATTGGAATTAAATTCTACAATATTTATCAACAAGATTTTAGGAGTTTTGATGTATTATCTAGGAATTAAAAGGTATATTTATATAATGGCAAGTTGGGTAATTTAAATTATAAAAAAGGCTACTTCTAATCCATTTGGCACCTAAATTGTAGGAAGATGTTTAATCAAAACTCTAAGGGGGCGTTTGTTTGCCCTCGCTAAGTTGGACTGGACTGGACTGGACTAGCTATTAGTCCACTACTGTGTTTGTTCCATGCTGGGACTAACATTAATGAGACTAAAGGGGACTAGCAAGGACAAAACCCTTCACTAAGAGGTCTTAGCGAGACCCCCCAATAACCATGGGACTAGCTAAGACTATCCTCTCTTTCTTGTCCTCGTCATGCTCAATGACCACTCCCGACAGACTCCTCATCATCTCCGGTCACCTAGATCAATCATTAACTTTCCGACTCTCTTTCAGATCCATTTCACAACCAACTTTCATATAAAATATACCAAATTGAAGCTGGGAGTGACAAGATTACGATTTTACCTGAATCGAGGCCAAAATGTGGTCGAATGTGGCCGGAAAATGGCCTGGAAGGCTCGGCATGTTTGGGCTTCTTCAAATCCATGACAGATTCGAGCATTCAAAGCTAAGATCTCGGTCTAGGGATGGTGATGAATTTTTTGGTGGTGCTAACTTCATCCAATTTAACGAGGGTTGGCCGGAAAACACATCGGGAAACCTGCAACTCGTCGGGAAAATTGGAACCGTGAGGTTCCATTCAAACAACGCATAACTAAAGAGGGATGGAGGATAGAGAAATAGAGACTGGAATCAATAAGGAGTTTGACCAGGAATGAGAAAGAGACATGAATTGAGAGGTCTAAGAGAAAAAAGAGAGGGAGAGGGTGGGATGATGAGAGAAGAGGAAAAGAGTGGGACGGAAATGGTAGGAAAAGATGAAGAAAAAGATAAGATCATAATAAAATATTAATAATTTATATATTAAATAATATAATATTAGAATTTGTTATTATCCAGCTTCTTAGTCCAATACTATACCAAACGCTTCACTAAGTTAGTCCAGTTTAGTCTAGTCTAAGCCAGTTAAACTTAGTCCTTGAAGCTAATCCAGTCCGAGATAGTCCAGCGCAACAAACGCCCCCTAAAAGGCATAAATGCTTAATCTCAAAATTTTAAAACCTAGGCATTTGTATCAAAACCCCCCAAAATTAATAGACATGTTATTTAATTTCTTAAGGCTTTAAAAAATAAGGAACATGTGAGGTGGCACCTTTTGATTGAGCCAAATCAAAAAGTGAGTATATGAACAACAAAGTACTATCCTTGTTCAAACAACTATCTATTTTATAATTCTTTATTCATAGATTATTGGCTAAATAGCCAAAATGGTCTCTCAGACTTGCATAACACATTACTTTGGTCTCTGATATTGAAAATCAATAGAAATGGTCCCTGAACTTGTCCACTTCCATCATTTTGGTCATTCCGTTAAAAACTCTTTGAGCAATTTTCAAAGCTTCTTAACTCAATCGTTTCTTTACCAAATTCGACCCATAATATATCAAAATGAAGATAGCAAAGTGTAGAACAAGATTATACCTAATTGAAAGCCCAATGGTTGCCGGAGATACCCGGAAAATAGCCTCAAAGGTGACTAGTCCGCGAAAGAACTAGAAAACTCGCCGGAAACTAGGTAAACTTTAAACGCTCACAACTTCTTCAATACTCAACGAAATCGAGTGATTCAAAAATGAAAATCATACTTCTTGATGAGACAAAGAGAATGGTACCTTTCTTGACTACTAATTCACCATTGTTTGCCCGAAAGATGGCTCGAAAGTGGCTAACCATTTTCGAGTTAGCCACTTTCGAGCCGTTTTCCGGCCAAACCACGGCGAGTTAGCCTTCAAGAAAGATACTTATCTCTTCATCTCATTGAGAAGTATGATTTTTTTTGTTTTATTGAATCACTTGATTTCGTTGATTATTGAAGAAGTTATAAACGTTTAAAGTTTACCTAGTTTCCGGCGAGTTTTCCAATTTTTTCGCTGACCAGTCACCTTTGAGACTATTTTCCGGCCATCTCCGGCAACCATTCAGCTTCCAAATAAGTATAATATTGTTCTACACTTTCCTATCTTCATTTTGATATATTATGGGTCAAATTTGGTTAAGAAACGATTGAGTTACGAAGCTTTGAAAATTGCCCAAAGAGTTTTTAACGGAATAACCAAAATGATGGATGGTGGACAATCTTAGAGACCATTTCTATTGATTTTCAATCTCAGAAACCAAAATGATATGTTATGCAAATCTCAGGGACCATTTTGGCTATTTAGCCTAGATTATTTATACACAAAACATATCAATTGGAAACAATTACATAATGAGAGCTGCTAAACCCATACACAATCCAATTTCCTCACCCCATCATTAGTGCGGCCAGGGCGAGGAGGGAAGGAGTCGACGATTCGACGGTGAGGGGGAAGGATTGACAACAACGATGTCAGGGTGGAGTGCGGGTGGGGAAGATGGTGGTTTGGGGTAGCAAATTAAGAAACCCAGGTCTGTGGTGTGAGCAGAGAAGGGTAATCGTGGTCACCGTGTTTGGAGAAAAAGATGGGGATTGCAGTCGATGAGTTTTGAGAATTAAAGCTACATCTAGTTGTTTAATTTAATTAGATGAAGATTGAGGATTAAACATGCGTCTAATTGTTTTCGTTCAATAGCTTTTAATTCTTAGTTTAATAATTTTGAATTTAGTTTTAATGATTTTAAAATAATTTTTATAAAGCTTTTAATAATTTATCCATGTGACAATATTTAATAGACTTGTGGGTCCACATATGTGCTAAATCAGCATACTAACAGAAATTTTGATGGACTTCTAACAGAAGGACCACATTGGTTTGCAGCACCTATATTCAAGGACTACATTGTTTGATTTTCATTTCTAGGATTATCTTGATGGTATAAGTCAATTTTAGAGACTACTTATGTTTTTTTACACAAGATGATCAAATGTGTCATTAAATTTTTTCATTAAAAAGTAAGTCGAAAAATAGTATTGTAGGGTGAGTCTAGCAGCTCTCTACTTAATTTATTCTCATCATGAAATTTTCTATTGTCAAATTATCTCTTAACCATTTCCAACTTGGCTAATAGAATTTGCAAGAATTATCTATGTGCCACGACTTATGCGATATTTCAGTTTCAATGGGCTTGAAGTTGAAAACATTATGTACTAAACAATTTAGTAAATAAAAGTATTTACTTTCATTTATGGTGGTGGGGGTGATAGCAGTGGCGGCGGCGGTGGTGGTGGCATGATGGTGGAGGGTTGGTGGGGAATGATGGTTGTGTTGGTGGCATAGTGGGGGGCGTGTGGCAGTGATGATGACAATAGTGGGGTGCTGAGATAGCAATAGTGGTGGCGGCAAATCAAAATAGCAGTGAGGTTGTTGGTGCCAACTTGGATAGTGGCGGTGGTGGTGGTGGAAGAACTAGGTGAGTTAAAATATTATCTTAATATAAATTAATTTGTTACCAATAAAGCATGCGGTGACATTTTTTTCTCTACCTCCAACGGAAAACATGAAAATTAAAATTGAAATAATTATTAAAGGGATTCTTAAATTCTAAGATTTTCCTTCTTTTACGAATAAAAAAAAAAGAGAATAGGATTTAGTAAAATCGAATGCGTGACCTTGGTACAACGGTGAATAGTGAATGTTTGCACTACAAAAATCTGCATGGTAAATTCCAATCTTTTGAGGAAAATAATCGGCAAAAATGACCAATGTCGGTGGGTTTTTCTTGATCACAAAAAAGACACGTGTGAATATTGCATACGGCGCCGCCCGCCACCAACCAAATAATACAAGCTGTCGTCGTTGGTAGGTTACTATACACAAAACCTGCGCTGTCGATTAGCCGTTGCCATGCATTTGAACGTTGTCATTGCGGGTCCACACGCCCCTCACTCGCTATATAAACAAACAATCGCTCCCCCAATCCTCACAACACAAAGCAAAAGCCTCCACACTCAAAAAACTCTCCTCCAACTCCATTTAGCAGCAGCTCAAAAGCTCCAGTTCAAGTCACCAATGGCGCAAGTAAGCATCTTAAGCGCCTTCTTCTTCGTCCTTGTAGCCTTGGCTGGAGCAACCGTCTCGGCTCAGGAGAGCGCCCCGGCGCCCGCGCCGATGGATGCTGGAGCAGCTTACTCTTTGCCTGTAAACGGTGCCGTCGTAGGAGCATCACTTATGGTCTCAGTTTTTGCCTTGTTCAAGCACTACTTGAATTAATTTGTTCCGATTGGAAATTTGTTATTTCATTTGGGCGGAAAATGATTTGTATGTGGGGTTTCTTTGAGGGATTATTTTTGTTGAATCTTTGATTCACTAAATTCTAATAAAAATGACGATTATTATTTTTCTCGAATCTATAATTGTCAATCATTTTGTTGTACTGTTTGTTGCACAAATCATTACCAAATGTTATCTGAACTATCAATTATTTTCTTGTTAAAATTAAAAAAAATATAAAGGAAAAGTTGCACAGATACCACCAAGACTATATAGAGGTGTGTGTAAATACCATTCAAAGAAATAATTTTAACAACGTAGCACCTAGACTTTCAGACGTTCTACTCTGAATCTACCGCTTTCGTTCAATTCTGTCAACTTTTTGGTTAAATGTAACTAAGGAAATCCCAAAAAGTTCTCAAGTGCAAGATTCACAAAAGATTATTAGAAAAGTATCAACTATCTATCCCTTTTAAGTACAAGGGTCTAAAATCGTAAGCCAGATACTACTTTTAAAGCATTGAGATATATAGCAATTAAATTAAACCAAAATTCAACAAATTAGTTAACTCTCCAGAGACCAAATCCATTTGAACATGGAAAGGTAAAAATTCATGATGCTTATAGAATATAAGATATAAATGACAGGTTCTTTAAGGGAAGAGATCTCTATTTTTTTTTTCAAAAAATGAAGATTAGTTGTGGGACCTACTTTACATTGAGTTTCAACGATCCGAACCGTTTATTTTGTAAGCCTCAATTTATAGATCATCCTTGCAAAAATTCAATTCAATCCGAAACCATTTGCGTATTTAATTATCACAAAAAGAAAAAAAATTCATTGTTTCTTATAGAATAAAATGTTCGTCAATTTCTTTGAACTCAATTAGATGTCTCAAATATTTCCGATTTGGCTAATATTTTCAGTTTAAGATGATCTAAGAGGTGCAACTTGAAAAATATACTATTTGAATCGTTGAAATTCGATGTAATGTGGACTTCACAACTAATCTCCATTTTTTAGAAAAAAAAAATAAAAAATAAGGATCTCTTTCCCTAAATGCCTTCTATAAATGAAGCACGTAAAAGAAATACATATCCACGCTACGGATATGGTATTTTTGTCAAAGATGGAAATTTATGCTTCCTTCATTTTTTTATCAGTCGTTTTTTATCACTAAAAAATTTGAGTGAAAGCACAAGAGCGTTTTCATTAGTCATTTATTTGCTCAAGGGTTATTTATAACCGTAAATGTATACAACGGAAGTAACCTTCATATTTCTCATAGGAGTATGGTCGATCATATCCAAAATATTTAAGACGTCATTTATTTCTTTGATAATTTTTTTTGAAAATTGTTATTAGCACTTCAAAAATCTCATTATACACTATTCACAAGTGTATTTTTCTTTCTAGAGTGCTAATAACAAATTTTTTTTATAAACAATAATAGTTATTATTGAGGGGAAAACTCAATTAACTATTATATTCGTATTGAAATATCAAAAAAAAACAAAAACAAAAAGTACCATTCCCAATCGAAAACACTAGGACACTTGCGTGTTTTTTCCTTTCTTTTTCAAGAAAAAGGTCGATGAGTATATCAAATATCCTACTAGACTGTCATATGACACCCTCTTATTTCAAATAATTTTATCAAAGAGCATCGAGCATGCCTTTAGAGGGGCCCATTTTACATTTCAAATTTCTAACCGATCCAATTTTAATTTGGATGAATAAAGATGTGTATGGAAGTGTTTTTAAAATAATTGAAAACTTTTTGATGAATTTTTTTTTATATCAATTTTAAGTAAAAATGGAAGTGAATTCTGAAAAAGCACTTGAAGTGCTTCGTGCAAAATGCATATAACTCGTGCTTCTTATAAAGTACACTTTAAGTGCTTTTAACACTCAACAAATTTTCACCCAAGACACTTCAATTATTTTAAAACCATTCTAAACAGTCATAATTTATTATTCAAAATTTGAACAAGCCATTAGAAAGAACCAAATTAATATTATACCAAACCCAACGTCCACCTTAACTAGTAAAGAACCACATCATGATGACACTACCAAATATGTGAGGTGAATAAAATCAACCCGAATTATTAGCTTCCTAATTGCTAATTTGTACGGTCCTCCATGCCAACCGACCTTTGAATAGGCCCAACTACTGGTAAGAACCAATAACAACAGGCCAGCTAGCCACAAAGTCTTGAGGTGTTTGAATAAAGGACCTGGATTGTCCTTCCTATCCCATACCATTTTCATCTTTTTCTATTTTTGTGGTCACGGTTAAACCACGTTAACATTTTATATTAATTTTTTTATAAAAATAATAAGACAAAAAACAATAAAAATATAAAATATTGACGTGACTTAACCGTGATCACAGAAATAAAAAAAAAAAAAAAAGATATGGGACGGAAAGGGCAGACTATCTAGGTCTTAGAATAAAAGTGGCTAACCCAACTGCAACCTGTCAAAGCAGGGTCGCCGCAAAACCAATACTAACACCACTACTTTTTCTCTTTTTGGCTGCACCACCAATATTTGTTTTAGTTTAATGGAACGTTCTATTTTTTAAGAGTTTTTAGTTAAAATAGTCTCTGAGATTGATATAGTTCTTTACATCGGTATCTAAAAATGAAAGTAGATAACAATAGTCTCTGAGTTTGTCTGTAAAAAATTATTCTGGTTATTCCATGAAAAAATCTATCAATATTTTTGTTGAAATTGTCACGTGAACAATCACGTGAGACGTGACCACCTTTTAATGGTATTTTTATTAAACCAACTCGTTTACTTAGCAAGGATATTGATAGATTTTTTCCGAAATGACCAAAATAATTTACGATGAACATGTTAAGCATTATACAAAAAAGAGAACAGAGAGATTGTAGAAGAAGAAGAAGAAGAAGAAGGAAACAGAGAAAACTTAGAGAGAAAGATAATGATTTTCCACTTGTATTTTCTTGATTAATTTTCTAGTTACAAAGATATTGTTGCTATATAGATGGATATTCACCTAACTGCCTTATCCAAATCTTACAATACCAACAACCCTAACTGCCTTATTTGTTTAACTAATGACATGTGTCATGATCCACACTCTCCACATCTTATATACTCTAACAAAACAAACTCTTCAACCATTGATTCTCATTGTCAGAGAGCAAACTGAAAAGTTATCTAAATGTGAAAGACCATTTTAAGCTAAAACATTATTTTTATATCAATTCTCCTGCTTATTCAATTCGATTTTCGAAGCGAATGGATTATGAAGAGTACGTGTTGAGATTGAGGCTTTTCATCTTTGTTATTAAAGGAAATTAAACCCCTAACCTATCATCCTTAGATCCATTTCTTCATTTCCGTCGCCATTCAAGTTAGAAACCTTCGTAATCCACCGATTTCACGTTGAGATTAGAAGAATCATACAAAAGATTCAAAATAGCATCCTCATTTCACCTTCTTTTGGTTAATTTTAGCACATAATAATAATAATCAGCATCAACAACACGTAGCACCACATATAGCACTAATCAGTTATTATTTTAATACTGTGTTAACTACTCGTTTGAGCCCATTTCATATGTAATTTCATGATCTGAACCATTCAAATTTAAAAATATCATTACTAGATCATTCTTGTAAAAATTCATTCGAATCGAAAATTATTTAGCTCTTTAATTATTATTGTGGACGTTTCATTTCATTGTTTACTGTGGACATTTGATAACTAAAGGCTTTCAATTTCAGTGAATTTATGCATGAATGATCTTTTGCTTGGTAACCTGAAAATTGATCATTTCAGATTAAGAGAAATATTGTTCAAAGGGCCAAAACGAGTGATTGGTTTTGTATTAAAATACTAACTGGTTAGCACTATATATGTGTGTGTGTGTGTGTGTGTGCGTGTGTGTGTGTGTGTTTATCTTTAAATTTAGAAAGCCAGAAGGAGAGTTTGGTGTCTCAAGGTTTTACCAAAAAAAATTGGACTATAAAGCCCCTCAAACAAAAAATAAATAAAACAGACAGAAAAAATAAATATAAAAACCCAAGGGTAATTTTGTCAGGAAGAAAAAAAAATTATAATTTGTTTTATTAGGTAAAAAAAAGAGATAAAAAGAATTAACCCAACCAACCATCTTTAATATTAGAAAGCCAGAAGGAGAGTTTGGAGTCTCAAGGCTTCACCAAAACAAATTAGACTATAAAGCGCCTCAAACAAAAGAAAAAAACTAACAAAAAATAAATATAAAAACCCAAGGGTAATTTTGTCAAAAAGAAAAAAAAATTAAAATTCGTTTTATTAGGTAAAAAATAAAATAAAAAAGGGGACGTGCTGAAGTCCCTAATTTATTTTCTTATAAAAAACATGAGGTAAAAAGAATTAACCCAACCAACCAACACCACTCCTCCATTTTAGGAGAGCGAGAGCGTAGGTGCTGAAATCCATGATTTATTTTATTATAAGAAAAATGAGATAAAAAAAATTTAACCCAACCAACCAACACCACTCCTCCTCCATTTTAGGAGAGCAAGAGCGTTTAGTGTCTCACATAATAAAACGCAATCATAGTATTGTAACAAAAAAAAGAAACTTAAGATTGTTTTTAGTGAAAAAATGAAAAAAAAAAAAAAAAAAAAAAAGACGTGACCAACTCCACTCCTCTATTTTCGGGGAGAGAGAGAGGGACTAATATCTCATAGAAATACTGTTAAAAAAAACAGAAACTTAAAATTTGTTTTATTGAAAAATGAAAAAAAAAGAAAGAAAAAAAAAAGACATGACCAACTCCACTCCTCTTCCATTTTGGACAAAATATTAATTTAACGAAATTAAATTAAAAAAAATATCTAAGAAATTTAAAAATGAGATAAAAGAATTTAATATCTCACAAAATTATAAATTTATATATAGATATATACGAAACCAACGTGGGAGAAAGAAAGGGGTAGAGGTGGCCGTGAGTTTTCAAAAAAGAGTGTAATTCGCCCACTACAAGTGCTAAGTTCCCAGTTCGTAAAATCCCATTTTTTCCGTTTCTACTCATTCCCATATCCAAATTCAAATGTTCTAATTTTCCCCTTAGTTATGTAACTGCTATCAACAGTTGTTGCTTGGCATTACAGACTCTCACACTCCAACGTGGGATAAAACGAGTTTAAGCAACGTCCGAGTCATCATTCTTCTTTCTTTTTTTTTCAAATTTTTCGCATTTTCACTTTGCCATTCTTCTCTATCTCCCTCTCCCCTAATTTGGGTGTAAGCTTATTTTTTTCACTTCCACGGGTTTTCTGCCTTTCAAACGTATGTGTTATAGCTTTTGCAAACCCTAATCCGTCTACATATTCATTTGTGTGTATATATATATATATATATATATATATATAAATATATGTATATGCATTTTTGTGGTTAAAATCTTGGTGCTTTTTATTTCAATTTTCTTATGCTTTCTCTCCTTTTTGTTATAGGGTCAAGACGATTCTATTAGGCTCCAAAGTTCAAAGGTTTGAGTAATTTTGGGTAAATCTCAATCTAAATTTACCTTTTCAGTTTTTTTTTTTTTTTTTTTTTTTTTATGGTTTATATCTTTTAGGTGATGAATTTGATGCACTCTACTGCAACTTCCAGGCTGTATATATGAGTTTGTATTTAGTATTTCATTGTGCATTTTTTAAATTTTGGTCAAATTATGAGTTTCAATTTTGATTATCTTAATGTGCTATACGTGTGCTATGGAAATTAAAAAAATTATTTGTTTTAATTCTCAAGATATCTACAAGAATAGCCACAAAAAATGGAGAAGGAACTTCCTATTGATAAGATCCCAAACAGACGTGTCTCTATTTTTACTTCTGGTTGGGAGATATTTGTCGGAGTAAAAACTACTGATCTAAGCCAACTGATTCTCAAATAGTGGAAAAAGAAGAAGCATGACCAGTATGACACACCCCGACCCAGAAAGTCTACTTGGACCCTGAATCGAGCTGTGCTGGCCGACACCTGGAAGGTGACGAAGCCATAAAATGTGATAGTGTACAAAAAGTGAATAAATTTGAATTTAAAAGTGTCTAAGTACCAGAGTGCGCTACGAGTGGGAGCGAACCCATTTCACACGCGATGTCAGAGCATAAGTAAGGTACAGTAGTATGGGTAAGAATCATACCCTAAAAAATATCCATTAATACTAAGATTTACCACAGATTGTTGTCAATACGAACTCAGCAGCTAAAACCTGGAGGGCACCAAACAGAAGGTGTGAGTAAACAATAAAACCAAGCTTCCCAAAGTTATTACCTCTCTAAAAGTAATGCCCTAATGTAAAACCCGTATCGTTTTCCATAAGACAGTACAACATATATACATATATCCAAACCATACTCAGAAATGACCAAAACCACGGTTTGCCATTAACTCCACCATACATTAATAAGTAGGCCAAATGAACTAAATCAATACAAAGTGATATATCAGTCAGAGTCATCTAAAATGACATGTACAACTTATCTGTATCTCATCAATCATGGCTAGCATATAAGTCGGAGTCACCTCTAGTGACCTGTACGACTTATCCATATCTTATCAATCCTGGCTAGCATATAAGTCGGAGTCACCTCTAGTGACCTGTACGACTTATCCATATCTCATCAATCATGGCTAGCATATAAGTCGGAGTCACCTATAGTGACCTGTACGACTTATCTATATCTCATCAATCCTGGCTAGCATATAAGTCGGAGTCACCTCTAGTGACCTGTACGACTTATCCATATCTTATCAATCCTGGCTAGCATATAAGTCGGAGTCACCTCTAGTGACCTGTACGACTTATCCATATCTCATCAATCCTGGCTAGCATATAAGTCGGAGTCACCTATAGTGACCTGTACGACTTATCTATATCTTATCAATCCTGGCTAGCATATAAGTTGGAGTCACCTCTAGTGACCTGTACGACTTATCCATATCTCATCAATCCTGGCTAACATATAAGTCGGAGTCACCTCTAGTGACCTGTACGACTTATCCATATCTCATCAATCCTGGCTAGCATATAAGTCGGAGTCACCTATAGTGACCTGTACGACTTATCTATATCTTATCAATTCTGGCTAGCATATAAGTCGGAGTCACCTCTAGTGACCTGTACGACTTATCCATATCTCATCAATCCTGGCTAGCATATAGCTCAATAAGTATACCTGCACACGAGTTGGAACCACCTAAAGTGGTCTGTACGACAGGACTGGGTGTAAATAAATAAGCTCAAGTGCTACGATCACGTGAAGACTGGGCGAATAATCGCGGGTCACCTACGAGTCGGAACCACCTAAAGTGGTCTGTATGACAGGACTGTGCACCTACCTTGAATCCAAGGTGAGCATAAGGTGCGGGAGGTGAACATCACGTGAAGGACTGTGCCCTGGCCACGGGCGGGAGCACTAACACCGGGGTGCAGGTTTATGAGCTCTCAATGCATCTCAATATAACATGTGCAAATCATGGCAACCAGTACGACAGTATCGAAGTTGCCTAACACATAACTGTAGTCGTGCTATAACGCAATCGATTCAACTAGTACCATAAACTCACCTGAACTTACCTGGGTGTCCTGAGTTCACCTTTGCACTTGAAAGCATTCTCAATAATTATATGCAAGTAATATACATATTGATATACTATGATGCAATCTAATACTCAACCATGTCGTAGCATGTTCAATTATAAACAATACAGTGAGAAGTGTACAATCAATAACGCATTACTCCCAAACTACTTATTTTCAGGGATAATTATCCATGACGACCCAATTAACACTAATTTAGCTAACTAATTCATAAAACTAAAACTTGCCTTTACCAATTTCCTTCGCCTTACTCAATTTCCCAAGTAAGGCTTTGGTCTCAAATATTTTATGGCTGCATCTAACGTCTCGTTAGACTGCCTACGTACCCTAAATAGGGATCAAGCCATTCGTAGTTCATATCGTACTTCAAGCATTCACAATAATTATATATGAAAGTAATATACCTAATCAATTTAAAAGTGTCGATAAAACTCTCAATAATATGTACGATAAAAAGGAAAAGATCCACTTACTTGGAGTCCACGCTATGATTCTCTAGCGCACACATCGAGGCGTCCTGAATGATTGGTCCCTGTGACCAATTATCAAATCACATCTCAGAACTCTTATCCGAAGAGTACGTAATTCACATAAAACACAACCTCAACGACATTCTAAAATAGTTTGATACCCATTGACCACAAGTCAAACGTCGATCAAAGATCGACGGTAGGGTTTACAACCCTGTATAACTTGACCCGGAAGATCCGCATATCAGATTTCCAATCCGCAACTCCCAACGATCCACAATATGTTTCAAGAATAACATACTAAAATTTCATTACGATCCAACGGTCAGATCTCCGCCAATTGCCTAAAACAAGTGGCCATGAATATTTATTTTACTAACTTACAAATCCAATTCAGGAAGATCCGTAAGTCGGATTCCCGATCTGTAAATTCCTATAATCTTTAAATATTACGTATTATAATATATCCCATTTTGGTGATGATCCAACGGTCGGATCATCGATTCACATTTTTATCAAGTAACGTATCGTAACGAATTTAGGTTCCAACTATCAACCTACGTCATTCAAATGACAAAACTGAATTCAAGACATTTGACATAGCCTAAAAATAGCATTGGCGGCCCACTGGCCACGCGCCGCCGCGGGTGGGGGTCGGCCGCCCCGACTCGCCGGAAAATCCAACTATTTCCAAAAATTCTCAAACTTCACAGAAATGAAGATCTCAGTGAGTGGAGCAACTTTCATACCTGCCACGAAGTCCAAAAGTGGACGGAAGATGGTCAATTTTGCCCACGAAGCCGGCGGATGCCTAAAACTTCCCGACGTCGATTCGTCGTCTACGGTGGTCCAACGGGGTCAAGGTTGGTTGGGTTTTGCTCCTGGGATGATGGGCTACAAAGCCCAAGTGGTGGCATCGGCCATTTCTTTGCCGATTTGCCGGAAAATCGAAAAGGGTGGCCGGAGCACCATTGATTTTCGTCAACTTTCGTGGCCTCAAACCGCCTCATACCATGGTCAATCAAGGTGGTTCTTGGGTGGGTTTTGTAGAGGGGAATGAGAGCTTCAAGATGGTGGTGGTGGCATCGAAAAAATCCACCGGAGTTGGCCGGAATCGGCCTTGGAAGATGGTCTCGTGGTGGCGCGGGTATGGGTGCACGGGAAGCTCTCTTTCCCTTTTTTTTTTTTTTTTTTTTTCCTCCCTCCGTTTCTGATTTTGGGCTTCCCCCACAAAGTGGGGGTTTAATTTAAATACACACTAAACCTTGAATAACCAATTTCGAACGTCCGTAACTATACCGTTATAATCCGGACGTGCAAACGGCTTTCGCCTATACGTTCGTACCAAAGAGTACTACGAGGATATGCTTAAAGAATAAGTCCCACATCTCTCAAGTCGATGGTCAACGGAAGTCAAAGTCCTTGCCTCTAGGGCAATTTAGTAAATTCACGTTTTTAAAATAAAATAAAAACGTAAAATTTGGAACGGGTTGTCACAAGTATGTATTCTAAATTCTTTATTAAATTTGTTACACAAAATTCTAACATTATATATACCTTCAATATATAGGTGGCGCATAAAAAAGGTTGTAGAAGAATTAAATCCTTCAACAACTCCTCGCATCATACGAATTTGGAATAAAGTCCAACAAATTAGGTATAACACCATTTCTAACCTATTTATTTTTAATGGCATTCTCTATCATTCTACAAATTAATTATCTCAAATTATAAAATTGAAAAAAAAATTCTACAAATTAATTATCTCGAATTATATAAAAAAAAAAAAAAACAATTTATGGGTGCAGGAAAAAGATTAATAGTGACCAAACAACTTTTCTAAATACGGTAAGTATTCTCTTATTTTCATACGGAAGTATACTGTAAATTCAAGTTACATTTAATTTTCAAATAGAAATAAAATTGCATTTTTTTGTCAGTTTTACAAGCATCACACTCATCTCAAAGTACAAAGGTTGAAGTACAAGATTAAGGTAACATTTCTTACTATCTAATTTTGTAAACATGATTACAATTTGTTACCTCAAACTTGACAAATTATTTATCTTTCAGTATTCTAAAAGTAACTGAAATAAAAGTATTGCCATGAGAAAATTGTCCAAGTTAAAGGTATTTAGGTTAAATTGCTTTCAACCTTTATATTTGGGATTGTGCATTATAGTTAGCCTTCTTAATTTTTATTTTACCATCATTACTTGCATATTAACCATGAAAATATAAAGCATTAAGTACAAGCAAATGGGTGGCAAGCATGACTTTGATTTCACACGTAGACGCTATGTTTACATATGTACATGTTATCCATATTTTGCTTTGCTTCATATATTCGGATTGACCCTAGCTAGCCTATAACTTTAACTGAAAACTTATGAATTTGAAAATTTTAATTTAAGAACTTGGGTAGATATTTGACATTCTGCATGAGAGAGAGAGGAAGAGAGATTTATCATATTCTCCATTTTGTGTTTTTCCTTTAATTTCACTTATTGGGTCCAACCTTCATGTTGTTCATACACTAAATGGGAATGTGGCAACTTATTAGGTTTTACCTTACTTGAGTTGTTTTGTTTGTTGTTGTTTGGATTGGAGTACAAACATATTACATTGCAGCTGAGCAGCAGTCTTGAATTCCAAGAAAATGAGATAAGGGATCGGGGCCCAGCAAATTAAGCTTTAGAAGAAGTATAAGGCCAATGTCCCCTACTCCTGTCATTATTCTGTATAATGGGCAGAAGCAAAAAGATTAAGTTATATGATTAAAAATAATAAGATATTGTGATGGACACACATCTATATTTTATAAAATAATCACTTAAGAAATATAAGAATATCTAAAACAACACATGTTTGGGGCGCGTAGTGCCCGTGATGCAAAAAGACCTCTCGCACGCACGCTAGTGCGTGCAAAGAGGCGCGTGTGTGTGTATATCCCACAAATAAACTTACTTGAGGATCCCTTGTAGGGATCACATCACATTGTATTTCAACCATGCAATCGTCTATCTTTTCAAAGATCATCTCTACAAAAAATCATGCAAATCCCAAACTATTTGACCGTTGGATTAAATGGTAATCACTATAATTGGATTCCTTAATGATTTTGGATTTATTTAATTTTTTTGCAAGAATAATCTATGAATAATATACTAAAACATAAACGATTTTGATCGTTGAAAAAAGTTACAGAATGAGCACCAAAAGAACAAAAAAACAAAGGAGGAATTACGCACAACTTATTTTTGAAATCTTGGATACACTATAACCTATTTAACCTACTAGTTCTTCCTTGCATTCGATGTGCAAACGCAAGTATAAGCAGACCCTGTGCTATTTCATATTCCTTTTCACATCTGTACCTTCAATTCCTATCCTATACAGATTTAAATTACTGCATGATCCTGTCTTCAAGAAGCAGTGCCTTTGGATTCCTGAATGTCCAATTCGTGTTCTGCTACCAAGACACATGAATCTGCTTCTAGAGATGATGAGACTGAATTGGGAGAATTGAGCATTTCAGTTGTGCATTGAACATCAGGTGCAATGCCAACCAGGTCTATGTCATGAAGCGCG
This sequence comes from Pyrus communis, assembly GCF_041283825.1. Taxonomy (NCBI): domain Eukaryota; kingdom Viridiplantae; phylum Streptophyta; class Magnoliopsida; order Rosales; family Rosaceae; genus Pyrus; species Pyrus communis. The sequence goes on along the minus strand of NC_142576.1, from coordinate 20,069,181 downwards.
GGAGATAAGTATTTGGCCACCGTGACAAATAAAGCTGATCCATCATGCAACTCTGTGACACTCTGCAGGAAGAAGCACAGGAAACAAGAAACACCACAGCCATTAGTTTGGTGCTTGATAACAATGGATTATAGGAAACCATGACAGATTCTTTGACGGTGATAGATTTAGAATAAGTGCAGCAGTGATCATATAAGGTGAGAATCGTGAGATTACAAATTGCATATAATTCGATCAGAGAAAAACAAGAGCTATGTTGCTTGCCGAGAAGAAAAACATCACAGCTACCTATTAAGTTTGCAATTGGAAATGGAGCTAAAGCATTTTGTAATATTTACGTTAGTTTGAGTTAACTTTTCTGGTTGATGTAATTAGCTACATTAAAATTTCGTGCTTTAGAAGAACCGCTTACCTGGATTTTTCCTTTTCCGAAGGTTCTGTGCCCCACAAGAGTGGCTCGGCGATTATCATGTAGTGCCCCTGCCAGAATCTCACTTGCACTTGCGCTGCCCTCGTTAACCTGTTCAAAACGTAGAAAATTGGAAGTGATTGTGATGATGATGCAAGAAGAAACAGTCACTTCTGTGGCATATTTTGACAGTCTACATATAAATCAAAACTTACAAGCACAACAAGTGGATCATGTGTTATAGCATGCCCATTGACCATGTTTATGGGTAACAAGTTCCCTTCTCGATCAATAGTATTCACTAGGGTTTCATCCCCATCTAGCCAAATTTGGGCAACGTCAAGTCCTGCTTTTACCAGTCCTCCCTGAAGAATTTAGTTGGAGGAAGAAGAAGAGAAACACACTAAGCGACCATAAATTCCAAGCAGGCCAGTAAATGAACTATTACAAAGTTTCATTTATGTATATGAGAATAGAGAAGTTACCGGATTGTTTCGTAAATCCAGTATGTATGAGTGTACACCCTGCCTCAACATTTCGTTAATAGCAGTTTCCATATCAGCTGCAGCAGTCTGTCGAAATCCGATGAAAGCCTTTTAAAAATAATGTATAGTATACTTAATTATACATATAACTACTCTAGTAAGATCTTTCTTCATGCGCGCACACACATACACACACAAATACAGGTACATACAAATCTACATTAACTTCCTTTGTAAATGAAACAAAGTAACAATTAAACAACCAAATGCTTGACAAGTTTTTATGCTCTGAACCAATTTATTTATTTATTGGGAATTGTTATTGGCACTCCAAAATTCTCATTCTACACTCCAAACTTTCTATATGTAGAAAGAAAATACACTTGTGAGGAGTGTAAAATGAGATTTTTGGAGTGCCAATAACACTTCCCTATTTATTTTGTTTTATTGAAAATTTCTGCATTGCCAAGGGAACATATGAAAGTAACAATTACCTGAGAAAATGCTGACAATTTCACATAACCTGTTTTGGTTAGACGTCCATCTGGGGTTTTATGAGGGATGGTAGCAGTTGAAATCGGGGAAAGCTTAATGTACTCACGAGGTAGTTTTACCTTCAAACAGATGGGTCATTTTTCAGATTGATATACCAAAAAACCATTGTTCAATTAAGTACAAGAATTTGCTTGACACTGACACAAAGAAACCAAATATATTACACAATGAAACCAATACGATAGGTGGTCTACTACCTCTTTTATTCCAGAATCGCCTCCAATATCATTTCCCTGGGAAATAGAATGTGAATTTAGTAACGCAAAGCAATTGGCTAATGTCTGCTGCAACTTGAAAACAAAGAGAGTTGATTATTACTCTATGAACTTTTACTGTAACAGTTGTTCCAACTCGACCTCTAAGTTTCTGCACGGCTACTTCAGTGTCAATACCATCCACCTTCTCTCCTGAACATCAGGACAGTATTTGAAAAAATGAAAAAGCGAGTTGAAATGTAAACAAAGAACATTAAAAAGTTAACATTTTGGAATACATTCTCTTGATTAAGAAATATCCTGCTTTGAAAACCTAATCGAGTATTTTCTTTTCAGTTTGAATAATCCAAAGAATAAGTTGTAAATTTGAAGAAGCAGAACAATTCCACAGCGAGTTCTACATATCACTTTTACAAATCAAGAATGTGATTTCACTTGAGCAGGCTTGTTCCATAAAGGATTTGAAATAATTTTGATGGTTTGAATGTGAAGTTTGTATGCAACGCACTTATAGTATGATTTGAATACCAAATACGAAGTTTGCATTTTCAACTTGACAAAATAAAATGCCAAATGTTTGGAAGTTTGATTTACCATTAATTTCAACCAACTCATCTCCTTGATGTATACCAGCGCGAGCAGCTGGGCCACCCTCTACACAAGACAAAACAACCTGCATTGTCGTATAAAAATCATGTACCAGATGAACAGCTTAATAAATATTGTAAAGTCAATACATTGAGAATGAACAGCTACTAAGCTTCGAAAGAACACACGAAAAATTTGAAATAAGTTTTTGTAGGTTTTGTAGAACTCGTAAACATCGTTGGTTTGTTAACTTTCTTATCCTTTGAATAAACCATGTATCCTAGGAACATCATATATCACTTTTCATTTGTTTACTTGATATAAACATTTGAAAAAAGGATCTTTTTGCATATTACTAACCAAATGGCCTGTTCTTGGTTCCATATTTATGAAAAGGCCGACTCCTTGTAGATTTCCATTGCTTCCAATCCGAAAACTTTGATATTCCTGTGAGCAAAAAACATAATTAGCTTGCTAGCAATTGCCAGCTTAACAAAAGTGACTGAAATAGCAGAAATATGGAATTCATCCGCGTAAAAAGCAGACCTTGGGACTGATGATCCGTGTAAAGGGATCACCAAGAGTAGATAGCATTCCACTGATTTTCATATATGCTACATCAGCAGACCTAAGGGGAAACATTTCCGTCATTGTTTGCTGCAACTTTTGATCCCAATCTGCAGGAAAAGATTCATGTCTTTAACGCTAGAAAACCCCAAAATGGGAGGAAAAAAGTTGGAAGTTTCCAAATACTTAAGCAGTTTCATTTCATGGAAATAACCAAAAGTACACAACAATTAGACCCTGAACATTAGAATCATGGAGTCTGAATAATCTTCAAATGAAACCGTTGGTGTGCGTGTGTATTGATCCTCAGTTAGATCAAAGCAGGATAAAGCAATACCTTGATGATTAAATGTCGGGTCTACGAATGTTTCCCTAATCAAACCCCAAGTCTCCACAAGAGTTGTTTGAACTGAATTCACCTGGAAATATATCTTATCTACTTAGTCATTGGCATCATAATTTCTATCCAAGTACAGGAAAATTGTAACTTTAAAATAACCAACTGAGCAATAACTGTATTACGTTCTGTGGCAAAAAGTAGTAACACAGTAACAAAATTGATGAATGAAAGGAACCTAACCAACATAGGAAAACCCCAGTTATCAATCAAGTAAACACCAATTAATGTCAAACACTTTGTGAAGATTTCAGAGGGACAGGTTAGAAGCCCACTACTAACCACACTGATATATCCCCCAATGGGAGTCTTACTACCTGGAAAGTGTGAGGTTTTTATCACAAAGGGTCTCGATGTCATTAAGATTGAAACATTCAGTATGTATGAAAATTTAACTTGTCAATTCTCAGATGTCAGATTCTTGTATTCTTCAACAAACTGTGTAATTGGTATTGAACAAAGAAATAATCTTTTTTTTTTCTCCTCCATTTTTCTTAATCTGTATAGCTTAATTCGTGAATTTGGTTTTCGGTTTTCTTACTCTTCAGTCTTTAGTTAAACATGCATATCATCTAAATTATCTATACATACATAATTAAACTCATAATTTGATTAGTACTGGTCACAAATAACAGACCCCATCAACACTCAATCAAATGGAAACAAAATCAATCACCTCAGTCGTGCGTGACGCCGGAAAAGCCACCGTCAGAGACTCCGCCATCGCCGGATAGTTACAACAAACAACAGCATAATTTGCAGCAACGGCAGCGGCAAATGAAAGCAACCCTTTCCCAATTGTCCTCACCAACTCCTGACTCGAAAACTTGGCTTCAGAGTTTGCATGGACAACAGACACCCTCCATTTCTTAGCCACCCGGCGATCCGAGCACGAAAACCGATGAGATTGCAGTGAAAGTGAAATGGGTTTCACGAATCTTGCTGAAATTGGTGGGAAAGATTAGGGGTGGAAAAAATTCCCGAAAATCCCAAACCGAACCGAAAAAATCCCGATCCCAAACCAAAAATTTCCCAAACCGAAATTCCCGAAATTTTCGGGATGCTATCCCGAACCAATCCCAAAATTTCGGTATGGGATTCGGGATTGGCTTCTCGATATTTCGGGAATCCCATACCAAACCGAAAATATATAATATTAATTACTATATATATATATTTATACATATATATATTATTCTTTTATAATTGATGCTAGTAGTTTCTAATTCATGCTCAGCAACCTAGAATGCCCTACACCTTGCATATTTTTCATGTTCTGTTTGATATTCATGTGGATTTTATTATTGTTGTTGTCATGGCTGATGATTTCAGAAGGCTTGATTCTTTTGCCTCTCAACAGATTGCAAAAAAAGTTTAATTAATTTGAATTTTGACTATGATAAAAAGAGTGAAGCATGCTAGTGTTCAATTAAATGGTAGTGTGAATGAAATGAAATTCCTAGTTCATGAATGTGTTCTTGAATTATATATTTGAAGAACAATTCATAATTTCATATTTCAATTTGGGATTCCCGAATTGTCCCAAAATCCCGAAAATATTTCGGGATTCCCGAAATTTGGGATTCCCGAAAATTTGGTTTGGGATTGGTCTTCAAATTCCCGTCCCGAAAAAATTCGGTTTGGGATTCGGGATACTAGTTTCGGTATGGTATCCCATACCGAACCACCCCTAGGAAAGATGCTGGTTTGAGATCCATGTTTGGGCAGAGAGGCTCCATTTTTCTTTTTTTCTACAGAGGAGAGGGAAGAGGGAAATTGGAAGAGGGCTGAATATTGTTGACCGTTGTACTTTGTTGGGATTCTGATGGGGACCACAGGAATCCTTATTTCGTGTGGCTTGAGATATGTTGGCTATTAGAGCAGGGTTTGCTACACGTGTACATGGCAAGAGGACAAGGAGTTTCGTGAATTTTTTTTCTTTTCTTTTTGTTGAAAAAGGACTTTCTGGAATTTTCTTCTTGGCGGTTTCTTTTTTTGGCTGTTTCCATTCTCATTGTTTTTTTTGAGATGGACTTTTATTATTTGTTAATTGCACCACAAACCAATGAAAAAAATGAAATTACACACAAAGTATACTTTTTTTAAGTTTTAATTGAAGTGTGTTGTAAGTTCCAATTCCTAAAGTGGTCCTGGATCCCTCGCTAAGCGAATTTTGCAGCTGATTGGGTTGCATCGCAATGTAAAAGAAGGATGTGTCCAAAAGTTTGGGTGACCAAACCGTCATTTGCTCTTGTCCATATCCTATCTATCGACAGTCTACCTTGCCCTCACTAGGTTCCCTTGGGTTTTCATGTTCAGGGAGGCAACTAAAGCTTCGCTTCAAATCCTATTTAACCTTCCCCTGACCATGGGGTGGACTATCATCTTCTTTTCCTCTGCCTTATCTTTTTCTTCGCCTCAGCTTCGTGTTGCTTTGGTTCACGTATCTGCTTTGGAGCTTTGCCTCCTTTTTCAATGAATCATTTATTGACCAAAAATAAATAAATTTGTGTGTTGTGACAATGCTTTTAGTTTAGAATTTTATCACAAATAGCTTTGAAAATTAAAAATCGATCAATGTAGTCTTTAAAATTAGATGTCGCATATCAATGTGGTTCTTTTATCAGAAATTAGGTAACCAATAATATAATACAAAAGACCATATTTCGGCCATAAACAAAAAGTAGGCCTATTAAGATCAACTATAATGGTTGGGGTTAAAAACTAAATTTTTAATCCGGAAACAACTTTTATGTTCCAATGGTTATGGTTTAAAATTTTAGCCCAAAATTATTAAATAATGGGGTAAATAACAAAAAACTATCTCAACTATTTGGGTCAAGACAGTATCATACCTTATCTTTTAAAATTGACAATTTCATACCTCATCTTTAGAATTTGGTCCAATGTTATACCTCTGTTAGCTTGGCCGTGAATTTCTCAATTAAATGCTGACCTAGCTTGATACGAAGCCCACCCAATGTTTTCCCACCAAATGGCATCCAGCTGAGATTCCCAATATACGTGGCTTTCTCACAGGACGATATTCCTTTAAAATTAAAAAAATAATTTAAATAAAAATTTTAAAAGTTTAAAAAGGTAAGGGAACATTGTGAAGTGTGCCTTTCAAATTGGTTCCACCCCCCCCCCCTCCGCCGGGCCCCGATACACCCAAATCCTATTGATCTAATTGCATTCCCAATTCTAGGAAAACAAGAACCCTAACCCTAGTTCTCGCGGCTCCAAATCTCAAACAATGAGATTAGAAATTCAGCGAAAAACCCAAATCATCTTGTCGACTCACTTCCTTGACTTTGTTGGTGTTGAGTGGGGGTTTCATTGGCTTCGGGTGGTACATGCGTGACAATCCCGACGAAACGACGCCTACCTATTGTAAGTTTTTTTTTGTGCTTTTGATCATTCCAAATGCATACTGAACTTATTATTTGGAATGGGTTGAATGTGGGTTTTGTTTATTCTTGTTTGAAAAGGTGGATTCATGCTTTGTGAATTCAAAATGGTTCCTGGGGTGTTGGGATGGGTTGAATGTGGGTTTTGTTTATTCTTGTAGCATTGTTTATTCTTGTTTGAAAAGGTAGATTTATGCTTTGTTAATTTGAAATGGTTCCTGAGGTGTTGGAATGGGTTGAATGTGGGTTTTGTTTATTCTTGTTTGAAAGGGTGGTTTATGCTTTCTTAATTAGAAATGGTTACTGAGTTGTTGGATAATGGGTTTGTTACTTTCTTGCTTTGTTTATTCTTGTGAAGATAAGGTGGTTTGTTGTGGTTTGTTGCAATTTCATATAGTTGCACATAGAATGTTGTGCATTGGTTTTTGTTGTTGGCTTTTAAAATGCAATTAGTTGCATATGGAATGTTGTTAGGTTAAAATGCAATTGCTTTTGTTTGTTATTGGCTTTTAATTAGGATTTGTTTTTGTAAATTTCAGTATATCTAGAACTATTCTCTATTGAATTGCATCACGGTGGGGAGATAAGTTATGACCTCTACGTTTGGGGGAAAAGCGACGTATATAGATAATTGTGGTAAAGACCTCATGTCACTGCCAGTGATAGATGATATGGTGGAAGCAGTTGGATACAATGAACGGTTCATAAGCTACTATTACAAGATTCCCAACATGGACCTTTCCAATGGTTTGAAGCCGATTCAAAGTGATTTCGATGTTCAGTCCATGTGCAATTTTGTTCCAAAAGATAAACTGATTGAGATGTACATTGAATAATTGACGACAGAAGAAGCCGTAACCCAAGAGCAACATTTTCTGAAGTCCATGGAAGTCAATGGTCCAAGTAGATAGGTTATTGAGGAGATAAGTAGTTCAGAGGGGGATGTTGGGCCAATAGCAGTTAAACTGACCTCATGAAATATTATGCAGTTTCGGTAACATTTTTTAAAGAAACTTTAGCAGTTTATCACAATTTACTTTTGTGAACATTTTAACTTAAAAATATTTAGATTCCAATAAAAGTTGAAAATTCACTAAATCGACCTCATGAAATATTATTTATAGAGTTTTAAGAAGAATTTTGATTTAAATAAAATTTTTAATTATTTCAGCTGTTGGATTTAATTTTGAGCTAGTAGATTGTTTTTATTTAAAGGTTAGATTTGATCAAATTCGATCGCAGCATTTGGATTTAATGTATTTAAAATTTTAAAAATAAAAACTAAGGTGGGTCAACCTTTTAACCTTAACTTGAATTTTGGGCAAAATTTGCCCAAATTTTAGGTTTTAACCCAAAATTTATTTTCGCCCCAACCATTAAAGAATGATTAAGTTAATTTAAAACCTAAATTTATGTTAACTCAAGGATTGAAGATGATGGTAACAAACAATTTTTACTTAAAACTATAGGCATGCGAGTTCGGCCTTTGATGATAAGTCCATGACCGAAGCCCAATGATCAAACCGATATATCCACGAAGGCACGATCAATATATAGGGGTGGACACTTGAAACTGAAAACCGCAACCGAAACACGAACCAAATCGAACCGAACGGTTTGGTTTTGCGGTTTCAAAACGGTTTCGGTTTGAAACTGAACCGAATAGGGGAAAAACGGTTTGGTTTCGACCCTCCGCAACCTAACGGAAACCGCATACCTTTATTAAATGTTAAATTCTAATTGGTTATTTTCATTGAGTCCATACATTTAGTATGGACTCAACCACATCATAACATGGCCACATAGCATAACCCTTTATTTTCTTTCTTCTAGTCCATGGACTAAGACTTTATGTTCTCTTTCTCAAGTTTATTCATTTGTTTCCTGCACTGCAGCAGCTGCACTCTTCCAGTTCCAGACACTCTCTTTCTCTCTCTCCCCTTCAGCCTCTTTTCTTCTTCATTCCAGGCTTTCCAGCTCCTAGCTTCTAAATTTCAGAGTGCTAATATGGTAAGAAATATGATTTATAACTTGTTTTAGTTAAATTTACTTATAGATTTGAGGTTAATTTTAGGGTTAGGTTTAGGGTTGTGTTTTGAATCAAAAGGGGATTTGGTTTTTCGTTGGTTAGTCTTTGATTTTTCTTCATTCAAGAACATTAGAATGTCAATTGAAAGCATATATGATATTTGCATATTGTAGGGAGGTACTAGTTAACGTTTTGAATGATTCAAAATTTCGTAGAAAATTCTGTATTTTTACCTAGAGTCTTTAACCTTGGTCCTAAAAGGCTAAAACTGCATCCTGATTATCCCAGGGTGACATGGAAGACTGAAAATGTTGTTGAACGAATGGGTTTTAATGCTTTTTTTTTTTTTTTTTTTTTTTCTGTTCTATAGCTTTGTCTTCTTTGTTCCTTTTTGGTTGATATGGACTCTTAATTGATAGGAAATGATCTACCTTAGGTCCTTTCACAGCTAGATAATCACCTTCGCACATCACTAGAAGTGGTGAGACATCCTTCCTTGTGGATACATCTACCCATACGATAAAAAAAAATTAAAAAGTTATCAAACCATACGACATAGGCCAAGTAGGATAAGTGATTCATAAGAAATTTTAAAAAGAAAACAAGCATTTATGACTAATTCAAAGTATCCAACATCTGAATCAAAAGTTGTTGGGGTATATGGTTTGACGATGTCTTCATTAAGGTTGTCTTTTCCTCTGTATGAAAAACCAATGAGTTACAAACTTACAAGAAACTATCATGATAGCAAAAGTCAAGCATACAAGAATTATAGAAGTATCAAACATGTTGAAACTAAGCATGACTTGTTTAACAGAAAAAAAAAATGGATTTGGATCATAAAAACGAACCAAACCTGTAACTTATATGCTGTCCAATAGGGAGTCCCAACACTGCTGATGGAGTTGGAAGAGCAAATTTAAATTTATTGACTTACAGATTAATTTGCAGTACTTGATCGTCTCCAACTTATTGAATATGCTACATCTAAGAATATGCAAACGTTGTTAATTGTTGTTGTTGCTTACTTTTCTTTTATGTTTCAGTCAAGATTTGAAGAATCTAGCAAACATAGTTGGGTTGCTCTCTTTTTGACAGGTGACTCCCCTGAGAAGCCGGAGGATGAGGCAATAGAAATTGATCCAGAAAATGAAGAAAATGTTGAAGGTGACCCAAAAAATGATGGAAATGAATCTGAAGGTGAAGATGATGCACAAGTAAGTAACTCTAATTCAAGAAAGCGTAGTTGGGTTTGGGAGCATTTTACAACATATTATGTGACGAAAAAAGTGAAAACAATCAATGATAAGGGGGAGGAAGTTTGGGTGGATAAAAAACTTAGGAGAGCTAAGTCTAATTATTGCCCGAAAAAGAGCGATGATGGTGACTATGCAGCTGAACCGAGAGTAAATGGCACCTCAACTATGAAACACCACATTGAAAAATATTGTAGATTTTATCAGGAGAACAAATGTAAAAAGAAAAAAGTGTTGGTTGGGGATAAGAGTAAAGATAACAATGTAGTCGTTGTTGGCTTTTCACAAGCTAATGTATTAAAAACATGTGTCAAGAAGGTAGTCATAGATGAGATGCCATTTAGTACCGTTGATAAGATGGGTTTTCGGCTTTTTTGTGCTGTTGGTATTCTACTATTTAATGTGCCTTCTAGAAGAACACTTGTTAGAACTTTTCTCAATGTGTATGAAAAATGGAAGACTTCTTTGAAGAAAAACTTAAGTGGGTGCAGAATTTGTCTCACCACCGACACTTGGACAAGCACACAAAATAACAATTATATGATTCTTACCGCACACTTCATTGATGATGAATGGAATATGCATAAGAGGATCATAAACTTTTGTATTATTCCTAACTATGGAACCACAATTGCAAAGTTAATTGAAAATTGTTTGTTGGAATGGGGGATAGACAGAGTTATGACAATCATAGTGGACAATGCTTACACAAATAAAGTTGCTTTGGATCAACTTATGGCAAAAATGAATAGGTGGGAAAATTCACAAGCTATTTTAGGTGGCAAGTATTTAAATGTACGATGCATCGCTCACATAACCAACATAATTGTGAGTCATGGGATGAAGAGGCTAAATAATGGTCTTTTAGCTATACGAAATTGTGTGAGGTTTGTGAGGAACTCTCCACAAAGATTGGAGTTTTTTAGGCAAGCCGTGAATTTGGTGAACTTGACGTGCAAAGCAACGGTTTGCCTTGATTGTCCTACTCGATGGAATTCTATATTCGTTATGTTGGATGTAGTTTTGAAGTTTAAGAAGGCCTTTGCCGCTATGGTGGAGAAAGTCCCTTTGTGGCTTATTTTAAGGAAGTTGAAGATGAAAAAGATGAAGATGGGTGATTATTTCTTGCCCAATTAAAGGGAGGAAAATGGTTGGACCACCTACGGAAGAAGATTGGTTTAAGGCTTAAGCTTTTGTCAAGTTTTTATGGGTGTTCTATGATGTGACCTTGAGGGTAAATGCTTCTACACATCCCACGGTTCATACCGGCCTCCATGATGTCATAAAAATAAAGACCGCTATAAATAATTTGGAGTCCCGAGCCAACATGCAAGTCGGTTTACCTTCGGAGCAATTATTGAAGGCCATGGCTTCCAACATGAGATCAAAATATTTTAAAAAGAAACCTTCCAATTTTGGGGTACAATTGAAAGCTAATGAAGTAAAAGATTTATTGCATGCCCTTTATGATACATATGCCCCAAATGTTGAAGGTGGAAAACACATGAAGAAAGGCCCTTCACAAGCACAATATTCTTCTACTTCATCTGATGTGGTGTCAATGGAAGATGATCTTGTTTATGAATGGATGCATTTTGTTGAAGATAGTGATGAGAAAGTGGTGAGAGATAAGGTGGACTCTTATTTGTTGGATCCTTTGGTGCAAATTACAAAAGAGGAGTTCACAAAATATTTTAACATTCTCTTATGGTGGAAGATGAATGGGTCTAAGTATCCTATCTTAGCCGCCATTGCAAAAGATATTCTTGCTATTCAAGTCTCTACTGTGGCCTCCGAGAGTGCTTTTAGCACCGGGGGTCGAATAATTTCAGATTTTAGGAGTTCTTTAACTCCTAAATCGGTAAAGGCCTTGATATGCATGCAAAATTGGTTGAGGGACGAAAGCATTATTACTTTGGAGGATGATGCACCTTTAATTGAGCATATTGAGTTCTATGAAAGTATTGAATCGGGTAAGTATATCATTTCAAGTTAAAGGTCTTTCTTAGTTTTCTTTTTCAATATATTTTGTTCTTTTGTAGGTTTTTTAAATTTTCTAACAACTAATGTGATTTATATTGTTTATATTTTGTATTATGTAGAGTTCGCCAAATCAACCTCAACTCTCGCCTCTCTTACTCTTAATCCACAATCACAACAAGCTCCAAGTCAATCAAAAAGTTCTAGTTCACAAGGATCAATGGCTTCCCATCCATTATTTTCAAATTTACAACGTGCAAGGTCTTCCCAAGTTTCGGCTTCTCAAGCCCGTTCACAAGTTCAAAGACCTCCTAAACCTTCGGCTAGTAAGTGTGCAAAAGGAAAGGGAAAGGCAAAAGTTTGAAACTTGAATGATGCAAAGTAAGTGTCCTAAACCTTATGACATTTTGATTTTTAATGTTGAACTTTATTTCAAGTTAAATTTTAGGGTAAAGTACAAAAAACTACGTCAACTATTGGTTTCACGACACTTTCATACCTCATCTTTTTAAAATGACAATGTCATACCTCATCTTATGAATTTGTGTCAATGTCATACCTCCATCAGTTTTTCTGTTAATTTCTCAGTTAAATGCTAACGTGGCTTGATTCGGGACCCAATTTCTATTAAAAAAAGTTAATAAAATATTATTAAAAACTAAAAAAAAATCATTTAATATTTTTAAAATATTAAAATAATAAAGATAAGTAAAAAAAAAAAAAAAAACCAAACAAAACTTCCCCCCTGCGCGTCATCTCGCTTCTTCCCCATCTTCATCTCCCATCATCTTCTTCCTACCTGCTACAACCTAGAAAAAAGAAAAAAACAAAACTTTGTCCTTCCCCCCCTCCCACCCCCGGCGCGCACCCTCTCTCCTCCCCCATCTTCATCTTTTTTTCTCTTCTTCCCCTTATCTGCTACAACCCAAAAAAAAAAAAAAAAAAACAAACAAACAAACAAAACTTCTCCCCCCCCCCCCAGCACACCCTCTCTCTTCTGCCCCCATCTTCATCTCCTTTCCTCTTCTTCCTACCTGCTGCAACCCAGGAAAAAGAAAGAAAAAAAAAATACACAAAACTTTGTCCCTTCCCCCCACCCCCCCCCCCCCCCCCCCACGCCCTTTCTCTTCTCCCCCATCTTCATCTTCTTTCCTCTTCTTCTCCCTATCTACTGCAACCTAGAAAAAAAAAAAAAAAAAAAAAAAAAAAAAAAAACCAATTGTCTTCCCCCACACCCAATCTCGCACTCACCCTCATCCCTCTTCTACACACCCCACTACTTAAATCCACACCCATTCCCCCCATTTTCTCCACGCCAAGGTTCTCCACTCGCGGAATCGGCTTGGCGAACGGGATATGAGTTTTTTTTTTTCTTCTTCTCCTTCTTCTTCTTCTTCTTTTGGGGGGGGGGGGGTTGGGGGTTGATGGGTTTTCAAATTTTTTTTTTTTTGGTTGAAGATTAAGTAGGGAAGAAGATGAAGATGGGGAGAGAGAGAAGGGGGGAGGGTGGGGTGGAAAGGACAAAAGGTTTTGTTTTTTTGTTTTTTAACTTTTCTTTATTATTTTAATATTTAAAAATATTAAATGATTTTTTTATAGTTTTTTTAATATTTTATTAATTTTTTAATAGAAAATAGGGTCTGGATCAAGCCACGTCAGCATTTAACTGACAAATTAATAGCAGGCTAATGGAAGGTATAACATTGGCACAAATTCGTAAGATGAGGTATGACATTGTCAATTTTAAAAGATGAGATATGAAAGTGTTGTGACACCAATAGTTAAGGTAGTTTTTTGTACTTTACCCTAAATTTTAATATTGTCATCATCGAGTTGAATTATTTTATTGTGGTATGAATTATTTTTTTAGTGCTGAAAACTTTCCTCCGTCTCCTTAATTGGTTATGTTTAAGAAAATTCTAACCACAATCATTAATGATGCCAAACTGTTTTAGTTTAGCTTATGAAGTAGTGTTTGGCTATTCATACTTTCCTGTGACAGTAACAAAGAGAGCATATAACGTAGTTTTCAGCACTATATGGTGTGTTCCCAGTCTCTGCTCTGCTCTGTTTTTACTATTTATTGGTGAAACACCTGGATTGTGTATTGGATATAAGCAATGTTATGATAGCATTGAAATTATTGGTTATTTATTTTCTGGTCTCTACACATACATAAGTTCTTCAAACGAATATGCAATATAGTCCTTTTTTCTAATTTTGGTATCTACTGATTGTCATATTTCTTTTCCTTTCTTTTATGTTTTTGCAGTTTAATGCTGATAAAAGTCCTTTCCAACGAACATTTGTTAATCAGGTATATGCTCGGATTTGATTAGAACTACAGTTGCATTACATTTGTTAAGACTCGATTGTGCATGGCATGCCCCTTTTACTTGTTATTTACCAGAAGATAGCAAGGTATGGATAATGGATATTACACTAGAATAGTATTCTGTTGTCATCAACTAGGTAACATGAATTTGTGATGGTATCAGACCCTAAACTTAATGCCAATCGTGAATTTGTGATGCAGCGAGGCAAGGAAGTCATTAAACAGACCGCATGTTGGGCAAGTCCTTGATAATCTCATCAACAATTGCAGTCTGACTTTTTGTGAGAAGGCTTTGGCTTAGTAAGCCAAAAAGTGCTCTTCAAACTGCACTTGTATTGGTTGTGATCACCCAGAATTGCAGTTACTGGGACTTTCTTTATGTTACACTTTCTGTGTGTTTGCAACTTTACTAAAACACATCTACCACCTTTTGTTATTCAAAAAAATTTCACATAGTTTGATTGGTAGGTTCTACCAAAACCAGAGTTATTAGAATCTTTTTTATGTTTGGGTTTGCGGTACTGGCATCGGAATTGATGTGCTCTTAGTTGCCTCAAGTTGAATTATTTTGTTGTGGTTATTGTGGATGTGAATTTTGTTGTCATCAACTAGGTAACCGTAATAGTTTTTTCAAACAATCAAACCAAACCAAAACCGTTTGAAACCAAACCAAACCGAATCAAATAATTTGGTTTCATTTCGGTTTTAGCCTCAAAATCGCACCGAACCAAACCGTAAAAACTTGCGATTTTGATTTTGATTTCACTCAAAACCGCACCAAACCAAATCGCGTCCATCCCTACCAATATTAAGACTCGCTCTTCCACCGCCACGAGGAGTACGTCAGCTAACAAGCCTTTATGCGATATGATATCGTACGAACGGTGGAATGCAGAGACGGGTGACATCACAACACAAATTGCAAATAGTGCACCAACCAAAATACCCATCTACCATCAACCGTTGTGTGATAAGATCGAGGAAGCTTCCCCAATACTATAAACAAAAGCAAAGGCCTCCAACCTCATGATCTTTGTTAACTTCAATCTCAACATTAAAAAAAAAAAAAAAAAAAAAAGGTAATTCTTCAGTCAACCTAACTCTTCAAATAAACTCTTCACGTGAACCCAAAAGCTTTCTTCAAAGTCAATTCCCAAGATCACATAGATCCCCAATGCTTACTGCTATGCTACCTTGTAGTACGATCCTAGTTGATTTTCTCTCAACTAAGTTTCCTTGCTGAGGATGAATGTTTCCTACTTATACTAGTACCCTCTAGTCGATATGATTCTTGATTTTTAAGTGGTTATAGATTTCAAGAGAAAATTTACAATTTTCGATTCTTTACGTTTAAGTAAACACGAGGAAAATTTAAAGAAGTGAAGTGATTCCCTTACTCATATTTTACTAAATGCAGGAAACTTAAGAATCAAAATGATTTCAATTCATATTCTTTGTAAATAAACATGTCTTGAAAGTTAACCAGACTTTATCAACCCAAAAATTCATTTTATGCCATTTTAATTTTGGAGTAGGATTCTCTCCCCTCCTATCCCTATCCCTTCCCTCTCTTCCTCTCACATAATTTTTTTTTTGTCTTATTGTCTTTATAAAAAAATAATAATATAAGATGTTAACGTAGTTAAACCGTAACCATTCAAATAGGAGATGAGGAAAGGGAGAGAGTTCTTTAATTTTATAGTGAAGACCCATGGTTTCATAACGAGAGAAAGTAACAAAACAAAACATGGGCCTCTTCACCAGTACATTGGGCTTAGTTTTTTGTTCGCTTAGGGGCTTCGGGAATGGGCTTGATTGCATTCAGAGTTCCAAATTCAATTTTTTGCAGAGTTGTTACCTTCCTCGATAGCATGATTGAACATTAACAAGCACTTAGTTCTGCAATGTATTTCTTATTCGGTTGGTGAGGTAGTTGATAACATGATTTATCATTAATCGTAACTCGAAACTGCTGGAGCCTTATGAGATCCTGAAATCAGTGATTGCATATCAATAACTCTCTTTATCTGTACTATTTATTAAGCCAACACTGCTTATCTACCAAAATCCTTGTAAAATACCATTTTAACCCTTTATAATTGAGCTAAACAAAGTAGTTACTAAATCATGAGTATTTATGTTAAACCAGAACAAAACTAATTTCTGTTTTATTCATAAAAAAGAACAATTGCTTGAAAACTATATATATATATCCTCAAAGCTTTCTTCCACCACCACCACTCTCTCAACTATTCACACACGTAGTGTGCAGCAATGCTAGTTAATCTTAAGACTCTTTCTCATGTGCGAATCTCAGTCTACCACTTATTTTTGCGTATCTCATACACTGTTTTAAAAATTGTCTAGTGTGGCCTTGATGCTAGATTGCTGGTCAATACCTCGATGAATTCCTAGACGTTTGAAAATTAAGAAATGACATCTACACCTACTTAGGTACCACCTAGTCTGTGTAGGCGCTCACCTAGTCCGCCTATACCAGCCTAGGTACTCACTTAGGTTGCGATTTTCACTTAAACAGAAAATATATAACTTTCATTTTGCGTTTTATTTTTTTTAAATAAATTGTAAGAGCCTTGTTGAATATTAGGATGAACAATCATTATATTCTGGTTCCCAATGTTTTCAATATGTTCTAATACTTTCAAATCTATATGTCATTGTATTTTTCAATTTATGTATTCCAATACAATTATGTATTTTTTTTAAGTATAAACAAACATTTATTTATACGATATATAATAAGTTTACATAAATCTGTCTAGTCCGCCTAGCCGCCTAGGGTCTAGGTCCTAGTCCGCTAGCTGACTGGCGCCTAGTGTCTTTTAAAACCTTAATCTCATATAGTAATTACCAATTTTCACACTCCTACTTCTCATTCCCTTTTTCTACCCATTTTTGTTTTTGTTTACTTTTTATAATAAAAATACAGGGTTCTTTTTTAATACAAGCGATTTTACTACTTTAATTTACACTAGGGGGAGGGTTAGAACCCAAGGCACATTGAGTTGAAGAGAAAAACCCTAACTATTAGGCTATTCACCACTTGAGAAGGCGATATAGGACATAAAGCGTCCACTTTCAAATCTGAAGGGGAAATGTCCTACATTCTCAGGGAGCTCACCATCCATTTATCTATTTATTCTTCGTTAATCTATTCAACCATCAAGCCTAGATTTGAGAGAGGAGGGTACGAGGAGAAAATGGTAGTGTGCGAAAGTTCGCAACTACTGTCAAAAGATTCAAAACATAGAATGGAACTTTATGGGACTTTCTTTTCTATGTTTAATCTTGGTTCATTAAAGGATTTAACATGCATGTAAGGTTCTTGTAGCTCTTGTTTGCGGTTCACTTTCCTTCAAGGCAACCAGTCAATTATAAGGTTAAACATAGCAAGCTAAGTGGCAGGCCATAGCCCATTTTTGTCCTCTCTCTATCTTTCCCTCATGATGTCTTCCCACAACCCATGTGTCTTCTATATAACAATCAGTATACGTGAAATTTAGAAGAGAATGATTTTGACCACTAGCACGAATCTGTTTAGTCGAAATGCTCCCAATGCCCAACTGACCGCCCAAATAAGGCAATAAAATGCACCATTTTTCAAACTCTCTCTAGAAAAGATTTGAGCTGAATTTTTTTATAGTACTATTTCTTATGTGCACCATATCTCTCTCTCTCTCTCTCTCTCTCTCTCTCTCTCTCTCTCTCTCTCTCTCTCTCTCTCTCTCTCTCTCTCTCTCTCTCTCTCTCTATATATATATATATGTATGTATGCCCTTTATGCAAAGGAATTTTCATTTTTTTCAAAAAAATAGGGACTAAGTGTGAGGACCACTCCACATTGAACTTCAATGATCTGAACCATCTATTTTGTAAGTCTCGATTCATAGATTTGTTGACATGAGTCAACCATTTAGTTTAAGAATGTAATCCTGTAATTTATTCCTTGTATAATTAGGATTCTTATTTCCTGTTATGTGGGATATTGTACAACTATATATTTATCTCATAGAGAGAAGAATAAACATACAATTCAAATCCTAAACACTTTTATCTTGGTACCAGAGCAGATTCCGAACGTGACTCTCTTTCTCCTTGCCGCCGCTGCATCTGAAAACCAAAAGAAACAATTTTTCCAGCCACGTTTCTAAAACCCAAAAGAAATTATTTTTTTCTTCCAGCAATTGTCTCGAAGCAAGAGACATTGTTGCTTATCTCACTGAAAGAAGAAAGGTTTACTAAACAACAAAACTTAGGAAAACCAAAGCTAGTGTCTTGAAGCAAGATACGCTAGACTCTAAGTGCCAACAGTCTCTTCCATGGCTGATTATCAAGCGCAAACCCAAGTCGGCCAATTGGAAGAACATGCTGTCATACACGCTGGACCATACGCTGACCCACAAGCGGGGCCAGTTTTTCTGACATCAGGAACACCAGTGTAGGAATTATGGGTATGTCGTGCCCGTCAGCAGGCAACCATGTTTTGGGCAGTACAACTACAAGTGATCCGAATCCAGACGGTTTGGACCAGGAGTTGTCCTTTGTAAATTTAATTAATTCTCAAGAACAATCTGATGATCCAAGTAAAATTGGCATTGCATTCACGGCATCCAGTAAACGAGATTCTAGTTGGATAATTGATTATGGGGCTACGGATCATATGACATATGATGAATCCCTGTTTCATCACTTAACTGTGCCACCTAAGGAAAATGTTATCACAGCAAACGGTGAAATTGCTCTAGTTACAGGAGCATGTTCCATCACATTTACTCCCTCTCTATCTCTGCATAACACTCTTCTTGTTCCTTCATTGTCGAATCATTTACTTTATGTTGGTGAAGTTATGGAACAATTAGATTGTGTTGTACTCATGTTTCCCACTTTTTGCCTACAACAAGATATTCAGACACGGGCGATCATTGGGTGTGGTACTAAGAGGAGAGGGTTATATTATGTGGATGATGTGGTACTAGGCCGAGTCAACCAAGTGAGCAGTGGTCACAACAACAAGGTTAAGAGAATTTGGTTATGGCATCGTCGACTAGGGCATGCATCTTTTCGTTATTTAAGAAAATTACTTCCGTCTTTATTTAATGGCGTTTCAGACTCTAATCTTCAGTGTTAGGATTGCATTCTTGCAAAAAGTCATCGTAGTTCTTACCACTTGAGTCTCAATAAAAGATCAGTGCCTTTTGAGTTAATTCACTCCGATGTATGGGGCCTCTCACCAATAGCGATGTGCCACGGTATTCGTTGGGCAAATTTTCCAACAATTTTATCGAATGATTGAAAATCAATTTTCTCTTCCTATCAAAGTCCTAAGATCCGGTAATGGTGGAGAATATCTTAATTTTGAACTATCACAATTTTTTGCAGAGCACGACATACTTCACGAGACTACTTGTCCTTAAACTCCTCAACAAAATGGTGTGGCAGAACATAAGAACAGACATATCTTGGAAACTACACGGGCTCTTCTAATTGAAGCTCATGCTCCTCATGCCTATTGGGCGGATGTAGTTACGTATTCCGTTTATCTTCTTAATCGAATGCCCTCTCGAATTCAGAACTTCCGAACTCCCATGGAAGCCTTGACGAATTATGTCACTCTACCATCTTCTCTCTGAAACTGGAATGTTGGCTTGTAAACCAGTTGAAACTCTCATTGTGCAAAATCATCACCTGGCGATATACCAGGATCAAGTTCCTACCAATAAAGAAAGATATCAGAGATTGGTAGGACGGTTGATTTATCTATCACTTACACGTCCGGATATTGTGTATGCAGTTAGTGTTGTAAGTCAATTCATGCATGTTCCTAGTGAGGATCACATGGCAGCAGTGATGCGTATACTGAGTTATCTGAAAGGTGCACCGGGTAGAGGACTGATCTTCAGGAAGCATGGACATATGGAGGTAAAGGGGTATACTGATGCTGATTAGGATGGAAACATTATTGATCGTCGCTCCACATCAAGCTACTTCACATTTATAGCAGGAAATCTGGTAACTTGGAGAAGCAAGAAGCAAAATGTAGTGGCTAGATCCACAGCCGAGGCAGAGTACAGAGGAATGACACATGGAATTTGTGAATTGTTATGGCTCAAGATTCTTCTCATTGAGATTGGGTTCAAGCCTCAGGGATCTATGTTATTATCATGCGACAATCAAATTGCAAGAGAAATAGCCAATAATCCCGTTCAGCATGACCGTACAAAGCATGTGGAGGTAGATAGACACTTCATCAAAGAGAAGTTAAATGTCAAATTGATTGATATTCCATACGTGAGGTCTGAAGAACAATTAGAAGATGTGTTAACTCATGCGGTTTCAGCAAGGGTGTTTCAAGACTCACTTGACAAGTTCGGCTTAGGAGATATCTATGCACCAACTTGAGGGGGAGTGTTGGCGTGAGTCAACCATTTAGTTTAGGAATGTAATCCTATAATTTATTCCTTGTATAATTGGGATTCTTATTTCTTGTTATGTGGGATATTGTACAACTATATATTTACGTCCTAGAGAGAAGAATAAACATACAATTCAAACCCTAAACACTTTTATCTAGATCATCCTTGCAAAAATTCAATTCAATCTGAAACCATTTGCCTATTTAATTATCAAAATAAAATTTTATTGTTTCTTATATAACAAAGTATTCGTTAATTTTTTTTAACCCAATTAGGTGTCTTAAATATTTCCGATTTGGCTAATATTTTACAAGGATGATCTAAGAGGTGCAACTTAAAAAATAGACGGTTCACATCGTTAAAGTTCGATGTGGTATGAACCCCACAATTAATCCCCATTTTTATATATAAAAAAAAAATAGAGATCTCTTCTCTTAAAAGCTTCCTATATATATAGAAATAAAGAAAATGAACTCGGGGCATTTTCTAACTTTGAAGACACTGAATGAAGAGCTAGTTCGTAATAAGGTCGATTATATATTGCCAGGTAAGTAGGATTCCTCACATGAAGTTGTTTTGGTATGAGTTTATGTCCAGACAGATGTCGTTTTGGACTTATAGTCAAACAATGTTTAAGGTTGGGTGGTTTTATTAACACTCCAAATTTTATTGAGCCAACACTCCCAATCAATATTTTCTGTTAAGAAACTGTCTTCAAACACTGATGTAAGTAACCCAAACCACTTACACACACCCTCTCCAATCTCCACATAACACCCCGGATCTTCCACCCCGAAGAACAAAACCTCGTATAGTTCTATGAATAAAAAAAACAAAAAACAAAGCACAACCTCTTCTTCACGACAAACAATTTCAGTGATTACCTTCTGAAAACTTACGTTCGATTTGTAGTTACTGACCTTTTAAACCAATTTCGACACTGACATGCAGAAACACCATTTTGGTACAGCTCTACAGTAAAGCTGTACAAAATGATCTTCTCGTTTTCAGTTGTTCGTCTACTGAAAATTGTCTCATCATCGTATTATATGACCAACATTATGAACATCACTAAGATTGATGGACAACGAAAAAAACAAATATATATATAAATGAATCTAAACCTCACGTGGAGCCTTCAAACAGTTGATTTTATGTTTCACTCGTCAAAATTAACTTTTAGGCTTTTTAGTTAAAATGGTCCTTGAGATTTGTATAACACATCACTTTGGTCCCTGAGATTTGAAATTAATAGAAATGGTCGCTGAGATTGTCCACTATCAATCATTTTGGTCTTTCCATGCAAAATTATGTTAGGTAAGGATCAAAATGATAAATATACCCTCAATTTAATAAACAATAGGCCAAAATGATTTGGCCAAAATTGAGGGTATTTTGGTAATTTTATTCTTATTTAATGGAGGTTTTTGACAAAATGACCAAAATGATTGATGGTGGACAATCTCAAGGACCAATTGTATTGATTTCAAATCTTAGGGACCAAAGTAAAGAGTTATACAAATCTCAGGGACCATTTTGACTAAAAAGCCTAACTTTTATTTATGTTTATACATGTGCAATTATTTGTGTCCTTAATGGTTTATTCTGGAACCTAAAATAATTCCAAAATCCTGGTCCTGGAGGCAACATGTAGACTTTTACTCAAGAAAGACAAAATTGCCCTCATTAAATGGATAGGCTTCTCAAATACTCTCACACACAGCTCAGCACCCGCAATTTTGTCTTTCTTGAGTAAAAGTCTACATGTCGCCTCCAGGATTTTTTGAATTATTTTAGGTTCCAAGATAAACCACTAAAGACACAAATAATTGCACATGTATATACATAAATAAAAGTTAGGCTTTTTAGTCAAAATGGTCCTTGAGATTTGTATAACTCTTTACTTTGGTCCCTGAGATTTGAAATCAATACAATTGGTTATTGAGATTGTCTACCATCAATCATTTTGGTCCAAATAAGAATAAAATTACCAAATCTCATATTTAATATCTTAAGAATATTCTTTCCATACACCTTGGCGAATAGGATGCAGCCATGTGTAGGGCAAACCCCTAACACCATGGCCGGCTCTCTCCTATAAGTACATTTTCGTCAAGACGATGGAAATTCGCTGCCACAATTATTGTTTACTTTGATCTATGATGGAGAGTGAGAATAGGTTTGAGAGGTTGAAGAAAATAACTTTTGGAGTGTAAGATTATCTCAAGTTAGACATGCTGGGTGTGTTCAGAATACTATATTATATTTTAGAAAGCTCTTAGAGCCTAAATATTAGGTTATTGATATGTCATTTAATATTAAAAATTTAAAGGGATGTCATCAAATTGTGGGGGGCTAATAAAGCATAATTAAATAGAAATTTACCAAATGGCTTGAGACACCAAACTTGACTTCTGACTTTTTAATGTTAAAGATTAGCATAATGTCATGATAGAAGATATATATATATATATATATTAAAGGAAGTACGATATTCCATAGATGAGAAAGAAATCGTACAAAATCCGAGGATAGGGTGTTAATAGTGGGCCTTGATAAAAACTTTGACGGGGCTTTCAACCCGGTTTAAGGGAAAAAGAGCATCCCGCACCTCTAAATTAAATAGTTATACTATTCTCAAAAAGCAAATTAGAAATTACATCAGGAGGTTCTTCAAACCATGAAACCTGAGTATCCACTGTTAAGCCCAATCTCGCGAGCCGATGTGCAATCTTATTCGTCTCACGTGGACCGAACATAGCCTTCCAATTCAACATTTGACTGGCATCATGCAGAACATTACCAAACATACCATTGCCTAGCGCTGTCTTGTCACTCTGCAACGCATTGATAACCATCATTGTATCCCCCTGCACTTCCAGTTGCGTCACTCCCAGATTACGAGCAAATAGAATTGCTGCCCGAGCAGCCATTATTTCAGCCAAAACTGCCGAGCTAACTCCTCTGAAATGCAAAGCTGTAGCTGCTACAAATTCCCCATTCTCATCTCGCACCACGACACCAACACCCCCTCGTTCACCTACTTCGTCCCACGCACCATCGAAATTACATTGAACCCATCCCACACCAGGTTTCTCCCATTTTTGAGGGGTTATCCGTCTGCTGCCCTGTTTCGAACCATGCCATTTCCTAAATTCCTGTAGCCACGCTTACACCAATAAAAAAAACCTAGTAGTTTTAGAAAGATAATTAATAGTAATCTTTAACCATATTGCTTTAGACATGATTAGCATAATGTCATGATAGAAAGACATAAATCTGAACACCAATAAAAAGAATGTAAATCCCTGATCCAAACTCATCAATATGATGCATTGGTTTCACGTTTTACCGATAATGTTTGTCAAACAAATTGAAGCTTCGGTCCCAAAATCTAAACATGTCACACATGACGCAATTTTGAGAAAGATATTAATTGAAAATAATCATTTTGTTTAGTCCTCTTTTCCTATTAATGTAGCGAAGGGTGGGGTTTTGATTGGGTTTCCCAAAGTTAAATCAGGGAAAGGGTATGGGAAAGTGGGAGATAAAAGGAACATTTACCAAAAAGCAAAGGAGAGATTGGTGTTCAACCCACTGAAGAATGAAAAGGAGCCAAAACATGTAAGTGCACTCAAATTATCTCAACTCGATCCGCACCCTTTTATAAAAGGCTGATCTTTTTTACATGACTTATTATACAAGGGTAACAAGAGGATAGCAATCCCATGGAGTGCAGGACCCTTCGCCTTTGGATTTGTGAGTGGACGCTAAGCGTCGTACATTATCCTACTCAGAGACTAATACACATCCTTTACTTTATTAAATCCTAAAGAAAAAAAGAAAAAAAAAAAGATTTGTAGAGATCTTTGAACGGGGATGCAATCTTATAATTGGAGGGCTGCATTCCAATACTCCTTTTAATGAACCTTTTGCTTTTTTGCCCTTTACATTTAATTTTTGTATAAACATGTAGCCCCAAAAGATAGATAAAACTCTTGAATGAGGGGTGGCTTAAGGCTTAAACATGTACGAACGAGAGGTACCGTGGACATAATCCTAGGTCTGAGCAAATGAGTGCTGATATCTCCACCCAGTGCTTTATTTTTGCACTTACTTTTTAATAAAAATGTTATTAACAAATTTACCCTTGACAAAATGACGTATAAGCACCTAGAAGCTGTGAACGTTCCCACTTCCAACGAACTACTGCTCTCTGGCTCCTTTTCTTTCTCTATTCCCTTACAGTATTATCCTCCTTTTCTATTTCCCCCATCCGATTTGTTTTTCCTTTTTAAAATTTTTATTATTCTTGTTGGTCACCCAATTTGTTAATTTTGGATTTTTAGTCATTGGGTCATCGATTTGATCATTTTTGGATCTAGGTTTATGCTGGTTGTGGCAACAGAGGATGGTGGTTATGGTGGCATTGTGGATTTATGTTGGTGGTGCATGTGGTTGGCTGGGTGGTGGTTGTGGGGTTGTGGATTTGTCTTAGGCCTCTTTGCTGTAATTCTTGTGGTTAACAATTTACCCACCAATAAGAAACTGGAGATGCGAATTTGGGAGGCATCTTTGAATAACAATCTCACATTGTTCCTCCTCAGTGAGAGAGAAAACGGGGAGCAAAAGAATGAACCACATCCTCCATTGACATCAATGTAAATTTCTGTGAATGGCAACGTGTGACAATTGGTTTACTTGAGGAACAAATTACTTGATTATTCAGTGATGTGCAATTCGAGTAAATTAAGAGTCCTAGTTAGGTAAGAATTGTGGAGTCTTAAATCATTGCACCTAATCTAGGAGAATCATCTAGAGGTTCAAATACAAAGATATTGCATCATGACAGGACTCAATCAAGGTGATAGGATTAACCTTCATAGCTGTTAATAGGCCGGCTAATAAGGAACCCCAATGGTATATAAATACTAGGTTAGGTCCCTGCTTCCATATGTTGAATTTCTCGTAATACTAAAACATGTTCGTATAGTAGAGGGATATTTTGGAGTATTGGAAGGAGAAGACAACCTTGTGAACTCATCCCTTGTCATCCGGAAGAGCCATGTCATTCATATTCTATAGATAAGTTCAATATAATTAGTTCATCTCTATTTTATATTGATTTAATTTATTTGTGATCCTAAATTTTGTTGTTGTGATTTTAGAATATATCTTACAATCAAGAGACGACAGATAAAGTTCCAATAGCCAAGAAGAGCTCCCTAAATCGTACACCACAATATTTTGAACATGCATCAAGAGGAACCCAAGAAGGCTTGGGAAACCCTAGACGATGGCTAAGGGAGAATAAAAAAATCACGCCCTCACGAGAAGGGAATTGGTGGGAGCTCATCGCATAAAACTTTACAACATATTAATATTTGTTCTTTTGAAAAATTTAAAAAGAATTTAGATATCATTAGAGGATATTTAAGGAATAATAGTGGGTGGAGAAATAACATTGAAATGTTTTACCTTTTTATGATGGGTGATATTATAATGTAGGTATAGAAATAGGATAATAAGGTGGGTCTAGCATCACTCAAGCAAATTCAAGAAAACATATACGTGAAATACCCTTTAAGACCTACTCCAACCCATGGAGTAGAACTCAAATTTTAGGTTCCAAATATACCCCAACTTGCTCCAACCCTTGGGTTAAACATGAGTTTTAACTGAAAACTCATTTATGAGGCAAGTTTAAGCCAGGATTCCTCTCTGGATTAGTGGGTTGGCCCACCATATATGTGTATTGTTTTTTAGTTTTATATTATAAATTCATTGAATCCAATGGCTAAGGTCTAATGTTATCAAATTCAACATTAATAAAAAAGACTTAACAGTCCAAATTTAAATCCAACGGCTAAAATAATTTAAAAAAAAAAATTCTTTTATATGTTTCATATTCTTTCTTAGTATTCCATAAGTTCCAAGGTGTCAGTTTAGCGGTTTTTCAATATTTATCAGAATCTAAATATTTTAACCAAAAAATGTTCATAAAATTAAATTTGGATAGTCTACATAATATTTTTTTTTTTTAAGTTACTTTAAGAAAAAAATTATCCTAACTTCATTATTTAATAATCTTGAGCTAAACATTTAACCAACAAGGATTGAAACAGAATAACAATTTCTAAGTTAAAAATTTTGGGTTTTAAGGCAAGGTTTGGAGATGGTACCATATATTAAAAATTATTATTATTTTAAATATTTATATATATATATATATATATATATATTAAAGATTGAGTGAGTGAATGTTTGCAATTCTAACAAAGCTGCATATATCTCAAAGCGGATGAATGAGGACATTCGAAGAGGATCTTTGGATTCTGTTTGTGAGGATCCTGGGGATCCTTAAATCATATCCACTCATTGTATATCATACGACCATCAATTATTTTAAATACTTTTATTTAAAATTAGACATGAATAATATCTAACAAAAATTTACCGCACGATGTACGATGAATGGATACGATTTGAGGATCTCTGAGACCCTCATAAAGAAGATCCTTAGAGAATTCTCATTCCAAAGGGCAGGAATTATATGAAGTAGATTGTGAAGTATATATAATTGAGAAGTATGGGCCGGTGCTGAAAATGTTATGAATGTCATAAAGGAACCTGCAGTCTACAATACAAGAAGTTGTCGCTATTACTAGTCTATTGTGAGGTACTAATTAAAAAAATTATATTTCTTTCTTAATAATTATTATTTTTTAATTAAAAAAAAACACTGCCGACTGCAGTCTACAAAACAACTGATTGAATCATATTATTACTAGTTTATTGTGAGGTATTAATTAAAAAATAATAATTATTAAAAAAACACTATTTATATGACGAAAATACCCCTGCATTATGTTGGGCTACTTTTGAACTTTTTTGTTTTGGGGGCATTTTTGTCCAAAATGTTTTGGTGAAACCATGACACCAAAAGGGGTTTGCTGGCTTTATATATACAGATAAGTTCTTGGTGCTTCCGATGACCGTGATTAATATCACCAAATGGATTACAAGAGTATTCTTTGGGGTAAGAGAATCCTTTCTTTTCTTGTTATCAAATGATATCGTGGAATGGTAGAATCAAATTTGAGACTTTGATCATGTGTGAAGGTAATAGTACCAAAAATATAAATCGCAGATGGTTGTCTATGTGATTTAATGAACGTCAAACATAAATTTTCTCAAGTCCTTGACTACAAAGTAATGAATAAAAAATTATAAACTCTTCTCTCTCTCTCTCTCTCTCTCTCTCTCTCTCTCTCTCTCTCTCTCTCTCTCTCTCTCTCTCTCTCTCTCAATATTTGTGTGTTATGAAGTATGCTCACTTTCTTCTCCTTGAAGTTTTTCTCTATATTCCCCATACATACAACTTGGAGAATCTAGCTCCAAATATTAAAGCAAGAAAACTTTAGCAGCAGAAAATGGAAAGGAGAAAGCATATGTCATGGATAATGATCATGAGAAAAGAGAAGCTATAGGTATGTCCAAAAGAAGATTTTTGTTTCATCGTGTTTTATTTATTTTTGAGGCATTTTTCTTTCTTTACAAAAGTGGTTATGGGGTCAAGATTGTTGCCTTTCAGCCCTTTTCCCTTTAGTCATTGGGGCCTCTCAAACAAAAGTGTCTCGTACGTATACTTTGAGGATCAAAAGCAGCTAAGATTATCTGCCTTCAAATGGTTGGTTCGCAGTTTTTTGGTGCCCACATATCTTGCAGGGATATCAGGATTATGGTCATCAAACAGCTTTTAAATTATTATAAAGTGACCGATTTTGATTAGTTACACACATCACCTTTAAGTTTAGGCTAAAATTATCTCATATTAGAAAACTCTTTAAGTTTAGGTTAAAATCAACATATATCGTCGATATTTCTTACACATATGTTAAATATCGAAGAAACTCTTATATTTAGTCCAAACTAATGTTTGACAATCTCTAAAATTTCATTTTGAATTTCCATCATTTCTGTCGAAAGCAACAGATATCGATATCGATATCGATATCGATATATCCGTCGATATTTTTACAAATTTACGTATTGACATTTTTACCAATGCCAATAATTTAAACATTGCCTTTAATTACCCTATTGTTATTTAATAGCATGCATGAATTGGTATATATTGGATTAAGAGCCCAGACATCTAGGATATATTTAATTTGAACATCAAACTGTGTAATGCACTAACGTTTCTATAACATATTACCGTAACAGTGTAATCTAAGTTATGTAACCATGGAGTCTTAATTTGAACAATTACTATGTAACTTAACATCCACACCGTAAAGGGCAATCTTGGTATAGTAATACCAACATCATTTGGTGTAACGTTAAGATAACCGTATAACCTTGGAGTGTAAATTTAAATCGTTAAGATGTAACCCTTACCTTAGACCTTGTATATTTTGAACGATTACGATGTTGTGTAAGTTCATAACGTTACATAATAATTAATAACATACGTTCGTACTATAATAGTACGTCATTGGTAATTTAATCACGTTGAAGAACAAAAACGTACCTTGACAATATAAGAGAACATCACAATGTGACAATATAATCACATCATTCTTTGTCAATAACTTGAACAGTATCATAGTTATGTAACGTAGGAGTGGAATTTTGAACCATAGTAGTGTATCTTAAATGAAATGAGGTACTTTAATTTGTGGCAAGTTTGAGCACAAACTATGGCGTCATGTCGCATAGTGGCCCAGTAGTCTCCAGCTGTTAATGCTTTTTAGGCAAGCAGTCCCCCACCAACATGATTC
Organism: Pyrus communis; assembly: GCF_041283825.1. Classification (NCBI taxonomy): domain Eukaryota; kingdom Viridiplantae; phylum Streptophyta; class Magnoliopsida; order Rosales; family Rosaceae; genus Pyrus; species Pyrus communis. Next base: position 20,039,735 of record NC_142576.1, on the reverse strand, counting down.
CCGTATACGCCAGAGTGGATGTTATTTAGGATTTGTAGGCCCATCTCCGGAGTGACACATAGAGTATGGGGCCCAGAGGAGGAACGTTGTTAAAGTTTCCCAAGGATGGTGGTATATCATGAAGCCTTTGGGACCAATTTCTTGGCTAAGTGGCTTCTTCAGGCAGCTTTCGGAATTAGATGCAATCGATGATCTCATCTATCTGGTTTTCCCTTGTGTCGATGGTGGCGTCTACTTCCAGTTCAGGTTCATAAATGCTTGGGGCAACAAGGTATTTGAATGACATTGTTCGCCGAAGGGCATAATCAACAGTGGACGTAATGGTTGCTAGGGCATCGGCGTGACCATTCTTGTATCTAGGGATTTATTGGATTTTGTGCTTGTCAAAACCCTCGAGCGGTGCCTTAGCCTTGGCAAAGTAGAGTTCATCATTGTATGATAAGTTGCGTAGTCACCTTTGACTTATATGATCATCATTGAGTCGCAATGGAATGATAGCTCATTGACTTGTAATTCTGCCATGATCCTTAGACTAGTGAGCAATGCTTCGTATTCAACTTCGTTGTTGTTGGCCTTAAATCCAAGCTTCAGAGACTACTCGAGTATAGATTCATTTGACGTTATCAAAACATCTTAACCCATGCTTCGTTTATATTTGACGATCCATTCATGTAGAGTTTCCACAAGCATGCATTCTCGAGTGTTTTCTACGGATCTGTAAAGAAATAGATGTCTTGATTCGTCAGGGTGAATTTTGCCAAAAAGTGTGGAAGCACTTAGGGCTTAATTGAGGTCTTGGGATGATAGATAATTTTGTGTTTCCCTAGTTCTATATGCATTAATCCTAGATGATGTGTCGGAACTGTGCATGATGGATTAAGGGGATATTCCATCATGTACACCATTCAGAATGAATGGAAAGTATGAACGAAGTTTTCTAGCTGCTGTTACCAATGTCAGGATGAGCTTTTCCATCTTCGAGTGTCGAGTTTCTGGTTGGAGAAGAGCTTTAGGCACATAGTATATCTGTTAACAAGTCTTCCTGTTCAAATCCCTATTCAAGAACATCTGGATGTTAGAATCAATAGAAAATGGCTTATTGGTGGTAAACACCATCCTAAACCTTTTGCATGCGGCATTTTTTTCCTTTTTGGTTTAAACCAGATAATCTTACTCCCTATAAATGCAGTTGACGTGGAGCATGTGACTTTTCATCGGGCCCTTGCTTTTAGAGATTGCTAGAATCTTCTTGTGAAATGTTTGGGGAGTAATGTGAATTCAGATCAACAATTCTTGTTGAAGGCCGAATAGGCATGCCTCAATCAGCGGCTCCTTAAAACTAGAGACGATGTCCTCAAGGGCTTTCAACCGCCTTTCAAGGTTAGCGAGCCTTGTCTACTCCCTTATTCGTGAATCTTTTTGACAAAATCGTAGAACTGCAATAGATTCTCCCACATTCAATTCATGGTGGGAGTGTGTCTTCCTTTTTTGAGGTGGCACCGCACCTGGAAGTGGCGTAGTCGCATTGGGGTCGTGTTGCGACATTCATAGCAGTGGTAAAGTGATCTGGTCAGGATGAATACGAGTTCACTCTCAATGAAAACACCAATTGTTGGAACCAAATTTTTCCACTGCCATAGGCGGTGGTGATGCGCAAATCCAAGGAACATGTAAAAGAATAAACAGTTGTAAGCAAGCTAAAAAACTAGGGATGTGCCACTCAAAGGCTCTTAAACAGTCAAGATAGTAAGCAATATAAGACTCAAGATGTGGGTAAGAGAATAAGTATGCGAGCATTGCATTACTAGAGATGAACCCTAAAAGTAAGGGTTGGTTCGGTTGTATTCGGTTCAATTTTTTTTCCAAACTAAAAATTGAACCAAAATTACTGTGCGGATCGGTTAGGTTTTCTGTCTGTTTTTCCTGGTTCGATTTTCGTTCAGTTCAGTTTTTTTCGATTCGATTATGGTCTGATTAGATTTTTTTTGTTTTCTTTTAAATTCAAAGTTTAATGATTGCAACACAATCAATAAATTAAGCATTCCAACAATCACTAATTAAAAAACAATCACTATTCCTTAAGCCGGCATTTTGGAATGGATTCTTTAATAACAATAATTAAATTTACTGTGTGGTGGATGCTAGAACCAATTGTAACTCTACGATCCTAAAAAATACTCCAAACTTTTTATAGATTATATAGAAAAATAGAAAATTGAACAGAAAAATAGTACTTTGTTTGATATCTTAATCGACCAGTTTGAAGAAAAACATAACAGCAAATTAGGATTACAACTTACAAGATAGTGACTAATCTTTTGGAATCGTGGTAGGCTTTGGGGCCATGGGATGTTGAAATAGAGAGAGGAAGGAAGCTCACAGGTCACAGGGGTGAACACGAGGGAGGACTGAGCAACTGAGCGAGGCTGGCCGCTGGGAATCAGACGGAATATGGCGATTCAGTGAGGTATGTGAGTGAGACGACGAGCATAAGGGAGTCAGGGAGTCCACTAATGGATAAGAGCACTTTCAGCGTGCTCTTTTGCCCTATGGATAGGCTCCATTTGCAATCCAATCCCCTCCTAAACTATTAGAGCAGTTCCACCATTGCTAAGGCCCCCTCAGGCTATTCACTATTTAATCCATCCAGTGAACAGTAACTGCCTTTTGCATCTTCACCCTTACACTAAATTGCCCTGACAATAGGCAATAAAATATTAGTATTTTTTATTAATTTTATATTGTGGCTGATGTCGCCCTGACGTCAGCCTTTTGTCATGTTGCCTTCGGGCTCTCGGGCTGGCAACTCATGATGAGCCTTTTTCTTGGGCTCGCTCGGGCTCCAACGCCAGCACACGCTGGACCATCTCCCTCGGGCTATCTGGCCTTGTTCCAAAGCCAGTCCACCGGGCAATAGCCCACGGTGGAACTGCTCTTAAGGCAATTGGACTAAGAGGGAGCCTATGGGAGAGGGCATGCGAGAGTCCAAGGTCGTGCCAGAGGGGGAGTGATGCAAGGCTGACGTCAGCCACGTTATAAAAAAATTTGCGTTAGGCGTGTGGGCAACACATCCGTGTGGGGGTGCATCTCGGGGATATTTTCAGATGATGGGGCCTGCGTGTCAGCCTCACCAGTCAATTTGAATTTGGACCATTTGATTTCCAGATCAACGGTCCAGTTTTTTCGACTTTAAAATTTTTTTAGAAAAAGAAAAATATCAAAAATGTTTGGGTGGGCCACGTGTCTCATTCTGGATTGTTGGATTTCAAATTTTTTGTAATCTGACGGTCTAGATTGATTAAGTTAATAATTTTTCTCTAAAACTAATTAAAAATCCGAAAAAGTTATTTTTTTATAAATACGTTACCATTTTCTCCCACCTTACACCACATTTCAATATTTTCAACGATTATAAATAGGTAAGGACATGTCGCGTGATGGAATTGGTTAAAAAATTTATCGAAATCTATTCACAAAAATTGTACTTTCAGATAATGATACGTGGCATAACGATATCGGTTAAAAATCTTATTCGAAATTTAAATTTAAATTAGTTTTATTATTTTATAAAATAAAAAATACTAATATTTTATTGCCTATTACTATGGCTATTCAGTTTAGAAATGAAGATGCAAAAGATAATTACTATTCATTAATGACAGTTATTATTCATTGGAGATGGAATTACTCCAAGGGATAGCGAGTTCCTCGTCGATGAACTCTGGATCTTTTGATTCTTTCAAAAAGACGAAGACTGAGAAAAAGAAGAGGCTATGACTATAAGAGTGAGAGAGGAATTCGTGGAGATTGGGAAGGAGAGAGTCCAAAGGGATCAAGGATGTAGTTTAGTGTTACGATTTACCAAGTCTGAAAGGGGATAACACGACGCCGTTTTAAAAGTAATAGGAATATTAATAAATAATTAATAGGTATATTTCAAAATGACGTTGGTTTGCAGCATTTCGGTTTTGTTGGGTTTCTGAACCTAAAAAACTGAAGCCGAACCAACCAGATTTGGTTGGGTTCGATTTAACAGCTTCGTTTCGTTTTTTTTTCGACCTCGGTCTGGTTTTTGGTCTTTTTTTTTTTTTTTTTTTTTTTTTAATTTTTTTTTTTTTTTTTATCAGCCCACCCTACCTAGAAGAGTGTATTTCTACTAGTCGAGGATATGACCATTTTAGAATAGTAGAATCCTTATTAAACTGGGACAACGACAGAGGATATTTAGGAATAAGTAGATATTACATCATCTTAGGAGCGTGATTACTCGCGGCAGAAGCCAATCCTTAGATTGTAAGGACTCCAAGATTATAGGAAACCCGTTATTTCCTTGTTGGATTAGGTTTCCATATCTTCGGAATAAACATGATCAATCTCAAAGAAGTCGACAGACTTCGCCCACTGATTCCGGAACAAAATAAGTGGTATTGTTGCTTCATTTATTCAACTCTGCATTGAAGATTGTCAAATCTATAACCGGACTTCTGAAATGCGTATTCCATTGACTATATTGCAGCTTCCGAAATGCATGTAGATCCACTAAAGAAGCCATTGCCAAACATGATTTTTCATAAGCATGTTGCAGATATGAGATTGGTTTTGAGTTTTGAGGCAAGAAGTATGCGGGAGTAAAGTCGTGTTTTAATCTCAACATGTTTCCAATTAATTTTAATTTTTCTTTTGGATGTGGACTTGGTCAAATTGTTCTAAATGTTTAAGTTTAATTATCTATGGAATTCGTTGGGTTTTTATGCGTCAGATTCCGTATTTTTAGAATTTATTGTGGATATTATTTATTTATGCTTGCCAAGTTTACTTGGTTCCTATGTTCACTTTGCCAGCTAGGATGACACGTGGTACTTGAGTGGGGTGATAGGTTGAGGTGGCAGAATATAGGGGTAAGGTGGCATAAATATTACATGCAAATAGGAGCTGTGGTTGATTAAGTGGTTAGACAATAGCTTGAGCTGTTCATTTGTGGGAGACAATTATCTAAACTTAGAGATAAGCCCACCAGGTGGAACTAGCCGCACTAATCATCCAATCAGAGGCATTTAGTTACCGTCCTTTTTAACTATAAATAGGAGCTTCGCTCCATTGTTTTTGGAAATGAGGCAGCATGCAGCATGCAGCATGTGAGCTCTCGTAGGAGAGAGAAATGGAGATAGCATGTATTACGTAGAGAGACTAGTACGTGTATATATATATATATATATGTTGTGCGTGTATATATTTATATATATGTTAGAGAGAGAGAGAGAAAGAGAGAGATTTAAGAAAGAAAAGAGAGTGAAAGAAAGATATATATATATATATATATATATATGGTATTAGGAGCGATTAAGGAGCTTCTTCAAATACGTGGAATTTAGTTATTTTGGTAGTAATGTGGATAAGTACGTGGAGCTTAGCTATTGCAGTAGTGACGTGGATCTTCGTTTTAACTTTGAAATCGAGGTAGGGGAAATAAGGCAGACCTTTATGGAAATTGATTTTATTAAATTTCGTGAAGTGTTATAATATTCTTGATCTTTTTGGTTGATTAATGTGGTTGGATATTAATTGGCTAATTGCTTCAGGTAAGTGTTTACTTGTTATTGGTTATGGAATTATTACTGGAATGCTATTCGTTGAGAATATACTGTGATACATGTGAAAGATGAAATGACATTATTTGTGAATCACTCATGTTGTAAGATGTGGTTGGAACTGTTGAGATTGGAATTTTGCAAATGAGGGTAGTTGGACAGGATCTTTTATGTAGTTGAATCTATTCATTGTGAAACCAGTTCCAGGTGAGCCCAGTGTGCATATTAGAATAGGATATCAACGGGATAAATTGTCGATGTGGCTGATTTGGGTTGGAGATCAATGAATTAGATAAGATGATTAGCAAAAGGGGTGTATGAACTTGGGATATCGTATGGGAGTTAGTTTCTATAATAGAACATTCGAACCACCACTACAGTGGTAAAATGCATGGTATGGGACGTGCATGTCCGCGTGTTTTATTATATAAATTAACAGGGATAGCCGAAGAGGTTGCACTGCATTCATGCAGTGTTATCAATAAGGATTTGATATTTTGCTATATGATTTCATGGCACTTAATTTGGTATTGTCAATTTACTGTAGTAAAGTTATGTCCCTACTAAGCTGTTGAACCTCATCTCTCTATTGTTATTCAGGTTTACGAACTAGACATTCAAGAGATTAGGCAAGATGAGATCGGATTGGATATGAGAATAGAAAGTTTATTCATCTATTTACTGTAGGTTGTAAAGAATTCTTGATTTGTTTAAGAATCATGAGTTATTTTGTTAATATCAATTTATTTTCCAACCTGTTTAAACTTCCTTTTGATTATTTAGTTTTAACTCACGTTTCGGATTCGGGTTTGAATTTTTATTACCAACCTGGGTTCTGGGTGTGACATTATGCTTATAAAATGTTTTATTAGACAACATGAGTATTTATTTGTTGTAAAGTTATAGTGCACAAATTCATGTTAGAACAACGTTTGTTTCAGTTGTCTTATAAGGTTTAGGTAATAACTATCTTGTGCAATTATAAAGCTTTGTTGAAAGCAAGCAGTAAACGCATAGTTGTTTGCTCAAGGAGGACCAAAGTGATTTTGCTACAAATATTCAAATTAAGGAAATGCCAATCATCTTGTTATTACTAAGTCCAATACAGTTTATGTGGATAACTAAGATTCTTGTTTTCGTGATTGTAAAGGGATTTTAGGGACGTGGAGCTTATGTAAGTTTGAGGTCTCTTTGCACACTACTAACACATCACAACCATGAAACTCCCCATCAGTTTGTTGTATAAGGAACCGCAGTGCATATATAGAAGTGCTTCAAGCTAACTCTGAAGAAAGTTGAGGTTCTACCATAAAACCAATTGGCAATATGAAGAGTAGCTCAACTTCTTATAAACCCATGCAAGGTCCATCCTCCCATCAATGTGGGACTCATTCTCAATATGCCCCCTCACGTGTGGTGAATTTTCAAGCCTAACACGTGGACAACACAATAGGGTGACGTGGAGTGCGTATGGCCGTTTGGCTTCACACGTGGAACAACCTGCTCTGATACTATGAAGAAAGTTGAGGTTCCACCATAAAACCAATTGGCAATATGAGGAGTAGCCCAACCTCTTATAAGCCCATGTAAGGTCCATCCTCCTATCAATGTGAGACTCATTCTCAACAATCTTGTCCTCGAGTCTGATCATTCAGAAGTTCACTGTGTCACCTTCTCCAGGTATGTAAAGCTTATGTGTTTTGATTGCATAAATTGATAAAGTCCATAATATAAAATATTTCATGCACTTTTGATTTTTTGTGAAGAAATTGTGTTTACGTATTCTTCTGCCGACAATCGTACATGTGTGAAATTAATGAATCAATAGTTAGGATTCTCATTTAGTTGGCAAGGGCTAAGATGAGTGGCTTAAATTATAATATGCCAGGAAAAGATAGTGATTTGTGCCAAAGGAGACAAAGTTGTCCCCTATGTATTGGAGATGTGAATACAAAGGTAAAAGTAAACTAAAAACAAAATTAAAAAAAAAAAAGAACATTTATATACATATTCTCGGGTAAGGATGTTTGGTCTCCTTGTGATCTTGGTAATAGTAGAATGAGATATAAATTAATCAGTAATTATTTTTAGGGTTCTTTAGATATAAGCCCTGACAAATTACATTTCATAAACAAAAACCCATATAAATTTAAATCTCTAAATAAAACCCAATTTTCAAACAAACTGACATGTAAGCAAAAAAGTGACCTATTGTTACAATATATTTACAACTTATGCCACAACTCCCTAATTAAGTCAATAAAGGTTATCATAACTCACCCTAATTATGATAAGCAACAAGCTCCTATACTGTTAATATATTATACCAACAAATTTACCTATATTTTGTTGATTAAATAATAAGTATATTTATCTAAGAAATATCAATAGTATGCCTAATAAGTGTATTTATATGAGAAATATCGATAATATGCCTACTAATAGAGGCTCAGAATGCATGACAAACATGTATGAAATATTATACTAATTTACCTATATTTTGTAGATTCACTAATGTAAATAATAAAATATATTTTATACGAGAAACATCAATAGTTTGCCTAATAAGTATATTTATATGAGAAATACCAATAATATGCCTACAAATAGAGGCTTGGGAAGCATGACAAACATGTATGAAATATTATACTAATTTACCTATACAAATTAATTTACCTATATTTTGTAGATTCACTAATTTAAATGATAAATATATTTTATACGAGAAATATTAACAATATGCCACCTAATAGAGGCTTAGGATCCATGATAAACATGTACGAAATCTTATACTAATTTACCTACATAAATTAATTTACCTATATTTTCCAGATTCAAAAATTTAATAACAGGTGCATTATTTTTCAAAATGACCAAAACTATTAGTACTAAGTAGGTACACTAATCTTTTCAAAACAAAAAAAATAGGTACATTGATGTTCGAAAAATAAAACAAAACATACTAGACACATCATTTTTTACCCCTTTTGTTTTAAAGAAAACAAAAGCATGGTTTTTATTAAATCGCAATAGGGTACATTAATCTGAAAATTTATTGTTGAATTCAAAACGTTTTGAATTTTTATTCCTACGTCAACTAAAATTTCAAAGGCAGTACACACGTTACAAGAACATTAAAAAAGCTTTCCATTTTAATTTTGATATCAACATAAACTGCTATAATGACTTAACTAAGGGTAATTTGGGGAATCCAAATAATATTAAATACGACGCACAATCTCGATTAGGTAATTTGCTTAGGTGGAGCCTAGTCATTGGGTTTTTGTTAGAAAAATATATTATTGTGGGTTTTATGTAAAAAAAATTGAGTTTGAAGGAGGTAAAGTCACATTTTCAGTTATTTTTAAGCAAAAAAAAAGTTGTATTAAAAAAAGCTTTGAGAACACCCAAGATCTCTATAATAAAATAGAAAAGCGTTTTATGCTTGGGATTTTAAGCAAGAAGGCCGTGCATGGTTGAGTCCTCGAGTGTGAGCAGATGGGTAAATAGGAAGGGGAAGTGGCAGAGAAATCATGTTTTAAGACCACATGATTGAAGTAGATGATCTCTTTTACGAAGTTGGGGTTTCACCATAAATCTAATCGGCAATATGAGGAATAGCCCAACTTACTTATAAGTCTATGCAAGGTCTCCCCTCCATCAATGTGAGATTTATTCTCAACAGGCCCTCTCATGTATGACAAATTTTCAAACTAAACTTATGGACAACATAAATGTGGTGACGTGGAGTGCGTGTGACGTTGGGCTTTACATGGGAAACAATATGCTCTGATACTATTAAGAAGTTGGGATTCCACCACAAAAAGTTGGACTTACTTATAAGTCCATGTAATATCCTCTCATTAATGTAGAATTCATTCTCAACACTTCTCTACCATCGATTATCCATAAAAAAAAAGTGCCTCAGTTGATAAGAAGGTGAGTTTACAAAACCATCTGCTTTTTATTCATTTATTTAAAGAAACGGCAAAGATCTTGCATGGTGACAATGCATGGCATACAAAGCATATATAAAAATGGAATTGTCAATTTTACCCTTCAAACATCTCATGTCATGTAACTCCAAACCTTCCCATGTTGCAGCTAGCGGATACTACATGCACTATCCAAATATGTGTGAGAGAGAGAGAGAGAGAGAGAGAGAGAGAGAGAGAGAGAGAGAGAGAGAGAGAGAGAGAGAGAAAGCATGTGTGCATGAGATGTAATGGAAAGAGGAGGTGGTCCAAAAGGATCAATGTAGTGGTAGGGTTTTGGTCTCCCCTACAAAGGGTAGGATATTGATTTTGTGATAAATGCTCTTACTTGTAGTTCAATTTGGGTTTAATCTAGCAGTATAGTAGTACATTTTATGTAACCCTAATTTGGCCACAAAAGTAATCTAATAATTAAGATATGCAAATCAACTTTACCATCCATTCATATATCATACAATGTAAATTGATTACATTAGAACTAAGGTTACAATCATTAATCTCTAAACCCTAAATCTTAACCACACTCGACCTTGTGTATTTGAATTTTTTCTTTAGTTTAGCAGAAGTAAATAGCTAGCAAGTGTTGCAGTCTTGCTAAATTTCAAGGTTGCAGCGCGCACAGAGAGAGAGAGAGAGCGAGAGAGAGAGAGGTGGTCAAAGTGTTATTGAAAGGTCGTTTCAATCAACAGTTTATTCATCAGAAACAAGGGTTTGCATCACTGTTGGAGGTATAAGTACATCATTTTGCAAACTACTAAGCACAACCAATACGCCTTGGGCTCCACCTTCTTGTGTTTTCAGCCTGTAGCTGACCTAGCATTTACCCATCCTCTCTCTCTCTCTCAACAAATTAAGCTGCCAACAAGATCCATCTATTCCAATATCATTTTCCTTTTTCCTTTCTCCCTTTTCTGTTTTGTTATATCAAATATCTATGTATGTATTAGTGTTTTAAAATATTCATCTCGGGATGCGCCTAGGCGGCCTTGGAGGCAGGTTGCACCATTTCACCTTTGTTTTAAGGGAGTTCGCGAAATACACACCTAGGCTTCTTAGGGCGTGCCTAGACGTGCCTGGGGCATCGATTGGGCGTTCCTTTTTCTTTTTTAAGTTTTAAAAATCTGGAAATTTTTTAGAGTTGCAGAGCTGTTTTGAGTTGCAGGTCATGAACATCAGAAGGAGATGAAGAAGATGAAGAAGACGACTAGGGTTTTTAGGCTGAGTTGGTGTTTTTTATTTTTTTTTAATGCTTAAACCGACCCCACTTTGCCACATTTATTACCCAATTATCTTCATTTTTTTTAATAAAACTAATCCCACTTTAAAGACATTTATTACCATCTCTTTTCTCTTCACTTTATATTGGGGTGTGCTACACCCCTTTTTACTTTTCACACACCCCTTGTTAATTTTTGTCATTTGATCTTCTTTAATTCATTTGATCAGACGACTGAAAATTAGAAGGGTGTGTGAGAAGTAAAAAGGGGTGTATGGATATGACACCCCCTTTTTATTTCTAATATTTATTTTCTCATATACTAGATATATATTACATAAGCATTGTTTTGTTTTTGCTGTTTTTATTATTTTCCTGAATATTCTCATAATTGGATGTAGAAAAGAAAACATCTTTTTATTTGGATTATTATTTTCTTAATGTTATATTATTCTTTTTTAAGAAATTCGTTATATTTTTTTCCTTATTTCTCTTTTTATTAAGACTACCTATCTCATCCAAATATTATCCAAAACTCTCATATATATAGGCACTTACTTAAGTAGATGTTTGAAATTGATTAATTTGATTACTTGATTAAACTTGGTTATGTGAGTTAAACTTGTTTGTGACTATTATATTTTTATATGTATAAAATATGTATTAAAAAATTAAGTCTCGCCTCATGTCTTAAAGCTTTCTCCTAGGCGGGCCTATCTATCAAATGCCTCGCTCACACCTTCGTCTTTTAAAACAATGATATGTATGTATACATATATCTCTATACATTTATAGGTTTTTATTTTTTATGCGCTTCTCTTCTTTTTTTTTTTTTTTTTTTTTTTTTTGGAATTTTAACGAAAACCTTCCGGTATTGTTCATTTTAATGAAAAACCACATTTTTACACTAAAAAGTCAATCTTGGTACTATTCACTTTACCCTTTATTTTGTTTTTATCTTTAAAACTCAAAGTTTTAAAACCCTTTTCATTAGTTTTCCTTCTTTTTTTTTCATCTCTCTAAAAGTTAATCATTTCCCTTGAATTTCCCAAGCAATATAGTGAATCTCAAATGGTACATGTTCCATCCATCAACACTCTCGCTCTCTCTCTCTCTCTCTCTCTCTCTCTCTCCCCACTAACAAAGCAAAAGGGCATCGTATGCATCACCAACAAAAAGCTGATCCATGTTATTTGCAGCAGGAGATGAAAAGCCTATTTCAACTACATTTGGAACAAAATATACCCCAACCCTTGTCTTGCTTTCCCTTATATTTGCCTTTATATTGCCACCATTTCAGACACGAACTCGTCCTATATTGATGCAATATCTGAAAAAGATTAGGCACTAATATTGTTTTCTTTACTCATTTATAACTAATCAAAGATCAACCTTGCATAATCTACTAATTTATGCTTCGAATATACACAATTTAGGCACAAATAAAACTGATGGGTATGACCGTAAGAGTAAGTTAGGTCCAGAATTCTAAACACTTTAGTGTAACAAAAAAGATTGGATAATACGTTTATTTATATATCCACTTAAATGCCTTACGTCTTCGTCAAGGACATGATTAAAATTGCTGTTTTCTAGTGCTCAAGTTCCTTCTAACAACACAACTAAAATTGGCTCTAGATTAACTTAGCACATAAGTACTGGTACGAGACTCATGCATCACACTCACATAACACAAATAACGACTAATGAGGTTTGTGAATTGGGGTATACTACTGTTGAAGAGGATCTTAAAAGGAAACTGAATTATTAAAGCCAAAAGCCCGAAACCCCTAAAGTGCAATTATCCGTGCGTATATTATTCACTGAATTATAATCTACAGATGGTCATCTTATTTCAAAGATTCTTCTCTTCTCATTGACCATCTCTCTTTCTCTCTCTCTCTCTCTCTCTCTCTCTCCATCCCCATATACATGGCAAGGGAGATGCATTTATAGATATGTACGCAGATGATGTATAAGTCGAACGAAAATGCTATGAGAGCACACTGATATTTAAAAATTTAATAAAAACCTGTTTAACTATTAGTTGTTCATTCAGTGCGTGTGTGTGCGCGCGTGTGTGTGTGTATAAATATTCACATAGTTTCCCAGTCAAACCGATGACTTTTTGACATTGTTTCTCATCATGAGGTTCATTAATTAAAGTAGTGGTTAAATGGTTAAAGATTTGTACCTCATCAATAAGGACATAAATTTTTTTTTTTTTTTTTTTACAAAGATATCTTAGTTTAATTCATGTTACGAGGAGGGGCAGAGTTTAAATGTAGGTTACAAGGGTTGAACAAGAAGCTTTATCCAACACATGTAATACACCAGTTCTCTCAAACAAACAAAAAAAAAAAAATACAATAAGGAACAAAATTATAAATGAAGCAGCTATTAACATTAATTGTTAGGACAATGGACTCACAGAAATTACTAGTTAACATGGAAAGTGATTTAGATCCTACAATAATGCTGATAGAGAACTAAATAAGAGCAGTGCCAAAAAGTAGAAAAATATAGGAAGAAAAAGGTGGCTCTCCAAGTAAATGATATGCTTACATATATATAGTTCTCACTCAGAAAACCATGGCTATGTCAATAGGTCTTCCTCTCTAAGTTCATATACTAATATTTGACTCATTAACAATTAATTAATGTTCTTAATTTTCTTCCAAGTTATTATTGCTGCATGGACTCATTGTCTTGCTCTACTTCAGAAGCAGGTTCATCTTCCTCTTCAAAGCCATTAAATCCATAAGCTGCATGCCCATTCCCAAAAGCCTTGATATGATCTTTAAGAGATCTCTTGTGCTTAAAATCAGAGCCACAAATGCAATACCAAAGCTTGCCACAATTCTTCTCATGGGTTCTCCAATCCCCCTTCACCGCAAACGCCTTGCCACATTTTCTACACATGAAAGGCTTGATTCCATGCTTCCTCTTGTAATGTGTTTGAAGTGTTCTGAAGTCTTTCAGCGGCTTTGCTCTTGGGTGATCGATGTTATTCCTGCAACCTGGTGTGCAACAATAGCAAGGAAGCCTAAGCATTCCTGTTGGTTGAGTGCCTCTCAAAGATTCAGGCCCTTTTCTATATTGAGATCCATGCCCCCACATATGCATCTACAAGTATACAGGAATCACGACCAAAAAATTAGTGAAGTGAAAAATTAGTACTCAGGTGAATTACTGACCACGCATATACACTACACAAATGAATTAAAAGAAACAAAAATAACTAAATTGCTTGCCCTTGCAGAATTTAATCCTGTGATATGACTTCTAATAAGTTAGTGTGTTGTTGGTGAATTCCAGGATTCACTATGAGAGTGTTAGTTATCCATAATTTCAGTTCTACACATGAAAGAAAAATTGTAACAATCTGCTCATTAAAGGTGCAAATGTTTGGGTATTAAAATTTTAGGCTTTGTTAAATATTCAAACACAAGGATCTCCCTGAAAATGCTATTTCTCGGAGAGTTAATTGTCACAATGAACACAAATAGTGGATGTTTTATTACTTTAGAGGGATATGAATCTGCTATTATATTTCCATGTTTTTGCCTATTACTTAACTAGTTTGTTATTAAGTAATAATAAAAAGAAACAAATGTTAAACTTACGAGTTTGAAAATTTGTGGATATAGAGTTTGTTTTTTCAAAAGAAAACAAACCCACAACGGATAATGAAGGATTAAGCGAGCAGAACACACATCCCATCCCCCCAACATCAGCGCCAGTCAAAATTCATTAGATAATATAGAGTTTGATATTACTATGTATGGGGTTTTTGATGACCAAAAACTGTTTTGTTGCAGACTGAAGTTCCACATAGAGAAACTAATCTGTTACTGGAATAATGTCATGACCTGGCTCCTTCGAACACTGCAAGATTTTTCAGCTCCTGCCAGTATTTGTTTGAGCACAGACTCCAAAGTACTAAGGGCATAAGGAACATTGCCTGTGTTGTTCAATCACATAAAGGGGGAGGTACTGGTCATAGCCTCAGTTGAATCAGAAAGATTTACTCAGCCCCAATTCCCAGAACCATGCAATAAGAAAAAAGGTAGAAGATGATACTTAAAGTTTTTTTTAAATGTAAAATATGAAAATATAAAAATCTAAAAGAAAAAGACTCCAATCTAATTTTTCCCTTTATACGTCCAAGCATAGGATGATACTTAAGGCAAAAAAATTAAAGAAAACAAAAAGCTGAGCACATTATTTGGCTGATTTTTGTCCTTAAATTATGAGGGGATAAAGAAAGGAAAACAAAAACAAAGAGAGAAGAAAAACCTGATCCAAAACAAAAAATATGGGGGGAGAGAGAGAGAGAGAGAGAGGAGAAAAGGGAGAATGGCTTTTGGGGGCATGGTTTTGCAGGTGAATCAAGAAATTTTCTTGAATAATTTACTTTTAAACTATTATTGGTTAAAGAAATTGAGATTTACCTGCATGTTGTTGTATCTGTTGAAGGTCTTGTAGCAAACAGGGCAAGAAAACTGGGTAGGACCTATGAGAATCTGAGAAGGGGTAGGGATCCAGTATTGACCCTTGTTCAGCCTGCAAGTCATGGGGTACCCTTCAGAATCATTGCTCATCTCTGACGAGGAAGAATTAGCTGCAGCAGAAAGCACAGAAGCCATTTCAGAAGCGCTAGGGTTTGGCAACCCTATGTGCAGTGCAACAGTCACACTCTCATCGTCTTCACCGTCACCATCTTCCTCATCTTGTTGATCTTTAAAGTGGTGATGATCTTCATGAAGATGTTGTTGTTGTTGATCTTCGGGATCGTGGCGCTGGTTGGTTGGGCTCAGGCGGCTGAGGAGGGGGAGGGCTTCTATGAGAGGGGGTGAAGGAGGCCTAGTGTTAAGGTTTTGTTGGTCGGTGGGGAAGTAAAAGGAGTGGGTTTGGTTAAGGAAGAAGTTGTGAGCATAGGGAGGAGGAGGTTGTGAAGGATGAGGAGGCGGCTGAGGTGGTGGTTCATGGCGACGATGAAGAGGGTTGAATTTTAACAGACCTGAGAAGAAATTTGATGAGTAGGGGTAGTCAGCCATGGCTAATTAAAAGGGGTAGTACACTACTGTATAAGAGTAGGGGAATACTTTTGCTGGGGTGACCTTGCTCTTATAGAGAGAGAGAGAGAGAGAGAGAGAGAGAGAGAGAGAGAGAGAGAGAGAGAGAGAGAGTACAAGATGACTGAAGGCAGTGGACGGTGGAGAGCCGAGCTGTTAAAGTAGTACAACAGAGTGAAAGATGTAGTAAAGGCAAGGGAAAAACAGAAAGGATAATATGCTAGGTAGACTAATATTTAGATTAAATTTACATATGTAATGTGTCAGCATTAGAAAATACTGAGGTTAATTAACATTTAAATGATAATTCAAATCAACAATTACGTCATATAATTTAAATCTGAAAAAAAAATAAAATAAAAAATACAACCCAAAAATAAATGATTAACAACAACAACAACAACCAATCTAATTCATTTTGAATAAAAAGGAATCTAGTTCTATTTGATTGATTTTGTACACAAAAGTATATGTAGAATCTAGGATAATACCGTTGGTGGCCATTTAATGGTTTTTTCCTTTTTTTTTTTTTTTTTTTTTTTTTTGGTCAAACGATAGATTTGTTAGATTAGATGTTATATTAGGAAGTCGACATGATTTGAACCCACACTGTTATCCAAAGGCAACACTCATGTTCACCACTGTGGTAAAGGGCCACTCGTTTCTTTGGGAGACAGTAGCAATTTAATTGAATATTAGGGTGAATTACAATCGTAAAAAATAGGTCTAAGTATATTTACACCCTTTAGGTTTGGGATGCTTTTTAAATTGGCTAAAGAGGTTTTAACTTTTTCATATACACCCTGAGGTTTTAAAATTGTATCAATTTATGCTTATTGTCTAACGAATTATTTGAGTCTTCATTAAATTAATGACATAGTGAGCATGTAACCTGTAATTAGGTTGCCACGTAAGCCAAATTTGTACCAAATTGACAAAAACTCATCAATTTAATAGAGAATTAGGTATTCGAATAGACAAAAGGTGTAAATTGGTACAATTACAAAGCCTTAAAGCACAATGTGAATAACTTAAAACCTCATGGCCCATTTTAAAAAGGGAGTTTTAGCGAAAAGCCTACAGTACTGTTCACTTTAACGAAAAAACACATTTTTACAATAAAAAGTCAATCCTTGTACTATTCACTTTACCCTTTATTTTGTCGTTATTGTTTAAACTCAAAGTTTTCAAGCCTTTTTCATTAGTTTTCCTTTTTAAAAATCACTGTAATCTTGAGTGTGTAAAATGTAACTAGCCCTAAAAAATAACATCGCGAACAATTTCTGGAGTTATTCAAACCAAAAGACTCATGATTAGAGAATAAGATTAGCAGAACGTTGAATGTGACTATTCTGGGCACTAGTGAACTAGAGCGTAATTCAACCTTCTTCTTTTTTTTTTTTTTTGACAAGGGGCGTAATTCAACTTTGATGTACACAACGACAGGACTCAAGGGGGAGTAATCAACCCGCAACTACGGGCTGTCTGGACTAACTTGATGGAGACACTCTCAACATGAATGCTACTGTACTATTTTTCTAAAGCCACTCGGACCACTCGGACCCCTTCTCTTGCAACTAAGAACTCTGCGTCAGGGGATGCTACATCAGACAGACAATGTGCATATGCAACCACCAACAAACAGCATGCCCCCTCCTCCTGCTAATCTGCAGCTCAAAAAGACCCACCAACATTATCCCTATGAACAAGAGACAAGGGTGGACTCCAGATTCTTCACGTTTGCCCTCCCATAAGAGAGAATATCGAGCCGCCAAATGGAGTGGAGCAACATCATCGAAACACCAAATCCCTTTAACCCGATAACTAGCAACCTTGAGCAACCAATCTTGAATGATAATAACAAGTTAATCATCTGACTTGATCTGTAGAGAATATGATAAAAGGACACCTTTGGCAAACGAACATTTATTGAGCAGATGTAACGCCAACTCCGGAGAGAAACTGAAAAATAAGAAGCTATTGTCCACCACCACGCTTTTCACCAAATTGGTTCAGGTAGGGAGGATGTCCGAACAAAATCTTCCATAAGCAGGCTTTGAACTTACAAGAAACTCCCAGGCGGCCGACTGCTTCCCATAAAACCGATAGTCCTTGACGATCGTGAAGAAGCACCATTTAAATTCAAGCCATACGAACTTAACAGAAAATAAGCATTTTGGGTCAAAATTCCAAATTAATCTATCTGCAGCCGGACACATACTGAGTGGAAATAAGTGGTAGATCCTATTGATAGTTAATCCTACATTAATGGGAGAGACTTTGCAAGGATTTGTGTTTGGGTTAATATTTGAATATTGGGCTTGAATGAAGGAAAGTTCAAGGATGCTAAATTAAAGGAAAACTTGCCCGAAGCCCAGCATCGAACCTAGAAGCAAACTGAAGCCTTCTCAACCAAGACACAAGCCACATGTCTATAACTAAAGTGACAAATGATGGAGACTAAATTACTATTAGCCAAAAAAAACACTTTCCAGTGGCATTATAAGTAAAAAGCTGATGACTCACTACCCTCTAAGAGCTTTCGGACAAGAGCAATGTCCTGACCCTTGGGCCAAATCGCCTATAAAAGGAAGAAGAGACAACAGAGACAAGGACACTCAACCAATCAAACAAACAAACATACAAACTTTGCTCTCAAGCCATATTTGCATCCAAAAGTTGAAATCAATCCAGATTCAGTCCTTTTAGCAATAGTTCCTTAAAAAAGCTATCTTTTGTCTAGTATAAAACTCTGCTATCTCCCGTTATAGTATCGATA
This sequence comes from Pyrus communis, assembly GCF_041283825.1. Classification (NCBI taxonomy): domain Eukaryota; kingdom Viridiplantae; phylum Streptophyta; class Magnoliopsida; order Rosales; family Rosaceae; genus Pyrus; species Pyrus communis. Next base: position 20,021,079 of record NC_142576.1, on the reverse strand, counting down.
ACCTCATGTCAAATTATTTACCGTCCATCCCTTTTTTAGCATACAAACCCTGTAAACTCAAAGAGAAGTGGCTGCAAGAGGTTCAGTCTTGCTAGACAAGGTGAAATCTTACCCGAATCTCTTTGTTTGTTTTCTAAATTAGTAGATCTATTGCTTAATGCATTATTCAACATGTTTTCAAGTTATTTCCACCTATTTTTCTATTTTGAAAGTTCCATTTGCATCTGGATCTGATTAACTTAATGTATATGTTTCATTAAGAGCAATTTGGAACCAAACAAATGACTTAAGGGGCTCTGGACTCCATCCATTCGAACATACAAGATCATGAACTAAAAATCCTTGTTTATAGGGCAAGAAAAAGAATTTGATACAGACTTAACCCATCTGTGACAATCCTTTGATAACAAGAAGTTTGTGTAACTTGGGGCGTAAGTAATCGACTTAAAACATACTTGTTCTATATCTGCTATACTGAGATAGCAGTGGCACACATAAAGCATTTAGTTAGTTTTGATTGTGAGCCTCAAGGCCTACACCTAAGGCCCCACAAAAACATATTTCAGAACTAACTTTAAGCTCTTATTGTAGAACACCAAGCAAGTAAGAGCTTTATCACCGAATATACACATCCAAAGTGCCAATCCCTTGGGGAGCTGTGCTGAGGTCTAAGGTGCCTTTTCCAGCGAAATCTTTCCTTGAACATAGTTTTAGCATACCTGGTGGGACTCATTTAGTCTTGTATGACAAGAAGAAAGAGGAAGGAGCCAACCTATACAGAATACGAGCCACCCTAATGTTTACCAAGATCAGAAATGATAGATCATCCAGATGATTTCCCATCCATACGAGGACCAACCGTTTTGGGAAGCTCGACTTCATCTAAGAAGTCAGGAAGAAAGGTGACCAATGAAGACTTACAAACCACCATGGTGCAAGTATTGAAAAGTATGGAGAAGATCTCTCTGGAGACCAGATGAGAGGTGAGCAGACTCTGTTCCTTAACAGGAAGTTTGTAGAGTATATTAGATCTGGAGTATTCTACTCCGAAAGACAGTTATGCTCGAGAAATGATGAGAAAGGCAAACCTTGAGAAGGAACCAGTTATTCCTCTATTTCCCTTACTCGAGGAAGAGATGGAAAGAGGAAAGAAGAAAGTAGGGCCTAGGGCTAGCCAGCTAATTCTAGAAGAAGTCCTGGAGACAATTTTGTCGTACCCACTACTATCTTCACTAGATAGTAGGGGGCAGGCCGGGCAAGACAAGAAGAAGTATGGAATGAACCAATAAGTTGAAGAATCCAATGGAAAAGCTATGTCCACAACTGCGGGCAAACATTTTCCTTATAGGCCACCACCACTGGCTAATAAGGGAGGATGAGCTAGATGAAAACATCCCAAACCAAAGAATGAGACTTTCTCAAGCAATGAGGGTAGCCCAAAGTGGGAACCTCATTACACTGCACATAATAATACAACCAACCAGGAACTTATAGACGAGTTAGCTGAGTGAAAAAGAATGGTGGTCCAAAATGCTTAACCCCAGGCCCACCCGTTATTCAGCATCACTTACCAGAAACCCTACCTCGAGTATATTGATGAGTAAAATCCTTTTCCCCTCAACTTCAAGATGCCCGCGTTCCCAACTTTTAGTGGGGATGATGGTAGTATGTCCTCTAGAGATCACATCTTCAAATTCTCCAACCATTGCGTGGCATTTGAAGACAAGCCTAATTATAAGTTAAGATTATTTGGGAACTCATTGGTTGGCCTCGCATCTCAGTGGTACTCTTTGTTGCCCCTAATTCTATTGCTAACCGGGGGCAAATGGAGATGGTTTTTCATGAACAGTTTTATAGGGTGGAGCTTGAGATGACTATCAACGATCTAGTTGAGGTGAAGCAATATGAGCATGAGTCTATAGAGAACTTCATGATGAGGTTTAGAAAGACAAGGATGAGGTGCCAATTCCCTATCAACCATGCCCAACTTATATCCATTGCTCAGAAGGCATTGAGGTTGCCTTTGAGAATAAAGTTTTATGATGTACAGTTCAATGAGCTGCAAGAGTTGGTAATTGCTGCCACAAAGTATGAGAAGTTGTTGATTGAAGAACAACAAGTGAAGCACTCATCCAAGATGCCTCATTTCTACAAGAATAAAGTTGCAATTCACCAATTAGAGTTTGAAGAAGTAGAGCTAGAAGAAAGTGATGGTCATAGAGGAAAGGGAATTGAAATGTGTACATCAGAGATGACTATTCCCTTTAAACCTTTAATGGTAAATAGGTTAGTCCAGCCAGTCAAGGATCAGAAAGTGGTGATGAATGATAGTGGATTTGTCCCTATGAAGCCCCCTAAATTCCAGAATTATTCTTTTGATTTAACCAAGGCCTCGGAAATCTATGAAGAGGCAAGAGTGATTGTGCCCGACAACACCAAAAAAATGCCTAAGCCTGAAGAATTAAGAGGAAAGAAGTATTGCAAGCTGCACTAAACCTTCAATCATTCCATAACCAATTGTGTCCAGTTTAGAGACTGGATACAAGACCTCGTAGTCAAGGGAAAGTTGCTTTTGGAGAAACCTTAGGCTAATATAATGATTGACACATATCTTTTCCTAGAAGCCCCAATAAACATGATCAACCTGACTTGGGCTGAGAAAGGAAAGGGAAAAACTACTTGGGAAGTGAAAGCAGAAAAGAGGCAAGTTGACAGACCTACAGAAGGAGCTATCAAGTTGCTCGAGAAACCTAAAGTAGCCAAAGTTAAAAGGCTGATGTTGTGTAACAAGTGCCAATGTGAATGCGAGCTAGAAGTACCAACATCATGAGCTATTATTGAACAAGAGTTGATCAGAAGAAAAGAGAAAGTAGAGCAAGAAACCCGTAGAAGCATCAATCGGGCAACTAAGAAAAAGACCTCCAGAAATGTTTTCCAAAGATTAGGAAGAGATTCTAAACCAAAAAGGTTGTCCGAGGTGTTCAGAAACTATGAAGCCTCAGAAGAAGTGGATGATAGAGAGGCCAAAATGCCAAAATGGATGGATGTAAGGCCTCCCCAACTAAGTTATAATGATATTAGAATGAAAGGAAGAAGAATGAACCCAATATCCCCAGTCACTAAGAAAGATTATACCCGACTTGGGCGAAAATGGTATGTCGTAGGGAAGAATGGAAAACTAGTGAAGGAAATGAGAGCTTCGATGATCAGGAGAGTCCAAAGGCAACACAAAGCCTATATGAAATCACTAAAAGTCGTTACTACATCAAAAACCTCTGAAAATGGGAAGTTTGAAAAAATGTCTCGTGAGGGAAGAAATCAACTTCAATGGAGAAGCCAAAAGGAGGTAGAAAAAGCCAATATCAAGACTGAGGGAAAGGGGGATCATGTGCCACAAAACCCTCATCCTGGAAAGTACAGAATCTTAAAGAGAGCTCAAGAAGATATAATAATGATGCCAACCCCAAGATGGAATCTAGAACCAATATGTTTTGGGATTATTTCACCTAAGAGAGAAATACCCTTACCTTTGTTGTTTGAAACTCTTTGTGAGATTCTAGGGCAAGTGCCAAACTTTGGTATAACTAGGGAGGAAGAACTGCTTGAACTAATGCTTCTAAGAGAAGCATAAGCCTGGTTAGATGAGTTTACGGACCATATCAGAGGAAAGAATGAGGATTTACCTAGACCTAGCAACTTCCATGTAAACATGACATGTACTATCTGCCATGTTTTACACTGCACCTGATCAACCTACCACAATGAAGGGTGATTACTTGGCAACAGAACCTATAATGGCACATGTTAATGTTGAAGAAATAGGAAAATAAGAGTCTAGCCAGACAGGTTTGCCCGAACTCTCAAGGAATGAGCCTGAAAGAGTATTTTGATAGGATGGTCTTCAGCCGCCCGAGTAAATCCTTAGCTAACCATCTCAAGCCTATATACGTAACTGCTCATCTTGATGGAATACCCTTCAAAAGGGTTCTAATTGATTGAGGAGTTGTGGTCAACATAATACCATTGAAACAAATGGAGAAGTTAAGAAGAAGTGAAGAAGATCTTATTCCTATTGACTTAACAGTTTCCAGTTTCTCTGGAGCCATTACCAGAACTTTTGGGATACTACCCTTGGAAGTTGACTTGGGATCCAAGCAAATCATACTAGCTTTCTTTGTAAGAGAGACCTGAGAGGGGATGAGAACTTGCAGATGGCGAGTAAGAGAAACCTCAGGCCCTTTGCCTGACAAACCCATGCAACTGGCAAACCTAAATATTTGTCAAGCAAACGTAAAAAATGTGAGGCGTGTATTATGAACTTTTTTTTTGTCGGAAAAAATGACTAATTTGTCAAACAAAGATTGCATAGAAATGTCCACCCACTTTAATTTTTGGCAAAAAAATGGTGGGAAAACACTTTCGCTCCACAAATTTTACAACAATTCGTCAGGTAAACCCTTTAATCTGGGGGAAAATTTTATTCTTCTGGGAAAAAAGTGGGAGGAAATTGAAAGGTTTCTTGACAAATTTAGTATTGTTGCCTGATGAAATTAGGTAAGTTTGCCGGACGAAATTGGTACAAAAAATTCAAAATTTTCCCTATTTTTATTTTTATTTTCAAATGATTAAAAGATTATCAAATTTGATGATCAAGTCAATTCAGTGTGTAGTTTAACCCTCAATTAGCATCATTGCAAAAAATCATCAAAATCAAAGGTGATATAGCCATTAAATTGTGATGATATGTTTGTAACCGTCAAAAAGTTCATCCCGTTCTTGAAAGTTTCTTTTTTGTGATTTTTGGCGTATGTGATCTCGTACTATATTCAAACAAATTTGCTGGTTGGATCGTGAAAATTAATTACGTAGATTGCATATCCTATCAAAACAATAATTTCAACAAACAATTAGAGTTTATTTTATACTTTTATAAAGTAGAACGTAAGATTTTGTAGTAACCACTCGAGTCCATTCATCATATTTTTCTAGGGTCGAGGAGTGTAGATGTAAAAAATCATCTAAATCAGGGCTAAAATAATTGTTAAATCGTGATGGTACATTTCTAACAATCAAAAGACTTCGTCTCATTACCTAATACCAGAAACTTATATATGTGGGTGATTTTTAGCATATGTCATCTCATAGTATATACCAACTACATTAACAGATAGATTGTTGAAATGCATTTGGCAGACTGCGAAAATCACCAAAGGAATCAAATATGTTAAAATGTCCCTTACATTTTGTGAAGTCAAGACTTTTAGGTTTGGTTTTTCTTGTCAAATATTGTAATTGAACCTCACACATGCTCAATCTAACTTTAGGATATACTTTGATTATGGGCTGTTGCTGGTGGAGTAAATATGATGTGGCACATTTCACCTCAAAAAGTTTGTTCATGAATATGCCTTACATGTTTAACTTACTGAAGCATTTCGACCACTGACCTTGTCTCGTCAAAATTTCTCGCTATTGTCCAGCTAGCTGGGTACGCCCGTATGGGGTGACTGACACCTTTTAGATAGAATTGAGCTTTTCACCATTGACCTACTCAAATTGTTGGTACATTTGACAAGTGTCTCTTTGTACCTTGTTTGCAACAAGCAAAGGTTTTGTTTTAATAGGGTTAGATGATTTCATTTCCTCTTTGGAGAGAAAGTTTATAATTTGGAGAAGGGTTATTTTTCCTCACCATCTCAGATCTCCCTAGGAGCATCAAGCATTTTTCTGGGTAATATTTTTCTTTGAATATTTATAAATCCTTCTCTATAAAATCTTGTTTAAAATCTTCTTATTTGCTCATTTGTTTTGGTTAGGAAATTTTACATTTTCAAAGAGTGTTTTAAAACCTTGGGTTGCCACTTGTGTTCTTCATTAGAAATATTAACCACAAAACCATGTTCATGCATTAAACACCCACTCATTGTAGAATAGAGTTGCATTGTTCTTCTTGGTTTTATTTTTATTTTCGTGGTCAAGTTCTTTAAGTTTTAAATCTTTATACTGACCCGTTTTGGATTCTCATCAGTTTCTTCTTTCAACTGTTTAACTGGAGAAACTGATTGATTGTTGAATCTAGATTTTATATGCATATCATAACATCATATCATTTCGTGATTTAAGTTGATATCGGTTGCACAAGGTGATGAGTTCAGGATGAGCTGCCACTTTGTGAGGACTGAATGAGTTCATCTCGTGTAAGGCAAGATTGCACAAAGTTGACTAGCTCATTTGACTAGTCTACTGTGCGAAGTTTAATTTTTATTTGCTGGATATTTCGCATGGCATCAATTTAAGTTGGTATCAGAGCCTTGCTCTAAATATACATAGAGTGATCTCCGGGAGTTACTGGTATTGGGTGGAATCTCATTATGGATCGTGACTGATTTGTTGGATTATGTTGTTTGGAGTGAGAAGTTTCAAATCTTTTTGGATGCTCATGGTTTGATTGCCCTTGATACTCTTACTCTTGATATGGAAGATGTAGATCAGAAAAAGAGGAAGGATGTTGTTTTCCAAGGGGTTCAAAAAATCTAAAGCTAATGTGAGATCAAAATATCTATCTCCTAAAGAAGATTTGGCTTTGTTTATTAAAAAATTCAAAAGGTCTCTCAAGAACAAGGGAAGAGACGTCAAAAGGAATGGAGACTCTTCGAAAAATCCAAAGTCTCCTGCTCCAGTCAAAATCAGGACTTATCATGTGTGGTTTGTTTCCCAATCTAAGCTAAAGTACATCAAAGATGTGTTGACTGGAGAAATGGATCTTAGCTGTTCAAGAAAAGCCAAATCATCTTGAAAGAATTGTTGTATGGTCACTTGGAGCCAATCGTTCATCAATCATCAATATTATTAGCACTAAATGGATATACATCAACAAGTCTATTGTGTCAGGGAATGTAACCAGAAATATGCCCAAACTTGTTACTCAAGGTAACTCTCAACTTGAAGGTATTAACATTACTGAAATCTTCGCTTTTGTTGCATAACTTGAATTTGTAAGTTTCCTTCGTGCCATTACATGTAAGTTGAAGTTCAAATTTTTTAAAATGGGTGGCAAAACTATTTTTCCTAATGGTCACCTCAATGAAGAAGTCAACATTGATTCACCAAATGGTTTTAAGGATTCTAGCAATTCTAATGGTGTGACAAACTCCAAGTGCTCTATGTCTATAAAATTGTATAGTTTTGGAGATCCTACAATCTATTATTTTTGTGTCAACAGACGTGTGATTGACATTTCGAAGAACCATGTTCAACACTCAAAAACCAAACATATTGACATGTGACATCACTTCATTAGAGATCTCATGAAGGGTAAATTTCTTATTTTAATCTTTGTGCCAACTAAAAAATAGCTAATTGTCTTTGTGCTAAATTAAATAGATTGAATAGCTAAGCTTCCAAGTTTTTCTAGTATGTCCAGTTTCTATGCATGTTTCTACTTTGTTAGTTGACTCATCAGATAATATTGTCATATATTTTTAGTATTTTGTGGATTAACCCTTGGATAATTTTTCCATTGCGATGTCAAAGGTTCTCCTTACCACAGATAGCCTCTGAAAAATTATTTTTCTTACCTTACAAAACCTTGTGTTGATTTGAGGGCTAAGTTTACTTTGGTCCTGATTAAGTTGTAGTGACTTTACTTATTCCATAATCTGGATCATGTGTCATTTCTCTTTTTCTTTTTGTCATCTCCCAAACCAAATTAAAAATTCAAATTAGACTGTTGTATGAGAGGGGTGTCTTCGAAAAGAAATCATATATCATAAAAAATGGGAAAATCCCATTAATTTGGCCTTCCATGCAATGTCATGAAGTTGTGCTTCAAGATCCCTTCTACAGGTCATGGATTCGAACTTCTACAAAATCAAATGGTGTCTCATAAATACTCACCTTCATTCAATTGGCCCTGGCATATCTCAAATTGGTGCCTCACTCAAAGTCCCACACCAAAGTTCACTTTCTTTCAAAGATTGTGTTTTGCTCTTTGCGAGTCTTGTCCTTTGTTCATATTATGAAGGAAGTGTTGTTTCTTAAGCTTAATAAATTATTAAAAGTTTGGTTAGTCTTTGAATTAACCTTGGGCCTAGTAGCATGGAGCTATGATTTCAAGAAGGCTATCATATGTCCATTTCGCTATACCTTGACACATCATTATTGCATTATGAGCTTGTGTTAATCTATGCTTACTGTTCATTATGCCTTTGAAGATTTGTCATTTGAGAGTTACACTGCATGTCTATTTCTTATAGTTCTTGTATTGCTAATCACCTTGGAAGCATAGATATTATAACTACTTCGTGTTTCAATTCCCATGTGGATTGTCTCATTAGCTGTAGTTTATTAGTGCTGAGATTATGCATATCTTCTTTGATCTCATTTTTTTTGTTGTGTGTGTCCAAATGGCTTGAGTACATTGTTATGTGCTATTGCACAAAACCATTTTTAAATGGACATGTTTCCTTTTATGCCGAGTAACTGGTTCTCGTCAAAAGAGTGAAAGTTACTTAGGTCATTTGGGATTGTCAATTTGCAAGTAATGCTCTTTTTTTTTTTTTTTTGATATGGAATCATCTCAGTCACATCTCAGGTTTTCACCATATAATTATCTTGTCATCACTTATGTTGACACAACTAAGTCTAAGTATCTCCTAAGTGCACTTATGCATCATTATATCACTTTGTGTTGATATTATGTCTTGTTGTCCATCTTCACATCTGGGTGTTACGGGGGAGTCATGTTGCCTTATGAGAGCACTCATTTTGGGGGAGTATAGTATTTTGTTGAGAACTCATGTTATGAGGGAGTATGATATTTTATTTATTTATTTATTATGTGTACTAAGTTCATTTCCTAACTCTATTCTTTTGTGCTTCTCTCATGTCAAGTTTCAATTATCTACTTCATCTCCACCATTCCTTTGAGTTATCCATGGTTCTGGTCTATTCATCAAAACCCTAAAGGTTGTATGCTTTGAATTTTGCACCTCTATTACTATTGCAGCTTCTGTCCATAATTTGGAAGAAGATATCTTCAGTTAGTTTGGGTTGGATGACCATGTCTTCAAGAACAAGTTCCATTCTAAGGAGTTATGATGTTATGTTCATCTCCTGTGTTCTAGCTTGAAAGGCATTGGAGTATTGCTTATGGGGGAGTGAATTGTGTAGGTGAGCACTAATTTTTAAGGAGTAGTTTTCCTTTTTAGGACTTTGTGTTACAAGTTGCATCACTTGTGCTTTATTTAGGAGTTGTTTGCATGAAGAAAATCACTTCTGGGGAAGTTCATTTATATCGCATGCATCCTTGGTGGGGAGTTGGTTCATTTACATGCGCTTACTTGTTGCTAGTTGTATTGATGTTTCAATTGTGCTTAAGCATGCTTATATGATTTATTGCTAATTGTGATCCATTGTGCTTCTGCTACTATTGCCTCTTTGTTATGTTATTTACTGCCTATTTGGACATTGCCTTTTGCCTTACCATGAAAAAATGGGGGAGTAAAATTTGTGTTTCTTACCTTTGCAAGCCTTTTACCCATGATAAATTTCACTTGTTCTTGTCAAGAGTTGTTCTTTTGCATGAGTTGTTCCTTGGTCTTCTTCTGTAGATTGATGTTCTCTTGAGTGTGGGTTTTGAGTAAAATTAGTTATAGGCTTCGGGTATTTTGTCAAAGAAAGCCAAATGGGGAGATTGTGAAGTCAAGATTTTTAGGTTTGGCTTTCCTTGTCAAATATTGTAATTGAACCTCACACATACTCAATCTAGCTTGAGGATATACTCTGATTATGGGTTGTTGCTGCTAGAGTGAATGTGATGTGGCATATTTCACCTCAAAAGGTTTGTTCATGTATATGGATTTCATGTTTAACTTACTGATGCATTTTGACCAACGACCTTGTCTAGTTAGAATTTCTCGCTATTGTCCAACTATCTGGGCACACAATTTAAGACAACCCACATAGGCTAACTGACACCTTTTAGACGGGATTGAGCTTTTCACCATTGATCTGCTCAAGTTGCTTGTACATTTGACAAGTGTCTCTTTGTGCCTTGTTTGCAGCAATCAAAGGTTTTGTTTTAATAGGGTTAGAGGATTTCATTTCCTCTTTGGAGAGAAAGTTTATAATTTTGAGAGGGTTTTTCCACTCTATCTTAGATCTCCCTAAGAGCATCAAACATTTTTCTGGGTAATATTCTTCTTTGAAATATTTATAAATCCTTCTCTGTAAATGCTTGTTTAAAATCTTCTTATTTGCTCATTTGTTTTGGCTAGGAAAATTTACACTTTCAAAGAGTGTTTTAAAACCTTGGGTTGCCTCTTGTGTTTTTCATTATAAACCCTAACCACAAAATCATGTTCATGCATTAAACACCCACTCATTGTAGAATAGGGTTGCATTGTTCTTCTTGGTTTTATTTTATTTTTATGGTCGAGTTCTTTAAGTTTCAAATCTTTAAACTGACCCGTCTTGGATTCTCATCAGTTTCTTCTTTCAACTGCTTGACTGGAGAAACTGACTGGTTGTTGAATCCAGATTTTATATGCATATCATAACATCATATCATTTCGTGATTTGAGTTGATATCGGTGCCACAAGGTGATAAGCTTAGGAGAAGCTACCACTTCGTGAAAACCGAAGGAGTTCATCTCGTGTAAGGCAACGTTGCACAAAGTTGACTAGCTCATTTGACTAGTCCACTGTGCAAAGTTTAATTTTTATTTGTAGGATATTTCGTCTAGTACCAATTTCATATTTGCCTGATGAAATCTTCACTTTGCTCGACTAACTGTAAACCCTAAACCCTAAACCATAAAATATATCTTTTCCCAACACATACTTTCACTTTAGCAAATGAACCTTTTCATTTGGCAAAGTTACCTTGAGGCGAAATCTTTTGCCTGACATACTCACCTTGCCCATCGAATGTTTTTGTTGCCTAAAGTCTCTGAAAAAACCAAACCATTAACTACTTTTGCCTAACGAATTATTTTATTTCGTCTAGTACTTTGCCCAACCAAATTTGTTTCGTCAACCATACTTTCGTCAAACAAAATGGTAGTTTCTGGTAATGATATAATATAAATCATTTTTCTTTTCCAATTATATTATTTGATTATTATTTTCACTTCAGGTTTAGTGGTGTGGGAAGTAAGGTGATAGGCATGAGAGGTCAAATTCAGAGTTTGAATCCCTCCATTGTAACAAAAAAATATAGGAAGCTAACTTTCACACATCACATTTAACTTAATTCAAACCCTTCTTTATTTTTGGCCATTAGATTAACTGAATCAAATGAAAACAAGAAACATGATTAAACAGGATTGTGTGCATAAGAAGCTAAAAAAAGATGGTGAAAATCATTTTCCAAATAAATAAATAAAATCATTTCATCTTAAGTGATTTTTATTTATTTTTATAAGGACTAAGATCATAAAAGACATATCATCTCAATCATATTTGGAGTATAGTACGTTTTAGTTTCTTTTCTTTTTCCTAATTCTTTTTTAAAAGTACGTTTACATTTCCCAAATAAATAAATAAAAATAGAATAATTACAATAAATAAAAGGGAGCTTTAATGAAAAGGGCTTGGGTCAACAAATATTTAATCAAAAACCATCCTAAAATGTTATTTAACCAAAATGGCTTAAAGTTTAATAAAAAAAACCATCTAAAATTATTGTCTATCTTTTTCGTGTCCTTATCTTCATCTTCCTCGTCATCGTCCTCATCCTCATCCTCTTATCTGCACCACGAACAATTTACAGTGTTATTATTTTATTCCAATCAAATCCAATAAGGACCTACGAACCTGGTGATGTACATACATATCAAGCGTCTATAAATAGGAAAAAGAAAAGAAAAGAACCAAAACATAAAACTGTTTCTAGAGAACACAAAACATTACATTGTTTCTGGAAAAAAAAAAAAATCAGATACAATGTTTGTTTTTTCTATGCACAAACAAACATTGTATCTGGAAAGAAAAGAATCAAAATCCAGAAACAGTGACTTAAATTCCAGAAATAGTTTATCTTTTAATCTTTGATTGTTTCTTTTCTTTCATGCTTCAGTTGATTATATTTAAGAAACAGTCTATGTTTTAACCTTTGATTGTTTCTTTTCTTTCATGCATCAGTTGATTATATTTAAGAAACATGATGCTTATTTTGCTTTGAATCCAAATACAATGAATTTTACTATTTCTTTTCTAGCTTACATTTAAGAAACTGTGTGTCTATTTCATTTGGATCCATAAACAGTGACTTAGATTCCAGAAACAGTAACTTAGATTCCATAAACAGTAACTTAAATTCCAAAAACAGTGTTACATAAAATCCAAAAACAGTTTATTTTTACAGTCCAAAAACAGTGACCCATCAATCAGTAACTTAGATTTCATAAACAGTGACTTAGATTCCAGAAACAGTGTTACTTAAAATCCAAAAGCAGTTTATTTTTACAGTCCAAAAACAGTGACCCGTCGTTATTATTGAATAACATGGAGATCTCAAATTTATTTTCTAAAGAAACAAACGATGAACTCCACTAATGAAGAAAATTTGAAAAACAGTACCTCGAATACTTTATGAATAATAACGATGATCATGTTTCAAGGAAATAATACAAAATATAAATTAAATAGCATGGGGATCTATATTTTTGTTTCAAAGAAAAAGAAGAAGGTCTGCAAAACAACGATGAACTCCATTAACGACAAAAATCTAGAACTCAATTTAAAAAAGTTAGGGATAAAATCGACAAATCATAATTTATTATAGTTAGGCTATTTTTAGTTGGGCCTTATACTAATCATTAAACAAAATTTATAACATGATTTTTTTTATTAAAACTAAAACTTTTCAAGCATGTTTCATTAATTTTCCTTTTAAAAAGATAATATATTAAGGGTACAACATTAATAACCTTTAGTTTAAAAGATAAAATCAAAATAAAATCATCAATGTTTTTCTCCCAGTACTTCATTTTTCAGTTCTTTATCTTATTATATCCAAACACATAACATCGATAAATAAAATTTTCAGTATATACCATTTTTCTTAGAATAGAAAGAAAAAACGTGAGGCATACCATATGTTTGTGGTACTTGGATACCCATCTGATGTGGTACGTGTACATGCCACACTAATTAATAAATTTATCTCATTATATGTTGAGTATATACATCACTAAGTACATCAGATTGTATACAACAAGATATAAATATGTGGTACGTACTCTCAATTTCTGGTTTCCTTTTATAAAAGTAATACTACGTACACAACCAATTAGAGTTGTGAGAATGTGTGTGTGTTCATGTGTGCATCTCGTTATCTCATTTTTATTTCAAGTTATACATCATTATCAAATAAAGAGCGATATAATGCAGAAACATGGACAATTTGACAAGAAGCAAGTAGTTTGGGTGAAGCCTCCAGCATTTCCATTGGTGCGCGAGCAGTGGTCGGCTCAGCCAACTGAGAGCTCAAGGGGTTGTCCCAATCACACAGTTGCAATATGCATAGTTGTTACCCTATTTCATTTATTATACAGGTTATTACTGTTCCTTTTTCTTCTCTTCTCTCTCAGGAGAATATAATTAACAATAGTAGTACGTACGTAGTCTCTCTAGCTTGCTAGTTGCCAGACCCTCTTGTTCTTGGAGGTACTACAAGGGGCCTAGATTTTACCCTTGGTTTCACACAACAGCTGTGTTTTGTTTGTACTCGTCCAAAATATAGACCAGGGGTTCAACAAGGAAAAAAGGACAGGCCAAGAATATTTAGCCCGACTGAACTTATTAGGTCTCAAAGTAGAGGTGAAAAAATTTGGAAGAAAAATTGATTTTACTGGGACAGTGGGAATCTTCTACTATACTGTGTGGCGTGTGTTAATACAGAAGATACCTGTATGTGATATATCAATGGACACGAGGCTTCCCTTATGCATGGTTTGTGTGAACACAAGAGTTCGCCAACTCGGACATAGGGATGAATGTTTTTAATTACTTAAATTGTAAGACTTTTTAATTTTGGTTTTTTCCTTATATTGGGAAAATTAAATCTCCTACAGTTTTTTTATATCATTTAGATTAAACATCTCTATCTTTTTAAAATTTGATTAAAGTGTTTTGACCAATAACCACCTCAAGTTAAATTACATGTCAATATTATATTTTTTTAAAATTAAAATAATTTTTGAATTTATCTTTTTATCTCCATGATGTATTTTTCCTTATTTAGTGGAGATATCATAATTAAACTATATTTTCTCTTATTCCAAATATGTGACATCCCACATCGCCCAGGGGAGTGATCCTTAAATGTATATTCTCATCCCTACCTAGCACGAGGCCTTTTGGGAGCTCACTGGCTTCGGGTTCCGTAGGAACTTCGAAGTTAAGCGAGAAGGGGGCTAGAGCAATCCCATGATGGGTGACCCATTGGGAAGTTGCTCGTGAGTTCCCAGAAACAAAACCGTGAGAGAATGGTAAGCCCAAAGCGGACAATATCGTGCTACGATGTTAAGCGAGAAGGGGGCTAGAGCAATCCCATGATGGGTGACCCACTGGGAAGTTGCTCGTGAGTTCCCAAAAACAAAACCGTGAGGGAATGGTAAGCCCAAAGCGGACAATATCCTGCTACGGTGGTGGAGCGAGCCCCGGGGCGTGATCTGCCCAGGGTCGGGATGTGACAATTGGTATCAGAGCCTAACCCTGGTCGCGTGTGTGCCGACGAGGACGTCGGGCCCCTAAGGGGGGTGGATTGTGACATCCCACATCGCCCAAGGGAGTGATCCTTATATGTATATTCTCATCCTTACCTAGCATGAGGCCTTTTGGGAGCTCACTGGCTTCGGGTTCCGTAGGAACTCCGAAGTGAGAGAATGGTAAGCCCAAAGCGGACAATATCGTGCTACGATGTTAAGCGAGAAGGGGGCTAGAGTAATCTCATGATGGGTGACCCACTGGGAAGTTGCTCGTGAGTTCCCAAAAACAAAACCGTGAGGGAATGGTAAGCCCAAAGCGGACAATATCGTGCTACGGTGGTGGAGCGAGCCCCGGGGCGTGATCTGCCCAGGGTCGGGATGTGACAATTGGTATCAGAGCCTAACCCTGGTCGCGTGTGTGCCGACGAGGACGTCGGGCCCCTAAGGGGGGTGGATTGTGACATCCCACATCGCCCAAAGGAGTGATCCTTATATGTATATTCCCATCCTTACCTAGCATGAGGCCTTTTGGGAGCTCACTGGCTTCGGGTTCCGTAGGAACTCCGAAGTTAAGCGAGAAGGGGGCTAGAGCAATCCCATGATGGGTGACCCACTGGGAAGTTGCTCGTGAGTTCCCAAAAACAAAACCGTGAGGGAATGGTAAGCCCAAAGCGGACAATATCGTGCTACGGTGGTGGAGCGAGCCCCGGGGCATGATCTGCCCAGGGCCGGGATGTGACAAAATATGTTTTTTCGATCACAGATTTTTTTTTTTTTTTTTTTTTTTTTTTTTTTTTTTTGTTATGCAAACATTTAATATTATTTCATTTTCCAAATGGTTTTTTTGTTTCAAATAGTTGGTGATCAACATAAGAGCTCCGTGTAATTTTTCAATTTTTTTTATGAAATTATATATATATATATATATATTGCTGTTTTTTTAAGTATAGTTGCTAAAGAATTATTATTAGGTACAATACATTACGTATATATTATCTGCGGGTACGTTTGAATTTACAAAAATCATTAATTGGTACGTTTATTTGCAATTTTGGTACGTTTGTTTTTATACATATTGTTAATATTGATACATTATTTTTATTTTGTACACATTGTGTATTGGTACGTTTACATTATTCTCAATCCTATTTTCTCTTAATGTACTAAAAGAAAAACTTATTTCGGTACATTTGATTTTGTGGGATTTAAAAATATTTTAAACTATTTTGGAAAGAAAATATCTTAAATCATAGATAATAATTGCTAAATTGTAGCATTATTGTGAAAATAAATTGAATCTAACCAACTTTCTTTCTTTCTTTCTTTTTTTTACAATTATCTCTAACGGATGAGAGTAGGGCTGGAAAAAAATCCCAAAAATTCCAAACCAAACCGAAAAATTCCCAAAACCGAACCCAAAAAATCCCAAACTGAAATTCCCGAAAATTTCGGTACCCAATACCGAACTGATCCTGAAATTTCGGTACAGGAATCAGTCTCAAGTTTTTGGGATTTCGATAATCCCAAACCGAACCGAAAAATATATATATTATTTAATTTTTAAATATATATTTAGAATTTTAATAGCCGTCGGATTCTGTTGAGATTTAATCTCAACCGTTGAATATAAGTCAAAGTTATCAAACTCAGTCTCTGACTCTCTCTCTCGGTCTCTCGACACTCACCTCACCTCACCTCAATATCTTCTAAACAGAACCTCACCACTCTCCTCGCCGATTTGTCTCTCCTCCCACATCCATTGCCTGAATCCCGAATCTACCCACACCAGTCCTCATTCCTCTCAATCCTCACTCCTCACCAGAATCGCACCTTTATCCACTGTCCATACCACCCGAATCCGGCTCCTGAATTGAGCTCTCGGTCTTAGTCCGCACTCCTCCTCACTACAAAAGGTAAGAAATTCCTGCAATAAACTCAACCAAAGTTCATACAAATTGTTTGATTCCAAATTCGATTAGGGATTTTGAATTTGGGTTTCTGAATTAGGAATTCTGAAATTAGGGTTTCTGAATTAGGGCTTTTGGAATTAGGAGTTTCTGAAATTAGGGTTTCTGAATTAGGGCTTTTGGAATTAGGGATTTTGAATCAACGAAGAGTTTATAAAGGGAATGAGAGGTTAAAGGGGGGAGGAAGCCTGACGTAAATCATGTTTTCTAAAATACCTTGTGCAATCAGAGCTTTTTTACTTTTGTTTCTTTGTTCCTTGTAAAACGTTTTGCTGGAATGGTCATCAAAGCATGACATTATCTGTGCTTTTAAACTATTTACACATGCACATATCCTCACTCACAGGAACACTTGCACACATGTAAACTATAAGTTCATATCCCACTTCTATGACTCAAATTATGTCAGTTGTAGAAGAAATTCTGAAGGAACCTAGTAAACTCTGGTTTTTGCCCCCTGATATAATTATAAGCTATTTTGTTTTTTTGTATACACGATTGTTCAAACTTCAATGTATGTTCATCTTTTGACATGATGAGTCTTAAGAGAGTATATATATTTGGTGGTATGGAAGGACAAATCTAAAATGAGATATCTTAAGAAAAAAATGGTGTGTTGAGCAGTTGGTTTGAATGAAGTCACGTTCTGTAGAATACTGTATATTTGGTTTGCTTTACACAACATCCTTTTTGGAATATAATTGTGGGCAATGTGTGTATTTGTTAAGTAGTTGGTAGTTAAAACTTAAAATTGATAGTTAATCTAGAAATTCATTAGTCATGACTCATGTGTTGATATTATGTTTCAAATTAATAAATGGTCTTGCTCATTTCGTGGTGTTTAATGGATAGGTGGTGTTGTTCTTTTATGATGATCACTTCACTGCACATCCAAGATATGTAGTGCAGATTAGTTATTCTGCACGTACTGCACAGCCACGGCCAAGTTATTATAGCCGAAAAGCCCAAAATATTTCGAGATTCCCATTGTCCCGAAATACTGAAACTATTTCGGCATTCCCGAAAATTGGGATTCCCGAAAATTTGGTTTGGGATCAGTCCTGAAATTGGGAATCCCGAAATTTTTGGTTTGGGAATTGGGACTAAGGTTTCGGTTTAGTATCCCATACCGAACCACCCCTAGATGAGAGTGTAATTAAAAGGCTAGATTATAGGAAAGTTGTTACAATATAATGTGCATATAGCACAAAAATTATGAGAAAAAAAAAAAAGTTTAATCAAATCACTAAAAGACATGGATGTTTGATCTAAAAAATTCAAAATTAAGGCGCCTATATCAAAATATCCCTTTTACATTAGCACTTCACAAAATATTGAATGCACTCCACATTAAAATTGAATATTAAATGATTTATTTACCCTACTATACAATGCCAATTTTGACCTTATTAGGTTTTTTTTTAAAAAAAATTCTAAGTACACCCCAAATCACTTTTAACGTATTATTTATCTTCTTCAACTATCAAAATCCCTTCGACCCTCAATTGTTGAACAAAACCCTAACCAATGAAACTACAAATATGTTGATTGAGAAAAATTATTTTTGACGAATGAAACAAGAAATCGATGTTTCGGAAGCTTCACATGAGGTAAAACTTCATATTCTTTATTGTTTTAGTGATTTTGGCAACATCGATAATTATTTAATCTTACTATTGCTGCGTTATTCAAGCTTCTATGTTCGTATTCATCTTTTAGGGATTACATGAAGAATTAAACACATAAAATTACCATCAAATATTAAAAACAAACGGCATGGGTTTTAATGGTGGAATTGAAAACAACCCACATATGCTTTAAATCCCAGGCAGCATCTTTTGTCAAAATTTAAGTCGGCATTTTTTGTCCAAATTAAAAGCTTTATAAGATTTGAGAAAGGTCGGATGTATAGAAAATATGGGGTGCATGTAGCAAATGTAAGGTGTATATTGAGAATGTGAGGTGTGAGGATATTATGGGGAAGTAAGTGAGGTGTATTAAGATATTTTTTAATTGAAAAAGCATATATGGGGTGTATTAAGTATGTGGGGTTTATTCAACAATTTGTGAGGTGTTAATATAATAAGCCTTAATTTTTCTTAATTAAAGATTACCTTAATTAATCCTTGTCTAACACAAAAAAAAATGTATTTATGTTAGTAGATTTTTTTTTTATTGGGAGAGAGACTGAATTAAACACAAGACTTTGCGGCAAGTTCATGTATGTTCTTAAGTACTTGAATTACTTCATATCAACATTGGTTTGGGAACCTACTAGCTATTAATTTGTAGTAGTACTTATTTTTTAAACATTGGAAATGATCCTAAATTCGAGCCTACTTCTATATTAATAACAACAACAAAATAGTGGTGGGAGCCTAATCTTAGCCAAGTTCCAACTATTATTACTATGAAAGTTTTTATGTTAGTTAGCGTGATATACATTGATGACTATTTTCTAATAGCTTATCATTAAGCTTTTATGCTCCAGTAATTGTCTGACATAATATCAAAGCTCTACTATTTTGGAGGGCCTAAATTCAAAGCCTTCAACCCTCATCTCTTATGCATCATTTATCAAACTAATAGGTAAGATGAGGCTGCAATAAGGGGATTTTGTTGACTCTCTACGTGCAGTAGGGATGAGACTACATGTGAGTTTGAGGGCGAGGATGAGAATATTTGTTCACTCCCTGGCGGATTTCCCTCTCTTGGTTCTAGTTAGTAAGATCAAGGTTTTAAAAGACACTAGGCGCTAGTCAGGCGGCGGGTTGAGGCTTAGTGCCTAGGCGGCTAGGCGGGGTCTAGACGGGCGCCTAGGTGGACTAGGCGAATTTAAGTAAATCTATTATATTTCATGTAAATAAGTGTCTGCATAGACTTTAAATATATATAATTTCATCATAAACTACAAAATAGAATAACGTATATATTATGAAGTGTTAGAACATAATGAAAATATGGGGAACAAAGATATAATGTCTGTTCATTTAAGTAAGCAACAAGTCTCTTACAATTTATTGAAAAAAAGTAAAATACAAAATGAAAGTTATCTACTTTCTGCTTAAGTGAGTCGCGACCTAGGCGGGTTCCTAGGTGGGTTTGGGCAAGCTAGGCGAGTGCCTAGGCGGTTTAGGCGAGTGCCTTAGTAGGTCAAACACCTGGGCATTAATTGGGGTGGTGGCCAACTGCCTAGCTGCCTAGGCAGCGCTAGGCGAGGATTTTTAGAACAGCGAGTAAGATAATTCCTCTTGGTAGATATTTCTGTGCTTGAGGAGGATAAGCTAACTACCGCTTGATATGCACGGCATTTGGCAATGAATTTCCTATTTTTGTTCATTTGGCGAGGGTGTAAACTAGCTTACACTTTGGTGTGAAATTTCTTGGTGTTTTCAAACTATCATTCAACAATGTTAGCTAGTCTCTTGAAACGATTGAGATTCGATCGGCATGCACGTTCTCAAACAAGCGAATTTGGTGGCCAAACGCCTTGGCTTATGTTGGTCATGATTGTTTGCCAATCTCCTCACCATATCTGGTCTCGCACTCTCACCTCATAATTTTGATTCATGGGAACGTAGTGACAAAGGAAGTTGGTTTTTTGTTTTTTATGAAAGTTGGTGTTCCACCATGAAATTAATTAGAAATATAAAGAGTATTTTAACATTTTATATAAGCTCATGTAAAGTTTGATAAACTTCTGATACAAGACATTTCTTCACATTTTCATAGTTTGTTGATTCTTAATTTGTCGAGAAAATAAAATTGATCTCGCTCCTTCGTTAGGAAATAATGTAAGTTCAATATTGCTACATTTGATTACAACTAGATCGAATAGTGTGTTGAATTGAATAGAATTAAGCTAGAACCAAACACTAACAACGAGTAAAGTTAATTGCATGCACTGAAGGAGAGGCTTTAGCTAGATGGAGATAGAGCGGCCCCACGAGACTGTATTGGCTACTGTATATATACAGTACTATTTACATATGGTTGATAATTGAAGGGAAAAGCAAATGCCCCATTGCCGACGTGCAGTTCTCACAAAGTACTACAACACATAAATACTGATTCTAACATCTTGCTGGCTTGCTGCAAAGGTAACCAGCACTTGTACCCACTTCACCTCCTAATGCGGAGAGAGAGAGAGAGAGAGAGAGAGAGAGAGAGAGAGGGCGCTTTTACTGGATAGATGTGTGGGCTTACCACAATTCTAATAGGCAAAAGGAATGGACATAAAGAGGGGGAGGGGGCGATTTAAAGGTTTTGCTAGAAATATTAAGGCTTATTAATTGACATGCCTCCTATTTAATCTGAATTTCCTTTGAAACTGATTTTGTCTCATTTTCAGACCAAATAAGGAGAAACAGAATTTTTTCGATGATCACATTCTAACTGTCAAAGAATCGAAAAATTAATGGATGTATGTATCTTAATAGAGTAGGGAACTTTGCCAAAATCCTATTGGTTGCTTAAAGAGATTTGGGTTTGAGTATACATTATCAAACAAAAAGACAATGAAATCTTTCTCTCCTTCTCCTTTATTTGGTTGGGACGTTCTCCTTTACGAGTTATTATCCTCGCCGGATCCTCTTTGTGAGGATTCCGGAGATCTTTTAATCATATTCATTCATCGTACATCGTGCGATTAGTTTTCAGAAGATACTGTTTATATTCAATTTAAATAATATAATTTAAAATTATTTATGACCACACGATATAAAATGAAATGACGAGATTAAAGGATTCCTGAGATCCTCACAAAGTGAATCCAGTGAGTCCTATCTCCTCCTTTACCTTAAAGCAAAGTCACTTCCGATTGCGTAAAAGGGTGATAATACTTGTACAAGTGATTGATCACAACACATGCATGCTCAACAGCTTGTAAATTTGTCACATCAGTTATTTAAGTATTTGGTTTTATCAAAAGCAGCATGTGCCCATATTTTTTGTTTAAAACAAAATCATACACACGCACAGTACACCATCTACTAGAAATTACCATTTGTTCGATGAAAGACTTTACCCGATGAAATAAAGCAGGTCGTCAGGTAAAACTGATCAACATTTTGGGTTTTTAGACCCCTTAATTTGCCCGACGAACGTCATCCGACACACAAACTTATCTTCGATGGGTGAAGCTTTCGCGCCAAGGAAAAAAAATTAGCATATAATATGTCACCTTTTATGCGATAAACCCTTCAAGTTTCATTGGGGGCAAATGTATAATTTCCTATTGAGGGTTTACCTTTTGTTGAGCAAAATTACATTTTTCGTCGGGCAAAGGTGAGGGACATTTTTGCATATTCAATTTCTTCGATGATTTTCACGGTTTGCAAAATTAATTTAAACAATCCAACCATCAATCTAGTTGGTATTATGAGATGGCATATGCCAAAAATCACTCAAATGCAAATTTCCGGGATTAGGTAACGGGACGAACTTCTTGGACGGCTACAAACGTATCATCATGATTTAATAGTTATTTTAGCTCCGATTTTGGTGATTTTTGCAAGGACGCTAATTAGGGGTAAAAACAGCACATTGAATTGATCTGATCATCAAATTAAATGGTTTTTTAACTGTTTAAAATAAATAAAAGTTGAAAAAAAAATTGAATTTTTGGTGTTCACCATTTTTTATCAAAAAATCAAAATTTCCCTACGGATTTATGGGTTTGCCCGACAACATATTGTACACTTCATTAGGCAAAGGTTTTCTGCCGGCTACTTTTTTCGTCAAAAATTTAACTGGGTGATTTTTTATACACAACCTTTTCCACAAATTACATTAGTTTGCCCGACAAATTTTTTAGGTTAGAATACACGTGGCAAAATTTTAGTACTTTGCCCAACGAACTAGTATGTTGGGCAAAGGTCTGATATTTTATATCACATTGACAGCCTTCTTCTTCCTCGCGCAGTTGTCTCCTCTTCCTCTCTCTCTCTTTGTCCTCTATCTCTCTCGCCCATCTCTTTGTCGTCTTTCTCCCCAAGCCTCTGCCCTCCCTCGCTCGCCAGAATAGTAGCTGTTACCAATTAATGTTGATACAGTTGATTTTGTATAGCATCAAATTATCTGCCAAACTTCATTTTGCTAGCTCATTGTGAGGTTAAGCTCACCTCTCATTTTCCTTAATATAGATAATATTGTTTGTTCCAAAAACAAATAAGAAACACGTGACATCTTTTAATTGGCCAAACAAAAAAAAGAGTATATAAGGTACTCACATAAGTATTATCCTTAATATTATTGGTACCTTTTAAATTATTTGGATTCAGGAAGAATCAGCAGCTCCTTGAGGTAATCCAACACTCAAGCACAATTTCAGTACATGCATGGAGAACATGAAGTGGGGGTGGGGGAAACACAATGTGCATGTGGGATTGCATTCCATGGTAAAATAATACACAAGATTAGATTAAAAACAATCTCAGGGGAATTTCAGACCCACACAACTAGGAAAATGAAATGTGAACAGAGAGATGGGCTTTGAGAAAAACATATTTTATATTGTATTAAGGGAATTGTTATTGGCACTCCAAATTTCTTATTCTACACTCCAAACTTTCTATATTTAAAAAGAAAAATACACTTGTAATGAATGTAGAATAAGATTTTTGGAGTGTCAATAACATTTCCCTTTATTAAAAAGAAAGATGGGAACAAAATCTAAGATTTAGCAAAAAGAGTGTCTGCAGGGCGTTTGACCATCCCATGCTCTCTCCTTTAAACCTTTTATGTTTCCAAGACAGCACGAGTGTGTGTGCGTTGCATTGTAATCGTAAGACATGAATCGGTCTACTTTGAGTTTCCATGTCCATGTCTTGTTTTGAGACTTCCAAACATTTCTGTCCCGCCATTGCAAATCCCTATGAACATAAGGATGGACGTCTGCTTACTACAACAGATATTCATGTTACCATGTGTATTCAATTCAAATGTTTTTTGGAAACCGATTCAGCTCAATTTAAGGCACACCTTTTTCTTACTTCTGTTCTAATTAATTTAAGGGTTATAAGTTTTAGACACACTAAAAAAAAGTTTGTT
The DNA here is from genome assembly GCF_041283825.1 of Pyrus communis. Lineage (NCBI taxonomy): Eukaryota > Viridiplantae > Streptophyta > Magnoliopsida > Rosales > Rosaceae > Pyrus > Pyrus communis. The sequence continues at coordinate 19,997,348 of NC_142576.1, read as the reverse complement.
AATTTTTTGTTATGCTTCCTAAAAATTCAAACTAAATTTGACTTTTTTTTTTTTCTTTTTTTGGCTGAAAGAAAATATTGCTATTTTATATTCTGAAACTCAGTATTTCTTTCACTTTATCTGAATTCGTTATATTTTATTAAATAATGTTAAATTTACTTATGTGAAATGAGTGGATCCTCTTTACCGATAAAAAAATTTGTCCCATGACCATTTCCTTAAAACTATTTGCCACCGCCAATAGAACCGCAATTGCCCGCCCAACTCTTCCACGTCGCCATGCGAACTCCAAACCCACCTCCAGAGTCTATAGAGGAAGATAACAGAGTGGGAGAAGAGAGAGAGAGAGAAGGATGAACAGAAGGAGCAGGATGGTGTTCGTGCTGATGGGTTGGGGAGGGGGTTTTGTTTTTTTTCCTTTTTCTCTCCAGTTTAGTAGAAAAGTTTTTTAAATGATTTGGAATTGGAATTAATTTATGCAGTCAGCAGAGTTTAAGTGAATGGCCACATGTGAGTTCTGATTCGTGAAGCGGCTCTCATTCATGCCACACAAGCAAACTTAACAGTTATTAATAGAATACATGGAACAAAAAAATGGAGTTAATTTTAAGTTTCAGATTGTTTAAGAGAAAAAAGTGAGATTAAGGTATAGCAAAAAATAAGGAAAAAAAAAAGAAAGAAACTGATAGGAATACTATTATTATGATAAGGGAATGCTAAGAAGACTCTCTTAAAAGTGAGACTTTACATGGATTCTCTGTTACCTCATATTTTTTACATAATATTTATAATGTTGACACAAGAATCAATGTCAACTCGTGAGATGGCAGAGAGTGTATGGAGAGTTTCACTTTGAGAAAGTTTCATTAGCATTTATCTTATGACAGTTTTCAACGTGCATTTTTGTGACCATCGGATAATACATGTGGAAATGTGAATAAATTAATTAAACTGTAAAGTTTGTTTAGTCTGACACAAACCTCAAATCAATACACAAACGGTAATGTTAGGAAGATTAAAATTTGTAACCAAACAATGTAGATGTTAATGATTAGATTATTACTTAAGTATTGCTAAGTTCACCGAGCAAGATTTTGCTTTGTTTACTGGGCTTTGATCAGGCAAAAAGTACTTTCCTAATTAACAACACCAATGTGACTAGAAAAATGTTGCAAATGGCCTTTTGATAAATGCCATGATAAGTACGATTTGTTGAAATTAGGCATTTTGTACATGCTACATTTAGTGATGTTGTACATGCAAGTCCTTGGTGCACTTTGTCGTTTCAACTCACGCCGAATGCCCTGGTAGTTTCTCCCAAGAGCAAAGATGATGATGATGATATCAATGAAGAAGATAACAATGATGATGTGGATTCTAGTGATGAAAGGGATAGTGATGATAGGTAGCGACAAACATGAAGTACTTGTGGTTAATTTGATTTTACATATTAATGTTGGATTTAAGCGAGACCGAAATTTATAGTTTAACGTGTATCTCTTGTTAATGTGCTGGTTTGGGCGCATGGAATTATACCACAACCGGAGGACCTTGATTTTTGTGAACAAGTGAGGCCAACTGAGAATCCGATGAATGATTCGGTGAGAAAGCGATGCAACACATAATTTCACCAAGTTGAACTCTTAGACTTTTATTTGAAGTGTTGAACCTAGGCGTTTTTAAGTCGTAATGAGCAGTAGTTTCACACTAGACCTATTTGCAATTGTATTGACAAACGGTTTAGTTGAGGCCAATACAACCAGATAAGAGGGAGCAGGGTAAACCTTACAACCAGATAAGAGGGAGCAGGGTAAACCTTACTGGATTTGGAGTATTCATGAGGGTTTCTTGATAAAGGGAATGTAGGCTCCTCCTCGAGGCACCACTTGAATGAGGCGAAGGATAGCCTGCCGAATGTAGAAGATTAAGATGGGTATGGATATGAAGAAGTTGTGGGAAGAAAATCAAAGTCTTAAAGAAAAGTTGATCTGGGTGGAGGAAGGAAAGAGAAAATCAACCGACGATAACAATGAGGGAGGTAGGGAGGAAAGATACAAGGATAGACTTTATAGTGTAAAAACTTATCCCCTCATGTATGTTCAATTTGGATTATTTAATTGGTTGATCTGTTCGAACTTGAGTGTAAAGGGACGCTCATACTGTTTTAACCAACTGATTTAGTTTACGTTTGTCACCGATGTACCCTTTCAAAATACTTTCTGGTTTTGCCATTCTTTTTACGAACCCCACACTAGCCCATATACCTTACCTGTTGGAATTAAATAGAATTTGGTTTTGATCGAATGGTTGAGAAGGAAGAAACCAACAGTCAAGTGAATGCTTAGTCTCATAGGACAAGTGTATGCTTTAAATTACTGTTTGTGAATCAAGGGCTGATATTGCTCTAGAGTAGCTTGTAAGAGGAAAGTCCAATGTGTTGATATATAATGAAAATATCTGTGCTTGCTTGATAGAGAGCACTGCACATTCCTCTGAAATTCCTACTTCTTGTTCCTTGTCAATTTCCAGAAATACATAATACCAACTACAAATTAAAAACACAAGAATTTATCATTACCCGGGTTTGATCCGGAATCCAGTTACAAACTGGTAGCTAACTCATACGGATTTTAGTAGCAAATGGCCCCTATACATAATTTGTTCCAAGCTAAATTTCAACTTAGTCCCTCAAGGACCCTCACCGAAAAACAAAATAAAATCTATTGCATGCAGCAGGAACCCGTAGTCCTTGCTCAGTGATGAAAGTTGCTTAAGATGAAAGAAGCAAAGTTGATCCAACATTTTCAAGCAAAATTTGCGTAGTAAATTCTTAACTCCTCCATTGGGAAAAACTGGGTGCATCAACACACGCAGCAGTAGTATATACTAGTACTTGCATTCATTTATCTGATTCACGAAGTGACAGAGAAAGCATCTAAGAAGTTACTGGCTGAACCCAAAACTGTTCACCCCTGAAGATGTGACATCATTCGTCATCTAAATTCTCTCTCTCTCTCTCTCTCTCTCTCTCTCTCTCTCTCTCTCTCTCTCTCTCAGGCCTAAATTCATTAGTGGTACTCCTACTTCTGCAGGCTTGTGTAGCCATGACAGGAGCAGAATTTTCTACCGTGTTTTACTTTCTTTCTAGCTCTCATTAGGGTTTCTCATCTCATAGTTTTTAACAACTTGAAGGACCCACCCAAAATGAAGGGCCCCACTCATTATGGCCTGCATACACCAGCAGTTCGAAGTTTGTAACTTTGTGCAGATATCATGATCAAAGATGAGGAGGCACTTGGGAGTTAGGGCAAAATTTGACACCTCCCCAACCAACAAAAGATTGTGGGGTTGTGACTGACAATGAGGTTAATTATTTTGTGGACTGAGAGAGTAGAGACCACTCCCATCCGGTCTGAGTACTCCAATTTATTATTCCTGTCAAGGATTTCATGATTTTGCTTTGTTTTTCCTTCCCGGGGCCCTGCCAAGAACTTCATTGATTCACCTTGACAGGTAAAGCTTCACTATCTGCATGGCAAAGCTTGCAGCTCCCAGAAAAAAGTTGTAGGTGGTTTGTCGCATTGCATTTTGATTTTAATCTAGATGGATTATGTAGAGCAAATTTCAATAGGCCAAATGTATGACTTGAATGACTTGTCGTCGATTAGTTTAAAATACCGGTGTGATGTTAGTCAAAGACTCTCATATGGCTTAAAAGATTTGGGTAATGCCGTTAGGGAAACCAAAATTTTAAACCAAATTGACAAACTAAATGATATGTCACCAATAAGAAATAAGCATGTTAATCAACGTTTAAGTAATATTCAATGATCAACAACCACATTATTTAATTTGCAAGTTTGGTTACAAAATTTGGTCTCCCACCTACCAATGCATGCCTTTTATCACGCTTTGTGTATGGGGGGATTTTGTTCATTCACTCATCCATTTTTGTATACATTTAATTATTTTATTTGGACTTAAAGTACGTGTGAATGCAAATTTCGTCCACGGCTAATTTGATGATAATGTCAACTTAGCAATTCCCTTGTTGTAACCTACGGCTTGTTCCAATGAATATTAATTTCTTTCTTAAACAAAATTAGTAATCAGTGATTTAGGATTAGGATTGTATCAGATGTAAGATTGCAAATCAAAACCGTAGTGTTATTGTGTTAAGCACCCTACAAGAATTTTAATCTTTGGTATGGTTTTATTATTATTCTATGCAAATCAAAACCGTTTTTATTTCTTTCTTTCCTTGAAGCTCGATAGAAACATATTCCATGCGAAGTTGACACTCGACACCATATTCAATATGAAATTTTGACCAAATAAAAAGAATAATTCCATATAAAGGGAATTTGTATAAACATACTCAATTCTAAAATAGCCCTTTCATACACTCCAATATAATATAACCCATTACTATTGAGTATTTGAAAAGAAGCCCTTCGTTTAAATAACCATCCAAATACACCAAAATTTTATAATTATGCGATTTTTAGTTCTTATTTTAATTTCGTTATTTTTAGAATTTTAATTAAGTAGTTACAAAAAGTACAGGGAGCTTTAACTAAAAGCTCACGGTACTGTTCACTTTAACGAAAAACCACATTTTTACATTAAAAAGTCAATCCTGGTACTATTCACTTTACCCTTTATTTTGTCCTTATCGTTAAAACTCAAAGTTTTCAAGCCATTTTCATTAGTTTTCCTTATAATATAAGCCACAACTATTGAGTATTTGCAAAGAGAAGCCCTGGAGTTTAATAAATTGCAGACAAATACATGGTGGTTATTTACATGAAGGGCTTCTTTGCCCTGGAGTTTAATAATTGATATTTGTGGCCGTATCAACTTTGGTTTTACAAAAAGGGGCTATTTATTAAAAAAGTGGTGATTTTAGCCAAATTCCCAATAAAGAAAGGAAACAAAGGTAAAAGAGTGCCAAAAGAGAATTAGAGACGCAGAAAAAGCCCATGAGGAATTCATTTCTGTGACGAGGCCCAGAAGATGTCAACTCAGGTCTGTGCTTTCTGCTTTCCATGGAGCTCTCTCCTTTCCAAAAACCCTTCAAAACCCTAATCCCCAATTTCACTAATTTGCCATCATTACCAACCTAAATTTAATGTCTTTTTCTGTTTAATTTGATGAATAGGTATTACAATTTCAAACTTGGTTTTTCTAAATTTCTTTTTTTGAACTTTGAATTAAAAAGTTGGCATATAAAAATTTCAATTTTCTTGTTATTGTTGATGTGATTATGTTTGCTAAATTAGTTGTTTGAACAATAATTAGGAGGATGTTAAGATGAGCCAGCAACCATCGGTGATCCTTGCAACGGCTAGCTATGATCACACTATTCGGTTTTGGGAGGCCAAAAGTGGCCGCTGCTACCGTACCATCCAGTGCCCTGATTCGGTTTGTTCCTCACTTCCTACTTTAATTGTTTTGATTGAAGAAAGAAATGATCATTGTGTGTGTATGATTTTGTGCTATGAATTATGGATTCTGGGTTTTGGTAAAATGTTGATTTTGCTTTGAATCCGACTGAATTAAGCAGAATTAGTTGGATTGAGTTTTGTGGAACAGAATGGTTTCGTTTGTTGTAGGTCATTGAGTTTCCTCCAGTTCGTAGTCCATTGGTTGTGTTCTCCGAAATGATTGTGAAATTTCTGATGGATTTACTTTCTTGTTCTTATTTGATTTATTTATGCTGGATCTGACTTTCTTTTTTTTTTTTTCATGAGCATAGCAAGTTAATAGGCTTGAGATTACTCCAGATAAACGCTTCCTGGCTGCAGCCGGAAATCCTCACATTCGATTATTTGATGTTAATACAAATAACCCTCAACCGGTTCGTCTTTCTCACGCGTTAGTCTTGCTTTTGTTTGCATCATATTAAGGAGGGGGGTGGGAGTGGAAAATCTTGGATGCTTTATATTACTTCGTCTATCGACTTATGAGCCTCCTCCTTGTATGACTGTGTAGGTGATGAGCTATGAGTCACATAGTAATAATGTAATGGCAGTAGGGTTTCAATGTGATGGGAACTGGATGTATTCAGGTTCTGAGGATGGTACTGTAAAAATTTGGGATTTGAGGTAATCGCTGCCAACAGATATATAAATATAATATATACACACACACGCACACACACATATATATATATATGCATACGTGTGTGTTTGTTTTAATCTGTATCTCATTAAGTTTTGTTCTTGTATTTTATATAATTTAGACTTATATGTTGACTTAATTACAGAGCCCCAGGTTGTCAAAGGGAATATGAAAGTCGTGCAGCTGTTAACACTGTTGTGCTTCACCCGAATCAGGTCAAGCATTGTCTCTTCCTTTCCACCATAGAATAAATAAATGTTGCTAATTCGCTATCTGGTTTACTGTTTTCATAACTTCTGAAATTAAGAAAGAAAATGAAATAAAGAAGAGGAACACCTTGCAGTCTGTAATGGTATTGATTGTTTATCAAAGATGTTAACATTTTTTTATATTCGTTTTTACAGACTGAACTAATATCTGGGGACCAAAATGGCAATATTCGTGTTTGGGACTTGACAGCAAATTCATGCAGCTGTGAATTGGTGTGCTTCATTTTGCTGCACTTTTGTATCCCTATTCATCTTCTACTATTCAAATTGCTAAGCTAGAAAGAGGTCCACCCTGTTTTCAGCTTGTACTAACTTCAAGAGGTCCTTTAGTGAGTATGTTTTCTGGAAACCAATATTCCAAAGCTTTGGTATGTCATTAGGTGAAAGGAAGATCTAAATGCGCGAAATCATTAGACTCGTGCAATTGTTTACATAATAACAAATAAATTTGAAAAAATATAAGGGAATAAAAATAAATAAATAAAAACGTAGTGGTGTCCTGTATGCAGGAGTAGATGGTTGGTGGAAATAGATTTTTGGATGGTCCTTACCAAGGATTAGAATGTGAATTTGTGGTGCTAGGAGAGTTTATTACTCTTGATATTTTATATTTTTCATATGAAGCTTACTTATTTTATCTGTAGGATCTTAAAGTTGTACATGATAAATTTAACATTGATTTTTGGACTTAACCTAGGTTCCAGAGGTGGATACGGCTGTAAGGTCATTAACAGTTATGTGGGATGGGAGCTTGGTTGTTGCAGCAAATAATCATGGGACATGCTATGTTTGGCGCTTGCTGCGGGGAACCCAGGTAATACTCTCATCCACTTGATCCATATCTAACGTTATCTTCTTATCATGGTTAATTCATTTTGACGTCAAGTACTTTTTCTTCCAGACAATGACCGAGTTTGCGCCACTTCATAAACTGCAAGCACACAAGGGAAGTTACATTCTTAAATGTCTTCTTTCACCTGAATTCTGCGAACCCCACAGGTTTGATTATTGAAGGATATTGACCTGCTTTTTTTTTTTCTGATCTCTTCGGGTTCAAATAATATCTGCTCTTTCTTTGTCTTCTGTTCCTACCTGATTGAGGCAAATAAACCTTTTTCTTTTACTGTATACTTCTGTTTCGGTTCACATGATATCTACTTTTTTATTTTGTCTTCTGTTCCTAGCTGCTATACTTGCTGTTGTGAGTTGTTGGCATAATCTTTATAAGCTTTGTACTTTTAGATACTTGGCGACTGCCTCTTCGGACCACACTGTCAAGATATGGAATGTAGATGGTTTCACATTAGAGAAAACTTTAGTAGGTATGTTTCTGTAACATTCTTCAAAGGTGCTGATTTCAGTCTGCAAATTACTCTGTAAACCCGATGGTTACTGGAAAATAGCCATATTATAAATTGATCTTTTACTGTTTCTTTACATTCTAGGACATGAACGATGGGTGTGGGACTGTGTTTTCTCAGTAGACGGTGCCTATCTTATAACAGGTATTAGTTTCATTTCATAATACATGAAATTATGAACGTGCCTCTCTTTTGATGCACCATGTAGTGAGGAATCTGCTTCTAATTAAGGATTTTGACTAAAGTTCTAAAGTTTAGTTTATACATGTCATTTTTCAAACTCCGATTTGGCAGCATCCATCTTTTTGCTGTCAATAAAAACTATCAAAGTCGTTTTTTCAACACATAACTTGCGTGATAAATTAACATTTACATTCATTGTTTCCGTTCTCCTTTCTTGAAAAGCAAAAAGGCGACAATTACATTACGAAAACTATTGAAACTAATACGACGACTGAATAATCTATCATCCATCCATGTAGCTTCCTCTGATGCAACAGCAAGGCTTTGGTCCATGTCCACCGGCGAAGATATCAGGGTGTATCAAGGGCATCACAAAGCAACCATTTGTTGTGCACTCCATGATGGAGCCGAACCTTCTGCATCTTGAACCTCAGCCGTCCTCGGCTCATCTGCATGCATGTATGCCCGGAGCATGCACGCGTTGACGGCTACACCCAATTTCTTTATGGTTTATAATGGAATTTGGAGTCGCATAAAAGCGATGTGGTGCTACATTATCTTCTTTCATGCAGTTATTTCCCGCCTAATGTGCATTATGTGTATTACTATTGTAGCTGAAAATAATGATGTAAACAACTTTCTTTGGAATTCTTCGACACTTTGTTATATTGAAACTTATCCCCGTGTCATCGATTCATCGACATCCATTGACCGTAGTAAACATAAACAATCTCTGGTCCTCTGTTCTGCCTGTTTCTTTGCTTATGCGGACGAAATATTTAGTACCAAGTGGATTTATGGATGCTATGTCGACAACACAAGAATTTCATGTAAAAGACAGCCTACGAGATATCAGTCAAACGTTCATGTAAGTGAAAAGCTAACTTGATTGTCAAACGAATTTAAAATTAAAATTTTGAATTTTCAAAAGTTGTGATGTCAAATTTTTTTTTTAAGGTTTTTGGCTGAAGTGATCGAATTTTGACATTTGATTGTTCAAATGATTCATTTTTAGCATGTTCTCATTATATCATCATTGTATCGTCAATATGAACGATACGTTCAAATGTCAAAAGAGAATAATTTTAGCTAATTACCAAAATTTTAATGAGTTTTAAAAGGGGCTGTTATTCACACTCCAACCCGCGGTTTTTAGAAAATTGAGTGAAAATTCTAATTCGGAACTAATTAAGTACAGAAGTTGAGATTCGTTCGAAATAATTGAAACTACAAGGACAAAATTGAAACCAACGTAAAACTGCAACGCCAAGATTGTTGTGTCCACTAAAAACAGATATCAGACAGTACGTTCTGGAGAAAAAACAACACATAAGACAACAAAAGAGCCCTGTAATGACATGCCAAGATAGGCGCTCCGACCAAAATTGTGTTCATATGAAACAAGCTCAGATCAGATCTCTGTACGCTAAACCTCTATCTTCTGCATCAAATCAAAACATCCAGTGCCTACCTTGACTGGCAATCCAAGACAGATCCTCGAGGATGGCGTTTCCAAGTCATCCGTCTGCCCGTGATATGCTGCTTCGACAATGAACTTAGAAGCTGTCTCAAAAGACATTTTATTAAACGGAGATATCGACTCTGCTATGCCTCCAAATCTATTCATTGGTCGATAACCACCCGAGTGAGTCATGTAGTCAGCTATAAGCGTAAGGTGCCTAATGTTGACTGATATCCCGTAAGACTTGAAAACGTTCATAATTTCTCTGATGATAGTTTCCCTGGCGGCTTCAACTCCGTAAGTGTTCAGCATAGCATGTATGTTGTTGGAATATAAATACCTGACATCAAGAACATCTTGCAATTTCCAAAATGTACGGAAATCCACTCCAGTAGTCTGCAGAGCTGCCATCTCCTTTTTTTCCTTGGATGAATAACTTTGTTTATTCTCAGGATCCTTTCCGTATAAGAGGACTTGATTTTCGTCGCAAGTTATTTGTTTACAGTCCTCAACACTGCCAGATCTTTGCATAGAAACCTTCTGGGCTGTCTGCTGAGCAATCTAAATAACAAATTCAAAAAGTTTTCAGCACGGCTGAAAGTGAAGGTATAACAACAAAATAAATAGGGACGCCGAATGGCACATCTAATAATTATACTCATAAGTTTACGACATTTTTGTACGTGCTCTTTCAACATTTCTATAACTTTATTAGGGCAATGTTTAAGTTGATGGAACAATCCAACGTTAGCTAATGGCAATAAGGGGTGACGGCTGTGGGTGTTATGTACGCAAGTTTTCTAATGAAAATAAGTGGAAGAGTAAAACTGAACGTACCTGAGCCAGCAAAATATGAGGTTCATCGGTAAATTTAAAATGGACCTCAAAGTGGAACCCCTTCGCTGACACAAATATTGACCTGTCGGTGTCTTTTCTTACTAACTGAGCTCTGATCTTTTTCTTTTTAATTGTGGCTCCTGATTTGTTCTTTTTCTCCTTTAACTTGGGCTTAGGCAGGTCTCCAGCCTCTTCTAAAGGACTTGCAGGCATTTCATCAGTAGCATCTACAACCTCAATTGCACCATCCTTACCAGTTTCAACATCATTCTCCTCATCATTATCCACATCATTTTCGACTTCATCTCCATCTGTCAGATCTCCATCTCTCACTTCATCTTCACATCCATCTTCATAATCCATCTCATCAAAAGCTTGAAGCTTTCGCTTTTGTGCATCCATACCAAAATCCTCGGCCCCTTCACCATCGTCTGCACCATCATTGTCATCGTCTTCTTCCTGATGTTGATGTCCGCTTTTAGAAATATTTTCATCCGTCTCATTTGATGCCTTTTGTGGTGCATCAGTGACATTTTTTATACCACTAATTTTGGAAAGCAAGAGCACATGACTTTGTATGGCATCTTCCAACGCCCTAACAAACATAACCTCTAGGATTTCCTCCCAATCTTCTGATATATCTTGAACGATGTTTTGAAGATGTTCAGGTATGTGGAGTTTCATTTGAAGTTTATAAGTACGGCAAGTTTCAAGACCCTGAAGGACAAATGGCAACAACGTAACTTCCATACTCTCTATTATGTCTGCCACAGTGATCTTCTTCAACTTATTAGCTAGATGCTGAGCTTCCTCCCTGCACATAACAACAGAGTGGTTCAAAGTCAATAGATACAACACATGGTGACTGTACTGTCTATAAACGTTTCCAAGTGACAAAAAACAAGAGGACATGAAAATCATTAAAGTTCAACAATTGGATAACGCAATCTCAGCAGGGTTTAGTGACAGTAAACACTGAGAAATACGTAAGCTCTGCTACTGAGAACAAATGTACAAGGTTTTTCTTTCTACCATCAATGAACACCATTTTCGGGCACCTCCTTAATCATATAGATGAGGCAATCCTTTTCCCTGCAAGGACAACTACCTTCTTATATTTTTATCCCAGAAACCCTCTTCCAATGGTCCATTGTCTATAAAGTAAAAGGTTAATTTGAGTTTTTCAAGTGCAAGCAACTTTTATAGAACTACTAACAACAGATGAGATGCATATTTAATATTCAACTCAAGCAAAATAAAGTAGGTTTGGCATGTACGAGTATAACTATGTATCACCAACGATAGCTTTGCAATAAAAGTTGCATTGGAGTTGAGACAAAATGAAGCCTTCCCATAAACTATCCTCACTTTAACTATGACTTGGAGCTTTTGGTGAAAATAAGATTTTTACATAGCTTGTGGCACTCCCTTTGAAATTTATAAGAATCAGTCTGTAATGTTGGAAGACCATCGTATGCCACCAAAGCTCAAGGGAAAATTCTATAGGGTGGCAACCAGCAATGGTTTACCGCATGGAATGTTGGGGAGTCAAGCATCAACACATGCAAAAGATGAGTGTAGCAGAGACGATGCTTCGTCGGATGAGCGGGTACATGAGAAAGGACAGGATTAAGAACGAGGATATCCAATGTAAAGTAGGAATGGCATCAGTTGAAGATAAGATGAGAGAAAATCGGTTAAGGTGGTTTGGCCCGTTTGGACATGTTAAACGAAGACCTACATATGTTCCGATAAGAAAATGTGATTATGAGACGGGCTTTGGGAAAAAGGGGTAAAGGAAGACCTAGGAAGACTTGGAAGACACTTCAAGAAAAAAATTGGAGTACTTGGAGCTAACGGAAGACTTGGCGTTGTAGGATTCACACAGCTGACCCCACTTAGTGGGATAAAACTTTGTTGTTGTTCTTGTTGTAATCCGTAATTTTGGAAAATATTACTTCAAGATGTACAAGAAAATACATCAATGTACACTATGTTCAGTTATCAATAACAATAAACTATAAAAATAAAATAAAAATAAAGGCAAAAGTGGTGCACCAAAACCAATTAAGGACTCACTTTGATCTCCCCTTTCGCAATGGACATGTCATGACCGGAGTCTTAATCTCATTTGCAGCAGTCATCAAGATTTCTTGAAGACGAGGGATTCCAAGTGTCACATTCATTTCACCTCTTCCAGCAAGATGGAAAGTATTCAGTCTGAAAACAATAAGCAAAGGATACATATCAACATTAACAAAAAAATCATGGTTCATAAATAAAGCACATAACTAGACTAATTTCATTGTATCATAAGGCTAAAAACCAGATAAACTTTTACATTTGGTCTTCTTTTCTGAAATAAAGGATTATTGCTGAGAAAAATAGGATTATAGAGGAAGTGATTGGCACATCAACAGACAAAATAAAAAGTCGAAACAGAAACCTAGCTAATGTAAAAGCAGCTCCTACCAATAGGCTCCAAACAGCATTGTTTTAAGCAAAATGTGAGCTCAAGGGGTGAAGTGAGCCAAAGTGACTTTTAGGGGCATCACAATGGGTTTCAGGGGGAAATAGAGTAAGTAACATTCACTCTAGAAACAGAACAGCAAAACTATGTAGCCATTTGAATAATAAACCCCGAACCAATGAGCAGAATTCAAAATGACATGGAAGAAAACTTACGTCATCTGAGTTGACGGTTCTCCTACTGACTGAGCAGCAAGAACACCAACTGGTTCTCCAGGTTGAGCAAGACTAGAGAGGTATTTATGCTCCATTAACTTCAAGAAATCCACTTGGCTGAATAAGTTATGACTTTCCTCCTTCAAGGACAAATCAAGCACGAACTTCTCTGCTTTATACTTGAGAGCTGAAGGCAGCTTAGCAATGTAAGGATCGGATTTGTCGATTTTTCGATGGAATTTGTTCTGGAACATTTCTTTATTCTGAGAAAAAAATAGTCAATAGATAGCAAATAAATAATTGAAAAACAGTCTGTACGGAAGCATATGCATAATTGAATTTACGGCTGAATAAATAATTGAACCAAATTCTTACAGCTGCCAGGGAGTCAAATTTTTGTAGGAAGCTTGTCAAATGGACATCAACACCATCTTCTCCATAATAAAATTGAACAATGGAACCGTCAGCATCACGGACGGTATGGTCATAACAAACTTTTAGGCACTCAAGATTTTTTATTAGGCACCTTTGCAGGTACCCACTACGAGATGTTTTGACAGCCGTATCAACCAACCTAGCAGTATAAACATCGTAGTTAAAAAAGGGGAAAGAATAATCATTCAAATGGTTACCAAGGACACGGTACACCTTAAGTTCTAATTGATTGCCAAGTAGAAAAGGGGAAAAAAATTGCTTTCCACCTAATGTACTCCTAAACCTCAAGCAAGAGGCGGTACTGACCTACCTATGTTTTCTACAGATGCTACCTCATCCTAACTGATATACTGCACACAACTGCGCAGAAACACCCCATGCATGCATAAGTCAAAGTGATCCTATTATGGAGGATGAACTAATTCAACAATACAAGTGAAAAGGTCTGGTTTGTAAGAGAATATTTTCAATAAAGATTTGCAATAACGTCACATTGCTTCCATTTACCAGTCAATGGCATCAAAACGAGTTTGAATTTCTCCTGATGGACAGTCTGGACTACAAAAAATTTGATACTAAGATTCTCAAAATAATTATCCCCAATTTTCTTTTTTTAAAGAAATCAAATTATACGTGCACCAAGTGGCTGAAGGAAAAGTTTAAAAACGGGGAATCAATAGTTGCTTCCTTCTTTTTTCCCACTTCCCCAAGGGAAAAGAGATTGAGTTTATCAGTCATAACTCAATAAATTATTATCCGTCTGCTTGATCTCATCTATGACCAAAAACCAGACTTTAAACCTTTCTATTCGGTCACAACTCAAGACAACTGCACGTCAGGTAAGAATGCTGTGTCATAAAGCTTTTAACTTCCATTAACAAAGAAACAGCATCTTATATTTTTGTACGACAAAGGTAAAAGGGAAATGAACAGAAAGGATGATCATTTCTCCAAAAGATAACCTAGAAAAGGGTTGAGAAAAGAGATCTAAATTACCCTTCACGACCAGCCATGCAATGAAAATAATACTCCTGAGGCCGAAGACCAGTAAGAAAACGATCAATAATAAAGCCTCCAGATCGAGATGACCAATCCCATGGGTGAAAGCACGGTAAGGTCTTTCCAGAAACCATTTGAGGCACCCGTTTGCCTTCTAGCTCTTGCTGACCCAAATACGAAGTTATTTGTTGGAGGTTGGCCTAATCAAGAAGGTAAAAGCATTAAATGCATAGGTGCAAAATTTCTTTATAAAGTTTCTCGAATAATTCTACCAAAAGAATTACAACTAATAGCTTATAGATGGTAATGAGTACACATTAGGCAGTTCAACAATGTTGCTCAGAGATGGCTTACATAATACGAAGCAACAGGGAACTACTACTATCCAAAAACTAAGATATGAGTACCACAAGGATCAAAGCAATAATAATATAAAAATATATATTTATATCATACAAAATACAATATTTTATTTATATATATATATATATATATATATATATAGAATATATTCTTTCTTTTTTCCTTTTCTCTTAATCATTTTTTGTTTGCCTTCAAGTTAATCCTTGACGTTTTAAAACCACCCAAACCTCATTTAACAAAGAAAAAAAATTCAAAAAATTCTTTAAAAGCACCCTGAGCTGAATCCTTTTTCGTAAAAAATTTTACAGAATAACCCCTTCCGTATCCTATGCAAATCAAGTAAGAATCCAGGTCAAACTTTCCAAAAAGTCAATCAGATACGCATTTGTAGTGTCCAATGCATACCCATGTGAATTATCGTTTTATCAATATTGAGTACACCATACCTTTCTTTATTCATGCTTCATAGCTATCATATATATCTAGCATATTATTAACATTTTACATTGCTTTGCACATGATGTTGAAAATAAAATATTATTTAATATTTTATAGAAACAATAATAAAAACCATTAACTTATGATCAGGATATATACAGGAAAAAAAGGAAACGTGGAAAAAAATCACTTGGAACTAATGCATATATGCATTTATTATACACAAACTACAAACGTTGTCTACTTTACCAGGTGATACTTATTTCTTATCAGGAAGCACATCTTGTAAGGAGGGAGAAAAACATTAAAATTTTTCAAGTGAGAAAAGCAATTCAAAGTTCAATATATTGAGTCCTGCTCACCTAAGGTCTTGATTTTGAGGACCTGTGAGGACCAAATGCATATTAGCCACACGACTGTATTAGTTTAGATCCAAAGGCTTAAAAATTTTGACAACTTAATAAAGCAAAACAAGAAAATGAGCTTTCTTATGGTTCGTGGATTTTAAGTTGGTTTTGATTAAGTTGTCAAATATTTTAAGCATTTGG
The DNA here is from genome assembly GCF_041283825.1 of Pyrus communis. NCBI lineage: Eukaryota > Viridiplantae > Streptophyta > Magnoliopsida > Rosales > Rosaceae > Pyrus > Pyrus communis. The sequence goes on along the minus strand of NC_142576.1, from coordinate 19,981,645 downwards.
ATGTAAACTGATATAATCTTGTGCCTAATATGCATGTAGTCCTCACAAGTCCTCAAAATGAGGACCTTAGGAGAGCAGGACTATCTATATATCATCCTTAAATCGTTAAATAGTTTTTATGAACGCGACTCAATAATTAAAAGATATATTAAGATATTGATTACCTATGACATGGAATACATCCCTTGCATTTTCATACTAGTAACTTGAAAAATCGTTAAGGTACGTTTATCAAATAAATGTCTTGGTGCATTCTGTCATGCCACCTATATACACCTAATTATAGTAATGTCAAAAACATAACTTACTCTTTAGTATTCTAATACTGCACTATCATGCTGCATGTTACTCATAAAAAGAATAAAGTATACAGTTAGCACTAGAAACTTACCACACTACCTTTAGCCCCAGATGTGGTCATAAGATAGATACAATTCTTAACGGACGGTTTTGATAACCCTTTCAACAATAATTGTTTGAAGACGTCAGAGTTGGAGGTCTTGTTATTAAGCTGACTAATCATTCTCCTATCCAAGGCTGCCAAGGCAGATTCTCCATTACTCCGTATAAATTTTTCAATGTTCAATTGCAGTGCCACTAGATCTGCAAATTTCATCAAGATATCATGCATCCGTTAAAACAAATGAACTGAGAATAGTGGGGGAAAACACAAGGTGTAAAAACTTAAAAAGAAAGACTGATCAGAAATTATAGATCTTCATTTCAACAAAGTTTTTCTTCAGATTGAAATGCTCGTCTGAATAGACGATAATTTGACTTTGAATGGCATTTTAAATTATTTGAATTGAAGCTACCCTAGTAACTATTAGTACCGCTACCATTTTTCATAAGAAAAATCAGATTAAATACTCCGATCTCCCGTGTTTTAACTGAAGCTGAAAGCGAAGATACTACATATATTAGGTACAACAATAACATATGTATCTGCAGTTCGAATATGGGCTTAGTCTTGACTATGGGGCTATAGAGATGGGTAAGCTGGCTCAGTTTGGCTGATTCTGTTTCAAGAATGAGATAGCTTGGACTTCGGTGTCAAAGAAATTACGATACCTAAAGAATTCCAGAAATGGTTGTTATTTTCAGGAAAGACATGTTCTATGCGTGCATGAGCTCAACAAGAAACCTTCTACCATGTTGACCGTTAAAGGTAAAATCGGATTAGAAAAGTGACGAACTTGGAGGAATGAAAAATATCAGAACATTCTGAGAAGGCAGAGAATGGAAGCATTTGTCAAGTGAGCCTAGATCTCTCACATTGTACAACGACCTCACAATCATCAACCTATATATGTTTTTGACAGAGAAATGTTTGCTACAGAGCAATGGCATACCTTTTCTTTTATCATCTTCGACTTCGATAAAATCACGGAAAACTTTTTCACCAATCTCTTCACAACTTTCAAGTTGTTCCTTCATTTTTGTGTCTTTGCTCGGCATTACCAGAAGATCATCAACACCACATGTGAACCCATGCATCTGAACCATACACAACATAATGCAAGCTTATATAGTTGCTACTTGCTAGAGAAAATAAATTAAGGGTAAACAGGAAATAAAATTAACCACATAACAGCAAAACAAATATTGAACCCAACTAACCTGCAAATAAACAGTAAACAAACGACTCAATACAGAAAGCAATATTCCTGCAGCATCTGAGCCATAGAGCTCCTGCACTGTATGGACCAAACCATAATCACCAAACTGAGCCTTGTCAATCACACCGCGCACCAAATTGTTTTTATAGATTAATAAACTGTTCTCATCTACAACCCCTGTGTCCTTTGATTTATCGTTATCTACTTTTTGGTCTGGTTTCTTCTCATTCTGTGATCCACATTCATCAGCTTGTTTTCCTTTGCTTCGTTTCTTCTTTTTCTGTAGTTCCTCTTCATCAAATTTCTCTTCTTCAAGATTACAGTTAAAAAAACCACGTGGGATTTTTGCATCCTTTTCTACAGTAACTGGCGGAGAACCCCTAGTAATATGATTTAGCAAGGCAGTGATGACCTGGAAAGAAGAGAGATTGAGTTTTAAAATCAAAGTCCAGGAACATCACAACAGTACTATTAACATACAATAAATGAAAGAAAAAGGAGATGACAGGTATACATTTAACAACCCAAGGACATCACAAAAAGTTATGCATTCAAAAATCTAAAATTCAGATTTCAGTGGAAGTCACATTTTGACTTTTCTGCTACAAATTTGCTGAGTAAATTTAAAATAACCTGTTTTCCAGTCCAAAGACGCTCTGGTTTCCAAATAGCAGGAAGAAGGGGCTGCATTGTGCCTTCAATGTTACACATGAAAACCTTTTGATCTGGTTTTCCAGACAAAGCATCTGACCGACGGGCTGAAACACATGAACTATAAAGAAGCTGATTAAATTCCTCCCAGCGCAAAAAGGTATCCTTCTTTGTAAGGAGGACAGCACTTATGACATGGTCCTGAAATTTTCAAAAGAATAAACCATAAACAAATATTTAAAGATGCGTTGGTGCAACTGCTCAAGATACAACAAGTACTTAAATATTTTCTTAAAGTTGCATATCAATTACCACAATAGTTTTTCAATACCTGAATCAAGGCTCTAATTGGATCACCGCTGGTAGGCTTTACATATTGGTTATTTGCATTTACGATATTGTAAGCTTCTGCTCGAGAAATTTCATCTTGTGGAAAATGAACATTCATTTCATCACCATCAAAATCAGCATTGTACGTACTGAAACCACAACATTAAATCAAAACTTGCCAATAGATTATAGACGCCAAAAACAAATTTCAGGTGGTGAATATGTAAACAACTATTATATGGATGCATGTGTTTGAAATATCAACCTGCAATTTGCATAGTGCATACGAATTGTTTTCTCCCCCTTCAATACACGAACTACATGCGCCATTATACTGGGTTTGTGAAGTGTAGGCTGCAATATGAAACAGAAACCAAGCACTCAACCACAAAACTAATGATGAATCAAATTATAATCCAGAATTTACATTACATAAACATATATTTTAGAAGAAAAGAAAAGTTAACCTAACAAACTTTTGATGTAAAAGTTAAGAAACTATAGTCTATACCACATCAATTTGTTATGTTTAATCTATGAATACATACAAATATTTGAATCTATATAACTATTCATCGTGCATGTTGCATTGTACAATTGTAGAATTTATCTTATAAATAGGTGCAATATATTATCTAATATAATACCTTAATTATTTATTTAATGCCAACTAGAATCTCATTATTTTCGTATAAAGCCTAGCACCATAAGCGTTTACCTTCAGTGAAGGAAGACAAACATTTATACATAAAGCCCCAATGTGACCACTTAATGAAAATGAACAAACATTTAACTATTAGATAATGCTCTTTTGGGCAAATACAAAATTTCTTTCCTTTATAAAGGAAGACAAACAATGTAAGCAATTTATCCACTAATATGGTAGCACAATACCAACTGCTTCATACCATAATGCTTATAATCAGCCTGGATATAAAACTCCTCATCACAAATATATGCAAAGGACATTATACATACGAAAGTCAATGAAGCAACACCTGTCGATTGACAAGCACAATGTCCCCATCTCGCAAGTGACGAAAAACAACTTTGTTTTCATAGCTATTATCAGATCCTTTTCCGTGTTGTGTAGCAAGCCCTTTTGAAGAAGGTAATTTTCTTGCTGTTGAAATGCGTTCTCTCCGGTTTTGTCTCAACATCTTCACAGAGGACTTATCAACATACTGTGTAGCTCCAGGATGGATTTCAGGACCGTTGACAATTGCATTCCTCAACTTGTCAACATTCCACGGAGTAACTCTCTGCAGTAATTTCAACATCAATTTAAGAAGAAAACATTGATGCTCATCCGAAGCCACAAAGCCAACAGTAAACCTTACCTCAGGATATGTTAATCTAGTTGCAAAATACGGAGGAATTCCAATCTCATTAACAGCTAAATAGGGATCTGGGGATATGACAGACCGACATGCATAATTAACCCGTTTGCCCATCATTTTCTGCCGGAACAGGCCTTCCTTCTTCTCAAGCAACTGACATATTCCAGGATCCGCATCTTTTTGACCTTTACCTAAATAGAAGTTCAAAAGGTCACTACTTAACTGCTACAGACAGGGAATAATTTGAAAGATCATGAACTAATTAATCCAATATAGTGTAAAAAAGGAACTTTCTATCATCTTGTAAACCAAGTGGTCATTTTCAATTGTCCTACATAACAGGTGGTGGGTCCCATTTCCATTGGTACGAATGCCAAAAGGCAAAGTCAGTGAGATATACATGGGATTTGCAGCCCTCACCAGTGCTTTGGCTTTTGATAATTTCTGGCTGCATTGGAGAGATTCGCTTGGATCACTTTTTGGCCTTGACTAATCAGTTACCCATTTGGGCTGGTGGTTGTCATGACTCATATGTCAGAAGCAATCTAATAAGGACTGGACTCATTAGATAGAATATCAACAGTAGGACCCACTATGTCAAGCCCTTAATATAAAATATATTGACTGATACATGAGCTCTTTAGTTTTTGCCTTAGGTCCTTCATGTTCAATAGTGAATAGCTATTAAAGAAAATGAAATAGAGCACCACAATGGACAAGAACTCAAGGGAGGTTATCCTACTTAAAACAACAATCCTACTCACTACTATCCTCAACAACCTCATAACTTCCACCATAACCCATCTTTGACCCCTAATTTTCCCACAGATAATTCAATTCATCAACACTCGCATTCTAAAAAGTCAAGAATAAAGGGTATCAAAAGTGTGAAAATCAGGGGTCACACATAGCCTTGTTGAGCCACATCAATCGTTCACTTGACACTGAGCATCCATATATGATATCATCTTGGTATGATGGAAATTATCATACTAGTAGCAAGATGCCTTAAATTTCTCTCTCTTCTCCTCCTCCTCGTTTTTCTTTTGATTTCATTTCACTCCTTCCTCACACTATTTCTATTTGTTCCTCATGAATGGGGAATTGAATCAATCTTTGTCATGAACTTTTCACACCATAAATATTTTTCTTTTTTTGGTTATCCGTATCATACCGTTTTCCAGTATCTGCCTATGGTTCTGTTTTTACACTTCTACTCTATGTTGCACCACCAAAAGATGAAAGGGTAAATTACACAAAACTACCTCAACTATAGGTCGAACCACAATTTCATACCTCATGTTTTAAACATTACAATGTCATACCTCAACTTATAATTCGTTGCAATGTTAGACCTCCATTAAATTTTCTGTCAATTGAGCTGTTAAATGATGACATGACAGGAGCGGTGCCCACCCCTTTCCCAACTAAAATAAAAAATCAAATTATTATTAATAAATTTTTTTTTTTTTATTTAACAATTAAATAAAAACCTCACTTCCTCCCTCACTCCCTCTCCTCTCACTTGTCTCCCTCCCTCTCTCGCTGCACTCACTTGCAAAAATGGCAGCCATGGCCAAACCTCAGCACACCGGCTAGCTTTGTTTCTCACTTGCAGAGAAACAAAGCCATGTCTGATGCATCCAAGAAGATCACCACCTGGAACTCAACCTCTCGAGAACCCTAACCCAAATTCCAGAAATAAAAAACCCCCACATCCACTCCAAATCTCGATCCTCACTTCCATCAAACATCATCTCGTCGCCAGAATACTAGTCGTCATGGACGACTTATAGATCATAGGTGACTGCAGATCATCTCACCGGAAAATAGGGAGATGGCGCTACAAGCGCGACTAAGGGAGGCGATGGACTTGAGGAATCTGTAAGTCCCTAGAATTTAAATTTGATCCTAAATTGAATCCATAAACCCAGAATCTCTAAATCCATAAAATCTTTCAAATCCTAAATCCCTAGAGGCTAGAGCAGACATGAAAGTACCAGAAATTGAAGCGGACGAACAATGGAACACGCCCAAGAATTGAAGATTTAAAATAGTCGCTGAGGGACGAATCGCACAACACAGAAAGGCTTGAGTTTTTGCGTCTGTTTTCTCTTATCTGTTCTCTAACCCTCACGCAGTACTGCCGACATTGGTTGCGGCATTTTGTCGAGCACCGGTTTGCACATGGCTGCTGCCCAGAAAACCAAGGGATCATCCATGGCTCTCCCCAGCCGTCTTCCGGAAATCCAAGGGGTTAACTGACCCACCTTGAACCCTCGTAGATCCCCCATCCATGGCTCTCCTATTTAATATACAGCATCCATTTGAGCCATAAGCCAATCCCTAATTTCATTCTCCATTCCATGTACCAGAACAAGCAGAGAAGAAGATGGTGAAGAATTCGACCAAACAAAGAAAAATGGTGAAGAAGAAAGAAAAATGATGAATCCTGTACCAATAACAAATGTATTTTTTCAATTGAATTTATGATTTTTGACGTTTTTAAATAATTAAATTTTCTTAATTATCAATATTAAATTAATTTTGTAATCCAGTTGGGTGAGGGGTGGGCCCCATGCTTGCCACAATAACATTAACAGAAAAATTGACGGAGGTATAACATTGCAATGAATTAGTAAGTTGATGTATGACATTGAAATGTTTAAAAGATGAGGTATGAGATTATTATGAGACACAAAGTTGAGGTAGTATTATGTAATTTACCCAAGATGAAAATATAAGTTGGAACATGAAAATAAAACAAACAGAAAGCAATGAATTTATATAAACAAAAGAAATAGGAAACTCTAGAACTAAATATTAAAACACTTAACAGAGAACTTGAACTACACATTCACTAACCAGTAGCAGTTTTGCTATTGTACATCACATTTATGTACTCTTGAAGATCCCTCCACTGCCGAATTGTCTTTGAGGGGTCAGACTTGGTAACAACAGACTCTTGCAAAGAATTATTTGCCTGCACCACCTTACTTAATAAAACGGTTTGAGGATGCTCCATCACCTAAAATGTGAAAACATGACCAAACAGATCGAATTCAGAGAAGGCGGTGGGACATAAATCATTGTATTACAGACTTGCAGTACTACTTTCTCTATTTTTTTTGTGTGAACAAGAGTAATATTTTCTCTAAAGGAGTTCCATAATTCTATTATTTTCAACTTAGAAAGAAAAGAAGATGCTTTCCTAAGAAAAGGTTCCATAAAATGCACAATGACAATATAGTACGTGGCGCATGAACCAAGAAAGCCAAAGGAGGGTTGAAGGAAAAAAAAACAACTTAAAATAAAGGTAAAAAATTCAGCAAAGTTGTTCTAAAGAGCAAATCAATTTTGAGCTTAAGATTGGTAAGTCTATCAAATCAAACCCACAAAACTGCCTCTTCAACTGGACTACTGTCCAATTACCGAAGGACCTTTCAATCACAAAGATTAACTCGAAAGCAATTGTCAATGCTTGGAGAGGCCCAAAGATCTTTTAACTCTTAAGCAAGACTTCCATTTCCCAATGTGGGATATAGTTTTAATGAAACAAATAAGTTTAGAAAGAGAGAGAGTCCCTAAAGTAAAATGTACATACAGAATCACCACCCTTGGATGGAGGACGAAATTTGATTGGTGGCACAAGTACAGTCTCTAAGAAAAACATAGAGTGACCTGCTTTTCTTCCAATTCCTTGGCATTGGATATCACCAATAAAAGAGCAGAACTCAGCTTCATTGTCCCACAAAAGCTTTATGATGTCTTGAACCTGAAAGAAATGAGCGATTGTAAAGCTCTTCCTTCCTAATAAAAATAAGTTTTATTTTGAATGTCCACATAGCATAGACTTGGATCAATGATAGTAATTATAGGTTAACCTCGCTCATCTATCATATCATAATGTTATTGTCATGCCAACACTGGCATGGAACATACCTGTTTTGGTAATAGATCTCCCGACAAGGAAGTTGTCTGATTAAGGAACTCACTTGGCACTTTGCTTCCTTCTCCATTGTGCTTTTCCATATCATTATTGTCAACATTTTCATTCTCATCCCCTTCATCTTGACCAGTTAAGGGTCCCACCAGGTTGCACCCTCTGATAACATTTTCTCTCGCATTTTCAGCACCACTCTAAATCACCAACCCATAAAGGAGAAAGCTAGTTATAAATACAATATAAGGCTGAGAAACATGTAAATTATAATATATATTATAGGCCCGTCCATGTGTTTAAAGACAGAGATAAACAGATTTGTAATTTGGTAGATATCATCTTAGTTCAAAAAAAAAAAATATATATATATATATATATATATATATATATATAGCAAAGGATAACTAAAAAGTACTCAATACCTGACAGAGAAGAACATTATAATCAAATCAAGAAGTCTATATTTTACGCCACACAAGAAGCCAATAAAAATGTGTTTGTAACTGATGAAAAGAAAACAAAGGAAAATAAACAAGAAGCATAATAACAATACAATCTTGTTTTCTTTTTCTTTTCTTTTTTTTTTTTTTTATAAAAAGTCAAAATTCATTAAAAAGAGAGAGAACGAACAACAGAGGGGGGAGGGTGCACCCCAGACCCAGCTAAAGAAACAACAAAACAGAACCCAACAGGAAAAAAAAAAAAAACAAACAAAAGGACAAAACTAATTAACAACAGCATCCCTATTAGAATAAATAAATAGCACCAGTCCTTAATATTTAAAGACACTGAAGCCTGTGAAGAATCCCAAAAATACACTCCCATTAAAAATCCACATCTTCCAACTTAGGCCTTTAAGAAATCTCCTATTTCACTCCATCCAAACAACCCAAAGCAATTTCAGTACATCACACTGACCTAGCACCAAGCCCCCTTTCCTTTCTCCAAAAGACATAGGCTTCTCCAAAGTAATGGAGCACAAGATTCAGGGATTCCCCAGCTTAACCTTGTCTCCCTAAACAGCCTTGTCCATAAAGCATACACAACTGGACAATGGAGCATAAATTACCAATAGAACCCAAGAACCAAGAACAAGAGAACAGTCAAAAGACAGAATTGCTTTCATACACTGAAAGGTCCCTTTCTCTTTCCACACCTTTTGCTCTTCTTTTTAACATTTTGTTTTTATTACATGAAAATTTTAACTTAGGACATCAGGGCCCTCTACCATCACCCTATCAATCCCATGCCACATGCGGTAACGATAATGGGCAAGATACTAGTGATATGACATTTCTAGTGCATGTGTACCTTTCTCCCTTTATTTTAAGATATATACTAGTGACTTATTTGTATAGGAAACACAAACTTTTTTTCAAATAGAATAAAAAACACATGAAATCAATGCATCTCTGGTTAAACATAAAAACTAGAAAACTATAAGAAATTATTACAACTGCATCCCTCCAGCAAAAGATAAGTGAAATTAAAGGGAATATCAAAAGACTCTGGTGTTGAACCCATAAAGACGCCAAAATATCTACTCTTTCCATAGAAAACTCACTTCCTCCACCTTATCTTGAACAATTCTACTATTATCATCATCCAAACAAACAAAACAGTACATCTCCATCATAGCGGCAGCAACTCCCATAAAAACATTAACCAATAAAGAATATAAATTTGAGGCAAAACAGTAGTCCAAAGAGTTGCACGCCTCACAGCAACCTTACCAAAATTTTAAGAACTGAAAAGGCAATGCAAGAAAAAAACCAAATAAATAAACCATCTATAACCATCGGCATCAAATGAAACATGGATGAGGAGAGGAAGGTGTGTGGTTTCCTGGCTTGGAGTATCTCATAAGTATTATTGTTCTAATGGATTGCCAAATATACAAAAATCTAGAGTTTAAAGGGACACCAAACTTCCTAATCATATTTTGGTTAAGAAACCTTCAAGGAATTGCCAAACCTACAAATATCTTCAGTTTAGAAGGTACACCAACCCTAATCCTCTTAGAGGGCTTGAAACCAAGCCACCTAGATTAGCTTTAACTGCCCACTTTACAAAGAAATTGACTTAGATCGAACTTGAGGCTTGGTATCCCTGGATAGACCCTATAAAAGAAGACGAGTCTTAAGGGCAAATATCTTTTCTAACACCAAGTGAGCTGAAAATGTGAATTACAAGAAAATAAAAGAAAAAAGGAAACTCTAAAAGCACGAATACATGTTTGATGAGCCTAACTAGATTCAGCAATACATTATTAATCCAAAACTACCCAAGCCGAGATCTGGAAATCCCCTGCTGTTCAAATTCTACCTATATTAAGAGATAAGGGGGCAAAGGAGTAATGGAAAATACTAGAATTATAGATAATGAGTAAGGAAAAGAACGCAAATATCATTCACCATACCAAACGTCTTCCAAAACCCTTCCCTACCACAAAACAGCTGAAAAAATGAACAATAACCTAAGATATAAATTTCCAAGGACATTGATGCCTATGAATAAGACTATAAACCTAAATTTGCAAATCCGTCTCCTCAAATCAGCATAGACTTAGTTGACAGAAGTTTATCTTATGTTGAATAGGGTAGACCAAGAGCATAATTTACTATAAGCCAAAGTTTTTGTTCCAGTTTCCACTCTGTCAGTATTGACAATTTTGTGTGTTGAGAAAAGTTCAAAAGGCAATCATCAAAATTTGGAAAAATGACAGATAAGACTCGCAAACAAAAATTATAAGTAAATTATTCATATACCACTTTTCCACCATAAGCTTAAAAGTTGATAAAAAAAAACAACCATGCTTCTCCTTTAAAAACTATTTAAGCAGATACTAACAGATTTTACATATCTCCTATAACAGCTTCAAGCACTAAGCTTGGAAGATCATACCATTTGAAACCATCCAAAAGTAGGTTTGATGATTTTGGGATTCTTCGCCTTGCAATTGTTGCAGTCCTTCCCTTGTTTCGGCAAAGCCTTATCAAAAACAGACATTAGCTCCGTAAACTGAAGAGAAGTCCATCCTTGCTGCTTTGCATGCTTGTCACTGTGACTATCTCCCTCATTGCAGTCTAAGTATTCACTAGGTGAGTCAGAATCTAACAGTTTAGCCCCAACGACGTCACCTTCCATTATGAGTTTTAATTGGGAAACAGCTTTCTCAACCTTAATCAACCAAAAACATCGCAGAAGAGAATGGTAAAAGTTAGGGTGGAAATGGTCACAATATAAACTTCTGAATGCAATAAAATTACGGAACGGCACAAAAGACTAAAGCCTCAAGAAACTAATTTATTTTCATCAAAGTTCAGTTACATGTGTTTGGTCTGTCCGAAAATGGTAGCAGAAGAAACACGTTCTTTGTAGAAGTTTGAAAAGAGTATTGAACAGCAAGGGATTATAAACTGGCAACGCAAGGTCAATATGACCACAATGACCCGGGCAATTACGCGACTTCTCACCACATGTTCCGCAACTGCATAAAAAATGAAGAGCTAAATCAATCAACTGTAAGTCAAAACATCAGGAACTCTTTTAACTATGACAACTTCACCAACAAAAATCAACTACTTAAGGCCCGCTTGATAACTATTTTGGCTTTTAGCTTTTAGATTTTTGTACAGTGACACCAGTAAAGTATATGGGATAAATGAGGAATGAAAAAGAGTAAATGAATGACGGTGGAAGAATTGTTAAAGGAATGTTTATGGAGTGACACACAAAATGAAAACCAAAAACAAAAAACTGAAAACAATTTTATGTTGTTTTCACTTTCAAGTTTTTATTTTCATATAATCTCCTTCATTTCTCCCCCCATTCCTTCTACCGCGTCCTTTCATCCGTCTCCGTTCCTAATTCCCTCTTTATATACTTGGCCAAAAATAAAACTACAAGATAAAACAAACTCCCATTTGAATTACATGTTTGCAGAGTATAATCAAAACAATGAAGCTAACAAAACGAATATGAAAATAATGCAAAGAATGGCATTGGGGGTACCTTTCGCCGGGTTTGTCATCAATTGGGCCGAGTGCCTTATCGTATAGCCCACCGGCCACGGGGTTTCCTAATTGAGTAAGGAGAGATGGGTCGGTAACCCTCAGAAAGCTGTGCTGTCGCACCTCCTCGTCAGTTAAGAAAGCAAACTTAATCGCCTCAGTGGACGCCGTCGGAACCTGCAATTAAAGCTCGGATTTTTTAGATAAATTTACTAAAAAATTAAACTTTCCCAATCGACTCAAAGCAAAAACTCCACGACCCACAGATTAAAAATCGAATACAATTCGTATACAGACATATTCTAGAGAGAGAAAGAGAGGAGAGAGAGAGAGATACCTCTGAGGAAGCCATGGCGACTGCGGCGAAAGTGGGCGGCAGAGGAAGAAGAGGAGAGAGGAACGTTTGATTTTAGAGAGAGACAAAGAGAGGGTTTAAGAGAGGGTTTTGCCGTTTCCTACTTTCCTTTATGATTAGGGGTTTTTTCCTTTTCTTTTGCTGGACCGGACCCCTGTTTGGGTGTGCACGGTCCGGTTTAGATGGAGATAGAAGGACACGGTCCGATGTATGCGGACTTCGACAAATAATTATAAAACGGATCGGTTCGATTTTAACTAAGACATCAGACAATCGCGGTTTGGTGTGGCCGGTATGGACATATGTCAAATTTCAAATCCTTTTCCTTGTGCATTTTTACACTATACATAGAGCCGAGATCTTCAAGAAATGGATCTTCATCAAATTCAAACTTTATGATTATACAAATTCAAGTGATTCTTTAATAATTGTATCTCACCATAATCTCAAGCCTTCTTCAAAGCAAACTGTTTGGGCCCAAAATATTAGTGTGGGCCGAGTTAGGAGTTGTTCTTGCCCCGACAATATGATTCTAGAATCATCACAAATTCTAGTTATTATGGGCCGTTCAGTTAAGATTGGCCGAGTCCTAGTCTGAGAATGATTAATCTGGGTAGGAGCGAATGAGTCGAATCCTAGTAATATTAGGAGTCTCAATGAAATGAGGATGCTGAGGTTTGAGAAGTGAATGTAGTCGAATAAAGAGGTTGGTTCAAAGTCCTAATGGAGGAAGGATTGGGCGAGATCTGTTTAGGTTAGGATGAGGAATCCTAACCCAAGTATAGTTCTAGTTCGGTCAAGACAAGGTTGGCTGCTATAAATAAGATGGGGGTGCATCATTCGAAGCCCTCCAATTCAACACACAAACTGCCATGCGCAAACTCTCGCTCTACGCGAAACCTCTCAACAACCTTGAGATTTTTGTTTTCTTTTTCCGCCAACACATCTTCAGTTTGGATAAACAGCACTGGGAAGGTAACCGGTGACATCTTCAGTTTGGATAAACAACACTATTACCGTAGAATCAGCCGACCCCAGAGCACCTTCAGTTTGGATAAACAGCACTGCGTCGAGACCGACTGATTACCAATACAAGTCTCGGTCGAGAAGGGTTTTCGAATCCTTATTAGGAGAGGTCATCTCATTAGCCTTCTCGACGAAATGGGGTGTTACAAATTACTGGGCTCGGCATATTGAACGCCGAGTTTGTTTTATGATTGGGTATTCACAAGTAAGTTTTAGAGTTCGGCATTCTAATGGCCGAACCACATTCACTATCAAGACATACTTCTCTTTTGAGTATTTGTGTCCATATAGCTTGGTACCGGTTCAATGTGTTAACACTCTTACGAATATAATTACTATAACTGAACCCAGCGCCGACGATCCATGAACTTTGCAAGACTAGCAGCCTTGTCTTTAGGCTCTAAAACTTGAAGGCTAAGACGTGTTCCTTCCTCAACCACAGCCACAAGATCAAGAAGTCAACAGCATACTCAACGCAACATCAACACATTTTACTCCTCGGCCGAGCTCGGCTGACGAGTTGGCACATCCGCATCAACCGAATGACGTAATTAGCTCATTAGTTACTCGGCATGCGCGCCACGTAGGTTTTGTAGTTTTTAGGGTCAACACAAACACAACTCATAATCCCTCAGACCTAAAACATTTATGGTTTTGCTACCACGTAGCATGAATTGGTTGATAAACATTTCAGCCAACCGCAATCGCCTCCTTGAGATAATGTTTCTCATTCAGTCTAATGTATCATAAGTGACATCAATAGACTCTCTAGCATTAATCTTCCTTCTATGGCCTAACTTTTGTTGGAGATAACTGCTTTCTTTACATCTTGAAGTCTCTTTACTTTTTAGTTATGTAGATTGAGTCATCAACCACGAATCTCTTTTGTGAACAATTATAATCTTGATTCCATCATAAAATGGTTAAATTCAGTTCTTGTGTTTTTATTATTATTGTATTTTCATTTACAACTTAGGCAACATATTTCACACTAGATTTTAAGTTCTAATTCATTTGAGACATAAAAAATAACTTATTTGAACTAGTGTCTTATTCGGTATACAATCATTTTTTGTTAAGAAGTTAGATCTACATGCTAAATTAACACAAATCTAAACACAATATGTCTATTGGTGACCGAAAGCAACACTTAGAACAAATCACACGTTGAAGCTAGTTAGGCTCTATTCGAGCTTTGACACCAACAAACTTGAAGTTCAAAATCATGAGATTTTAGTCATTAAACATGTCCAGGGGCACGTTCCCTTTTTTTATATTGGATGTTACAAATATTTCATAATTCTTGTTCTTGTTTTTGTCATCATATCTTAGTTCTTTATTTTTCTTCCAACTATGTCCTAATTTTTTATGAGTTTCAAATGTTTTGCTTATTTTGGATGTTACAAATATTTCATAATTCCTCTTCTTCTTTTTGTCATCATGTCTTAATTCTTTATTTTTCTTCCAACTATGTCCTAATTTTTTATGAGTTTCAAATGTTTTGCCAGTATGAATGAGTTTTAGACTTAAATTATTCCTTCAACAAGTAAACAAAAAGAACTAACAACATTTCACATGATACACCTCGACCTCGGATATCAAAGTGGACACAAAATTGAGGCATTCTGGACAACACCTGAAAGGTGATAGAGCCATAATATACAATTAGTGTGTAAAAACTACAAGTAAATTAAAATTAAGGTCTAAAATTAAATTAACTAATAGTGAGGGTGCGCAATTTGGTAATGAACCTTTATTACAATGCATGCAACGTCAAAGCACCAATATGAATGTAGCAAAAAGAAGAATATTTCTATCTTGATTACATAACCAATAGGAAATAAATTTCTTACATTGTCATAAGTGCATGTCAAAATCTACCAATGATTCTTGCTTGCCACATAATTCAGTTACGAAGTCCTAAGGCGCACAAAACAGAAAAGTGTGAAAAAACAAAGATTTATTAAAATCTTTACTTTTAGTAACATAAACCCCTCGTTGTAATACTCATACAGTTTCTAAAATCATACTACATATAAGTATGAAAATCATTGTAATAGTATAAAAGAAGTTATGTTAAGGATACGAGTGAATCACAAATATCTCAACAATATAAAACAATGTTCTCATAAAAATGCATACACAAGTCAATGCATAAAGTAGCTACATGAATAACTTGTGTAATGATCTACGCTTGAGTACTACATGCACGTGAAGCTAGCTCTAAGCGCTTCATATACGATCCTAGATGCAAAAGTAACTAGTATAGGCTGGCACCTACAATGGATCCAATGTAATTAAGTGTAACAGTGCAAGGTGAATATACAAGCTAGCTAGTCCTGGCTTAGATGAGTACTATAGACTCTAAGGTAAGCATGCATGATGAGCAACTAAAATGTGTATGGACATGCCACCAATAATTTCATAAATCTCATAAATCAACGTCATCATCAATGCTTCTAAGTAAAAGCATGGAATGATGTAAAAAATTCCATAAAAGTAATTATGGAAACTATATAAATATAGTATAGATTAGAAAACAAAGCTGACTCAATATTAAGTCGTGGGGTTGTAGCCGTCTTGCCTTGCCTGGCCTCTAAAATCCTTCGGATAAGTCTCTATTAATATGTGAAATTAGTGGTAGGCACGGGCCTGGCTGAGCCCAAAACTAAAGCAACCGGACCAGGCCCATTTGTAAGTGAAACAGGGCAGTGTGGATCGTGTTATCTTAGAAATGGACCAGGACCTAACCTGACCCATTTCAAGTAGGACAGTTCCTACGGGCTATGAGTTTTTTTTTTTCTGTAGTTTTTTCATCTTTACTATTTTGCTTCTTCTTCACTTCTCTCTGTGGTTCTGCTTCGTCAATTCTGACTACGATCCTAGAAAAGCGAAATCAAATATATTTGAAAAACTAGATAAAAAAAATCAAAACTGAATCACTCAATTGAAAATCGAAATCGAAACCCTAAAAGAGGGAGCACATTAATGCTTACTAATTGGGACGATTTGGTTTGTTAACTACAAAAAAAAGCTTAGGGTTTGGGAGTGAATCTGACCTACGCAGACTAGAGACTCAAGCTCCTTATGGTGGAGTAATCTTTTATGGTAGTCAACAATAGTTAAGCAACATCGTTGGGCATCCTCCGTTGGAAATAAAACTTTTTTTCTTTCGAATTCATGCAAAATTTTTTACTACTCCACCATATCGATTGGCATAAACAAAAACTTAAAAAAAAAAAATATATATATATATATATATATATATATATATATATATATATTGTTGGATTATATTGATGTATGGATAAGATAAAGCACATTTTTCTCAACTTTTCTAGGATTAATAAAGGCACCCCTCGAACAAACAATTTCAACCATTTCCAAAAACAAGATCAAAAGTTTGAAGCTTCACGGAAAAGAATATATCATTCGGAGGAAACCCAGTTCGAGAAAAGTTGAATCTTGAACTAGGTTTTTCAATTTGGAGCAGAAAGTTTAGGAATCATATTCAATTTTTCAAGAAACAACACTGATCTTTTTTCTGGGTTGTTGTCATTTTCTGTAAATCTGTATCATAAAGTGAATGATAGTGGAAAAAGAGGTTCTAAATCGCTTCGGCCATATTGCAGATGAAAAAGAGTTGAAAAAGGATGTTGTGAAGCTCTATGCACTCCAATTTAATGGTTCAGAATGTTGTGCATGGAATGCATTGGAGTTTTGTATTAGGGTGTCAGTCCAGGCGGGGCTTGTTTTCTCAGTTATTTATACCTGCCCTATGACAACCTGTCCCTAATTTTACGATTTTATTAATTTTAAATAAGTGAATTGACGAAAATGCCCCTAGAGGCGAGGGTGTTGACTTCCATTGACTAGCGTATTGCGAGACATGAAACATTCTTTTAGCATACCCTTGTAGAACTCATCACTACGAACACGTGGGCGCAATTGACACACCCCGACCCAGAATGTCCACTTGGACTTTGAATTGAGTTGTATTGGCCGACACCTAAAAGGTGACGAAGCCATAAAGTATAGTGCAGTGGAATATGTGAATAAATTTAAACCTAAAAGTGCCTAAATATAAGAGTGCGTTGTGAGCGAGAATAAACCCATTTCACACGTGATATTAGAGCATAAGTAAAGTACAGTAGAGTGGATTGAGAATCATACCATCGAAGGTAATCTCCAATACCAAGATTTTCCACAAATCCTCGTCGATAAGGAAGCTCAGCTATTAAAATATGGAGGGGCGGAAAACAAGGGTGAGTGGGCCTAAAAATAAAGTTTTATAAAAATCTTTCTAAAAACATTGTAACCCCTCGTCGTAAAATAAGTATAGTTTCCAAAATATACTTACTACATAGTATAAAACTACTTACCATAGCCTGCAAAATCTCAAGAATTCGTTACGAAACAATATCTCGTAACTAAGGGCAGGACATCCAAAATCACAAAATCTCAACCATAATACAAGTAAAATTAGATGCTCATCAACGACTTGTACGACTGAACTGATACTCATCAATCTATGGTAGCACACGAGTCGGAGTCGCCTAATGCAACCTATACGACAAGACTGGATGTAATTATAATATACGCTCTAGTGTTACAATCACGCTCACCTTGGATCCAAGTAGGTACCAGTCTTGTCGTACAGGTTGCATTAGGCAATTCTAACTCGTAGGTGAACTTCTAGTGATGTTTTTCAACCTTAAATATGAGATTTATGAGTGATCTAATGTAGAAAACCCATGGAGGAACCTCCCCAGATTTTCTGGAAACTCAAATTTGTGACCACTTGGCCACTTTCAGGCCATTTTTCCGACTAACACCGACCTTAACTCGGCCTTACTTTGGTATGGTTTTATTCCCTACATTTCTAACTTCAAAATGGCTTTTGAATCATTGATTTTGGTTGAGTATTAAGCTTGAATTAAGCTTTGGAAGTCGGACCAAAAACCTACAAAATGCAGGCCTTCGTGAGGAAGGCGAGTACGGTCACACTTGCAGGCGTGTGGGCGCACATAAGAGAGCCACCGTGAGTGGCACGTGCGGTGTGTGGTTACCAACGCAGCCACCTTATGGCGGCGAATGTGGCGGCGCATTTTCCGAAATTCACCATTTTTAAATAGTTTCTTTCTTATCCATATTTTGTACGAAAATGCGTTTATACGTTAGTACGTTACGTATTTACATAAATGGTATCGTTTCTAGGTGAAACGCATTACAATGACTCTTGATGCTACGAGGCGAGTTCGACTCGACAACATGATTTGTGAGTGGGTCTTTTCTTTGATATATACATATATATATGCTTAGTTTCCATATATACATCTGATAATGAATTTTCTATATGAATGCCGTAGTTAAATTAATATTTATAGGAAATGATGTATCGAGGAGAATTAGGAAATCATTATGAATCTTAAGGGATGCCTTAGCTAAATTTATAACTATGAATAATGTGATGTTGACTAGAGTTATCGAATCATTGTGACATGACTATGTTTATCTTATATGCTCATCATTTGTTGCACTGATGTTGGTACTCACCCGGGCAAAGGCCAGTCTTTCACGTGTATGTGCACATCGTACCGTACGCTCAGTTTGAATCCATTGTAGGTGCTAGTCATGTTGTACTGGTTGTATTAGGCAACTCTGACTCGTATGTGCTGTGCATAGCGCCAGTCTTCATGTGATTGTAGTACTATAGCATATATCATTGTTTCACCTAATCATGTTCATGTCAGAATACCTCTGCATAAACTCGTGTGTCAACATGTGTCGATGAGCACTCGATATGATATGTTTGTTTATGCGAGAATATATGATTACGGACATCAGGTATTTATTTACGAAAGTTGTGACATATGGCATTCTTAAAATACAGTTGGCTATGGTAAGCTTTTTCCATACTATACGTAATATGTATATTTTGGAAACTATACTTGTTTTACAGTGAGGGGTTATTATGTTTTTGAAATTGTTTTTGCAAAGCTTTATTTTTAAACCCACTCTCCCTTGTTTTTCACCCCTCTATGTTTTATTGATGAACTTTCGTATCGACGAGGATTCTCGGCAAATCTTAGCGTAGACGATTACATCCAATGGTATAATTCTCAATCCACTCTATTGTACTTTACTTATACTCTGACATCACGTGTGATATGAGTTCATTCATGCTTATCAGCGCACTCTTATACTTAGGCACTTTTAAGTTTAAATTTATTCACTTTTCCCACATCTCTACACTTTTTGGCTTCATCACCTTCGAGGTGTCGACCATCACAACTCGATTCGGAGTCCTAGTGGACATTCCGGGTCGGGGTGTGTCATGCCCCGCCTATTCAGGATTTAGAAATTTTAGACCTTCCCAATCGCTTGGACCCACCTCGAACAGTGGGTCCAGGACCCGTTTGCCCATCCTTTATGTGAAATCATTATACTAATCATTACACTGCTCAAAGCTCGTAAATACTCGAAATTCCTTTTGTTTACTCAAAACGAGAATTGAAAGTGCTTAAAATCGACTCATGCACAACCACGCGCCAACAGTGGAATATTTCGTCGTCGTTGACTAGATGGAATATTTTTTGTCATCAAAGAATATTCAGGAAAGGAATATACCTTCAGTTAACAAAATATGCTGACATTCTTAGGGAATACTTCGTCACTGTTACATAACATTTTGTCGTCTTCTTTCTCTCCCAAGTCGTCAAAGACGTCGTTGATTGTCGTCTGTCGATAGGAGGTTCGCTGAATTCTTGGTATCTCACATAAATGTTCACAAAGACATAACAAAGTCAAAACCAACAAATTTTCATAATCATTATGTCAAAATGAAGCTTATGAAGAGAGTAACAAGATTATACTTACTGGGAGTCCAAATTATGGCTGAAATGGTCGAACAATATCGACTAGAAACCTGAAATTCTGAATCTTCTTACTCTTAGGTAGATTTGAGCACAAATTGGTCAAATATGAGTCTAAAGGTGACGGTAAGTCTTATGGTGGTAATAATCTCATCCAACTCAACGAGATTAAAACAGAACATAGGTTGCTGTGATATGTAAAAACTCGCTAAAAATGGATTCGTGAAGATTATCGTTGAAAATCACTAATATGATGGGCATTCTCACAATCAAAGGGTTAAGAAGTTACATGCATTGATAGGGAGTCGATTTATGGCAACCCTAAGGTCGGCCGCCACTTGGATTGTCAGGAAACTTGCGTGAAAAGTCAAACCCGAATAGGTTCATGGTTCTCATAATTTGGCTGCAAGTTTAAGAAAATAGAAAGTATACTTGTGTTGGGTTTGAGGAGTAGATTAAGATGGTGATGGTTTCGAGGCTTGATTCACTGAAGAATATGGTGGCGTCATCACCACTTTTTGAGTTGCAGCAAGAAGGACGGAATAAGAGAGAGTGAACCAAGGGTGAGAAGAGAGAATGATGGAGAGGTGGAGTGTTGGTGGGAGTGAATTTCCTTAAAGAAAAAGTTTCTATAAATAGCCCATTTACCAAAATACAAACAATAAAATATTTTCCACTTGCAAATTTGAAAGGTTCCACTGAGTTGTGTGAGTTAAAATTACCAATTTGCCCTTATTTTTAAAACGCACGTAACTTCTTCATTACAAGTTTGATTTACGTCTCATTTGTGCTTAGACGTTCGTATCGATGAGTACTTCAAGAATATGACAACAAAGAAGATAAACAATAAAATAAGCTTAAATGTCCACGTAGGACTTCCACTTGTCCCTTCTAAGGGCATTTTTTGTAATCTTACAACCTCGGGGGATGTAAAATATAACAAAGTTAGAGACAATTGTAACTTTACGCCGTCCATGTTTATGGTGATTTTTAAAATGGGCCAAAATTTTAATTTTCTACATGATAGGATAAGACCAATTGAACAACTCTAATTCTAGAAAAGTTTGAAACATTGAATATGATATATTCCAGACGATAATTAGGTGTTTTCTAGACAATTATTTGTTGTTTGAGATACACTTTTAAAAACATATCATAAAAGTAGAACTCGTCGTAGATTTTACTAAGTATGTATGTACATTATTTGAAGATGCCTGAAAAACAGAAGTAACACCTTCAACCTTTTAATCAAAGGCCAATATACAACTGATTTCTTTGAGATTTCTTCATTGAAAACTTATTTCGAGGGAAAATTGCTCACCAAATTTCAGGTATTATTTCCTGAAGCGCCTCTAAGGTTTGTTTTGTTATGATTTATAGTTCAGATTAGTCAACTGCATGTAGTCGAAGTGTAGCTCGTATTTAGTTTGATCTTCTACATATTTATTTCTTTCTTATATGGATGTTAAAGTTAATCAAATTGATGTTTCTCTTTGCTTACAACGACTATTTTCACCTTTAAGGTTTTTTTTTTTTTTTGGGTAATTATCAGAGTTGTGCATGTGATTCAGTATTAGGCGCATTCATATTCGATTTCATTTAAATTTAATATATACAACGCTTACATTCGGGTTGTCTAATGCTCAGGAAAGAAGAAGATACATTAGAGGTAAGATTTACTCTTATTTGTTGATTTTGATTTTAGACTTGGCATTAATATTCTTCTTTACTTGTAAGTGAGAAGTCTTAGAATTAACTCTTGTAAATGATGAGTTTAAGATCAATTACTTTAGCTGACTTCTATTTGGCTGAGCTCAAATCTCGTAAATAGTCTTTTGGCATGCACATGATCTTTTGTAGAGTAAATAAATATGTATGTATAAAAAGATGACTTTTTAGCCTAAATAGTCTCTGAAATTTGTATAACTCATCACTGTGATCCCTGAGATTTAAAATCGATAGAATTGGTCTTTGATTTTGTCCACTATCAATCATTTTGGTCTTCTTTGAAAAATCTCCATTAAATAAGGATAAAATAACAAAAATATCGTCAATCTTTATCAAATCATTTTAGCCTATTGTTCATTAAATTCATTTTCATTATTTTGATTCTTACTTTACATAATTTTTCATTGAATAACCAAAATGGTTGATGGTGGACAATCTCAGAAATCGCTTCTATTGGTTTTAAATCTCAGGAACCAAAGTTAAGAGTTATGTAAATCTCAGAGACTATTTTAGTTAAAAAGCCTAAAATGATATATAATCAAAAGAAAACAGTAACAAAATGTTTAAAGAGCAAGACATTGGCATTAGGTAGGGAGTTACTTGAAGTGAGTGAGTTTCTTTGTAGTTTTATTTTCAAATTTTAATTTAATAAACTTAATACAATAGTCTAGTAATATTCTTCTTTTACTTGTAGCTGAGAAGTCTTAAGTTCAAAACTCATGGATAAGGAGTTCTATAGAGTTTATCCCTTCATTCCATTAGTGTAAATATATCGTTGTATTATATTTCATAGACTCCATGTGAATTTTAGGTAAGTGAAAAATCTTAGATTTGATTCTCTCCAAATGCGAAGCAGAATTACATTATTATGACAAACTCATTGTAAGGTTTAACCCACCTCCACTCTCTTAGTGTAGATTCATTTGTTTAAAAAAATAAAATAAAAAATTCTGACCTTTTTGGGTTTTTGTATTTATTTTTTATACAACGATATATTGACTAAAATATCGAACTCACCATGAAAGTTGAAATGTCAGTCCATATTATGTTTTTTTATCAGCCCGCACTAGTAACTAATATTCTGATGTGTTCTGATGTTCTTTCGTTTTGAAAATTTTGTTTTCATATATTAGCAATGGCAAAGCACGAGGGTGAAGTAGTTGATCATGCAACTCAGAAGAGGGACAATGAAGAGCAAATTGATGGGCCACTCCCTGACTTGTTGGAATTGTATAAGTTTGGCAATAAAACAAGGTGGGCTCTTCCAAAATAAAATAGGAAGTACACCGAAGATGTGCCTGAGGCGTCGACGGCTAAAGCTGCCCGAGGTGTTCATGACCGGACTTGACCTTTTGTAGTTTAGATAGTGAACAATGGGAAAGAGATATTCTCCAGATTTTTTCCTACAAAACCTACGGATCAAGTGATTCGGATTTTTGAAATTTGATCCAAAGATAAAAAATTATTATAACTTTTAAAAGTTTTTTCTTTATCTGTTTTTAACCGTTGATCAAATTTCAAGGGTCCGAATCATTTCATCCATAGGCTTTGGAGGAAAGAGATCCGAACAATGTGCTTTTGGCAACATCAGAAAGATCAATTTGATGTAGTTGTCACCGGTACCGTTGAAGAATAAGAGTGGCCATAATCTGCTTTGGATGGCTGGTATTTGGTAATTAGTAGTGGAATGATGTTTCGTCTCTTTAAAATTTTGATAATTTCATCCCTAATTTTTTTTTTTTTTTTTTATATTTAAATTCGTTTTATGTGCTAATACTCCTATTGTCCTGGGCAAAATATCCAAACCATGAGTCTCTAGTGGGTCTTTATACAAGTCCAAATTAGGAATTGACCCTGCCATTTCAAGGATCGTTTGGTTTTTATGACGGAGGATTGAATAATTTAGGGTTTGTTTGGAAAGTGTTTTTAAATGACCGAAAACACTTTTTTAAAAAATGTTTTTGAAACTAATACTTAGTAAAAATGCAAGTTAATCATGAAAAAACACTTGAAGTGCTTCCTACAAGAAACACCAGGTTGGAAAGTGTTTTTAAATGACTAAAAGCGTTTTTAAAGAAAATGTTTTTGAAACTAATCTTTAATAAAAATGCAAGATAAAATGCTTTTGAAATCCAAAAATATTTTCTCTAAAAACTCTTTTAATTATTTAAAAGCACTTCCCAAACGAGCTCTTAATAAATTCAATTCAAGATATCTTGAAAGAAGACATAGAATATTTGCGTTAGAGTTCGGGTATTTCTTAAGAACGTTAATGTAGGGAGTACATACCAGTCTTTACCCATTAGATTGGCTGATTACTGTTTTATCTAAAAATCCAATTTATGTTGGGGTGTGTTATTTACACACCTATTTTTACTTCTCACATACACCTTGTTAATTTCTATTATTTAATCTTTTTTTAATTCATTCGATCTGCCAGTCGTAAATTAAAAGGGTGTGTATGAAGTAAAAAAATGGTGTGAATAGCACACCCCTTTCTGTTTCTAGTGATTAGGTTAATATATTGAAGAAATTTGCAACGCAAAAAGTTGAAGATGAGTTACTCACTAAAGAAAATTATCCAAAAATAGCTTTAATTAAAATGGTAGGATTAGAAGAGATAAGTTTCATTCATGTTGATTCCGCTTCTAATCTTCTCAAATTGAAAATTTATTCATCTCTAAATTCAATATACATTCTCATTTATGAGTTATATGCAATCTAATCGAATCCCGGACACCAAGCGACCCCTCTGAACTCATATACAAATCATCTTCCTCTACAATTTTAGATTCCAAAAGTATACAAGTCCACCAAGTCAGGAATTGGCCCAGGAATTTCAAAATTTAAAGGCAACACATCTTCCTCTGGCACATCTTGGAAGAAATCAGATTGAAATTCCATCATGTCAGATTCTCTTGTTTGGTTGTTCTCTTTTTCCATATCTAGTTCTCTGCCACAGTTGGTAGTGGAGTTGTCTGTGTGGTTCATTGGCTGGCTGTTCAAGGGCACACTTTGTGCATTAATGTCCTTCGCCTGATACACACAAATTATTTGAAACTTGTGAGCAATGTTTTTATACAAGAAAAAAAACTAATAACCAATTTTGGATTGGAGGTGATATTAGTAGAAGGATTTCTAGGGTTTGGATGACTGTAGTAGTGAGTCATAAAGAACTTATATGTTATATTAAATTTTAGAATAACATTGCAGATGTACATTAGACAAATTCACAACTAGAGTACCGTGCTGTCCTCTTACATGGTAAATAAAAACATTGTAAATATAAATTGAGATTTAAAAGAAGTACCGGAGTCATAATCTATGATGTGCCACTCTTTTTTTTTTTCGTTGGGAATCCAGCCAAATCTTCAACTTGAAAACCTGAAGGATGATTTCTTTTTATCGACATGGTTTAACTCCTTGGTTTTCTACTTATATTTAGGGGTAAGTACTCAAATATAGACTGGAGATCATCGTTCTTGGTGGAAGCACACTTTTTGGGCCTTCCTCGACCACGAACACAATTCATGGTTATGCTATAAGATTAAGAATTCGATAACTATTTGCTTTTCTGTTTGTGTTTCCTTCACAGTGGACAGAGAGAACGTTTGATGAGAAAAAAAAATTCTGAAAACCTAGCAAATAAAAGTTTACATGGATGTTTAGGGTTTGGCGATCTTTTATGTAGGCACATCATTCTAAATTCCTAGTCCCAATTGGACATGGACTAGCTTAATCCTTTTGTAAAACTAATTAGCTTTTACAATCTATTGATATTCCTAATTAAGGGTGGAGACATAATTTGGTCGTGGTGGGCCATAACCTAAGGCAAATTTTGGAATTTCAAAAAATGAGTGTTTTGATATATGTGCTTCATTTTTCAATTTTGTTGATTAAATATCTATTCCTTTTAGGAATTTGATTAAGCTTTTTCCTACAATTTCAGCAACTGAATTCATTTTATTAGAGCTTCAATTTTACATGTTCCTTTTTTAAAATTATTTTCATTGTTTATTATAAGATTTATATTAGTGAGTTAAATAGAATGTTCAAAACTCATTGGTATGATTTGATTGTAAAGGTACATAAACATGGTAAAGGTACGCAGTGGCGTATCATGATTTTCAAATAATGAAGTCATAATATCAATAAAAAAAGGTTTTATTGGGCCATTTCGTCAAGCATCTAGTAGGTATCTTCTAATTCTTGTCAATTATATGCCGAAGGTTTATGCCAATATATGTCAACATTTGTAGAGGCTTGTCGATGGTGGATGCAGGATACTGTACAATAATGTTGAAGACCGCCAAGGCATTTCAACTAAAGTATTTTTTTACAAGAATAGAGAAAAGGAAGACAAATATGATAGAAGAAAATAGAAGTAGGAACAAAATGTTGTAATTTAGTTTCCTTAGTTGTTTATAGTGGTCAAATACAAAACAAATATACATGGGGTTTTTTAAGTTGTTGGGGTCAAGAACAACCAATGACCCCATGCAGGCTTCGCCACTGAACGTATGTTTGCTTGTATGATCGTTTGATTATATTGGTACGTTTGTTTACCTATAATATGGGTACATCTGGTTTTCAATACGTTTGGATTTCTGGTATATTTTGTTTCTTGGAACATTTAAAATCTAAACGTACCAAACGTATCATAAGTTTTAAAAACATTTCTTATGAAAGTATTAGTGACTTTTTTAACGTAGGAGGAGACTACAGAAATTAAAAGTTCTCTCTTTTTAGTGATAGTTAGAAATTAGTTAAATTAATATTTTTAATAGAAAAAACCATGAATATAAAATTCTTAAATTGTAAGAAATTAGTTGTTAATTGGCTTAAGTGAATATATATTAAATAAACAGAAAATTACCGAGTTGGCAAAAGCATCTTCATAAAGTTTTGTAAGCATGTAGTTTTATAAGCCCAAGTTGCCTAATTCAAAACTAGTACGGGCTTTTTTTATTTTTATTTTTTACAAAGTTAGCCTACGTTGAAAAGAAAAAAGAAATCAGCCCAACCCTATAAACTTTAGTAGCAAATCAACCCTTGTTCCTTGTACATCTCTACTTGCAAGTAGGCGTACTAGACTCAATTAGATGGTGATTTTGATATCTACATATAAATAGTTGATCCGTTATTTTTTTGATCCTGAATCTCCACAAAATAAATCTTTTTGTAGAACCAAAAAGGAAAAAAATCTAAATAGGGAAATTTGATATTCTAGCTATATGTTAGTCATAATTATATTTTCCTTTTCTTGCAAGAAAAGATTCAAAGTCTCCTTAATCTAGAAACCCTACCTTACTCAATTGCATTTTACATGTGATATAACTCTAAATTAAAACTTTAGAATCAAAACGTGATCTGATTGTATCATATTACCAGTTTTAAGGTGTGGTACTTTTTTTTGTTTTTGTTTTTATTTTTTTTTTCCCATTGCTTATGTGTTAGTAAACGAAAAAAAAAATCACCAATCAACCTAATCCACCAATTCTTTACGTACTCATTCCTACTAACCAAATTGGCACTTTTTGTTTTTGTTTAACTACGTAAAGCTCGAGAAAATAAGGAAGACTGCAATAAATGTCACTAGGCCAAGCAACCTTGCTATATCAACAACTAGAAGATGTCGACGGAATGAAGGAGCCTGTTCTAAAAATTCCGGACCCAATTTGCAAGATAAATCGAAATAAGCTAAATTATCAGCAACAAAATTCTCAGTAGACATGTGGAATTTCACAAATTTCACAAATCATAAACCCTTAAGTAAAAAGAATGTTCCCACTTCCTCTTATTTATCAATTATAGTCAAAATTTACCCTCTAAATTCACAAATGTCAATTTTTACAAATTCTTTCAAATATAGCCAAAAATCTGATTGATTGACCGAAATACTCATAAAATTAAAACCCATTTGATTGGGATGCTCACTCGCCTTCCGGCCCATCTCTCCAAATCTTCAAGCCCCTCCCTATTTCAACAACTTTAAACATACACACCAAAACATAATTCGGTTTCTTCCTAATTTGAGAGGTAGCCTGATGGGAACTTCTATCCTTTTGGGTTAAGGAATTTTAAAAATAATAATAATTTACTGTAGACCCTAAGGCCAAACAACCACTATGATTCCCTCACCAAAAATTGAATATTCAATACCGAAATAGCAATAAAAGAAAAGAAATTAGAACATAAAAGTAAGGAAACCAGGCTGAACTACATACCAACCAAATTGAAAAGACGAATTTGAATGCAAAAAAAAAAAAAAAAAAAAAACAAAAAAAATCTACAAAAGATGTATTATATCTTAAAAGTTAAAACTTAATTGCAAGAACCTGACGCAAATATATAATATATGAAACCAAAAAAAATTATAGACGTTAATCCTCTTTTAATTCCTATCAAATTAACTCAAGTATTTACCGGTGAGAACTTGTAGAGGAGGAGCCTCTACAGTCTCTGTCTATTTTCATTTTGTTGAACTCCAGTTGATGTGAAAATTATCTTGACACACAAATTAAACCCTATTTGTGACAATTGTAGTATATATGCAAGTAGGGATCGTTCTAACCGGGGATTAACTAGGGATGCTAATCTACTTTAAACTGACTTAAAACACAAAACTAAACTTAAAAACACTTAACTAGACCTATATGATTCAAAACAAATTAAAAAGACTTAAACCAGCACAAAACAAGCAAATAGACTCAAATTAGACTCTAAGGGGTGATTTGGACGAAATTTAACTACCTTAGACTCAAAACACTAATTTGGACAGATTCAAACACTTTTCTAACTAATCTAACACACTTAATAAAAGGGGGAATTGATTTGGACGAAATTAATTAAATTGGACATATTGTAAACTAAACAGATTAGGCACTAAATTAGGTGAATTGAATGGGAAAAAGGCTAGTTAGAGGGTCCTTCTCCACACATGCACATATGTAACACAAATTGATTTCCATATTTTATCCCTTTAAACCATGAATGACAATGCCCCAAATTAATTGTGAAAAACACAAATTAACTTTCAGATTTTCCTAGTTTCATTGAGTTGGATGGAATACGCATCGACAATCAAATTATTCTTATCAAATTCCCTACATGAACTGCATAATAGAGATAAAATCAAAGATCATTAAGCTTTTTGGAAACCCTAAGCATTGACTAGGCATACGTAACTAAGAATTGCATGATACTCTTGCCTAAAATTTACTTAATACAATCGTGACTAGTGATTTTTACTACTTGTGAATATAAGTTCATAACGATTAGGTGAAATTCCCTTATATCCTAGCATCAAATTCATGTATGAAAACTAAGTATGCATCCTTAATCAACACACAATAACAAGTTCTCAATAAATCAATTAAGTAAATCACATTCACAATTCAAGAAACAAAATTTGGAGGAAATCAATTCATATAAAACATAAGTCCATGGCTTTGAATTCACCTCTAACTAAGAAAAACTTAGTTACACATGTTCATAACAATTGAAAAGCAAATTAAAATAAACATGGAAACGAAACGAGGGAAGAAAGAACTCTGAAAGTCTCCAATGGATGCAGATTTCTTGCGGCACAAGGGTCTCCTTCTCCTATGGAAGCCACGACACTCCTTCTTTTCCCTAGGGTTTGCGGCACAAAGTTGTATTTCTGAATGGATGGTGTGTGGTGTGAATGAATGAATGAATTGAACGATGAATGGCTGCCTAAGGTGTGTAAGGGGGTGCGGCACATTGCTTGGAAATTAAGTCTTAGCCCAATTGGTTTCAAATATGGACTTATACAATCCAAATCCAAGAGGAAAAGGGCTAAATTAAATCAGAATCCAATCAGAACAAGGTTTAGGAAATTTGTCCAAAATTGGGCCTTCTAGAAACTAAGTGTTTTGCGGCTGATTTTGGGTGTTCTAGAAGGCATAAAAGGGTCAGATAAGGCTTCTAGAAATTAGGTTTTTAGGTCCACTTGCAGCTAGGATTAAGGTGGAACAAGATTAGGTTAGGATAAGATAGGATAAGGTTTGGATAAGATAAGGTTGTTAGGATAAGTTTTCATATTTCTTGCTCTTTCTGTGACAACCCGTTCCAAATTTTACGTTTTTATGTTATTTTAAAAGCATGAATTTACGAAAATGCCATAGAGGCAAAGATTTTGACTTATGTTGACCATCGTCTAGAGAGACGTATGACTTATTCTTTTAACATATTGTGGATCGTTGGGAGTTGCGGATTGGAAATCTGATATGCGGGTCTTCCGGGTCAAGTTATACAGGGTTGTAGACCCTACCGTCGATCTTTGATCGACTGTTGACTTGTGGTCAATGGGTCTCAAACTATTTTATAATGCTGTTGAGGTTGTGTTTTATGTGAATTACATATTCTACGGATAAGAGTTCTGAGATGTGATTTGATAATTGGTCACAGGGACCAATCATTCAGGACGCCTAGATGCGTGCGCTAGAGAATCATAGCGTGGACTCCATGTGAGTGGATCTTTTTCTTTTTATCGTACATATTATTGAGAGTTTTATCGACATTTTAAAATTGATTAGGTATATTACCTTCATATAATTATTGTGAATGCTTGAAGTACCTATATGAACTACGAATGGCTTGATCCCTGTTTAGGGTACGTAGGCAGTCTAACGAGACGTTAGATGCATCCATAATATATTTGAGACAAAAGCCTTATTTGAGAAATTGAGTAATGCGAAGGAAATTGGTAAAGGCAAGTTTTAGTTTTGTGAATTAGTTAGTTAAATTAGTGTTAATTGGGTTGTCATGGATAATTATCCCTGAAAATAAGTAGTTCGGGAGTAGGGCGTTATTGATTGTACACTTCACACCATATTGTTTATAATTGAAAATGCTACGACATGGTTGAGTATTAGATTGCATCATGGTATATCCATATGTATATTACTTGCATATAATTATTGGGAATGCTTTCAAGTGCAAAGGTGAACGCCGGACACCCAGGTAAGTTCAGGTGAGTTTATGGTATTAGTTGAATCGATTGCGTTATAGCATGACTACATTTATGTGTTAGGCAACTCCGATACTGTCGTACTGGTTGCCATGAGTTGCACATGTTATATTGAGATGCATTGAGAGTTCATAAACCTGCACCCCGGTGTTAGTGCTCCCGCCCGTGGTCAGGGCACAGTCCTTCACGTGATGTTCACCTCCCGCACCTTACGCTCACCTTGGACTCAAGGTAGGTGCACATGCCTGTCGTACATACCACTATAGGTGGTTCCGACTCGTAGGTGACCTGCGATTATTCGCCCAGTCTTCACGTGATCGTAGCACTTGAGCGTACTTATTTACACCTAGTCCTGTCGTACAGACCACTAGAGGTGGTTCCGACTCGTGTGCATGGATACTTGATGAGATATGGATAAGTCGTACAAGTCACTAGAGATGACTCCCGACTTATATGCTAGTATTGATTGATGAGATATGAGTACAGTCGTACGGGTCACGTTAGGTGATTCTGGCTGATGTATCATTTTATATTGATTAAGTTCATTTGGCCTACTTGTTAATGCATTGTAACGTCTATGGACATGGCATACTTGTGGTTTTGGCCATTTTTGAGCATAGGTGGATATATATATATATATATATATGTTGTACTATCCTATAGAAAACGATAAGTGAATTACAGTGAGGGGTTATTACTGATAGAAAAGTAATAGTTTTGGGAAGCTTGGTTTTACTGTTTACTCACACTTTTTGTTTTGTACCCCCCTTCAGGTTTTAACTGCTGAGTTCGTATTGACGAGGATATATGGCTAATCTTAGTATTGGTGGCTACCTTTGAGGGTATGATTCTTACCCACACTACTGTACCTTACTTATGCTCTGACATCACGTGTGAAATGGGTTCGCTCCCACTCGTAGCGCACTCTGGTATTTAGACACTTTTAGATTCAAATTTATTCACTTTTTATACACTATCACATTTTATGGTTTCGTCACCTTCCAGGTGTCGGTCAACACACCTCGATTTGGGGTCCTAGTGGACATTCCGGGTCGGGATGTGTCACTTTCCTTATCTTCTTTGTCTTGAACTTTCCTTTTCTGATTTGTAGCATGTTTCTAGCCTCTTTTCACTCCAAATTCGTCCATCCACCTTTCTCCATATACAAGCTATCCATAATAAGCCCAGAAATGCTCTAAAAGGCTCAAAATTGTCTTTTCTTGCCAACTTTGTCATTAGGACCTACAAACAAATGAAAATAGCTTAAAACGCTATAATAAGTAATAATTAGCTGACTAAATGTAAGGAAATAACATAACTTAGTAGTATAAATATGCTCCTATCACCGGTCTCCATCTTTGAACAAACGCAAAAGATCAAATAGGTTTTAGCTTTTGTAAATTGGTTTTATTGTAAGGGTATTTAGGTTTTTTCACGTTGATTTTCTGCTATATTTAAAAAATATTATAAAAATTGACATTTTTGAAAGGGGCATTTTGATATAGATGTCTCAAATTTGAATTTTTTTAATCAAACATCTATAACTTTTAGACTTTTGATCAAACATTCTTCTACTAATTTTTAATTAAAAATTATGATTTTTATTGTATTTAATTAACCAACTAGTTCAGAAAATAATATCACAAATATTCTAAAATCACCATAAACATCCTATCTTATCTTATCATAATTTGTTCAAAATGAATTTTTCTTATTCAAATAATTTGTTGTTTTAAATTCTAAAAACACATAAACATCCTATTAACATACAATTATGAAATATAACATGCACATATATTAAATATAACGTACCAAACAGATATATTAAATATAACGTACCAATCATTTGGTACGTTATATAAATATAATCTGGGTACGTATTAGTATTTTGGTATGTTATAAAACATTGCTTTTGGTACGTTATGTAATTCCTTATTTAGTATGTACCAAGTTATTAGTACGTTGTATTATCCTTATTTTGGTATGTACAAAACTTATGGTACGTTATGTGTAAGTTGTGTAACCCAAAAAAAAAGATAACTTTTCACATTAAAACATTGCACTAAAAAATATTTTGTCAACTCTTAATAATTAATTATTGGAATAAGGACTCATTTTAAATAAAAATGTGAAAACTCTTAGTTCACGTTTCTACTATAAGTAGTTGTTAAAAAATTCAAATTTATTTTCAGTTGCATGAAATTAGGCAGTCTAGTCTACATCTCAATTTTAATTATAAACAAACTCTTGTATTTTTTTTTTATAATCTATATAAAATGTTGAGTTGGAAATTAGAAAAACTATATTTCATCCAATTAATCTTGAACCCCAGTAGATATAATTGAATCCTTAAATTGAGGATGGTATGAGATTCCACAAAAATAGCAATAAATTAATGAATATTATTGAGTGCATTTTTTTTTTTACATAGAAATGGATTTAAAAGAACTTATAAAATACTTAAATTAAGAATATACCTGGAATATACAGTTTAATTAAAAGTAAAAACACTTTAATCAAAAGTTGAAAAGTAATAGATATTTAATTTAAAAAAATCTAAAATGAGACATCTAATTCTAATTTATCATTTTTAAAATTAGTGACAAAATTTTGGCTAACCGTCACTAACAGAAATACCAGCCTTCCTCTCTCTCTCTCTCTCTCTCTCTCTCTATGTACGCCCAAATACTATTCAAACCCCAAGTTTGCCACTCTCTCCCTCCCATTCTTCATTTTCAGTGTATTTGATTTTTTTCAGAAATGGCAGAGAATGCGGGTAAAGAAACCAGTCCTGACGCAGAACTTGTTGGAGTTGCAGCACAGAGATGAAGAAGACCATACTGACGACCAATCTGATGCTGCTTCGGACGCTGATCAAGATCATGATCAAATTGAAGGCACGCAGCAAAAAGATCAAGAAGCTATTGCAGATACCAAAAAGGAGCAGATTGCTGGCAATGTAAAGCCGTTGTTTGAAATTCCGGATCCAATTCCTCCCAAGAGTGACTTGTTTCAATAGCGACACTAGGGAGGATTAGTACTTGTACAAAAGAAGCTAAAGAGTATGTGATTTTGCACCCGTAAGCAGAAGCGATTTCTACACCAATGAAGAATGGGGTTTCGAGGTTTTAAGGGTAGAAGTTCATAGGGTCAAGAAAGGTGAGGAAAATGTAACTCTTGCAAGTGACAAGGAAGCGATTTCTGCACACGCAATTGAAAGCAGAAATGATTTCCACGCCCAACAGGAAAAGGGACGTGAGGTTTCAACAGTGGAGGCTCAAAGGTTCAAGAAAGAAGATGAAAATGCGATTCCAGGAAGCGACAAGGACGTGATTTCTACACTGGAAAGCAAAAGTGGAAACGACTTCTACACCGAAGAAGAAAAGGGTTGTGAGGTTTCAGTGGAGAGTCTCAAAGGGTCAAGAAAAGAGATCAAAATGTGATTCCGGGAAATGACAAGAAAGTGATTTCTGCACCCGAGAGCGAAAGCGGAAGCGATTTCTACACCAAAGAAGAAAAGGGTTGTGACGTTTCAGTGGAAGAGGCTCAAAGGGTCAAGAGAGAAGATGAAAATGTGATTCCGGTAAGTGATGAAGAAGCAATTTCGACACCAAAAGAGCCTTGGAAATTTTCTTGGGAAATTTTCAGATGTTGATCCAAGACTTTACCAGAAGTACTTGAAGAGATTCCTGACGATTCTAGCTAGTTCAGATGGTGAATAATCTACTCTTTGTTTCCTGCTTTTTGAAATAAAAAATGAACAACGAAGATCAATGATGGTTATCGTACTTGGTGGAAGAACACTTTTTGTTTGTCATTATTTCCCCAACTACTTCCAGCCCCTCTTCTCCTAAAGAAACAAAATACCCAAAAAATATTCCAACTTTCTTTCCCACCGCCTTCCATAGGCTGGGTTCGCTGGTTGAGAACTTTTTTTCCCACCGCCTTCACATATTAAACCATCCCAAACGTGGTAGAGTCACTCAAATGAGTGTTTTAATACAATCCAAATGAAAAATAAAACAATATATGTAGTTAAAGTTGAAATGAGATCTGTGATGTGAAGTTGACAGTTTTGATCTGTGGTGGGTTTGGATTTGTGCTTGGGTCAGAACAAGAAAATTGAGTGTATAAGTTACTCTTATTTGGTTGAAGGGTAGTTTTGGTAGATCTGATGGGTGAGAACAAAGTCATTTTGACTCAATTTACCCCCTAAATGATTTTTTTTTTTTGTCCCACTTTATCTTATCCCACTAAATCCGTTAAAGTGGGAAGAAAGAAAACATGATTTATGGGATAAAGTGAGTCAAATGACTTGACTTGTAACTTAGTTGGTTAAAAGTTTTCACGCTTACACCCGAAGTTCTGTGTTTGATCTCCTTCCCTGTAATTTAGATAAATTTAGCCCATATTATTTCTTCCAGCCCAAAACTAGTAACTAATATTCATTATATTATGCTTTTTTTTTCGTTTTGAAATTTTTGTTTTCATATAGAAGCAATGGCAAAGTATGACTGTAAGTGGGTTGAGTAACTGATCATGTAACTCAGAAAAAGGGACTATGAAATTGATGGGCCACTTCCTATCTTGTTGGGATTATATAAGTTTGGCAATAATGGCACCCAAGAGCAAGGGCCACGAACTCGAAGGTGCAAGAAAGGAGAACGTACAGTGAATGACAGTAACAGTGAATCAATGGTCTCTGCAGCCAAGTATTCTGGCAATGTTCTTCCACATATTGAAGGACTGCTTCCAGAAAATCTCGATGCATGAATTGTTGACAGATCCGTATTCTCTTGATGACGATTTCTTTGACGATATGCCTGACCTTTAGTAGTTTAATTAGATGGTGAACAATTTACTTTTATTAACATGTAAAAGATCAAATCGATGTAGTTGTCAACGGTACCGGTTGAAGAATCCGTGCGGCCAGAGTCTATTTGGATGGTTGGTATTTGGCAATTAGTAGTGGGTCGCCGATCATTTTTTTTTCAAAATATCTTGACAACTTCATCACTAACTTCTTTCTTATATTCCCTTGATTTGTTAATGCTTGTATTGTTGGTGAAACATCAATACTAAGAGTCTCTATACAAGTCTTCGACTTAACCCTGCTATTTCAAGATTTGTTTATTGTATATGACTAATTAGATTGAATAACTCACAAAATTCAAGTAATGTTGAAGGAAAAAAAATGGAATAATTGTGTCGAGCTCAAGGGTTTTTCTTTAGAAAGGTACGTACGTGTTTTACCCACTAGAATGGCTGATTACGATTTTATCTAATAGTCCAGTTTATGTTTCTAGTGATTATTAGGTTAACGTTTGAAGAAAGTTTGCAGAGGAAAAAGTACAAGATGAGTTACTCATTAAAGAAAGTAATCCAACAATCGCTTTAATTAAAATGGTAGGATTAGAAGAGATAAGTTTCATTCATGACTTTGATCCCGCTTCTAATCCCTCAAACTGAAAACTCATTCATCTCTAAATTCAATATACCTTCTCTTCTATGAGTTATAAACAATCTAATTGAATCTTGGACACCAAACGACCCCTCCAAACTCGTATATACAAATCATCTTCCTCTACAATTTTAGATTCCAAAAGTATACAAGTCCACCAAATCAGGAATTGGCCCAGGTATTTCAAAATTTAAAGGCAACTCATCTTCCTCCGGCACATCTCGGAAGAAATCAGATTCAAATTCCATAACGTCAGATTCTCTTGTTTGGTTGTTCTCTTTTTCGATATCTAGTTCTCTGCCATAGTTGGTGATGGAGTTGCCTGTGTAGTTCATTGACTTGCTGTTCAAGTGCACACTTTGTGCATTAATGTCCTTCACCTGATACACACAAATTATTTGAAACTTGTAAGCAATGTGTTTATAGAACAAAAAAACTAGTGAGCAATTTTGGATCGGAAGTGATATTCGTAGCAGGATTTCTAGGGTTTGGAAGACCATAGTAGTAAGAACTTATAGGTTATATTAAATTTTTAGTCATAATATTGCAGATGTACGTTAGACAAACTAACCAGAATACCGTGTCGTCCTCCTTGAATAAATAAAAACATTATAAATCAAGATTTAGAAGAAGTACCGGAGTCATAATCTGCGATGTGCTGCTCCTTTTTTTGGTCGGGAATCCAGCCAAACCTTCAACTTGAAAACCTAAAGGAAATTTTCTTGGTATTGACTTGGTTTTAGTCCTTGGTTTTCGAATTATATTCTGGGGTAAGTATTCAGTTATAGACCGATGATTATCGTACTTGGTGGAAGAACACTTTTTGGGCCTTCCTCGACCACGAACACAATTCATGGTTATGCTACAAGATTAAGAATTCAATAACTATTTGCTTTTCCGTTTGTGATGTTTTCACAGTGGACGGAGAAAGCGTTTAATGTGAAATTAAAAGAAAATTCTGAAAACCTAGCAAGAAGAGTTTATGTGGATGTTTAGGGTTGGCGATCTTTAATGTATATATAGGTACATCATTCAAAGTTTCTAGTCCTAATATAATTGGACAAGGACTAGCTTAATCTCCTTTTGTAGAACAAAGTCACTATCCAGTGGTATTCTAACTCTTTCCATTTGTAAGTAGGAGTTTTTAAGTTTGAGTCATTTCATTCGGATGACAAGTTTGATGTATAATTATTTACGCTCAACTTTTTGTCTGAATTAGTTTGAACCCTCCACACTTTAGCGTAGAGTATTTTCGTATTATAAAAATAAAATGTCTCTTGCACTGAAAAACAAAAACTAAATATGGAAATTTGAATTTCTAGTTATATGTGAGTCATAGTTTTTCTTTTGAGTAATGTTATTCTTACCATAATTTTGTATCATATTTTTTTACCATCTTATGTGGCAGATGAGTTGAACAAGCTACATCATTTAATTTTAATTTTCTTATTAATTAAAACAATTAAATAAGGATAGCATTATTGGTGGTATATAATTAAAACACAATTAAATGCTAATTAATTTAGATGATATGACTGTCCATATCAGATGCCACCTACGATGGTATATAATTGTGGTACAAAAACATGGTAAGAATAGCATTATTGTTTTCTTTTTCTTTTCTTGCAAGAAAAGATTCGTAATGGACAAGGAAGTTCGTCATCTCCTAGAAACCCTAAAATTTGTCAAGTTATCATGTCCATATATATATATATATATATATAAAATATGTGTGCCGTTTATCCAAAGGGTTTCTATTTTTTGTTAAAATGGGAATTAGTTGTAGACCCACTTCATATCGAATTTTAATCATTCGTCTATTTTTCAAGTTGTACTTCATATATCATCCTTACAAAATATTAGCCAAATAAAAAAATATCTGAAGCATATAATTGAGTTAAAAGAAATTGACGAACACTGTTTTAAAAAATAACAATGAAATTTCATCATGACAATCAAATATGGTTTCGGATTGAATTAATTTTTTGCAAGAATGACCTATGAATGGAGACTCAAAAGACAGATGGTTTGGATTGTTAAATTTTGATGTAGAGTAAGCGCCACAAGTTCCCATTTTTACAAAAAAAAAATGGAGATCCGTTTGGATAAAGCCTATTTTTTCAAGTTGCACCATATAGATCATCCTTACAAAGTATTAGCCAAATCAGAAATGTTTAAGACATCTAATTGAGTTAAAAAAAATTAACGAATATTTTGTTATATAAGAAACAATGAAATTTTATCTAGATAATTAAATAGGCAAATGGTTTCGGATTAAATTGAATTTTTGTAAGGATGATCTATGAAACGAGACTTACAAAATAGACGGTTCAGATTGTTGAAGTTCGATGTGGAATGGGTCCCACACCTAATCCCCATTTTTTTGAAAAAAATGGGAATCCCTTTGCATAAGGGGCCTATATATATATATATATTTTTTTTTTTTCTATGCTTTGGGATATCTTATAGTTTTTGTTGATTCGATTTTTGGTCCTCAGAGCATAATAGAATTATATATATTAATGGCGCTAGTAGACTTTAGAATAGTAGCATAGAACTTTGATATCAGTATACTATATTATCAAAAATAAAAAACTATTTCTGAGTGAGGCCACTGTATTGATTATGTATAAGTTATAAGAGAGTGAGTTACAATGGAGGTTTATCTCCAGCAACATCCTTTACAAGGATAAATCCATAGGATAAATAAGATAAATGATCTAAATGATCTATGTGAAATGTGTAAAAGATTCCATCAGTTGAGATGGAGTTGTATTCAACTTCTGATATTGCAGATGTGGTTGAGAGCCGCGGGAAGACAGCAACTCCTGAGGTTGCTGACTGGACTGCTGTTGTGGTTTATCAGTAATTAAAAAGAACCATTTGAATTTCAGTTTAAGATTTTTGACAAACAAGACGAAAACGAATAGGACGCAAATAATGGAATGAAAATTGGGGTTACCTTGTGCCGGGTTTGTCCAACGGGGTTGAATTAGTAGCGAAATCAGAAATTATCAGGGAAGGACAAAATTTAAAAAGGTAAAAGGTCCCAAAAAAATTTAGACAACCAAATCCTTTTAGATAGTACACAATATTAATGTCGTTTATAATTTATCAATACAAATAAGTTACAATTGTTGCCAGCAAAGTTTCTTGTCATGAAAACGTCACATATATAATAGACCCATTAACAATAAAACCAAATATATCTCTCTCAATGTAAACAATCATACTATTACTCAACCATTGATCTTCCATTGTGTTACGTAGTGGTGTTTTCAATAGGGCAACTAAGACTCACCCGTGCTTGGATCCATTCTAGGTGTCAATCTGTACTAATTTGCAATAGGGCAACTAAGACTCGTATGTGATACACTTAGCAGGTTCAGGTGTATGTTTGTACTTGAGCATAGATTGTTACACCCAGTCTATTCCATGTAGCTACTTTTTGCGTGGACTTGTGCGTTTGCATAATTGTGATGACTATACTAAATTATATAGTGGAGATGTTGTGGATTACCGTATATTTGAATATTTGGATTTTACGGTAATTGATTTTCATACTATTACGCAGTATGATATGAATAAAGCATATTATATTGTTGTTATGGTATTGTGGTTTACCGTATACTTGGAAATAATTGTTTTATATGGTGCTTGATTTTCACACTTATAGGTAGTATGATTTTGGAAACTATATGCGGGTTTTACAATGAGAGGATATTATGTTGAGAAAAACAAAGGTTTTACTAAATCCTTTTTTTCTCGCTCACACTTTCTGTTGTGCGCCCCTCAAGGACTTAGTAGCTAGATTTATGTGGCAAGAGAGGGATCTTGGGCGATTTTGACATACATGTCGATTAATGTAGAAATTTTTAATTTTTATAATTGTATAATATCCGTACTTGTCACGCCCTGATCCCGACATACGTCTAGGATTGACACGTGACGTCACCAAATACTCGTATATCTCACATACCCCGCCTCTAAGATATGGACAAAGCGCAACTCAAGATTCAAATTGCGTATTAACTTTTCGTATACTTTATGGCTACATATAACCTCCTCGTTAGACTGCCTGCGTACCCTAAAAAGGGATCAAGCCATTCGTAGTTCACCATGCACAACAATTCGACATATATCACAGTCTGTTCAAGCTGAAAGGCATAACATTCCTCAACCAATCATTAGAACTTGACAAGCATGAACTTACTAGACTCCGGGCTACATAACAAACCCACATGACAAACAAGATTTCCAATTCATCCATCATATAAATCACTATGTTTCACATAATACTGCAATTCATAGTATGCAACATCATAAAGAACAATCAATGAAGCACAATGTTATTCTCTAGCCACATTAGTCAATGAGTCTAATCATAGTAATAACAATCATATCCAACATCATTCCACAATCACTCCAATTAATCAGTCCTAAGAATCAGAGATGTACTATATTAACGTTTAACTACATTAATCAATCAGTAAGATCACATTTCAATACACGAAATTTAATAAAGGAATTCTACATAATTCCCTACCTGGATTCCAAGTAATAACATGATAATTCCAATTTATAAACATAACGTCTACTGTGAGCAATTCCTACTCAATCGAATCTAGGGTCGGACTAACATTATGAAAATGAGCAAGAGTAGGGATTTCGGACCGCTCAACGGAATCCAACCAAAATATGACTGCCTATCGAAATGTACCAAGAACAACTAATCCTCATCACCCCTAGAATGCGTATGGTCCCCCATCGCGGATATACCAAGCAGAACCATAGGCATGATCTCATCGTGTAGGTAGTATTCACCCATCGCGAATATACCAAGCATGATCACCCCTGAATACGTACGGTCCCCCATTGTGGATATACTAAGCAGGACCACATCCTAACTCTAGGTAGTGATCACCCATCGCAGATATACCAAACATAATCACTCTTAGAATGCATATGGTCCCCCATCGCGGATAAACTAAGTAGAACCATAGGCATAGTCTAATAACATAGGCAGTGATCACCCATCACGGATATACCTGATCACCCTTAATAGTTCTCCATTGCGGATATACCAAGTAGGACTGTATCTTATAGCTCTAGGTAGTGATCACCCATCGCGGATATACCAAGCATGATCACTCCTAGAATGCATATGGTCCCTCATTGCAGATATACCAAGCAAAACCATAAGCATAGTCTATTCGTGCAGGAGGTGATCACCCATCGCGGATATACCAAGCATGATCACCCCTGAAATACGTATGGTCCCCTATCATGGATATACCAAGTAGGACCATCCATGTACCTCTGCTACATGGTGCAGTTAGATCAATACATAATCCATTTACCCTTATTGCAACCTCTATGATTTACATAATAATCACTTGCACTATCAATTCCTCATGATCACTAACTACCATGTCACACAAGCCTATATGTTCTACAGAACACTTCTAATTGGATTTTAGGCTCACAATGTCATAACGGTTATCATACATATCATTCATTTTATCAAGAAGATAAATAAACACATATATAACACAATATGACGTCCCATATGCGTGAACCGGGGTATATATTATCTGGGATAACTCACTAACCAATATAAGCCCACTAAGCCCTACATAGTCTCTAGTGATACTGATTTTAATATTTAAGATCCATTCATAACATATTGATCAAAAGTCAAGTCTCTGTCCATGGTGGGGTCCATAACCCTATACAAGTCAATCTGAAACATCCGCCCATGGATTTTTGATCTGTAACTTCCCAAGGGTCTCATTTATCTTCTAGAACAATATTCTAAAATTTCGGAACGATCTAACGGTCGAATCTTCGCTTTGCCAGAATTAGGTTGCTATCAACGTTTGGTTTTACAAACTTAGAAATTCAATTCAGGAAGATCCATATGTTAGATTCTTGATCTATAATTCCTAAGGTCCTCGAATATTACGTACTATAGTGCATTAATGTTTGGTAATGATCTAACGGTCAGATCGTCATTTGCTACACTATTCAAGTGCCGGACCTTAATGGAACTAGGTTCAAACGACGAAATTTTGTTAATTGGATATCATAGATGGATTTGGGGTATCAAATTTAGCCTAGAAAGACAGAGTTGGCCCACTGGCCACGCGCCACCGCATACGGTGGTTTCCAGCGAACGGAAACCTAATTTTCCGACGAACTTCAAAAATTACCAAATTTTACAAAAATGTAGAGCAAGTAAAGGGGAATCATTTTCATACCTGACCCGACGTCCAATTTGGCCGAAAAGTGGCCTGAAAACACCTCAATCCGCCCGGTGGCCGGAAATTTTCGAACCTCACTAGTGCTCTGTTGAAGGTCCGATGACAGTGATTGTTGTCGGGTTTTACCCCTGCAAGGGAGGGCTACCAACCCCAGGTAGTGCGCCACCGTGATCGATGCCAGAAATGGAGCTAATTGCTCTAGGGTTTCCGGCGAGCCGCGAGCTTCTCATGCTCTGTTAGTCAATTATAGTAATCCACAAGTGGAATTGAGGTAAGGGCTCAATTGGGTTCGAAGTGAAGAATGTTAGGTCATCTCCAACCGAAGGGTCCAGAGGGCCAGAGGGTCGAAAATAGCCTGAAAATCGTCTCCAACTGAGGGCTAGGCTAGAGGGCTCGTGGAATCTAAGAGGACCCCACATAATCTGAAAGTGCCAAAGGGCTGGCCAGAAAAAACATTAATCCTGTCGGTTATAACTGACATGAATGCTTAAAAAGAAATTTGAATCCAACGGCTAATTGGCGCCAGTTACTGTTGGATTCATATTTTTTTATAGGTTTTTTGGCCTTTTTTATTTTATTTTATTTTATTTTTATTATTATTATTTTTTAATTCTCAAAAATTTTAATTTTTTCCCCTACAAATACCTAAACCATTCATTCACCGTTCCTCACAAAATTTTCATCATTCCTACACCATTTCAATTCTCATATTTTCTTTCCTCTTTCAAAAATCTATCCTTCAATTTTTTCAATTTTTTCAATTTTTTCAATAATTTTCAAATGGCCTCGTCTGCAATGAAAGGTAAGGCTTGGGCCTGAAAAGAAGATGAAGCTCTTTGCAAGGCTTATAGATGGGTGTCGGAAG
This sequence comes from Pyrus communis, assembly GCF_041283825.1. Taxonomy (NCBI): domain Eukaryota; kingdom Viridiplantae; phylum Streptophyta; class Magnoliopsida; order Rosales; family Rosaceae; genus Pyrus; species Pyrus communis. Next base: position 19,938,181 of record NC_142576.1, on the reverse strand, counting down.
ATAGTGTGAGGGGGAATTGTCAAACAAATGACGGTGCTTGGACTCGTGTGTCCAAAAAATACTTAGAGTTCTATGAAGGCACCATTCCAGTGAATATTCGAAACCACGAGAGTTGTTCTTCAAGATGGAAGAAACATCTTCAGCCAAGTTTGAACAAATGGCATCAAACATTGTTAGCAGCTGCAAGTAAACATAAAAGCGGCGCTAATTACTCCGACGAAGTAAGTGTTTTCAGAATTTATTTTAAATATTTAATTATATTACATTTAATTTCATAGATTAATTTCCTTTAATTTTTTTCTAGGTACGCCAAGTGGAGGAATTGTATATGGAGAGTAGCTTGAAACCCTTTCAGTTTCATAGTTGTTGAAAAATTTGTAAAGGGTGGGTGTTATTTGAAGATCCACCACATAGAGCTCCTACGCCAGTGTTCGGAATTGCATCTTCAGCTGCAGATGAAGATGGATCTCCAACCATTCAACAAATAAGGGTAGAAAATATGTCTTCGGGTGAAGGTTCCATACCTAGGGCTATGAGACGAAACAAGGCGTGAAGGTTGAAGGAAAAGGGCAAGGAAAATGATGATTACACCGCTCAACATGAAGTGGCGGCCTTATTGCGATTAATGACGGAGCAAAATGCCCTTGAGGCGAAAGAAAGGAAAAGTAGGCATGAAGAATGGGCCAAACAAATATAAGAAGAGATAGATGATAAGCATATGGAAAGGAACACTTCGAATTACACTCCAATGAGTAAGGCCTATTTTGATAGGAAAAAAAAAAAGAAATTATGACCCGGCGGCAGTTGTTTACCTCTGACTATACTCCTACAATGGTGGATGATGAAGATGATGTTGACTATGGATATTAAATTTAAGTTGTTGTAATTTTTAAATTCAAGTTAATGTTGTTTTTAAATTTAATTTGTAGTTTTTAAATTTAATTCGTCGTTTTTAAATTTAAGTTGTAGTTTTTAAATTTAAGTTGTTGGATTTGAATTTAAGTTGTTGTAGTTTTAAATTTAAATAATAAATTATGTATGGCCCTTTGGCCCTCGGTTGGAGACGGTTTTTTGTGACAGGGCTAAAACGAGCCCTATGGCCCTTTGGCCCTCGGTTGGAGACGGAGGCAAATATGGCCCTGTACCATTAAAATATTAATATCTTGGAGAGCCAGAGGGGTAAAACAAGCCCTCTGGCCAGCCCTCCGTTGGAGATGGCCTTATGACACCAGCCCCATCATCAACGATGGCCGGAATAGAGAGATATGGCCGGGTCGGGTCGACGGGTCGAAAAGGGAGTCCGATTCCCTCCTTCTCCTCTCCCTCCATTCCCTCATTTTCTTCTTTTCTGATTGGTCACCTCCCCCCTTCTTCTCTCCCGCAACTCTCGTTTTCCCCCTTTCTTTCGCTACCACCTAGCAGCATCCAATCCTTCTTCTTCTTCTTTTTAATTTTATTTTTTTAATTTTTTTATTTTAAGCCTCTAATTTCTTCGTTTCAACTCCGATTCACAAACAGTTTTCGCCTACACTTTCGTAGGGTCGAGCTCTATCCATTTATACTTAGTGTGACCCCATAAAGTCCACAAATTTTTAATGGTTACTAACCAAAATTCAAATTTCGTAATTAATTTAATTAAAATCTAAATTTAATATAAATTCCCAAAAATAATATAAAATCTCCTTAATACAAATACGTAGCTTGCAATAGTGAAATCCAGGAACGAGATTTCACAGTACTACCTAGGATGAGAATATTCTTACCCTTACTGCACTTGCATCTATGCATTGCACACTCTCACCAATAATTCTAGTCTTTCGTTTTTAATTTATTCTCACTTTTACCCAACATTTTCATATTATGGTTTTGTCACCTTCGGGGTGTTGGCCAGCACGCCATGACTTCAGTGTCCAACTGGACATCCGATTCGGGATGTGTCAGCTAGCGACAACTTTTTTCCAACAACAAGTGCCATTTTTGACAACATTTGAACCTCACTAATGACAGTTCATGTTGTAGTGGACGGAAGATGGAGTGAATGATTTGATTGTGCTAGTAAGATCACTATAGACTAAATCTCTTGGGGCACACTAGGAAAAACGACTATGGAGTTTTTCTCTCATTTTTCAGGAGGGACAAATCTAATAGCTAAGGACATATGTGAAAATTATGGGTATTTATAATACCCTAGCCGCATCTTGAGTTTGCTTGATGCCAAGGAGACGTTTTCATTGCGTCAAGTTCATTTCTATTAGCCCACTTGGGCTTGTGACTTGTCTCTCTTTTTACTAAATAAAACCCAAGGCTTAGTCTAATTTAAACAAGTCAAATAAGCCTAAATATTTAATCTAATAAGTTAACAATTAAGTATACCAATATAATTAACAATTAATTCTATCTTAATCATCATCCATATCATGTCGTTAGTACAATTTGTTGGAACCAAACTTTCATAACAGTGTCACTCAGTACTACGTACGGTCTGGTGATATTCCTCTTCACTTGTAACTAAGAGGTCTTAGGTTCGAATCTCATAGATCGCGAATTCGATACCAAATTAGGTTGCCCATTGTGTGGCTTCACAAATTCCTCCCTCTCCTTAGTGTAAAACATATCGTTGTATTAAAATAAAAACTTTCACAACGGTGTGGGCAGTGGAGCCCTTTGATCGTCCACCTACAAGAAAGAACGAATAGCTATAAAACCCTAAGATACCGGTCAAAGGTTCTTCAATGGTCAAGTTAGTGAAGGATTTATAGAATTCATTCAGTGGGCAAGAGAGCAAGAGAGTGATATATATACGAGATGCATGATATCAAATTACCTCTTATGAACACCAAAAAGGTGTATGTTTACTAGTCAAGAGAGAAACCTTTTAATATAGTGAATCTGTAATAAATAGGCAGAATCCTAAATAATCTCTAGCATTATATATTATTTTTTTCTTAGGATTTTGATTACTTGCAACTCAAGCTAATCTCTTGATTGTAGGAATCATTAAAAATATAGGAAACCAATATGATCCCAGTCGGATCAGGCTTTTGTATCTTGCAGAACAAGTATATCATGCTCGACAAGGCTTCTGAGCCCCATCTACCATTATGGGGTCCAAATAAGTATGGTGGTACTATTGGTCAGTTTATATGGCCCAACCCAATTAGAGTCATTTAGTCCATGAACGAACTACAGAGGCGTATTTGCTTCATTTCGCCTTACTCTGATAAGTGAGAATTTATGGTCTATAAAATCATAGGTGCGTGACCTCTTAGGTTGTAAACAAAGTTTTTATTGAAATTTTCACAAGCTATGAATGAAACTTAGCAGTATGTCATGCCTACCCAAATTAGATAGAAGTATCTGTGAAATAATCATGATACGCATTTGAACCTTGATTATAATTACAATGCAATTTGGTTCTTCTATCATCGGTATTGTGATATAGAATAATGTAAAATCTCATTTTGAAACAATTGTTAGAAACATAGCTTGATCAAGAAGTAATTTGTCCGAAGATTCTTCAAATTGCTTCAAGGGATTTCATTCTATTGCTGCAAGGGATATCCTTTCATTGAACAATTACCAGAAGATGATAGATTCCTTATCGTGCATTAATGTATCTCCATACTTATACACATGAACCAAAGCAACAATATCGGGACTTGCAAGGTAGTAAGTGCTTTGAGGTAGCACAAGATATTCAATGATGCCTCAAGTTTGAGAATTATTCGTATACTACAACCCAAAGTTTTGTAACATTTCACATGTGATAAGAGCATCCCTAATGGGGGCTTTATCCTCCTTGAAACTACCACATTTGTAGCTCTAATAAAAAATTTCATCCCCAATGGGTTGGAAAACGAGGCTACATCTACCACATGGGCTAGCAACTTCAATCCTTGGGTAGCAAAAAGTAGGCTACATCTAACCCCAAAAACTAGGGGGGACCCACACCAAATTGGGGGCCCAATCTCTCTCTTCTTTTTTTTTTTTTTTTTTTTTTTTTTTTTTCTTTCAGTTTAGAAATAGGTGAGCCCTATTTTTAATTCCAAATTAAACATGATTTTAAGGGTTTATTTTTCAACCGTTTAGGATTTTAAGGGTTCATTTTCAACCGTTTGTTTGATTAAGAAAACATACACAAACAACAATTATTTTTTGTGTGATTGCTTAGGGAAAAAAAATGTAGTGCTTTGTGTTTAATCTTCTATATTGAAAAATTCATAAAAAAAAGTGATGAAATTTAACATTGGTAGTTTAGAGACTTAAACTGAAAATATAAACAAATAACATTACTAAATTGTGAGAAGATAATCAAATCCAATGGTTGTTATGAAATGAAAATCTTGTTTGATTTTGGAGAATGTGTCAATCAGAGAAATAAACCAACATATGAGATTGAGATAAAATAATCAAATCCAATGGTTGTTATGAAATGAAATCTTATCTTGTCTGATTTGTAGAAACAAATCAACAGATGAGATTGAGATAAGATAATCAAATTCAATGGTTGTCATGAAATGAAATCTTATCTTATTTGATTTCATATAAACAAACCAACGGATGAGATTGAGATAAGAGAGCTTACAACAGTGCATAAGTGATGAAACTTTGCCAGAATTTGAATTTTTTTAGGATAAAAAGTTCATAAATTAAAATTTAAGATAACACGTCCAAAATCAAGTTAAGAAAAGTTAAGACAAAAATAAATTTACCGCATAATCAAATTACTACATAAATAAAATATATAACCCCATATAGAGCTCAAAAGATATATAGCCCCTTATTGGGAGAGATTCTTTTTTAGAGCCCCAAAGATTCCTCGGAGCTCTAAATTGGGTTATATCCATCACTTTTCTAGCCTCATATGGAGCCCCTTATTGGGGATGCTATAAGAATCAACATGTTTTAGCTTCTTGGATAGTCAGTGTTTAGTAAACTTGTACAATAGATAAGAACATGTATATCCACAGCGTGTCCAACACGTGTAGCACAAGACCATGCTAACCTTAATGCGATATATATCGGCCATTTCAATAGTCAATGTCCAGTTGACTTTCCAAACGGCTAGGAAATTTGTTCAAGATTGAGTGATTGTGGAATAAGTCTCCCTGTCCTAATCTTGTTTAGGATATTGTTTTCATGCCTTAAGTCCTATGGGCTGATTCAGAGTATATTCTCTATAATGTAAACCCAAACTCATAAAAGAGTAAAATTTACCCTATTATTTAATAAATTAAAGACGAAGCTGTCACATTATCTCCAATTGGCTTTTAGGGCACAACTGCATCACAGGATTGTTGGTATATCTTCTTAGTTTCCACTTATCATTTGGTTGTTATGTTCGCTGAGAGTAAAAGAGTATACGCATATTGGAGTTGCCTAGTTGGAAGTGTTAAATGCCCATCTTTGTGCAATTTCCGGGGTGAGATGCAATTGAGATGCAAAAACCACATCTCATTTACATTTTCTAAAGAAGTGAATGTGTATTAAATGGGGGAGATATAAATTGTGAATTAATTAATTAATTTTAATTGAGTACTTTTTATTTAAAATTTCCGACCAAAATTGGTATTTTATACCATGTTAAAATTTGTTATTGAAGAGCTTTCCAACCATAAGGGAAGAGGTTTCAACTAGCCTGTATTGATGTTACTTAGTTTTCTTATGCACATTTTTCATGCAAAAAAGGGAAGAGATTTCGACACGCCATTTTTTCCTCTAAACCATAAATGAATAAAAAGAAAAATTATACAGGAGCTATAAAGTAAAAATGTCCAAAGCTTCACCATGGTCCCAAATGCTGATGTTTTGAAGGGTTTCTGACATTAAAATTGACAAACAAGATCAAAGGAAGTTTAATTTCATAGGGGATTTGTAGACCCAGAAGTGCTGCTTCAGCCGTTTTTCGGAGTCTACAGAAATTGACCTAATCAACCAACCGTTAATGAATCGAGATGTGCATACATAATACGCGTTTTACAAAATCAAGGGGGCACCACGGCACAGCGAAGGAACTTCACTAACGTAAGGCAGGGGTGAGAGAGCACACAAGCCACATGAATCACAAGTTGCCCGGTTGTAAAAGACATTGGAGCGAGCTGTATTCTATTGCTGTTTGTCTAGGTTGCTTGAAGACTCTCCTTTGCTATTGTCCTTGGCTGGAGCCACTCGGGCAGGGGTTGAATGCTCTGACTGAGAAAACCGAATCAAGAACTGCATAAGGACGGTAACAATGCTCAAACCCAATGTTGAGAATCCAATACCCTTCCATGAGGATAGAAGTGAAGACCAGTGGAGGAACTTTAGAGCCCCCAAAATAAGTAGACATGTCCAAGACGCAACAACCTGCACGGAATAAAAGTTAATTAGCAGTAATTACAAAACACCTCGTGTAACACAAATATAGAGGAAAAAAAAAATACACGCTAATAAAAAAAAAAATAGACTTGTAAGAGCATGTATCCCACCAAAAGAGACTTTCGTGGTTGACCAGTAGGTTGCAATATTTGATCGCCAAAAGTTTGCTCTGCTGTATGTTTATCCAACAATGCATCCTAGCGTACGACAGGCAAACAAGAAGATACAGAATGCGAAGATTAGTACATGAATCATTGGAGAGGAAAACCGGATTAGTGACTTCATTTATTTCAAGAATATATTGTGCAAAATCGTCTTCATTTTTTCCTTTTATTTTTCGAATAATAACAGAAATGCGAGGAACACAAGACCATGCAACATAAGATATAAAACATAGCAACCACCTTTGCCACAAAGATATCTTTACACCACTGGGCAACAGCTTCATCAGTTTCAGGCAATTCCTTAATTAAATGCCGCTTAATGTGCACATGCACCTGCAAGAGAGTAGCAACCAAGCAAGTTTATATAAACCCAGATATAAAAAAGGCAGCACAGTGCACAACCCTGCTCCCATTTTGTATCATTTTAGCAGTAAAACAAAGTGAAAATCAAATGACTGGAGCACACAAATCTAGCATTATAACAGGAAAGGAGAATAACTTCGAATTACGTAGTTGACATCCAGCGATGACATAAAGCACTTCCTACTACCCACGGGAAATATATTGGAAAAGCATGAGCCCTCAAAGATTCTGGTAGAACCAAATGGCCAACAATGTCCAAAATTGCATAACACAAAACACTTTCCCTATGCCCTTTTTCCTCAGCCAGAACACACAGTGAAGAAATGACATGTCAACTAGTGACCCAAGACCACAGAATAAGAGAATGATACAGTTTCACTACTCGCATTGCACATCACATCACAACGATCTGGACGTATCTTTCTTAAAATGCCTTGCGCAAAAATGCCAGATTGCTACAACATATGAATTTAGTGTCCAAACCTACATGCTATTGCTACAACATATATACAAAATTATTTAAACAGCCTATTTTAAAAACTGAACTATGGTAGGCTTACCACAGAAGGTCGCCCCTCAAAGAGTCTTAACATTGTTGGTGAAGGTGAAGCTTTAGGAATAGCCACTGTTACATCATAGATGGCTGGAACAAATGAGCGCATGTGACTTACTGCAGAGACAAAACCCTGAAAGAAACAGGAATTTTTTAGATATGCCAGACCACAGTTCGATAGGGAATAATGGTCCCGTAAAGGGAGATTCCAGAACATTGTACTTTTGCTGATGGCAAGTTCTTAACCAGCAAGGAATGGAAAAGGCATTCCACAAAAATAATTATTGTTGAATCCTTATCATTTTTTTTTTTTTTTTTTTTTTTTTTTTTTTTTTTTTTTTTTTTTTTTTTTTTTTTTTTTTTTGAAACTAGTGTCTCCGGATCTTTGACCCGACTAATCACTAGGCCCCCTGCCTGACCCCACAACATTTAGGGAGCTAGAAACTCCAGCAATTGCTAGGTGGGTACCTTGAGAGGTGTCGAACCCCAGACCTCTTGGTAGCAAACCAAGGGCCTGACCATTAGACTAAACACTCTTAGGTGTTGAATCCTTATCATGGGACGATGCAATAAGAATTTTACCTTAGTACGAGGAATCAAAACATTTCTAGGAACAGGCAACCCTGTTGAGGCTGCATATTCTTGTGCTGCTAAAAGCTTGGCCTGTGTAAAACGAGTTCCTTCTACAAACAAAGCCAACCAAAAGGGCTGAGGGTAGTCCTTCAACCGTTGAAGACCCAACTGCAGGATACATTACCACAAGATTCAAGGTTACTCCAAAAGTAGAAGTGAGTTGAAAGTATCACCGACGGTAATTTTTTCATCACATGACCACAGAGATGAAATTAGTAAAGTTATTTTTCTTACAAGAAACAAAACTTCATTGAAAAGAGAGAAATACAACAGAGGGGACAACGTGTCCCTGGGCTTCGCCCGATCAAAGAAACAACCAAGCAGAAGCCATCAAAAGCAAGAGATGAGGAAAGCTAGTCAGTCAACCTAAATCTGTTTTCAACCTAAGAACATTAAAGATCTCCCACACAATGAAATGACCACACAACCACTGTCAGTACCACTTCATTCACCAACTCACCACAATAAAATCTTGCTTTTTTATAAAGTGGGATATCTTTGTTCAAGGTTATTTACAAACTCTTAAGAGCTTTATTCTGATTTACCATCATGATTAGGGTATTAGGGTAGTTTGACTAATAAAAGGAGCTCAATTTTTTCCAGAATTTTGTTTCTTTCATTAGTTTTCTTTGTTGTCACTCTAGAGTCCAGATAGGCTGTCCTAAAGGTATGTTGTGCAGTAGCGACAGCTAGGTTAGAAATGAACCTGTTGTTGAAAATTCTGCTTTATTTGGGATTATTCCTTTTAGTTGCAAGTAGCTAATCCCAGATTGTACTAAAAGGAATATTCTTAAATACTTTGACAGAAGAAGCCCAGAGAGAAGCAAGTAGTCTAATTCTATCCCAGATTGCACCCTTCCTCCTCGCAAAAATTATCTTGTTCCTCTCTAACCACACCCACCACCAGAGGGACTAAACAGCACATCCACAAAGCATCCTTCTGACAACCCCATGCTGCCCAGTCACACCCACCGTCCTATTATATATTATTCCCCATCGTACCTTGGAGAAACAGCAACTCCAAATCTTCTTTTATCTGAACATCTTCTAATTAACAGAGTTTCTACCATCTATATCCACAATAACCATAGGGAACCGCTCACCTTCTACGTATTTCTTCCAATCTCTGTTGTTTCTTCAAGTAAAATGGTTACATGTGCACAACTTTCATCTAGAGTTAAGGACCGTCTCAAGAATGAGAAGACACTCACTGAGTTGATTGAAAAAGAATAAAGAATTAGTTCACTAGAAATTGGAAAATAGCTATTGACGTAGGAAAAATGGAAACACAATTGTCATCTTCAGCCCTAAGGCAAAAACCTATACTTTTCGGGGAGATGTTTGAGAAATAGAATTGAAAGTTACTGATCCCTACGGGGACAACAACCAGAAGCATTCCTTGATTACATGACTATGAGAATTTTTTTGGTAGCCTCTTGGAAGATAAGTGAAAACTCTTTTTATTAGAGGCTCGAATAAAGAATTCAATGAGTGTTTGGTGGAAAAATTCCATCAAACTACTTATGCAACCATTAAAAACCCGCTGATTCTTTAGCTTGGCAACAAAACCTCACTTCTATACATGAATATATTTTGGATATCTATGTCCAGATTTCTTATCAAATTGAAGAAGAGTGTGACAAGAGATGCTCCATTACAGATTCATGAGAAGGAAAAGTCTATAGTTAAAATTAATGTGTGCCTGTGTATTGTGCATATAGAGTATAATGTTTGTACAAATACAACATATGCACCCATACCTTTAAAGTGTTTTCATCTTTGGCCCAGCTTCTTTCCAAAAAGAGATACTCAGAAAACCACATTGACCACCCTATGACCTGCATGTATAAAGGCATTCCATTTGGTGACAAGGAGTAAACCCTCAAAAACAAGGCAAATGGTAATGCTTAAGTATGATGGGGCCACAAGACAATGTTTGTGGAAAAACCAAAATCACCAATTAATTCATGAAAATATGGATTAAATCAAATAAGAACAATAAAAATAAAAAATCTGTACTATTACAATAAGATCTGAAATTAAATATTGATAGTCCCAACTGGTAATAACTAATGGCCTTAACAGACTAGCAAACTCTAAATTTTTAAATCTTAACTAAGCTGTTAAGGTTCTAAATTACTCTCATTTGATTAAAGATATGTATATATACAGCGCCCTCCAATTTTCTTGCGGATGCTGCTCCAGAATCCGAACCATTTGTTGTTTTTAGTCTCCATTCAAGAATCATCTCTGTCAAATCAGCCAAATCAAAAACCACCTAACCACTTGATTATCATTTACAATCAATTGGGGTTTACCAGAAATATTGTGTTGGTTTATTTATTTGATCATGATTAGATGCCTTAATAATCAATGCTTAGGCTAAGTTTCCCCAGCCATTTCTGTACATTCAATGATCTACAGGATGATTCTTAAATGGATTGTATAGAAGATAGACAGTTCAGATACTGAACTACATACAGAGTGGGCCCCCAAGGGAACCAACTTTTTGCATTCTTCCATGCAAGGGCCTTCTATATATGGAATATTCTCGTCACGACAAAGTGGCAAATCAATACAAGATGCTTCTGTTGGCAAACTACGATATAGGCCAAACATTCAAGCAAGAATCAACGTAATCAATGGTCCTGATTCACATTCTATCAAGAATGCATTGCCATAGTTTCTGACAAGAGAATATTCCCGCATATATGAATGCACGTACACGTACACAGATATTATGAACTTAACAGCTGGTGCCTTATAGCTTCATCTACACATACTGACAAGGCATCTTAGGGTGGAACATACCGGAAGGAACTTTGATGATTTCTTCATTACAGCTAAGGTGCTGCCAAGGCAACCTGACCGCTGCACAAGTAAATTTCATTTAAAAAATCAGTATAAAGAGAATACAACTCCATATGGAACCAAAAATCTAAATTGAAACAGTGGTCTTCTTTTACAAGTACATGTGAATAAGTCTTCAATGTAACTTTTGTGTGCCTCTATGAGTATAAGTAATACAAAAAGCCAAAAACTAAATAAGTATGGGCATTATTTTTTATAAATATACACATTATTTGTCTGGTTAAATGTATTTGTGCATGCATCTGATTAAAGCATGATATATAAACTTTGTACCTGAGCCAGGACCCATCCAACAAGCCAATCAATATCACTTCTATGATTGCATATGACAAGTGCATGTTCTTTACCTAGAAAATAGAAAACATGAATTTAAATAAGTTATCCTGCATAATTTTGAAAAGAGCAATACATACATAGTCCTAATGACAAAGAAACATCAAACAAAAGAGAAGGTTTAATCCTTACCCATTAAACGAAAGGTTTCAGGGTCTGTGTACACTTGGATCTGCAACAAAAAGGGTTAACTAAATCATGACTCAAATTTTCATCTCAAGACACTTAAAGTAAATATTACACCAGGTCATAAGCATTGTCCTTCACTTTATTACTATGATTTAAAGTACTAGGCCTTCCTTTAGCATTTGCTACGCATTTCAGGGGGTTATACAAGCTTATCAGAAGAAAATTTGATATACATGTTTTACTTTCCTCTTTCAGAATTACACCTTCTAGTCTTTCTTGTGGTAACAATAATTGCCGTGAATCTTTCAAAACCCAGAAATAACTTTGACCATTGGTCCATAAGGGTTGTAGGGAAAAATATTTGGTTGAAAAAATACATAGAAGCTGGCATAATAAGTGGGAATGCACCTAAAAGTGCTCAGTGTACAATAAATCAACTGCATTTAAGGAAGTTAGAGAAACCAAAATATTCACAATCACAAGATATGGGGGATATAACTGGTACCTTGACACCCGCCCACCAATCAATGAGCCAAACGAGTTCGAGCCACAACAAATCTGCCACCACTCTGTTGATCCTTCTGTATGTATTCTTAGACAGCGGCCGAACAAGAATGAAGCAAATCCCCTGAAAAAACAGACCAATTAGGCTAAATTGACTAAAACCTCAAAAGAAAAAGTGTGTGAATGGACACACACACACACACACATGTGCACATACAATTGTATGTGCTAATAGAACAGAAAGAGATAACAAAAGTAAGCTCCAAAATCTCAAATTGGAACTCAGTAAACGAAATGAGCTCAAAGGGTTTGGTGGCATGTAAGATTAAAATAAACATTTTTAAGCTTCGTTTCTTTTCCGAAACGTTCTCCACAATCAAACGAAGCTTGCAGGTTACAGTACAAAGTCGAAAGAAAACCTAGATTCACAGGCAAGCTTATAGGCATACCCTACCCAAACAACCCACTTGAGAAACAACAAACCCATGAAACTTAAACGAAAAGAAGCAAAACCCTCGTGGAATTCACGCAGAAATTGAAGAAATCGATGGCAGAAGACACAAAACTGAGCTAAAACAAAACCAAATCTAGGCAATAAGCAAATGATATCCAGAACCCATGAATGCAAAGAGGCAGAAGAAGGTGCACCTGAATGAGATTGACTACGAGGCCTGATACAAAGAAGAGCAGGCCGAGTGGAACGATGACAGCTGCAGCTGCAATCGCCATGGCGCCCAAAACCCCACACAGAGAAACGAATCGATTTCTCCACAAATTTCAAAACTTCCTAGTGCCCAAGAGCAACGAAACGAAAATTTTCAAATCAAAGTTGAATTAAATCAGGAACTCAAACGAATTGGACGCACGAGCGAGCCTGCGCGGCAGTATATCTGGAACGAACTCAGGCACTGGCTGTGACCGCGCAACGTGTTTGTGAAAATGCGCGAGCGAGAGAGAGAGCCGTTGTTGATATACAATTCAAGGGAATGGGGACATTGTGTGAGAAATGGGCTTTTCTGGATTCGACAGAAAACTGTAAATATTAATTAATTTTGCTGACTTCCTTTCCTTGGGCTGATCACCAAGCGCATCCTCTTGTCGGCATCACACGGTTGGTTCACGTCGGCTTCAATCTGAATGTTGATGGGGATGGTGGGTCCAATGGCCCACATCTATGTCTGTGTTAATCCCAAACGTTCAAATAGGTTTGCCTTGTCACCAAGTAAGTTGAACTCCTAAATAGTGTCGGGATATTAATTTGTAAGAGAGGTGCTTGGGAAATACATAAAAGATTTTGGGTTCTTTTCTCTCCGTTGTGGGAGTCGTCCCTTGTAAGTTTCTGCTCTCTCCCTTGTGTGGGAGTGATATTCATACAGTACTTCTGCTTAATTGTTCGAACTGTTCCTTCTGCTGGGATCAGTGATTCGCTTCCTGATTTCTCGTTGGAGTTGGTACTTCCCCTTCTTGGGACAATTCGAGGGTGGAGAGGCCTGGGGACAGGCCGATTATGGAGGACTTTTGGGACTTGTCCCATCTAGTCTTTACTTGGATTCTAATCTTTGGGTGGGGGGGGGGGGGTAAGGGGTATTTAGTGACACACTCTAAACAGAAGGTTGATGGAACTAAGTGTAGGAAGCAGAGTAGTGAATCTAAACATTTAAGAGCAGTTATTGCTATGGTAGAGAGTTTACCTACCATGATAGATACGGATTGAATATTGATCTCTTTCTCAAGATCAGTCAAAGGTGCTTGTTTTAAGTGCACAAGTGAAAGAACTTAACAACAGGAGTTTCAACGAAAAGGTATCCATCTTCCTGTCTTAATCAACACTCTATACAATCAAATCATGAGTAATGTTCAAGAAGATAATCGGGTTAGGGAGCAAGCGGCGGTGGAGGAGTTGGTAGTGCATCTAGAAGAATCGTTGGAATTAACAACTATGGATTAGGGTGTTAAATTGGTGGGGGTTGTGTTAAATGAAAGGTCCCTGAATAAGTGCGGGGTCCGAAACATACTGCGATCTGCTTGGAAAGACTGGGGAGAGGTGCAAATCAAATGGGTGAAAGACAACATCTTTATTATAATTGTTCTAGATGAGAGCTCATAAAGGAAAATCTTATCCCAAGTTCTATAGGCAGTGATGAAGAAAAAAATTTCAGTTAGACGGTGGCCTCAGGAATTAGCTTTGGAGAAAGTTCACTGGGAACTGGTCCTGTTATGGGTTCAAATTAGAGGTGTTCCGTTATGTCTTAGTACAAAATCGAACATAAAGAGGCTGACGAAAGAGATAAGGCAGTTGGAGGAGTTGGAAGATCCATCTTTGGCCCGTGGTTTTTTGCGAGTACGTGTGGTATTTGATACTACCAAGCCTCTCATCACAGGATGTTGGTTGCCCAGGAAGCAGAATCAGGACACCTGGATTGAATTTAGGTATGAAAGACTTTAGGATTTCTGTTATAAGTGTGGAAGAATTGGGCATATGAACACGAAGTGTTCCTTTGAACTTGAAATGGGTGGAGGTGCTGGTTTTGGGGAATGGACTAAAGCCGTTCCGATTCGGGAAACACAGGAAAATTGGAGACCTACTCAAAGTAGCCATAGTGAAAAGCGGATGGCTGGTATGATGATGATGGTAGAAAGGGGTGGAGGATCGCAGTGCGTGGGGGACACGAAGGTGAACTCCAGTGGGGAAAGTGATGCTCCAAGTGAGGGACCCATACGCATTGATGCAGCTCGTAGTCCAAGTGCGATGCAGACTTAGGGACAGATTGGAGGATCTAGTAGCATGGGTCAGAAAATGGGGTTTTTTCAATGGGTTGTGGAAGAAAACATGCAAGTTGTCAATCGCCAGTTGGTTTGGGGGTATGGCTTATTGGGCCCTCAAATTTTTAGCTCAATGGGAATGCAAAGCCCGTTGAAATTGGGCCCATCAGGGAATTCAACTGAGATCAATAAGGTTCCACTTTCAGTAAGTGGCGGGTCCAATGTTGGGCTAGGTTTGGTGGCGGAACTTGAAGCCCAGGAAGAAATTAATAATAACTCGATTGATACTTGCAGTAATATGAAGGAAGTTATTGTGCAGGACGTCCCTGCTCAATTGTCTAATGTTCCTCGAGAAGTTTCCAGACATACGCGAAATTTGGAGCTGAAACACACAGATTTGGCTCTTTCAGCCCAGAAGAAGATTAAAAAAGGTGATAGTGGTGCATCGAAAAGGGGCAAGGAGCGATTCCGGAATCTCAGTGTTCAGGAAATGTGCTTGGAGGGAGAGCGAGCTATCTATGCGGAGGAAGATTTACATGAGGTTCCTGTTGAATGCCAAGAATACTGGGAGTATCTTGTGGGAATTGGGGAGCATGACAAGAGAGCTATTCAGGCACAGAAGGCGGAAGGTTCCTCCCTAGGCGGTGACGGCTGGCATTCAACAGCCGCAAGGCATCCGTGACGTGGATTTGTATTAAGCATACGTAAACCTTGGGCACCATAGTCGTTTTGTTAATTAGTATTTCAAAGGATGATTACATGGGGAAGAGGATCATCTCCAGACCCAATCTCTCCGTATCCTCCGAATCCCCCTTCTTTTTATGTTTTCTTTGCAGTTTTTCTTCTGCATCCTCGTCTCTTTCAATTATTCTTCTTCAATTCTAAGTTTTCTTCTTCACCATTTCTTTTGATTTTAGGGAAACTTCAGAACCACGAGTCGTCAATGACTATTATGACGTTGTCGATAACTAACTTCAGGAAGGCCATGACGCCCATTCCGGGCCGACGCCGACTCTGAGGAAGCACGACTCTGGGGAAGCCACAATGCTAACTCAGCTCTTAAAGAAGAAGGATCAGGAGGATCTGTTGGGATTGGGTCCGGAGATGATCCTTTCCCATGATATGGAATAATTTTCTAGCCTTTTAGGTCAGAATTTGTTAGGTTGTACAATATTAAAATATATAGTCGTTTAGTACAATAGTTTAGTGATATTTTTCTTCATTTACAAGTATGAGATTTTAAGTGTAGCTCTTTCCAAGTTCTATACTGATAAGTGAGGACACATGACAACATTGTATGAAATATATGCCATGTTAGCAAAACAGTTGGGATTTGTTAAAGATTAGATATTTTGGATAAGATTTGTTAAGCTAAGAAATATTAAGGATCAATTGATTGCTGCTAATGAGTCTGTTTCTGATAATAATTTTGTGGTGGCTGCATTATCTAGTTTACCTAAAGAATATTCAACTATACAAACGGTGATTCTTACTAGAGATACTTCTATCACTCTAAAGGAGTTTCGAGAGTAGTTATTGTGTGTTGAAAGGGAAGCTGACTCCATGGTTAATAGTTTAACTCATAACTTTTCTGGATTGTATATGCGAGGTTTATCTTCTCAATTTGCAAATTCTCAAGGTTCCTCTAGTAATTCTGATGATATTCCTCTTAATACTGGTGAGACAATTACTCGATTATCTAATAGGGGTTCTACTTTAAGTTTACCATTTTAGTCTCCAGGTTCTATTGCAATGCCTTTTTCAGTCACAGGGTTCTTTCTCAGCCGTTCCATATCCATCTAGTGGTCCGATGTATTCTCCTGCTCAGTATTCTCCAAATTCGTATGTCATGCCACAATCTCCACCTCATGTGTATCCTGACTTTACCAATATGTATGGCTTCATAGGTAGTGGGAATGCTCCTAGGCTATTCAATAATTCTAATTCTAGATTGAGGCCTTTCTTTGGACAGAAGTCTAATGGAGGGTATAAAGGTTCTAATTTTGGTAATGGTAGAGGACAATCATCTGGTACTAAGTCAAATGGCAATAATTGGCAACCTTGGTCAGGAAATACAGATACTAGAACTTATATTGACACACCCCGACCAAAATCAAGGTGTGATGGTCGTCACGTGAGGGTGACGTAGCCATGTGCACAGTGCGAAAGTAAAAGATAATAATAAATGTACAAATAAATAAAAACCAAACTACTAAATAAACTAGTTAAAGTAACACACTAGTGTGAGACTAAGTGGGATAAACATAATCAGAGCACAGAATGCCTAAGTGCAGTCCAGAATAATGAATACTAATTACACAACACCCAAATGTGATCCTACATTTGTGATGTTCTGTCAGAACCACCGTCAAGTCCTCGTGAACCACCAAAGCTGCTTCTAACTAGAACTTGGAGGGGCGCAAAACAGAAAGTGTGAGTGGGCAAAAACAAAGCTTTTCAAAATCATTTCATTATCAAAAGTTCTAACCCCTCGCCGTAAAACCTGTATAGTTTCCCAGAAAATAGAATATACACATATATCGAACACATGTTCAGAAATATGCCATGTCGAATGCCTCCACATAAAATGTAAGTAACCCATGTAATGTCAATCAATACAAGTAACATGTCAGCCGGAGTCACCTAACGTGACCTGTACGGCTGAATCTAGAGCTCAAATCCTCAACTCACTAACTATACATGCACACGAGTCGGAACCACCTAAAGTGGTCTGTACGATAGGACTGGGTGTAAATAAATACGCTCAAGTGCTACGATCACATGAAGACTGGGCGAATAATCGCGGGTCACCTACGAGTCGGAACCACCTATAGTGGTATGTACGACAGGACTGTGCACCTAACTTGGATCCAAGATGAGCATATGGTGCGGAAGGTGAACATCACGTGAAGTATTGTGCCCTACTCTGGGCAGGAGCACTAACACCGGGGGTGTAGGTTATGAGCTCTCTATGCATCTCACATAACCACTAATTCACAATCATAAACCATAAACTTACCTGGCACTTACCTGTGCGTTCGCAGCACTAAACATACATATATACAACTACTAATGCATAAATAAATAGGCAAACGCTATGCATAGCATTTAAAACATATAAACATTCCATTTCATTTTCTAGGAAAAACCACAAGTATATAGGTATATACGGAAAACCAAAAGCCCACTCATTGGTATGTGGAAGGGTCGTAGCCCCTAAGCCTCAAGTGACTGCGCTCGTCCTCAGGATAGGTCTCACCTATATGCGAAACAACTATAAAATCGTCAATTTAAAGCACATAACCAAAATTAGGTAATAACTTCTCATACAATGCTCAAATGGGGTGTGTGAATACACCAACGTGATCTACTCAACCTCACAAACATCCCCATATTTTTAAAATAATTTTCCAAGACCCCACGCGCCGCCACGCGACGGCAAGTGCACGGACCTACGTGCCCCCTACGCGCGGCCACGTGCCAGTCACGCTGACGGCGTCAGTTAACGCCGTTAGGAATATTCCGTTAAACCCTAACACATTCCGTTAAATCTGACTGATTGCCTCAGAATATTCTGTCCAAATTGACGGAATATTCCGTCATCTTCTCTGGCGAGTTGCTGGTCGCCGGAAACCTGGAAAAAACTTCAAACCCTTCGTTCTCACTCGTTTCTTCACCAAATTTCATGAAACCAATACCAAATTGAAGCTCTTAACTTGTAGAACATTTCCTTACCTATTTAAAGCCCCAAAGATCACGAGATGTTGTCAGAGAAATTCAAGAAAAATAGGCCAAACTTGCAACTCACGATCCCGACGTTCAATTCCACCAAACGAACCACCCCAAGCTTCCTAAGGACCTCACTAAGCTTCCTAAAAGCTTCAAATTCCCTGAAAGTCAATAATTCACATGTGCATGAACAGTGACCAAATCGGAGATTCCTGGTTCGACGTGAAATCGAATGATTCCTTACTTGAAATTGGTATGGTTAAACTCGTATGATCCTCACGAACACAAAGGTACCATTTTCCACTTCGATCCGTCACGTTTGCAAGGGTTTTGAGTCCCGTCCGTACAAGTAAGAAGGAGAGAGAGAGAGAGTCAGCGATAGAGAGGGCACGGGAGAAGATGATGTGGGTGTAGGTGTATGGTCCAGATGTAACCAACAAAACCACAAAACAATCACCCCAAAATGATAAATACTCACCAAAGGTAAAATTGTCATTTCACACCTACGGTACGAATAATTCGGGACGGGCTGTCACACATATTGTTCCAGAATGCCAAATTTGTTCCAAAAGAGGTCATACAACTCCTAATTGCTAGAAGAGGTCTACTAATTCTAATCAAGTTGGACAAGTAGTTGAGCATCAAATACGTGGGAAACAAGTTCATAATGCCTTGGATTGTCATCATTGGAACAACTTTTCTTATCAAGGCACAACTCCTACACCATCTTTAACATCTATGCAAGCTCAAGGTCCTTTTACATTTCTACCTCAAGACTCGTGGATAGTTGAGATTGGTGTTTCTCATCACATTACCACTGATGTGAATTCTCTTCAGCATGTTACACCTTATCAAGGCACTGATAAGATTACTATTGGCAATGGTAAAGGTTTGCCAATTCAGCATATTGGTTTTGCAAAATTACATACTGTGCCTAATTCTTTAATTTTAAGAACTGTTTTACATGTGCCAACTACTGCTGTTAATTTGATATCAGTACAACAACTCTACAAAGATAATTTTTGTTGGTTCATTTGTGATGATCATGAATTCTTTGTGCATGACAAGGTAACCAAAGATGTTCTTTACCAAGGAATAAGTAATAAGGGAGAGTTGTTTCAGATACCAGCTCAGTTGTTATCAGGATCTTCTACATCTTCATCAAGAAAATCAATGGCTTTACTTGGACAGAAAGTAAAAACAGCAATTTGGCATCAAAGACTTGAATATCCCAACAATGCAATATTGTCTACAATGTTGAAACAGTTAAATATAGTATGTTCTCTTGATGAGCAACAACACTTATGTGCTAACTGTATTTCTAGAAAAATGTCTAGGTTACCTTTCTATGATAAAACAAAAACTTGTACTTTTCCATTTCAAAAAGTTCATAGTGATCTTTGGGGACCATCACCCACTGGGTGACAAGTATTATGTTAGTTTTGTTGATGAGTTTACCATATTTGTATGGATCTTTCCCTTAATAAATAAATCGGAGGTTTTTTATGTGTTTCAAAAGTTCTATAGTTATATCTTGACTCAATTCAATGTTGGAATTCAATGTTTACAAACTAATGGTGGTGCTGAATATGTTAGTAACAAGTTTGAGGACTTTCTAAAATACAAAGGCATTATGCATATGGTTTCTTGTCCATATACACCTCAACAAAATGGAATTGCTGAGATGAAACATCAACATATTGTGGAAACAGCTATAACTCTTACAATT
The DNA here is from genome assembly GCF_041283825.1 of Pyrus communis. Lineage (NCBI taxonomy): Eukaryota > Viridiplantae > Streptophyta > Magnoliopsida > Rosales > Rosaceae > Pyrus > Pyrus communis. The sequence goes on along the minus strand of NC_142576.1, from coordinate 19,918,053 downwards.
GTTGCCAAGTTGCCTTAAGATTTGTGGTATCATGTTTGTGCTCACTCTGTCTTCTTAATAAATAGAATGCCTTGTACAATTTTAAGTATGCAGTCTCCATATCATAAATTATACAATTTAACTCCTCAGTTGCAAGGTCTCAAAGTGTTTGGTTCTACAGTTTATCCATACATCAGACCTTTTAATACCAACGAACTGCAACCTAGAGCTTCATTATGTGTTTTTATTGGATATGCTCTCAGCTATAAATGTGTTATATGTTTTCATCCCCAAACTAGGAAGTTCATTATTTCCAGGCATGTTATTCATGACGAAAGTTTGTTTCCATACAAGACTATCCCTTCTACACAGCATTGTTCTTCTATTCAGGTCCTGAATCTCAATCTTCATATTCTTTAGTTTTGTTTCAAGTTTCGATTCCGCCAAGCTTGGTTCCAAATGTGTCTACATCTTCACAGGGTATTGAAGAACATCATAGTATTGATTTTTCTGCTTCTAATGTTTCTGATACATCTAGTACTACTTCAAGGGATTTTGATTACAATGTGTCTACATCACCATCTGAAACAACTCATTCCTTTTCTTCAACAACTTTGGTGTTATCTGTCCTTGATCCTGCACGGCTAGAGGTAATTCTTCCTCTTCTATTTTACATAATGACAATCATGATTCCTCTACTGTGTCAAGAATGCAAACAAGATTGCAAACTGGTGCTATTTCTAGGAAGAACTATACTACTTTTCTTGCTGCCTTACCAGAGTTACAAACTTTGCAATTAGATTCTCATGCTCAGAGTCCTAGTGGCTTTTCTTTTATAGTTGCAATTAATGATTCTTCTAAAACAACTTCATTTCGAACTGCTACAACTAATGTTCATAGGCAAACTGCCATGCAAGAGGAGTTTGAAGCTTTGCAAAGCCGAGGAACTTGGGTTTTGGTTCCTCCACCAACACACCGGTCTATTATAAGTAGTAAATGGGTGTTCAAACATAAAAAGAATCCTGATGGGTTTACTTCACGATATAAAGCACGATTAGTAGCCCAAGGATATAATCAAGAGCCGGGTTTGGATTATTTTGAGACTTTTAGCCCGGCTGTGAGGCATACTACTGTGAGACTAATAATTTCTCTTGCTGCTCAATACAAATGGGATTTAAGACAGCTTGACATTAAGAATGCATTTTTGCATGAAGAGTTGGAGGAAGAAGTGTATATGAAGCAACCACAAGGTTTTGCGGATCCACATCACCCAAATTTTGTTTGTAAATTAGTCAAATGTTTATATGGTTTAAAATAGGCACCTCGTGCCTGGAATGCTAAATTTACAAGTTATTTAGCCATGGGATTTCAAATGTCTCAGTCTTACACTAGTCTCTTTGTTAAACATGATGGAGTTTATGTTGTGGCTCTTTTACTCTATGTCAATGATATAATCTTGACTGGTTCAAATGCAAGCAAAGTTCAAGCTATTATTCAGGAGTCAGAGGGTGTGTTTGAATTGAAGGATATGGGGGGTTGCAACTTCAATATAAAGATAATGGTGATATTTTTATCAACCAATCTAAATATGCTCGAGACTTGATTCATAAGGCTAGTATGGACACCTATAAACCTGTACCAACACCTTGTAAGCCAAATACTCAACTCTTGGCATCTAAAGGTACACTTTTAGATGATCATACTGCTTATAGAAGCTTGGTGGGTGCCCTGCAATATTTGACTTTCACCAGACCTGATCTCTCTTATTTAGTCAATGTAGCTTGTCAATATATGAATAGTCTTACTGATGTTCATTATGCTCTAGTGAAACGGATTCTTCGATATGTCCAAGGTACTATCCATTGTGGTCTTACATATTCTGCATCTTTAGATCAGTCTATTACTGCATTCTCTGATTTAGACTGGGCAGCTGATCCTAACACTAGAAAAGTTAAGTTTTAAAGAGTGGTCTTCTGAAAGGTTCGATGGTGAGGCAGCGAGAACGGCTGTGGGACGATGCATGTGAGTGTCTACTGCTCTGCTTTTTTAGGGTTTTCCTATTGCAGTTGGGGGTGATTTTGTTACTTAAGCATAATCTTGATTTGATTGTAAGAAGGGATTTTGGGAATTAGGATTGGGTTGTAAACACGAAAAATCTATAACGAATGAAATGAGAACACATGTACAGAGTAGATTTGTATTGATGAATTTGTAAGGTTACAATTTTTGTTTACAATTTTCCTTTGATTCAATCTTCAAATTTGATGTAAATGCGTATGTTGTTGATCTAAAGGTCGCGATGACTTGATCTTGGACGAACATTAAACAATTGCTTCAAGTTTTGAGCTTGAAACAATACGTAGATAGTCTTCACCTCAAAGTTGCGGCACGGGTCTTGACGACTTGATCTTGAATCGAACGTCGTTACAAGTTTTAAGCTTGCAACAAAGTCTTGAAGGAATCGACACAAGTGCTTGTTGATTCTTCAAGGGAATGCTTCGACTTTGGTCGAAAGAAAGCTTCGGATTTGGTTGTGTGTTCTTTGAAGAAAGCTTTGGCAACATATTAGTCTTCAAAGATTTGGCAAAGGTTCTTCTCAATGTGAGAATTTCGGCCTTTGAATGTAGATATTGTCGACCTTATGCTTGTCTTGGGACCTTGTATTTATAGACTTCCAAAGTCATGCCTTTGGGTGGATTTGGCTTTGATTTGTGTCTTGATTCGTCCATGGGAGAATTTAGGCATGTTTTGTGTCTTGTTTTTAGCCACTTTCCCTTGCTTGGCCGAAATCTATAGGGCTTTCTTGCCTATTTTGTGAGAAATCTTCAATTCTTGCTTGTTTTGTGAAGATGCTTTAGCTTTCATTCTGGCTTTGGAGCAATTTGAACCCCTTGCCGATTTTAAAGGGTATTCCCCCATTTTGGCTTAATTTTGGGAATGCTTTTGAGCTTCCTTTGCTTGACTTGTGCCACATGGCATTGATGACTTGTCCATTTGTGATGAGTCATATGCCACGTGGAGCTTTGTGATGCATCATTTGCATGCAACGAAATTTACATGTCTACATGGGTATTGTTTGTTAAGATAATACGGTTGGTCTATTTAGTAGTTTGCCATCTCAGCTTTTTCTTGGGAATAAAGGCATTTGATAATCTTAACAATTTTCTTTTTCTATTTGAACCCAAAAAAAAAAAAAAAAAAACAAACAAACAAACAATTTTCTTTTTCTCAAAAACAATCTTGACCATAATTTATTTTGTGATGCAAATCTTTGGAGTGTTGGATACTAAGGCATCAAGAGTAGTCTTAGCATCATTGGGTGAGTTGATCAAAGTTGTGATTAAATTTTGTGTCACCCATATTTTAAGTTCGATCTCACATTTTTCAATAATAATAAAAATTATATTGGAGCCAATATAAAGTACCTTGAAAAGTGAGTAGTGGTAAAAAGTATTACCATGAATTAGTGATGGATGCACATTGGGACCAAAGTGGTCCCAAGACCACCTAGAGTCTAGAAAATATACATGTGAAGGTTTTTCGAGAACTCTTCGAATGTTTGATATGGGTCCCTTTTGTGCCCAATAAATGTTTGATGTAATGCATGCTAGGCATATCTTGGCAGCACTTAGCAGGTTGCGTCAAGAGCACTCGACAAATTCTCTAGATAGCACTCATCAGATTGCTTTGGCATATGTCGATCTATGTTGACATGTGTGCAACATGGTTCAGCTGACGACAATTGTTCAAAGAAATGCCTTAGTGAATAAACTAATTTTTTTTTCTTTTCGTGATTCAAATCTTGAATCCACCACTGTTATGAAGACAATGACTAAAACTTAAAACATGTTAACTTCTCGTTCTATATTGAGCGTTCAACTTGTTTAAGAAACAAACCAAGCTTAACTTAGACATGCCCAAATCGTAAAGCACATGGGTAGCTCGTTAATAAGAAGCTTGAAAATGTTATACAAGCAGACCCTCTCATTGTTGTAAATTAGCTCGTGTTCGACTTTTCTTGTTTACCCCGCTTGAGATCGGCTCGAAAATAAACGAGCCAACCAAGTTGAGCTCTTATAAAATTTTAACAAACCCAACTTAAACATGATGAAATTTGCAACATTTATATCCCTAGTTAAATTTGGAGAGGTGATTTTCACACATTCTTTTTATTTTTTTCACACACCCACTTTATGCATGATCATCATATTGCATAAATTAAATGGAAACAAAAAATAAGACTAAACATAGGTGTGAAAGAAGTTAAAAAGAGTGTTTAATTACTATTTCTTTAAACTTAGTAGGGCATCAGGGTGGTTTGGAAAAAATAGCTCAACATGAGATGTCCAGAACTATTGTGGACTTGGACTACGGAGATACATGTTCTTACTTATTAATGTTGCAGCCGAAACTTATTGGGCTTAGTTTATGGTGAATTTAATGGTGACATTTCTTTATTCCAAATTATGGCTCCACTTGTGCATTCCTATTATTTTGGAGGGTGAAGTAGTATAATTCTTTTCTTTATTTTTTATTTTTTATAACAAATAATATTACACTAAAGGAAAACGGGTGGGCTTAGCCTCGTAATGAGCTACCAATAATTTGATTCAAATTCACCTTTGGCAAGAATCGAACCTAAGATCTCTCACTTACAAGTAAAGAGAAATACCATTAGACCATAACACTAAGTGGCAAGTAGTAGAATTCTTAGACAAGAATAAACAGAGCACATCTTTTAGACACCCCTACATTTAATAGTAAAAATGTATGTATATAACGGACACATATATAGGCCATGGCCTTGCTACATGAAAATAATAGAACCAAAAAAATAGAAAATGAGGGAAACTTTGCTACATGAAAATAATAGAACCAAAAAAATAGAAAATGAGGGAAACTAAGGCAGATACTAGGGTAACAGAGAGTGGAATGCTTCCTTTGTCTTTCCTTATAAGCATTCCTTCAATGATAGGGTAGTTCATTACTATGACATAGAAGGGTATGAAAACTTGTATGAACATCTTGTCCAACTCCCCCACAAAGATCCCTCTAGCAATCCCCACAGCAAACGATGCCATGTTCAAGATGATTAGGGCAACCATTGGAACAAGAAATAGTAGTGATGTTTGGAAATCAAATACTCCCATATTGTAACGCTTGAGTTGTTCGACGTCGTCGACTTTATTCGTTGGAAAAAAACTGGCTTCTCTTATTCCAAGTTTCTTCATGAAAGCATCCACACTACCATATAAATGGGATGTGACTGACTTCATCATCCATATCCTCTGCTCATTTACCCAATGTCGAAATGTTGACCCCGTTGCGAGCACCTCATATAAATGTTTAGAATGGGATGATAGGAATATGAACGCAAATACAATGAAATAAGTATTTGAGACCTGCGAAGAACAAGACCGACATACTATCATGTCAAAATCATACTCCTAAAGTTGTATAACAACTAATTAAGAGGGTAATGCTTTCTTATATACTATACAAATACTTATATCGACAGACTGTGAGTTTCAATTTTTAACCACACATGTTCATAATCAATAAATGGTTCAGTTTCAATCTTCAGAACATAAAGCAAGTGAACATTTCCCTTGAAAGTGAAAGTAATAATATATTTTGAATCATTTATACAAAAGAATTTTTAAAGAAACTTGTAAAAAAATATAGGTATAATAAGAGAAAATTACCTGAGGGTATAAAGGAATGCCATTGAGTAGGCAGAGTTGAGGAATGGTAGCAAAGCCCCAGAGCGACAAGAAATAGAAAATGGGGAAAAGGGCAAGTTCTGCATAACACATGCTGTGAAGAAAAGTGGGCATTTTGAAAGGGCCATATATAAGAGGATTAAACTTCGAGATAGCAACATCAACCAAGCCGGAGGACCATCTTGTCCCTTGGACCAAAAAATCATCCAAATTGGTGGTGCCACTGCCCAAGAATTGTGGCCTTTTTGGATCACAATACACTGAAATCCAACCTTTGCAATGCAAATGAAACCCTGTGAAGTAATCTTCCACCACTGAACCGTATAAGAAACCAACCTGCATGCCACAAATAAAAGAAGATCACCATTAGCATAAAGTTGAAGGAATGCTAGGCTCAGTCACCTCCCGAGCGGGTTACTATGAGCGCTTGATACATTGTGCTACTAACACGTATCAACTCCTCACAATTGACTAAGCTTGGCATATTCTTTTTTTGGAAATAAGTAAGGTTTCAATAGTTTAATTGTACTCGCCTCTTTGCCCCATTTGGTGCCATCTTCATAAGCACAAGATGCTAGTAGTTGGGTTTCATTTGGCTGTGCATTATTTCTTTGGACGAACATACGATCAGGCTTGTTTATTTGGCGGAGGGATTTGATGAACTCATTGGATGGACCAAAACATTGTCTAAGTTTCATTGCATCCCCGGCTGATCATTCAATAGTGAAACTAATTTAGTGACCTAAAAAACGTATGAACGCATATATTGCGGACAAGTTCATAATTTTAATATATATGCTTATTAAACCAAATTAAGGTATTTAATTAATTGAATTTGTATTTACCTTCACTAATGGAACTTTCACATAAGGACACCCTCTTGATGTAGTAGCCAGTACCAGACATGCATGGCCCTCCAAGCCCATCATAACCTTTCCATAGCACCTATTTATATACAAGTCCATACCAATTCTAGTCAAAGATTATTATATGCATTTGTACATATGACATATAATTGATTGATGCAAAGTTTGGTCCTTGAGTTCTTATGTACCTTCAATGCTAATCTATACTGACTGTCATAGATATCGTTGTTACTGATGTTGCAAAATTTTTGAGGAAATTGAACAAATGCTAGAGAGTGTGATATCTTGGGGTCAAGGTGGAAACACATTGCTTGCCGAGCCGAACTTGCATCATGGCAATGCATGTCACAATCTAAACCTAATATGTAAGGCGAATTGCTTATAACTCCCGACTCACGTAACTGATCAGAACAACGTCAACGTTACTTATCAAATAGTATACTATGTAGGTAATTATGTCAAACTGTCAACCAAAGTTATCAATTAATTGAACGAACTATTTTTTAGGACATAGTGGTTAATTGACAGCTAGCTTGACAGTATATAAGTAATACACATATATGGTAAGAGAATATTACTTAAAATCGACACATAAATAGTGAAAAAATTACAAAAAGAGAGATGCATGCATACAAGAACATTGAGCGCTCCGGCCTTGAAATGATGAGGTTGAGAAGGTCTTTTTTCACGAGAAACATAAATAAGAAGAGGCTTATTTTTGGCTTCATTTGCTTGAATTGCATCAGCATTATCACTGGACGTTTCTTGTATTACCTGCCAAAATTCCAGATATGATTCTTAGGATGAATTTGTATGTAATTAAAACAATATTTGTCTTCTCTTACAAGAATATTAGGTTCCTTTGTGGTTGAATTCTTATAGCAAGCCTGATGTTGACAAAGTTAATGATATGAATTGTGTGCAGACGACTTTTTTCCCATTTGTTGGATGTATTGGTAAAATAGAAAATAATTTGGAAATTAAGTAGGCATGTCAGTTGTGAGGCACGGGTTATCAACGTTACTATCACTAGGAAAATACTAATTACATGTTAATACAATGAAATCATAATTTTGACACTGATAAATTAAAACTTCATATGACATATCAGTTTAATAATACAATGTCTTATGATGATAAACTTAAACATAATATTATATTATTGGACTATAACGCCACAGTTATAATAAACTCTTTCTATGTTAGTACTTCTCGTCACCGATCCTACTTTTATTTTATTGGTCTTAAATAAATCTGTCTTTTGTATTGATGAGAATCACCAAAGCTAAAGTACTAATCAACAGAATTGGATCCGGATCTACTCTTGACCATTCATCATGTATCATGCGGTCAAAAATCATTTGACGTTGTTTATTTAAAATCAAACACAAATAGTATCTGACAAAAATTAATCGCACGATGTACGATAAACGGCTAGAATGTGAGGATCCTTAGAATCCCCACAAAGTGATTCCAGAGAGGATCCCTTTCCCTAACCAGCAAACAATGTCCTATGTAGGGGACATTAATACCTCAATTACCGCACAGTGATCTCGACGACTATTGCTCCTAGTGTCCCCAATCCTTGCATTTTCTGTCACACTTTTCTTAAACGCCTCGTATTTCTCCTGCGATCAAATCTTCGCCATTAGCTTTGTTGCAGAAAAATATCATTATATATCTTCACGAGGAATTTGCTTTGAGAAATAACCAAAAAAAAAAAAAGTCAATTTTGCACTTATTCGCCATCATTCTTTTTGTCATTTTAACGGACCATTTTATGTATTTTCTCAAAAATAATAAGCCTCAAACGTATAGACTCGACCTCTATTAAAAAGGTAGTACATGAGAGATGCCCAATTGAATATTTACAACTAATTATATTATTCTGAGAACAGAAATTCTGTACGTTCTCTCACGTTTAACTAGTGAGAAAATGTAAAAGGGAATTTTGGTGTTGATTGACACACAAATACGTACAAAAAAAAATAAAGAAATTATAATTAACCTTAATATGCTCTTTCTCTTGTACGAACTCACTGCCCCCAAAACCACCGTTCTCATCCCCGTCATCCTCTCCTGCACCTGCAGAGAAATAAGCCTCCGGAGCCGTACACTTGATTCCATACCTCTTACAAAACGGAAGCCACCACTTTGCAAACCTCCAAGCCTCTCTCATCCCATTCAAAGTCACGGCAGCACCAGCGTCATCAGAGAGATACACGTGAAGCTTTTCTGGTGGATAGTCCATTGCCATGGCAGATAACACCGTGTTCATTACCCCCACGGTTGGCTCCTTCTCCGGATCCGCGGTGCAAATAAACACGTCAATCGGCGGAAGCTTGTCATCCTCCGGAAGCCTCTCTGGGAACACAGTTCGCGAAACTGTCTGCCATCGGAATGATTGGCTGAGGAGCCATTCGAAGGCAAGGAGGACTTCCGAGGCAAAGACAAGAAGCCATGGTAGGGTTGTGGCTTTGGTTTTGGGGTGTTGGAAGAAGAAAGAGGCTCTATAGGAAATCAAGAAGACTAGAGCGATCGAGTGGACGAGGATATGTGTCCGGTTGATGAAGTTTGAAAGCTTGTGGACGTGGCAGAGATGGAGAGGGACCTTAGAATTCTCCATAGCTTCTTCTGTGGCAATTATATGTGTTCTTGCACTCAAGCATCAACAAGCAACATCCTCCACCTCCTTTTAAAGTACAATATCACTGTCTAGTTATCGTTTAAAATACTGTCTACTAAATGATGAAATTATGATTCCATTATAAAATTAATTTAATTAGTAATATAGGAAGTAGTCAAAACCAGATAAGTCTTTAATTAATTTAATAAACTAATGGAAAATAGCTGTAAATTTAATAAATTAATGGAAAATAGCTGTAAATTTTTTTGACCTTTTACTTTGGATGTAACTGAGGATTTATTCAATGAGAACTAGCCGATGAGCACACACTCTGTGTGTGTGAACAATTTTATTTTGTTTTTTGTTTTTTTATTAAGGAGTGTGATTAGTTTTTAAAATTTTAAAAAGAGTATGAAAAAATGATGGTGGGACAATTTTTCTTAATAAGTACATATTTTATCTTAATAATACATAATTACTGTTTTTTGTCCTTCTTATGTAAATATCGTTTATCAAAAGTGAGGGTAAAATAGGAAACATAGGGATATGATTGTCATTTTGTCAAAAGGTACAAAATTACTATTTTACCCTTCTGGTGTCAATATTATGTATTAAAAGTGAGGGCTAAATTGGAAAAAGAGGGAAAAATGTTGACAAAGGCTCTTCTCTTAATAGAATAGATGATTGATATGCCTAAATCATCTATGTTTTATTTTTTTTTTATATTTTTTTTACGAAATAAGAGCTTTTTCTGTTTTTATTGATCAACACGATGGTCCCTAACTACCAATGTTCTTTGACTAAAATCTTTGTGATTTTTAGTTTTTGATCGAAGTCCCTGACATTAATGTATGTATTTCTATGTAGGTTATTATATTTTTAACTTAAAAATGAAATTTGTAGTTATTTATATTAATGAGATTTAAAATAAAACCCCATAATTTATGGGATTAAAAATATTAAAGATAAATTATACTCTTTAATATATTGTGTGTGTGTCTATATCTAAACACATGGGTACATTCATAAAAAAACTGACCAAAAAATTATAGTACCAAAACATGGGTACATTTTTCAAAAAAAAAAAAAAGATATTAGGCTTAATAACATTATTAAATTTCTTCTATTAAACTTGACATAGATACATTCTCAAATGACACACCCCGACCAAAATCAAGGCGTGCTGACCGTCACGTGAGAGTGACGTAACCATTGCACAGTGTAGAAGCAAAATGATAAAGAGAAATACGAATAAATAAAAACTAGAGCATGAATAGCCTAAGTGCAGTACTAGCTAAGATAACATGCTAGTGCAAGAGTAATTGTGAAATACAAAACCAGAGCATAAATAGCCTAAGTGCAGTCTGATTGGACAAGTACTAAATAAACAACACCCAAAGGTGATCCTACATTTGTGAAATCTGTCAGAACCACCACCATTCGACTCTTAAGCTTGCAAAGAGTCCAAAAATATCAACAACGATCACGATCTGCGATGTTTGAAAGGATTTTGAGGGTTGTCTGTACAGGTTGTATGGAAATGGAAAAAGAATCCGAGAGGGAGGAGAAAGAGAGGGTCAACGGGGAAAGGGATTGATGTGTGTGAGTGTGTGTGTGGTCTAGCTGAGTCACCAACCGAAAACAAATCACCCACAACCCCAACTAATGTTCAAGGGCAAAATCGTCATTTCACACCATCGATAACATAATTCGGGACGGGCTGTCACATCAAATCAATGAAATAGAATGTACCCATATAAGTTTAAAATGGATTAGAGAAAAGATTGAATGAATTTTATATAAAAATGGGTACATTTTATATTAAAAAAATGTACATTTTTCATATAACAAATTGGTATATTTAAGAATGGGTACATATCAATTTTTTTATAAACATTTAATGGGTACAAACTTATTCTAATTTTTTTTTTATATTTTAGAAATGTTTGAATTGAAAATTAATTAGGAGTTTAATTATTAAAACTCTAAATCAATTACTAATTTTAAAAATTATGTAACTTACATGTAATTCATTAATATATTAATGATAAGAACTTTGATCAAAATCTAAAAACTAATAAAGGTCTTAATCAATAAACATTAGAAACTAGGGACCAGATACTAATTTTTCCTAATATTAATGTAATGAGGACGACTGGGTTACTCCATTTACGTTGACAATATACACCTTCGCTACCAACTATTTCACACATATATACGATACTTAGATATCATCACATAATAACAACAATTCACGTGTTATAACCTGAATAGACCATACGTTTATACAATATATATATATATATATATATATATAAATAGAGTGAGAGTGAGAGAGAGAGAGAGAGAGAGAGAGAGTATTCCACCAACTTTTGCTGATGAAAATCTATGTGTTTGTTCTAGGATTGTTTTGAATATTCTTTTTTCTTTTTCTTTTTTTTATTGCTCCACAATATAAATACACCATACTTTTATACTATATATATGGAGTATTCCACTAATTTTGATATGAATTTTTACCTCAATATTGATTTTTCCTCTGAATTATTACAAATGTGTTGTAGGCCTAATTTACTGAAGTATAATAAGGACAAAGAGATAGAGGGTGCGGCAATAGCAGAGAGAAAGAGAGAGGTGTAATTGTGAGGTGTGTTCTATTCCACCCCATTGTGCCTTTATTTATCGTAGTAAGGAAGGTTAATTCCTTACCTTAATAGGATTACAACTCTAATAGGATAATATCTAGTCTAAGAGATATGGTAGAATCCCATAACAATATCCTAGATATGTTAGGATTTACATAATCACATTCCTAATCTAATAAGACTGCAACATTCCCCTTGAGTGTGTACATACTCAATTAAATGACGCATCAGGTCTTCAGCGATAGAAGCAAGTACAATTGATGAAGTCGGCGGCACAATGAGCAAATGTAAGTCTCAAATCCACGAAAGAATGCATAAAAGGTAAAACTCACAAAACATCGCTATGATAAAACCCAAGGTAGGAGAAAAACCCATAAACTAAGGAGAAAAGTGAGAAGTTGCATTAAATCAAAACTATACGTCTTCTGGACACAAGTAGTCGAGCTCACAAGGAAATGATTAACCCAGTTGGGTGCCTCGTTAAAACCTAGTTAGGTAGCAAAAACCCAATGGGAAAAATACTCCTAATCGTAGGGAAAAAGAGTAAATTAAGATCAAGTGAGTATACTTCTGGATACTCGCCCTGAGTTTGACAGAACTTCCAAATGAGAACTACAAGTATTGCAAATGAATACTTAGGCATACCAATTCCTCGAACAAGCTTCTAGAAGGTTGGCTTCGGTAGTGACGTCGTGTAGAAGTCAGCAAGATTGTTTGGGATTGGCTTGCATGACTTCAATCTCCTAATGCTTTGCTGATGTGATGTAGATGCAATATGTCTTGGTGTTGACTTCATTGATGTATCATCCCTTGGTCAGGTGGATACATGCATCATAGTCTTCATGGATCATCGTTGGGACTCAACGATGGATGAAAACAACAAGTACTTCGAATATGCTTAACAAGAACTCCTAATCATGTCTCACATGTGGCGTAGTGAAGTGAGGTAAGTCTTGGAACGATTTGAAGATTTCGCAACTAAGGTCATATTGTGGACCTCCAAGATATTGCAATATCCCTTAACGGTAAAGATATAACCATTTGGGGATCTGCTTTGTGCAGGTCTGATAAGTAACCATCATCAGTATAACAAACAAGGTAAGCATCATTCCAAGGATCAAGGGGGTCGGATCCGCTCAAGATGCGTTAGGATTAGTCCAAATCTGTAGTACCTTTCAGGGTAGCGGAAAAAACGTCTTTAATACCAATTTAGTTACGCTTAGGCACGGTGCTGCATCTTTACTAATAAATCAATAGCGAATGAGATGTTTTATCTAATGCAGTGAACTCAATAAAGCACAAAGTTGAACTTAGATATGGGATTTCAGATTCTATAACCTCTTCAAGGGTTTCATTTGCATATAGCATATGGAAGATCATAGGTATACTCAAGGGTAACACCTTCAAGGTGTAGTTCAACTGGTAGACCAAAGTACCGTCAAAGCAACACTTGAACTTCAGGTCAAGGCATAAACGAGTTTTTCCAAGATCCTTCATCTCAAATTCCATCTTCAGGTGCGAGGCAGTTTTCTCAAGCTCTTCCAGAGTCTTAGTAAGATTCATGTCAACAACATAAACTGTAACTCTAGAAATTCGGAATAAAACTTAATAGTTTAACACATAAGGGCATTCATTCATATCCTTGACTGAATAAATAATCACTTAGATGAGTATATCGCATCAGCCGAATTGCTTCAATCCGTAAGTGAACGCCTCAAACAAGTTAATAGGGTGTTCCATGGTTTGGAACTATTTGAACTAGTCCATGTAGTTCTTCGGGAAGTTACATGTAAATCTCTGTATCAATATCCCCATGGAGAAACACTAACCACATTCATAATGTTGCAATCAATCACAGGACGTTTGACAGAAACCTTGCGCCATAAGGCATATATCATATCGCATTATTTCATTCATCTCATTACGTTTCCTTTCCCGAAGGTCCAGGCAATCATTGAAATTGTGCTTTTATGATCACTCTGCGAGGCTATTTAGGGTGAACATGGGAATTCGATGTTCAAGTATAAACCCAAAAGACACGTAATACTTATTGAAAACCATCGATATAAACTCTCGGGCATTTATCCAGTCTCCCAGACTTTATGGGATAATTAGGGTGGTGAACCCTCAGAATCGACCAGGAAGTTTAGTAGCAATGTGTCTGGACAAACATGTGACTAGTTTGTCGATTCATCAACCAAAATCATAAGTATTTATATGGTCCGCATTTTGGTTGGATTAGTCCACATATATTCCCTTGAATCCACTGTGAAAAAAAGTTGCTTCGTATCTTTGCGATAGATGATTTAGAAAATCAATTTTCCTAATGAGCAGGCTTGGCAAAATGTGCTTGTAGGCATAAGATCCTTACTTCGGGTAAGGAGATGCGTTGTGGCATCATTGTTCAACCTAAGTGTCCCAAAAAGTTGTGCCAAAGCAAGTAAACTACTCAATCATTAGGTTCCAGGGTGGCTACATGTGGCGTGCTCCTAATTGGGAGACAACCCATTGGCCCCAAAACAAAGCTTCAGGCCCATTTTTGGAGCTGGTGCAAAGATATTCTACTCTATTTTCCATCAATGGTTTCATTCATGATTATTGTCATCTCGAATATCCTTAAGACTCAACGACGTTCTTCCGGAACAGGGAGAATATAAGGTCTCTTAAATGGTAAGTTAGTATCATTCATACAACTAGGAGCATTCCGATGTTCTTAATCAGGTTGGATTGACCTGTAGTCGTTGCTAGAGATGTGATTTACGTGTAAAATTAGTGTGCATCGTATCGCATTCATCCAGACAACTAACTTTTCCACATTTGTACCTAATCATGTGTTTAATTAAATTCGGTCACATGTTTTAAGAAACAAGATTCAATTAACTCATATTCGAGGACAATATCAATAAGATTATCCATAACTAAAACAAACACCAAACGTGAATCCAAGGACATAGAAAAATGTTCACAAGGTAAATGAAGAGGATTTGACTAACAAGGCCATCTATGTCAAAATTCTGCTCTTCCAATGGTGTCTGATGGAGCAAAATTAGTCTCACATATTGATTACTCGAGTAGTACTCCTCAATGACATTAGTATGGGTACGAACAGGTGCATAACCAATGATCTATTCCATCAAGACGGAAATAGATTCTGCAGGATTAAGGTTTGGGAATACTATCCTTTATTCTTGAAATTTTAGGTCTTAAGTGCCAAGGATCATGCTTCGGGCATAATGCCACACCTTGGTAGGCCCTGATTCTACCATATGTTGAAAAAACAAACTCAAAATTGGATTGTGAGAGAGACAGACCTAGACTTGGGTTCGATAGGCTCCAGCCGAAGCTGGACGGCTCTCTTCGATAGGCCTCTGCCAAAGCAGAGCAATACCATTCGGTGTATTTCTGCCGAAGTAGGGCACCACCATTTGGTAGGCTTTGACTAAACTGGGGCCATTCGTTAGACTTGAGCCAAACTGGGTCTATACCTGTCTCTCACATTTGTGGTAGTAATCAAATCTGAGAATTTGGTAAACTTCCGCTTTCTACACTGCTGCTTCATGAGCGAGTTAGAAATAAGGAATGAAGAGTATTCTCCAGTCAAAATTTGATCGGATTTATAAACTTCATAATCGTACTCATTCATGGACGTAATTAAGGTATGCTTTAAGCAATGTCTTTCATGATTAAGCAGTCTATATAAGCGAGCCAAAGAGCCATAGAATCCTTGTTCGAGAGGTATTTCCATTTGTAATGCTTCGGGCATAAGTCTTCGAATGAAGAGCATGGCAGAGGCTTATTCAGCTCTTTCATGCCATTGTTGGCTACAATGGTTTCTTTGCTACTTGATAGTCAAATGGAGATTCATGTCTTGAACCCACGTAAAGTGGTTTCGGTCAAAAAACGTCCAAATCAGTGAAATCGAACTTGTTACAGTTCGGCTATCCATTAAATGGAGGGAACAAGATTATGATTGGTGTTATAGAAAATAAGATATCCATAAGCATCAAAGTTAGAACATTTGGGTTCTAAGACATGTTTTACATGAAAAACGTTGGGTTTTCATAGGTGTATTGTTTTATGAAAACTTCGGGTTTCAAAAGCACTAAATTCGAAACTACAAGTTCGATTTAGTTTATGAACGTTCAATTCATATAGGGGTACTTGTAAGAACACAAAATACAATATACAATAAAGTGTAGTGACTTTGTGGATTGCTTCAGGAACCCAAGTATGAGTGCATCGGGACTATGAAAGATAGTCAACGGTTCAAAGAAACAAAATAATTTATTGAATCGTTAATGACAAAAAGTGGACTTCATGCCAATAATTTTGGATTAATTGTCAAATTAATAGATTGCTGGTCACTTTTAATTAATTCAATAGATCGAGACATTTGGGGTCGATCGTAGAAGCAAAAGAAAATAAAGTTTTAAGCAATATTTTGGGGTAGACAGCTGCGGGCCATTCGAAAGAAAAAAGAAACCCAAAAAATTGGTTAAGGCCATGAAATTAGGCACCAAAAATATGGGTGCGAGTAGGCTGCGGTTGGGCCACATGAGGCTGCTGCAGGCAGCCCATCAAAAAACAAGGTTGCAAGCTTGCTGCACTCACAGGCTGAAAAAATAATCACAAGCAACAAGCTTGCTATTGCAAAGCGGGCTAGGGAGCAGAAGCGCAGCAAGGCTGGCTTCTGATGAAGTGACACATATTGGTGCAAGCTACTGGAGCTACAAGCCCAACACCGACTACTGCATGGAGAAAGCAGCGATTGGGCCAAGTCACGTGGATCCAGGGATGTAGCTGCAGGTTGCAGAGATAAAAGGGAGGCAGGGCGAGTGTGGGTTAAAGCTAGAAGCCCAGCAAAGCTGACTTCTTATGAGGCTAGCATGGATTGAGGCTGCAAACCCAATCGTGAAGAACCCAGGCGTTTGGTCTAGTTTGTCATACGCGCAGCAAGCCCATATTTTTTCTCTTTTTTTTTATTCTGATTTCTAAGGTTTGGAAAAACACAAAATTGTTTCTATTTTCTTTCAATTTTTTGACTCACAAATTCCTCATAGCATAATTGCATATTGGATGAACAAATATATATGTTGACAAAATATATGAACGTATATACAATATATAATTGAAAGAAAAATATAAATATAGGGGGTTCATGCATCATGGGGAATGTTTTCATGCTTCATGGTCGTTTCAAATATCTTAATTTATTTTAAAAGAACATGATTGGCAGAAAACAACAGAGCTTTGAATTTGTAGAAGATCCGTCTCTGATAGCCGGAATTACATCTCCAATGCGTTGTATCACGTTCAACACAGAAAAATTAGTAGGACTGACAATTTCTTGAATAAATACCCTAGATATGTTAGGATTTACACAATCACATTCCTAATTTAATAGGACTGACAATTTCTTCAATGAATATTTTTCACTTCCATACGTAAGATTTACTGCTTATTGTCAGAAGACAAAATAACAAAACATCGCATGGTTCCTTCCAGAACCCTCTCTAGGTTTCAGGATCTTTCCTCTGTTTGAGGGTGCTTCTCACCTTCTTATGTGAGCGATCCCGATTGGGATCGTGCTTCCCTTTGTTGTCATGGGTCTTAGCTATGGCTAGGATCGGTGGGTAGCTTTTTGTTTTTGTTTTTTCTTTCTTCTCCCCTTCCATTTGCTGCTGGTTCTTCCAATTTTCTTCTATGGCTTTCCCAATTCTTCAATCCCCTTGCGTATCCTTTTTCATGGCCCTTCCTTGCTTCGTTTTTCAGCCATGTTTTCTGTTGAGTTCATGTGTAGAGTTTCGGTGTTGTATATATGTGGCTCGGGTGTCTCCCACACCACCACGTTCTCCTTGTTGTCTGCCATTTTCGGTGGTGTTGCTTGGGAATTTCTCAGAGCTTCTTTCTGATGGTTGGCTTCTCTCTCGCTGACTGTCTCTTGTTGTTGGCTGTGTGCAAGTGGCGCCTGTGGAGGGGATGATATGCGGTGGATGGAGGATCGGGTGGCTGGCTAATTCTTTAATCGACGATGATGACCACAGTGGATGATTCTCGGTTGTTCATTTTTGTTTGGGCTTCATTGTTGTTGGGCTCTTTTTCTTTGTTTTCTTTGTTTTTTGGCCCGTTCTTTGTTTGTTTCTAGGAATAAATTGGACATTTGTTTGGCTTGTAAGTGTGTTTGTTTTAATAAAAGTTCGTTGTTGGTGATCCTTTTGGGATCTCGCTTCCAAAAAATAAATAAATAAAATAAAAAATAAAATAACAAAACATCGCCGATATTAATTTTGATGATATAAAAAATAAATATAAAATTAACATCCTGAACTTTTCGTTTGGTTGCTTTTAAATAATTTAAAGCACATACCAAGTTCTGGTTCTAATTAAGTTGTAAGTTCTAACAAATATTTTCGATTAAAAGCCCTATGTAGTTAAGGGTTTTGACAAAAACATACAAAACGGCTCTAGCAATAGAGTAAAATAATTTAAACATGTAAATTTTCTGTCCGAAACCCTAATCCACGGCTATATAGCTAATCACCTTCTAATTATAATAAATTAGTGATTCCTTTGACTTGTCATATGTTTGTCTTTTCTCTTTTGTTTAATTCAAAGGACTTGTCATAAATGAAGTAGTATTAATCGAGTTTACGTTTCAAAATTGGCCAAGTACAACTTGTCATATGTTTGTCTTTTCTCTTTTCTATAATTCAAAGGACTTGTCATATATGAAATAGTATTGATCCAGTTTACGTTTCATAATTGGCTTAAGTACAGAAATCTTTGTCTGTTTTCTGCTTTTTCGGTTTAGGCCACACACTATACATTGAATCTGACCACGACTTCCTGGCTGCAATCTTGAGTCCCAAGTATCAAAGATTAGTCTAACGATTTCCATCCACCTAGTCGGCCGGCTGTATACAGAGTCTTGGACCAGGCAAATGCCACTTTTCCTTGGACCATCCACCTAAACCCTAAGTCTAAACCCTAAACCCTACATTGAATCTGACCACGACTTCCTGGCTGCAATCTTGAGTCCCAAGTATCAAATATTGACTAGCATAAGAAGGGTAGTATGGTCAAGGTCAAAATGTGTAAAAATGATATAAAAGACAGTTAGTTAGTTAGAGTTGGGAGGTCTTGAAGCTTAGGAGATAAGATAACACTTGGGTATATAAGTGTAAAGATCTTGTAAGCAAGTGATCAATTGTAATACACGAAAATATCACATCTCTCTATCTCTCTTCGATATCATTCTTTCTCTCTATATTTCTGGGTATTTTCTGGTTTTCTTGATGAACACTGTTATCATCAAAGATTAGTCTAACGATTTCCATCCACCTAGTCGGCCGGCAGTATACAGAGTCTTGGACCAGGCAAATGCCACTTTTCCTTGGACCATCCACCTAGTCGGCAGCATACAGTGTCTTGGACCAGGCAAATGCCACTTTTCCCTTGGACCAGGCAAATACCATTTTTCCTGGTCCACTTTTCCTTGGACCAAATAAAAAAATTCTTGGAGCGGGACGTAAAATAAAAACTTGATTCACTTAAAGGAGTTTTGCTCCAATAGTACTTAGTAGGAGTAGTGCCCGTGCGTTGCTGCGAGATTACAAAATGTGAGTATAATATAGACAGATATGTAAAGAATGATGAAGTTTGAATCAAATGTGTATAAGGGCTTGTGAAAATGATGGTATTCAAATGAAAGTCTGTATAAAAGTGAAGGAATAGAAAAAGAAAAATATGACACATACCATTTTTTTTACTTGAAAAATTGGTCTCATTGTTTAGGTATTTTGGTGCAAATGGCAGAATTAAATCAAACATGTTGAAAAGTGAAATGATGTGTAAAAAGATGGATCAGATATATCTAGTTTGGTGTCTCTTTACAATATAGAGACACAGTTTGCTGATGTATTTTAGTTAGGCCTGGCAATTTCTGACACGATCCGATAACCCGACACGACACGACACGACACGAAATTAACAGGTGTTTGGGTCGACACGATAACGAATCGGGTCGTTATCGGGTAACCCGATAAGCACCTGTTAAGATAACGAGTTCATTCGGGTATACACGTGGGTAACACGATACACGATAAGCAAAATATTATTTTTATAATTTTATAACCCTAAAAAAATACTGTAATAATTATATACATTAATTTTACAATTTTATACCCCTAAAAATTATAATAAATATATATATATATATATATATATATATTAAATTAACTATAAAGTTTATAATAATTATAATAATTATATATACTATAATAATTATACCCCCAAAATATTAACTATCTATAATAATTATATATATATATATATATATATATTAAATTTTATAAAAACTATAATAATTATTAATTAATAATTTAATATGCATGATGCATTGCATGATTTTGCATCCATTGATGTGATTTCTTTCCATTCAATTTCTTGCCGTTGCCGCCCTTTTTGAAAAAAAAAAATGGAGGGAAAATGAAAATGTTAAGAAAAGTTGAAAATGAAACAAAAAAGTGAGGGAATTAGGGAAAGATGTTGGAGGGAAAAGTGAAAATGATAAGAAAAAGTTGAAAAGGAAACAAAAAAGAGAGGGAAAAATGAAAATTAATAGAAGTGGTGAGAAATTTTTTTTTTTTTTTTAAGTTATTAACTTTTTATCACACACATGACATATCTCACTATTTTTATAATGACACACGTGATGTATGTACTATTCTGTGTACCAGTCAATTATAATTTATACGTACAAAATAAATAGATTTAAATCTACTTAATAAATATACACACACACACACACACACATGGAACTTGATTGATGGCATACGAATTCTCCAAAACTAATTTCAACGATCCCAACCGTCAAACTTGTTTGTATATGCTTTGAGATCACATCAACAAAATATCGTAAAAAATAAACTTTCAGAGATCAAGTAACGGGATAAAGCTTTTCGACGGTTATAAACGAAAAATCACGACTTAACGGTTATTTTAACTTCGATTTTGATGATTTTTTATAGCTACACTCCTTGACCCTATATGAATACAATGAATGAATTCGATCTTCAATTTAAAATATTTACACAAGTGGATACCACAAAATCTTATGTTATACTTGATGAAAGTATAAATAAACTCTAAGAAGGGTTAGTTAATCTATTGTTTTTATGGGATACGAATTCTCTTAAACTAATTTCAACGATCCAAACCGTCAAACTTGTTTGTATATGCTTTGAGATCACATTAGCAAAAAATCATAAAAAACAAACATTCAGAGATCAAGTAACGGGGACAAAGCTTTTCAACGATTATAAACGAAAAATCACGATTTAACGGTTATTTTAACTCCGATTTTGATGATTTTTTACAGCTACACTCCTTAACCCTATATGAATATAATGAATGAATTAGATCTTCAATTTAAAATATTTACACAAGTGTATACCACAAAATCTTATGTTATACTTAATGAAAATATAAATAAACTCTTAAGTGTTAGTCAATCTATCATTTTGATGGGATACGAATTCTCCAAAACTAATTTCAACGATCCAAACCGTCAAACTTGTTTGTATATGCTTGGAGATCACATCAGCAAAAAATCACAAAAAACAAACATTCAGAGATCAAGTAACGGGACAAAATGTTTCAACGGTTATAAACGAAAAATCACGATTTAACGGTTATTTTAACTCCGATTTTGATGATTTTTTATAACTACACTCCTTGACCCTATATGAATACAATGAATGAATTCGATCTTCAATTTAAAATATTTACACAAGTGGATACCACAAAATGTTATGTTATACTTAATGAAAGTATAAATAAACTCTAAGTGTTAGTCAATCTATCGTTTTGATGGGATACGAATTCTCCAAAACTAATTTCAACGGTCCAAACCGTCAAACTTGTTTGTATATGCTTGGAAATCACATCAGCAAAAAAATCACAAAAAACAAACATTTAGAGATCAAGTAACGGGACAAAGCTTTTCAACGGTTATAAACGAAAAATCAAGATTTAACGGTTATTTTAACTCCGATTTTGATGATTTTTTACAGCTACACTCCTTGACCCTCTATGAATACAATGAATGAATTCGATCTTCAATTTAAAATATTTACACAAGTGGATACCACAAAATCTTATGTTATACTTAATGAAAGTATAAATAAACTCTAAGTGTTAGTCAATCTATCGTTTTGATGGGATACGAATTCTCCAAAACCAATTTCAACGATCCAAATCGTCAAAATTATTTGTATATGCTTAGAGATCACATCAGCAAAAAATCACAAAAAAAAAACATTAAGAGATCAAGTAACGGGACAAAGCTTTTCGACAGTTATAAACGAAAAATCAAGATTTAACGGTTATTTTAACTCTGATTTTGATGAATTTTTACAGCTACACTCCTTGACCCTATATGAATACAAAGAATGAATTTGATCTTCAATTTAAAATATTTACACTAGTGGATGTGGATATCACAAAATCTTATGTTATAATTTATATACTTAATAAAAGTATGAATCAACTATAATATTAATAATTATATACATTAATTTAACAATTTTATATCCCTAAAAAGTAAAAACTATAATAATTATATAATATAATTATATATATTAAATTAAATTTAAAAATTGATGACCATTGGATCGGCTGAGATTAAATCTCAACCGTCCATTTCATAATTATATATATATTTTATTAAATTTAAAAAATTGATAACCATTGGATCGGCTGAGATTTAATCTCAGCCGTCCATTGTGTAGGCTATTACTCTTCTCTTCTCTCTCAACTCAGCTCAAAATTCAAATCACTCTCTGTCTGTCTCTCTCTCTCGAATCCTCGATCGACTTCGTCTTCGACTCTAAGACCTCACGCCGTCACGCGGACGCGGCGCCTCATGGGCCCTCTCACCTCACCTCAGTCTCAGATGAGTGACCTCACTCTCCTCGTCGTCCTCGAGTCTCGACCTCACCCAGGTCCCAGACTGTCACCCTCCTCACTCAGTCACTCTGTCAGTTTCCTCACTCCTCACCGGTTCACCCACTCTGTCACCCTCCTCACTCCTCAGTCTGCCCTCCTCCTCACTGCACAAGGTAAGAAATTCCTGCAATAAACTCAAGGGTTTCTGAATTAGGGCTTGTCGAATTAGGAATTTCTTAAATTAGGGTTTCTAAATTGGGGCTTTTGGAATTAGGAATTTCTGAAATTGAAGTTTCTGAATTAGGGATTTTGAATAGGGACTCTGAATTTGGGCTTTTGGAATTCGAAATTTCTTAAATTAGGGTTTCTAAATTGGGGCTTATGAATAGGGACTCTGAATTAGGGCTTTTGGAATTCGAAATTTCTGAAATTCATGTTTCTGAATTAGGGATTTTGAAATTCATGTTTCATTGTTTCTGAATTAGGGATTTTGAAATTCATGTTTCTGAATTAGGGATTTTGAATAGGGATTCTGAAATACAAGAGAGATGACGCACGGCCTCACGCACATCTGCTATGAAAAATTAGGTTAGAGTTAAAATAGATAATTAAAAATACCCATATTCTCTTAGTCATAGTGGAATGTGGTTACATCTGATCTGAGACATTTCCAGAGAACATGGTTTTCCAGAGAACATGTATTCAAATTTTCAAACAGTCTGTCAAAACTATTTACCTAATCCTCATTTTCTAACCCTCAAAAATCTTTTTGACTTTTCTTGTTTGACAAGAATTCAAGAAAATGGAGCTAATTTCATTATATTAATCAAAAGAGGAGGGGTTAGATTCTTCCCCCGTTCCACACAATGTGAAACCGAAAAAGAAAAATACTCTACTAGGTTTGCCAAAAAGAGAACAAAAATAAAATAATATTCCACTAAAAAAAATCAAGTTAACTATTACACATGTGTGGTGCTTTGCTATATAAATTATAAAACCCCAAACCCTAATTTCCTTTTTACCTAACATTCCCCTCGTTCTCTTCTCCCTTGTAACGTATGCTAGAAGACATTGCCTATCCTCGGTGCATAGTTCTAGCCTCATACATTGCATGCATGTTTCAACATTGCCTATCCTCGGTGCATAGTTCTAGCCTCATACATTGCCTATCCTCGGTGCATTGAGGGAAGTGCTTACATACATTGCTTGCATGTTTGAACAGCCCTAGCTGAAATATAATATTATTCCGAAAGTCACCACTTGCATTGCCAATCATGATGATAATTGATAAAGCATCTTCTCTTGCCATCGTGGTTTATATTATAGGGCCTACTAATTTAGTCAAAATCATTTGATATTCCATTATTTGCTTACTGTTTGCTTACTGTTTGAGTGCAGTTATAACTTATATATGTGAAATTGAAATAGTTATATATGTGAAATTGAAATGGATATGTGAATTTGAAATGGATATGGTATGAAATTGGTATGAGCAAGATTTTAAAATTTTGTTTTTCTTTCTTGAAGCAATGGATGCTGTAGAGCAAGATTTTACGAATCTTAGTGATGGAGGGTCAGTGGAAGTGACAATGGGAATGCAACCTGATCATGGAAGTGAAAATACAGAAGATACAAATACAAGTCCGGCAAAGAAAAAGGCTAGAGTGATCAAATTAGATACAAATACATGATGCATGCTTTTTTATGATGTAGGATTTTGATAATAATTATGATGGTTCAAGTTCGATTGAAAAAAATGAATTGCAGAAGTATTTGGAGGATAAAAGAATAGATAGAAAAGTAGACATAGATGTTCTTTCTTGGTGGCAAATGGAGCGTTTTCATTATCCGATACTTTCTCAGTTAGCACGAGATGTGTTAACGATTCCCATTTCAACTGTTGAATCAGAATCTGCATTTAGTATTGGGGGTAGAGTACTAGATCAGTATCGTAGTTCATTGTTACTAGAAACAGTTCAAACTTTGTTGTGCACACGAGATTGGCTATTTGGAAAAGGAGGTAATATATTTTTATATGGTATAGTATTATTATTTTATTTCTTTTCATAATTATTTTGTTTAACTTTTCATAATTTGAATGATTTTTAATGTTTGCTTTTTCTATACTTAGTTTATGCGGAAGAGAGTTCTGACGTGGAAAACCTTACTGAAAACATCTTCAACATAACCCTTGAAGGCAATAGATCAAGCCAAAGTTCCAATAAAATTTCATGATGATCGATGTAAATTGAAGATTTTGTAAATGGAGGTGTAAACTTTTGAGAAAGACTTACAATCTTAAAAACAAAAACTCTTTATCCTTGCACATTTAATATTTGTAATAGATTAGTAATGTATGTATTATTTTTTTTATTAGGCTTTTATTTTCGAGTGTAGATATAGTACTTGAACGAGAAATGTTTTAATGTTTTGAAGTAATATTTATGTGGCAATGTGTGGTATGTGCAAATTTTAAAAAAAAAATATTTTTTTCTTAACGGGTCATAACGGGTCGGGTCACTTTACCCGTTGGGTAAAGTGACACGACAACGGGTAAAGTGACCCGACCTGTTAAGGACCCGTTAAGATAACGGGTGTGACACGACACGACCCGTTAAGATAACAGGTGTTACACGAAAACGACACGAACACGATAGACACGACCCGTTTGCCAGGCCTAATTTTAGTTCAATCATCACTTCCATCTTTTCTCTTCAGAGGAATTGGTGCTACCTATTTATACACAATCACTTTCTTCTTTTGACTTATTGTGAACACATGGCTAACCGGTTGTTTGTCTAATGAGAGGTTTAAGCTGGACATATATAAGTATAAATGCAGGTACTCTGATTGAAGATATACTTTATACATATGTCCAACTTAAGTTATCAATGGTCAAGCAAGGAATAAGGCTTGTATTCAGATTAGGTAAAAAGAAGACAGTCGGTATATACATTGGTAGTAGCCAATTCCCTTGAAGAGAAAGGTTAGTAAATATTGAATTTAAATGAAAACTTAGCAAGAAAGAAAATTAGGAAAACATACCATTAAATCGTTGTATTGTGATTGAGGATTTAGACGATACCTATAAGAGGTTTTCTGTAAGCTTAACCATACAACGAAGAAGATGAATAGAAATTAGTTTTTTAAGTTGGTTTTTTTGTTTATATTTTTATTTTTTATGCATGAGCAAGAAAAGGGTAATGTATCGTAATATTAGTGGATTAGAGAGTATAATAAGAAAAAGAAACATAACCTTTGTGGAGAGTGATGTAGTCTGTGGTATACCTGCAGCAAGGTTGTGTAATCAAATTTAGTTGCGAACATTGGGAAATATAACGTAGCATAGTTAATGGTTGTTGTAGTAGTTGTATAGAGAAAATTGTGCTGCTTCAAGAGTTGATAAGTATTAAAAAGATGCAATTTTTTTCTTATAGTTGGGTAGAAAACATATACCGTAAACTTCTCAATGTGTTCTTTAGGAGTGCATTAAGGATTCAACTGAATTTTACTTCTTTTTTTTTCAATCTTGCTCTCAGTTGTGCACTCATCTGCCTTCCAATCGTTACCACTTGTTCATTATTTGTATAAATGAAAACTAAAAAGGTATAATACTCTTAAATGAAATCCCAAAATAATTGGGTAAAAGCATTTTAGATCACGTCAATTAAATCTTAAATTGAAAAGAACACTTCAATCTAACTAAAAGTACACAAAGAAAAAAACAAAGACAAAAAAAATGTTTAAACTAATCTAGAAGCCAAAATGATCGCCCAACCTCAGTAAATTAATAATAAAATTGTAAACCCATTTAAATTCACAGGAAAATCAAAAACTTGAAATCGGTAAACATTGTACCTTGAAAGGGGTATATGCACAAAGCTCTTCGAGACTGATCCGAATTCTGACATTGGAGATTAAAGTAGAGTCTGATTATCAAGGTTTTGCAGTAAGGATCGTAAAATACATTAGGATAAAACACTTATGATAGGAGCATATTTATGCTACTTAGTTATGTTGTTTCCTTGCATTTAGGGAGTTAATTACTATTTATTTCAGTCTTTTAAGTTATTTTCGTATGTTTTTAGGTCCTAATGGCAAAAGGAGCAAGAAAGGGCATTTTGGAGCTAAATGGAGCATTTTTGGGCATGGATTGGATAGCTTAACCATGGAGTAAAGAGGATGGACGAAATTGAAGTCAAGAAGGACTAGGAAAGGCTACAAATCTGGTGGATGAAGTCCTAAAGCAAAGAAGATAAGGAAATAGCAAAGAACAAGGAACTTTATCCAACCTTATCTTATCCTATCCTAACCAACCTTATCCTTTCCTAACTCTAACATTATCTTATCCTATCCTATCCAAATCACGTTAGGACTTAAACCTAGCTAATTAGAGGGGATTAATTACATAGTTGAAAACCTATTTCAGTTTCTAGAAGCCTTATCCATGTGTATGCCGCATGAACACCATTCCTTGTAGGTTTAGGAATTGCAATCCTTCTCCTACACTAATATCATATGTTCTTGTCCCTTTAGGCTTAGGAATCTACCCTAAACATTCATTCTAGAAACCTTATCTCATCCCTACAATCATGCCGCACCAAACCTTATAGAAATCCCTAAATCCATGCCATGCACTACCTATCCCAATCCCCTTTGGTTTCTGCCTTGAATTAACCCTTTTTCAATGGGATTGTGCAATCCTTCTCCTTCACTAAGTGTGCCAAATTAGCCTATATAAACAGCCCTATGCCGCACCATTTAATCACCACCCTTCCACACAACATTCATTAATTCATTCAGAAATCCATCCTTTGCCGTAACCTTGCAACCAACTTTCCATCATTCCCTTACTTCCAAACCTTCATCCCAACCTCCATACACCACCATCAACCCTTGCCGCACCACCATACCTTCCTAAATCCATCCAAAACCCAGAAAATCATCCACAAAACCACCCTAGACCTTGTGCCGTGACTTAGCAAGGAAGAGGATAAGGAAGACGAAGCCTTGGGCGTTTGTGCATTCGAGTTGGAGTGTTGGACGTTTTTAGGTGTAATCTATCTTTTATTTTTAATGTTTAATTCTATTTTCCTTAGTTTTGTTATGAACATGAGAGGCTAAACTCGTTTTAGCCTAGGGATGCTTTGAAACCATGATTACGTTTATAATATGAGTTGATAAATTCCAGTTGTGATTTCATAAATTGTGAATGCAATTTACTTAACCGTTTGATGGATAACTTATTCTCGTATGTTGATTAGGGAGGCCTACTTAATTTGCATGCTTGAATTTGGTGCTAGAATATAAGGATGTTTCACATAATCGTCACAAACTTATATTCACAAGTACTTAAGGTTGTTTTCACAATCATGTTAAGTAAATTCCTAGCATAAGTATCATGATGTCATAGTTACAAGTGCTTTGTCAATACTTATGATTTCTATTGAACGTAATGATCTTTGACCGTATCTCTATTATGATGTCATGTAGGGAACTTTTGAAGAATGCTTTGGGTTGTCGTATGATGTCATCCAATCCACTAACTTAAGGGAAATCTGAGGGTTAATTAGTGATGTCATGGTTAATCTGGGGTGTTGAGGTTCATGGTTTATCGGAAAAGCAACTGGAAATCAATTTATGTTTGAATGTATCATGTGTGGAGAAGTATCCCTTGGCTATCCCATCATCCATTGGTTTTTCTTAAATTCGTCCAAAATCTGTTTTAAAGTTTTAAGTTACTTGGTTTCTTTTAAATTCGTCCAAAATCAAAACCCCTTTTCTTACTTGTTCCAAATCTGTCCAAAAGAGTCTTTTTGAGTCTTTTGAGTCAAAACTAATTCTATTTTCGTCCAAATTGAGTCCTAGAGTCTAAATTGAGTCTTTTTGGTTGTTTTGAGTTGTTTTGAGTCTTTAAAGTTTGTTTTGAGTCTTTTGAGTTTATTTAAAGTGTTTTAAAGCCTATTTTCACATCTTTGAGTCAATTTTCATTAGATTAGCAATCCCTCCTAATCCCCGGCCTAGAACGATCCCTACTTATATCTATACTACAATTGTCAAAAAGAGGGTTTAATTTGAGTGCTATCTTTTATCACATCAACTTAAAACGCAATTTATATGTTTAGACAAAATGCTATGAAATCAAGGCTTGAAGAAATTTGCCCCTCCTCCGAAGATGGAAGGAGGGTGCAAATAAAATCTAAAGTTATTTCGTTGCGCAGCATTGATTGAAACCAATAATGAAGACAACTGGAAAAAAAATAGGTGGAAAGCACACTGAGTTTGTCTTTTTAAAAAACGATTAAAATCTGAAACAATCATATACACCAATCACAACAACTGAAGTTTCCTTTGTTAAACAACGATTAAGATGTAAAGCAACCACAAATACCAATTAGAAGCAACGCGAAAGAACAACAGCAACTCAATCTGTATCAGATTATGTTTCAAACATGTACAATTGAGGAAAAAAAAATTACTCACATGGAAAACCAATTTATTTGAACCATCATAAACACAACAGATAAAACCAACTTGCCAAGGCTTATTTCAAATAAACACAAAGTAAGAATCGAAAATTACACACAGTTGTTGTAAATATACCCAAGCTCAATGTGAATGTTTTATCAATAATTTGAGAAAGGTAGCATATGAGCAGGCTCCAAATTTAACAAAAAAACTTGTCGCAACCTGCAGATTTGCAAAAAAAATAGAAACAAAGATTTGACATTTTACTTCAAAGGTGAAAAATGCAAAAGAAAGGATACAATGAAACAAAAGAAATTATAGATGATAAAAGTTTGAATTCCGAATGGAGAAAAATGCTAAATTAAGATAGAATGCATTGAGCAATATCTAGTCTCTGTTACTAAAGTATTTTATACTGATGAAAAGCTTAAACTGGAACAATGGCTTGGTTTCTCATATTTTTTGTTATTTTTGTTTTTATTCACCAATGTTAATATACAGCTACTTTAATCATGTTGCATAAAAAATATAAGCATTTATATACATCTCACTTAAATAAACAATTTGATCACAAATTTTGCAAGACATCTTTAAAAACTATGTTTGCAGTATAGTTGTTTGCAATATTTTCTCCATCTGGAATCAAAATTTTGAGACCTTCTTTTGATGTAACTCTAGATAATGCTACATATAATTGCCCATGGGTGAAAACAGGTTCTGGAAGATATAAACCAACTTGTTTCAAAGATTGCCCTTGGCTCTTATTAATAGTCATTGCAAAACACGGTCTAATTGGGAATTGACGTCTTTTAAAAATAAAAGGCCACTTATTCTCTATTGTTGTAAGAGTGATTCTCGGAATGAATACTTTGTGACCAATATTGTTTCCAGTAAGTATTTTAGCCTCTACAATTCTACTAAATAATTGAGTCATAATTAATCTGGTTCCATTACACAAACCTAAAGACTGATTTAAATTACGTAATAGCATAATTGGCATTCCTATCTTCAAAATTAGGTTATGTGTAGGTAAACCATTGAAATCCAATTTATTCAAAAATTCAACAGGATATAATGTTTCCAAATTTTCAATATTCTCATTTGAAGAACACAAAGAATCATAGCTTAGAAACACATGTTGTTCTCCAGATAACAAATCTATTATATAATTATTTATATCTGTAACAGTTGTGTTTCGAAGTGTTATAATAGCACGTTCTCTCAAATAGGCAAAATTTTCAAAAGAATTTTCAAAATTGGGATAAGTTGCTAAAAAAATTGATAAAATTGGATTTCCAAAAGAATGAACTATCAAATCTTTAGGTATTTGAATCAAAAATGTGTCTTTATCATCTAAACTATTTTCACCAATTTTTCCATCACCTATTTGTAAAATCCAATTTGCGAAATCACTGATTTTTTTTTCTTTTCATCAATGCTTAATCCATTTTTGGATAATCTCATGTTTTCTGTTAAATAAAAAATTTTAAAATGTAACCACAAATAAGAACTATTCAAATAAGCATTTATTATATCTTCTTTGCTTCCTCCAGGTA
This sequence comes from Pyrus communis, assembly GCF_041283825.1. Classification (NCBI taxonomy): domain Eukaryota; kingdom Viridiplantae; phylum Streptophyta; class Magnoliopsida; order Rosales; family Rosaceae; genus Pyrus; species Pyrus communis. The sequence goes on along the minus strand of NC_142576.1, from coordinate 19,887,243 downwards.
TAACAGGTAATATTTGGCGAAAGTCACCACCTAATAAAAGAGTTTTACCACCAAAAGGAATATTATTTTGTAATCCATTTAAGTGGGACATAATGTCAGAAAGAGATTTATCTAATGCTTCAAAACAATGTTTGTGATTCATAGGTGCTTCATCCCATATAATTATATCTGTTTTTTCGATTAATGTAGCAAGATGAGTTTTCTTTTTTATTGCACAAATTGAAGAATCAGTAAGGACCAAGGGTATTTTAAATCTAGAATGTGATGTTCTACCAGTTGGTAATAACAACGAAGCTATTCCTGATGATGCCACAGCTAAAACAATTTTTCTCTCATATCTAAACTTACTTATAATAGCATCCCATAAGAAAGTTTTCCCAGTGCCTCCATGACCATAAACAAAAAATAGTCCACCTTTTTTCTTGTCTACAACATCTATAACAGAATTATAAATAAGTTTTTGACCTTGATTAAGTTACGATTTTAAAAGTGTGTGTTTTTTTGATAATTCTTCACAATCATAATTTAACTCCTCTTAAAAGTTTATTTTTAATTTCTAACATTTTTTTTGCATCAGGCATTGGTAAATGATATTTGACCAAAGAACTTGATGCATTATTAAAAAGTAATTCTAACTCAAACAACACAGAATTTTTTTAATTCATCCTGTGGTATGATCATATCAGGAATTGCAAAAGTTTTTCGCAAATTGTACAAAATGTCATCATACATGTTTTGCCAATGAGTATCAAAAAGAATTTGAGGATTTCCCACATCGCAGAACAAAATTATTGTAACAAATAATTGTCTCAATTGATGAGAAGAAGTAACATTTACAGCACTTGATAAAGCCTCAATCCATTCTTTATCATCTCTTGATAATCCCAATGATTGACAGGCAGCATGATATGAAGGATGTATAATACCATTAACAGTTCTTATATCATCAAAGCTTAATGCACCTTTTTTCAAATTCAAAAGCATTCGCAAATAATATAATTCACCAGATGCAGGATGCACATATGCTATTCTACCTATTAAACCTTTTTGTTTTCTTGGTTTCCAAATTTTTTTCCTCGTATCATATAAAAATTTTGAAGGAATTTGTGCATAAGTGAGTGCGCGTGCTTCGTTATAAATTTTGTTAATTTCAAACCAACTTGTTAACATTGTATGGTCAGAAGCATTTTGTTTAAGAATTGAATGGATTGATTGATCCCCACTGAAAACAATATTTTGTTCTAATGGTAAATGCACCGGTAATCGTTCCACATAAGGTTCCCTATGATGTATAGAATATTGGAACAATCTCCAAACAGCTTCATAAGGTGATATGTATCGACAGTTTAGATACGTTAATATTTCATCATTTGGATCCTGTTGAATGACTAACCGTGCTCTATCTGAACCTTTATTTACATATTTGAACAAATATTTTATAAGCATTGATTGACAGCAGGATTCAACATTTATGTGTGCATTATATCTTAAAAGTAATTCAGCGTTATAAGGAACCACAAAACCGTTATCAATTTTGATTCCATTTTTTATGACATATTTTGTATCATCATCACGACGCCTGTAAACAGGAAAACCATTGTCTTAAAAAATTGTGTCATTTTTATATGGCTTAGGAAAGTTTTTGGAACACTTATTTTCCCGCATGCAAGGAGAATTTTGATTAATATGTCCACATGGCCCATTAATCATAAATTGGTTAACAATTTCATAAAGTTGAGGATTGACAAATTTGTCTGGTAATTCAGCAGAAATAATTGAATCTATATCTGATGCCATATAACATTTAAAATCCGATTTCAACCAGATTAACATATGAGAATGAGGCAAACCTCTTTTTTGAAATTCAATTGTACAAACATCTGTTTCCAAAAATAATTGAAACAAACAAAAACCCAAAAAAAAAAAAAAAAAAAAAAAAAAAAGGGTTAGCCTGATGGAGCAATAAAAAAGAAAAAAATTTCAGATAACGGAAAAAATAAGTTTTTAGAAACTTACTTGCCTCAACCTGTCCAAAGGGCTTTCCAGATTTAATGAAATCGAGCATATCATCAAGTTTCATTTTAAATATTCTAGAAATTATATCAAGTCTGTCCTCAGGCTTGTATCCTGGTTTTTTTTTTCAAATTCTCTTATGATTTCTGGCCACTTTACATTGCATGTAAACGTTGATCAAGTTGACCATATTCTCTACAAATAATCATAGCATCTTGATAATTATTAATCATATATCTAGGACTTCCTGTGTACAAAGCAGGTAACACAATTTTTTGGCCTAAATTGTTTGCATCATTTTCACCTCTTGACATTGCATCGTAAATTCCTTTGTAAATTTCACTTCTTAAATTTTTCTGATTTTGTCTAATATAATCCAGCCTATCTTCTTCAAGTGTTGCATAGGAATCTACCAAATATTGTTGAAAAAGTCTACCACCTTTTAACAGTGTAGTTAAGTATGGATCTCTTTCTTGAATCTGGTAAGCTATATAAGCTCTCATAGGTATTCTTTGTCTCTTTGTTTTTGGACCGTTATAATTTTCATTCCATTTTAAATCTGGTCTATACCCATCTTCACCGTATGGAAAAAGAATAGGATACCGAAGAACCATAAATTTTGGATTCAATTTTGTAACACGCTTTAATCCTTCACTTTTACAATCTACAATAATATCTCTATTAGAGTCAGATAAACCTATATCACCAACTATTAAACCACCTATTTCATCACTTTGTTGGTTGATCATATTGCTTGCTATCATTTGGTTGTCTCCCTAGCAACGTAAGTTTTAAATTGGTCAGACCATCAATTTCACATTTGTCTCTTGCTGTTCGAAAAAGTTTGACCAACTCATTTGATTCATCAAACATTTTAATCAAGTTTTCCACAATTTTTGAATCAAGTTTTTTATTTGTTCCATCACAATCAAAAGCTCTAAGACGATTCTATATTTCATTATATGTATCATAAACATATAACTGAGCAAATTTTGGAGACTCATTATCAACAGGTAAAAGAGAACTCATCAAATGACAAACTTGACCACTAATTTTAAAAATGTAAGGACTTGATCCGTCATTAATTGAGTGATCAACTTTTGCTCCCATTGAAGTAAATGAAAACATGAGTTGTAAGCTCTAATATTTTCTCGAAATGATAAACTTTTTTGACTTCCATTTGGATCAAGCAATAATCTAAAAAAGATGGTGTTGGCTTTGGACTTGAAAATTTAATTTTTCCTTACAGAGAGTGAAAATTGGTTGATTTTTTGTCCAGCTTTGTTTAAGAGACTCTTTTAACCAAAAATATGCACCGCAATACACGCATTTATAACTTTTATCACCCAAATCCATATAGTCTTTCACAACCCCTACAAAAAGAACATATATAAAAAAATGTAATCACTATATGGAAGTAACTTAATCCTAAAACCAAGCCTAAAGAAAACAATTATTGCAAAAAATTCAAAACATACCATTTCTATTTTTTTGGAAAAATGCCTGACCCTTCTTCATGAGACAACAATTATCAGCATCTATGATTTTTTGAATTCTATTTTCAACATTGTTGAACAAACTCACAATGTTTTTCCCTTTTTTATCAGAGGTGTACATGGTTTTTTCAAACGGGCTCAATCACACAGTGGTTAGTAGAAGATGTACTGGAGGAACATTGATATTCAACTGATGAATATTCGCAAATAAATGTGTCAGTTGCAGACATAATAACATCTTCAGAATTATGCATATAACTCGCTCTACACATTCTTTTTCGCTGATGACCATCGTCAACCAATGTATTAGATTCACTATCAGTAAAGCTTTTGTTTCGTTTTATAGCATCATTTGTTTGATCATTTGTACATTTTTCAGACATGATGGAAACAAACAACTGCACAACAGATTAAGAAAATAATGAAAAAAATCAATAAAAATATAAGAAATATATAAAAACAATAAAGATCACACAAAAACTAATGACATGTTTGAATCAAGAGTTTCATTTCAATTCAACAAATGCAAAAGAAAACTGCATTGTTAAAGTTTTAATAAATAATTTCAGAACTTTAAATAAGTTACCTTGAGGACAAAGCGCCTTGGAAGGTGAGAACAAATAGCTTTAAATCCAAAATACTCAAGATTTTTCAAATTCTGTTAAAAAAAAAAAAAAAAACACATCATTAGAAAACTCATCAAAACAAATAAACACTTATTTGTTCACATGAACTATCTATTGTACTATATGATGATAGTGCACAGTTGAGTGTTTAAGTTTATTAAATAACTGAAAGTTGGGGGTGGCTGGGTACATGTTTTCCTTTCGTTTTTTTTTTTTTTTTTTTTTTTTTTTGGTGTTTATTTAATATCTCGAAGTGAACAGTAGTAGTTTCTAGGAAAACAAAAGTTGAGTTAATTATTAAAACAAAGAATACCATAGTTTACCAATGTGACAGAGATGCACTGCGTTTGCAAGATTAGAGATGAGCGCGGATGTACTTACGCTACCAAAAAATCCAAGTAGAATTGATTACTGACTTTAACAATTCAAATCAAATACAATTTTTCAAAAATAAATGCAAGGTGATGGGTACAGTTTGTCAATGAAACAATTTGAAATCATATATTTACAGGTAGGAGATAGCAAATATTTGCATTGCATATCTTAGTAGAATGAGTGGTTATGAAGGAGAATTAGATTTATTCAATTTCGATACAAAGAGAATTAATTAATGCAGGAACAACATTTGTGCACATTGAGAATGAAATTAACTAATTAACTTACTAACCCCTACTGTAAATTTCACACCTATACTCAAAACAAATTTTGTAACCAATATCCCAAAAAAGAGGCAAAAGGAAAGAAAAAAACCTTTATATGGTATACTGCGGTGTTATTTGTGTAACCGAACTCAACCCAACAACCTTCTTGTATACTTGGAAATTAGTTACAGATTTTATGGCTGCAGAAGAAAATCAAACAAAAAGTCTTAACTTTCCTAGAAAATTTTACTTCTTCCTAAAAAACAGAAATCCATTTTTAATCCAACAATTATCAGTGCATCCCCAAACTGGAAAAAAGCAGAAGGATAGAAAACGTACCCAAAATATAACAGTAGCGTCATAGGTGATTCGAAATAGTCACACCTTACTTTCTAACTCATTCATATACTTGACTTTCTTTTCCTTCTACCTCAGAGCAAATTGTCTATTAGTTAAAGACCACAAAACCAAAATACTGGAAAGCCACAATTTACAACCCAAGCATATAAGATTAAGAAAAATCAGGCAAAAAATAGCTACACATACCAAATAAAATCCACAAAACTAAGCCAAATGTAATCTGTAAAGATCTGGCACAACACAAAGACCAATTTCCCCTAATTTAATTTTGATAAATGCAAAATGATCACAAATAACTCACTCAAAAATGGGAAAGCAAAAAGACCTAAAAACAACAAAATCAAAACCTCAAAATCAGAAAAAAAATGAAGAACAAAAATCGCAAACCACATAAGCAAAATTATTGAAAATAAAAAATCAACATGCATTAAAGCCAACAATAATCGGCACAAGCAAGGAAATCAATTAGGAAAAAAGGTTTTTATTTCGAAACTCACCAATTTGATCCTCTCAGCAACGACCAGTTGGAATCGGCAACGTGGAAACACTGAATTTTGATAATTTAATCTCCAGGGCAGCGACCCAAGGAGCAGAACCAAGCCTCAGAAATTTGACTTCAGCCAGTTTCTATCCTTTGACACACGCCAAAGCCAGAATCAGAGAGGCAACACAAAATGAGAGAGCAGTGGAATGGAAAACAAAAATCCACAGGATAAACTCGAAATAGAGAGAACCTCAACAACCCCTCTCATCTTTTTCCCAAAAACTACAAACCCATATAAACCCAACAATTACAAACCCATGTACCAAGCAGAAAAAACAGAAGGGCAAAAAACATACCCAAAAAATTACAACAACATTGCAAATACCAGAAAATCCGAGATTTGCCAACTGAAGAACAAAAATACAAAATTCTCTTTTAACAGGGAAAAGCCAAGAGAACACCACAATTAACAACAAAAGGAAACGATTAAGGTTTCATCCAAACAAAAAAAACGAAAAAAAAAAAAAACCGAAAGAAAACGATTATAAAATATACCTTAGTCGAATCACACTTGTCCCACAACGGGCTGGAAAGACACCACCCTTGAAAATAGTTGTTAATCAACAAAAAATCCGGCCACAGGCTAGAAATCCCAAACAGAAAAAATGGGCAAACAGCAGGAATTCTTTACCCCAATTAGAGATCTGAAACCCTCGGAACAACGAAATGAAACGATTAAGGTTTCTCTTTCCCCATCCTCTGCTTCCCCAAATGATGCACCTAGACCTCTCTCGCCACAGGAGTCGACTCCTCTCACAGTTTAAAACCCTAAAATCCATTCGAACCCATTACCTAAACAAAGAACATCACAAAAATTAAACGATGAACTGGAAAAAAATAAATAAAATAAAAAAAACCAACGAAGTCCACATCTCTTTAAACGCAACAGAAGAAAACCCTTTCACAGTTTAAAACCCTAAAATCCATTCGAACCCATCACCCAAACAAAGAATATCACAAAAATTAAACAATGTACTGAAAAAAACCCAACGAAGTCTAGATCTCTTTAAACGCAACAGAAGAAAACCCGTTTTGCAAACCAACATAAAAATCTGCAAAGGAAAACAAAAATCTAAAAGAAAATCACGCACCACAGAGTTATCGGAAGAAGGAAGCACCTGCAACGTTCTGAAAACCACGGCTGAGAAAAACAAAACACAAAAGCGCACCAAAGAGAAGCACACAACGGGAACCAAAAGAAAAGAGAAGCTGAGAGCGATAGAAAACCACCAATGCAAGTGAGAAACGGAAACAAAAAGCAAGCAAAATAAACCCCAAAAGAGAATAGCACGATGACCGACACGTGTCACACACAATTCGCAACTTGTCCCTGCACGAACCACCAAAAACAATAAGGAGGCATGAAAAAGCTGAAGGGCAATTCGGCCACTTGAAAAGCACCTACCCAGCGCGGGCAAAGAAGGAATTTTACTATAGAAAAGGAAGAAACCAGCGCCAAAACCCAAACAAACCAGGGGCAGATCTGTCCGGACACTATTGTTGAACAGTGCCAGAACCCAACTGGGTTTTAGTATATATAATATCACTCAGTTATATAAGTTTTCTTTTATGTAAAATTTAACTATACAAAGATTTATTAGATCTTTATATACAAAGATTAACAATTGATCTTTTTAATTGTGGTAAAAGAAACAAATTCTCTCTTCCTTAAGAAAGAATTCACATTAATGAGAGAAGTGACTTTACATGTGCTTATAAGTGGTTCGTCTATTCCTTATATTACTAATTAGTTTTATGGTGGAACTGTTAGAGTAGAACCTCAACTTTCTTTATAGTATCAGAGCTGATTATCCCACGTGTGAAGTCCAATGGCTACACGTACTCTACGTCACCCGAGTTGTATTGTCCACATGTTAAGCTTGAAATTTCACAAGTGAGAAAGCGTGTTAAGAATCAAACTCACATTGATGAGAGCAGGGATTTTTCATTTCATCAAACCTTTTGAAAGCCATTGAAAGTCAAGGGCCCAAGCACACACCCAACCATGTGGCCTATATAAAACAATTCGCGGCTCTCAATTCGTTTCCCTTTCGTTAATTATTTCCATTTCATTAAACCTCTTGAAAGCCATTAAAAGCCAGGGGTACCTAACAATGGGCTACATAAAAGGTCGAAGGGAACCAACTAATGCATGAGAATATATGTGATTAGAAAGCATTGTAAACACTAGTCTCTCCTTTCTCTAAAAAGTTTCCCATTTTCTGTAACGACCCGTCCCTAATTATTACATTTTTTTTTTTACTATTAAGGTGAATTTACGAAAATGGCCTTCGAGGCATCTTCTCAAGGTAGGACCTATTCCGTTGTTCATATCTTTTATAATAATTCTTTCACATTATTCTTGATTAGTTGTATGCTCTGAACACGATTCTGCTTTATGATGTGATATAAAATAGCACACAAACTTAAACCCTCATTTTGATAGTTGTAGTATATGGAATTATGGATCGTTCTAGGCTGAGGACCATGAGGGCTGCTAATCTACACTAATTAGACTCAAAAACATAAAACTAAGCTAAACTAACTCAAAACAAACTAAACTATCTCAAATAACTCAAAACGAGCACTAAGGGGTGATTTGGACGAAAATCTAACTAAATTGACTCAAAACATGAAAAGGGGGTTTGTTTGGACAAAAATTGACTTAAAACTAATAAGTTGCAGAACTAAGTAAAGGTTGCACGAAATTAAGATGACTTAAGGGGTGAAAGGCTAGGTAGAGGGTCATTCTCCACACATGACACATATGCATACAAATCGATTTCCAGTTATTATTCCTATAAACCATGAATGACAATACCCCAAGTTAACCGTGAACTGCACAAATTAACCATTAGATTTTCCTAAATTCATTGAATTGGACTCAGCGATGCAAACAAATTATTCTTATCAAGTTCCCTATATGAACTGCATGATAGAAATACATATCAAAGATCATTAAGTTCGGTGAAAATCATAAGCATTGACATGACATTCGTAACTATGAACTGCATGATACTCCTACCAGGAATTTACTTAACGCGATCATGACTAGCAACATCCACTACTTGTAAATATAAGTTCATAACTATTAGGTGAAATTCCCTTATATTTTAGCATCAAATTGAAAACCAAATTAAAACAAACATTGAACTAAAATTAAGGATAGAATACACCTAGAAACGCTCCAGCAATCCCAAAGGCTTTGGATGGCAGGCGCGGCTCCAAACTCTCATTCCTTACAAAGCTATACTTTTCGGGGAGATGTTTGAGAAATAGAATTGAAAGTTACTGATCCCTACGGGGACAACAACCAGAAGCATTCCTTGATTACATGACTATGAGAATTTTTTTGGTAGCCTCTTGGAAGATAAGTGAAAACTCTTTTTATTAGAGGCTCAAATAAAGAATTCAATGAGTGTTTGGTGGAAAAATTCCATCAAAGTACTTATGCAACCATTAAAAACCCGCTGATTCTTTAGCTTGGCAACAAAACCTCACTTCTATACATGAATATATTTTGGATATCTATGTCCAGATTTCTTATCAAATTGAAGAAGAGTGTGACAAGGGATGCTCCATTACAGATTCATGAGAAGGAAAAGTCTATAGTTAAAATTAATGTGTGCCTGTGTATTGTGCATATAGAGTATAATGTTTGTACAAATACAACATATGCACCCATACCTTTAAAGTGTTTTCATCTTTGGCCCAGCTTCTTTCCAAAAAGAGATACTCAGAAAACCACATTGACCACCCTATGACCTGCATGTATAAAGGCATTCCATTTGGTGACAAGGAGTAAACCCTCAAAAACAAGGCAAATGGTAATGCTTAAGTATGATGGGGCCACAAGACAATGTTTGTGGAAAAACCAAAATCACCAATTAATTCATGAAATATGGATTAAATCAAATAAGAACAATAAAAATAAAAAATCTGTACTATTAGAATAAGATCTGAAATTAAATATTGATAGTCCCAACTGGTAATAACTAATGGCCTTAACAGACTATCAAACTCTAAATTTTTAAATCTTAACTAAGCTGTTAAGGTTCTAAATTACTCTCATTTGATTAAAGATATATATATATACACCGCCCTCCAATTTTCTTGCGGATGCTGCTCCAGAATCCGAACCATTTGTTGTTTTTAGTCTCCATTCAAGAATCATCTCTGTCAAATCAGCCAAATCAAAAACCACCTAACCACTTGATTATCATTTACAATCAATTGGGGTTTACCAGAAACATTGTGTTGGTTTATTTATTTGATCATGATTAGATGCCTTAATAATCAATGCTTAGGCTAAGTTTCCCCAGCCATTTCTGTACATTCAATGATCTACAGGATGATTCTTAAATGGATTGTATAGAAGATAGACAGTTCAGATACTGAACTACATACAGAGTGGGCCCCCAAGGGAACCAACTTTTTGCATTCTTCCATGCAAGGGCCTTGTATATATGGAATATTCTCGTCACGACAAAGTGGCAAATCAATACAAGATGCTTCTGTTGGCAAACTACGATCTAGGCCAAACATTCAAGCAAGAATCAACGTAATCAATGGTCCTGATTCACATTCTATCAAGAATGCATTGCCATAGTTTCTGACAAGAGAATATTCCCGCATATATGAATGCACGTACACGTACACAGATATTATGAACTTAACAGCTGGTGCCTTATAGCTTCATCTACACAAACTGACAAGGCATCTTAGGGTGGAACATACCGGAAGGAACTTTGATGATTTCTTCATTACAGCTAAGGTGCTGCCAAGGCAACCTGACCGCTGCACAAGTAAATTTCATTTAAAAAATCAGTATAAAGAGAATACAACTCCATATGGAACCAAAAATCTAAATTGAAACAGTGGTCTTCTTTTACAAGTACATGTGAATAAGTCTTCAATGTAACTTTTGTGTGCCTCTATGAGTATAAGTAATACAAAAAGCCAAAAACTAAATACGTATGGGCATTATTTTTTATAAATATACACATTATTTGTCTGGTTAAATGTATTTGTGCATGCATCTGATTAAAGCATGATATATAAACTTTGTACCAGAGCCAGGACCCATCCAACAAGCCAATCAATATCACTTCTATGATTGCATATGACAAGTGCATGTTCTTTACCTAGAAAATAGAAAACATGAATTTAAATAAGTTATCCTGCATAATTTTGAAAAGAGCAATACATACATAGTCCTAATGACAAAGAAACATCAAACAAAAGAGAAGGTTTAATCCTTACCCATTAAACGAAAGGTTTCAGGGTCTGTGTACACTTGGATCTGCAACAAAAAGGGTTAACTAAATCATGACTCAAATTTTCATCTCAAGACACTTAAAGTAAATATTACACCAGGTCATAAGCATTGTCCTTCACTTTATTACTATGATTTAAAGTACTAGGCCTTCCTTTAGCATTTGCTACGCATTTCAGGGGGTTATACAAGCTTATCAGAAGAAAATTTGATATACATGTTTTACTTTCCTCTTTCAGAATTACACCTTCTAGTCTTTCTTGTGGTAACAATAATTGCCGTGAATCTTTCAAAACCCAGAAATAACTTTGACTATTGGTCCATAAGGGTTGTAGCAAAAAATATTTGGTTGAAAAAATACATAGTTAGAAGCTGGCATAATAAGTGGGAATGCACCTAAAAGTGCTCAGTGTACAATAAATCAACTGCATTTAAGGAAGTTAGAGAAATCAAAATATTCACAATCACAAGATATGGGGGATATGACTGGTACCTTGACACCCGCCCACCAATCAATGAGCCAAACGAGTTCGAGCCACAACAATTCTGCCACCACTCTGTTGATCCTTCTGTATGTATTCTTAGACAGCGGCCGAACAAGAATGAAGCAAATCCCCTGAAACAACAGACCAATTAGGCTAAATTGACTAAAACCTCAAAAGAAAAAGTGTGTGAATGGACACACACACACACACACATGTGCACAAATGTACACATACAATTGTATGTGCTAAAAGAACAGAAAGAGATAACAAAAGTAAACTCCAAAATCTCAAATTGGAACTCAGTAAACGAAATGAGCTCAAAGGGTTTGGTGGCATGTAAGATTAAAATAAACATTTTTAAGCTTCGTTTCTTTTCCGAAACGTTCTCCACAATCAAACGAAGCTTGCAGGTTAAAGTACAAAGTCGAAAGAAAACCTAGATTCACAGGCAAGCTTATAGGCATACCCTACCCAAACAACCCACTTGAGAAACAGCAAACCCATGAAACTTAAACGAAAAGAAGCAAAACCCTCGTGGAATTCACGCAGAAATTGAAGAAATCGATGGCAGAAGACACAAAACTGAGCTAAAACAAAACCAAATCCAGGCAATAAGCAAATGATATCCAGAACCCATGAATGCAAAGAGGCAGAAGAAGGTGCACCTGAATGAGATTGACTACGAGGCCTGATACAAAGAAGAGCAGGCCGAGTGGAACGATGACAGCTGCAGCTGCAATCGCCATGGCGCCCAAAACCCCACACAGAGAAACGAATCGATTTCTCCACAAATTTCAAAACTTCCTAGTGCCCAAGAGCAACGAAACGAAAATTTTCAAATCAAAGTTGAATTAAATCAGGAACTCAAACGAATTGGACGCACGAGCGAGCCTGCGCGGCAGTATATCTGGAACGAACTCAGGCACTGGCTGTGACCGCGCAACGTGTTTGTGAAAATGCGCGAGCGAGAGAGAGAGCCGTTGTTGATATACAATTCAAGGGAATGGGGACATTGTGTGAGAAATGGGCTTTTCTGGATTCGACAGAAAACTGTAAATATTAATTAATTTTGCTGACTTCCTTTCCTTGGGCTGATCACCAAGCGCATCCTCTTGTCGGCATCACACGGTTGGTTCACGTCGGCTTCAATCTGAATGTTGATGGGGATGGTGGGTCCAATGGCCCACATCTATGTCTGTGTTAATCCCAAACGTTCAAATAGGTTTGCCTTGTCACCAAATAAGTTGAACTCCTAAATAGTGTCGGGATATTAATTTGTAAGAGAGGTGCTTGGGAAATACATAAAAGATTTTGGGTTCTTTTCTCTCCGTTGTGGGAGTCGTCCCTTGTGAGTTTCTCCTCTCTCCCTTGTGTGGGAGTGATATTCATACAGTACTTCTGCTTAATTGTTCGAACTGTTCCTTCTGCTGGGATCAGTGATTCGCTTCCTGATTTCTCGTTGGAGTTGGTACTTCCCCTTCTTGGGACAATTCGAGGGTGGAAAGGCCTGGGGACAGGCCGATTATGGAGGACTTTTGGGACTTGTCCCATCTAGTCTTTACTTGGATTCTAATCTTTGGGTGGGGGGGGGGGGGGTAAGGGGTATTTAGTGACACACTTTAAACAGAAGGTTGATGGAACTAAGTGTAGGAAGCAGAGTAGTGAATCTAAACATTTAAGAGCAGTTATTGCTATGGTAGAGAGTTTACCTACCATGATAGATACGGATTGAATATTGATCTCTTTCTCAAGATCAGTCAAAGGTTCTTGTTTTAAGTGCACAAGTGAAAGAACTTAACAACAGGAGTTTCAACGAAAAGGTATCCATCTTCCTGTCTTAATCAACACTCTATACAATCAAATCATGAGTAATGTTCAAGAAGATAATCGGGTTAGGGAGCAAGCGGCGGTGGAGGAGTTGGTAGTGCATCTAGAAGAATCGTTGGAATTAACAACTATGGATTAGGGTGTTAATTTGGTGGGGGTTGTGTTAAATGAAAGGTCCCTGAATAAGTGCGGGGTCCGAAACATACTGCAATCTGCTTGGAAAGACTGGGGAGAGGTGCAAATCAAATGGGTGAAAGACAACATCTTTATTATAATTGTTCTAGATGAGAGCTCATAAAGGAAAATCTTATCCCAAGTTCTATAGGCAGTGATGAAGAAAAAATTTTCAGTTAGAAGGTGGCCTCAGGAATTAGCTTTGGAGGAAGTTCACTGGGAACTGGTCCTGTTATGGGTTCAGATTAGAGGTGTTCCGTTATGTCTTAGTACAGAATCGAACATAAAGAGGCTGGCGAAAGAGATAAGGCAGTTGGAGGAGTTGGAAGATCCATCTTTGGCCTGTGGTTTTTTGCGAGTACGTGTGGTATTTGATACTACCAAGCCTCTCATCACAGGATGTTAGTTGCCCAGGAAGCAGAATCAGGACACCTGGATTGAATTTAGGTATGAAAGACTTTAGGATTTCTGTTATAAGTGTGGAAGAATTGGGCATATGAACACGAAGTGTTCCTTTGAACTTCAAATGGGTGGAGGTGCTGGTTTTGGGGAATGGACTAAAGCCGCTCCGATTCGGGAAACACAGGAAAATTGGAGACCTACTCAAAGTAGCCATAGTGAAAAGCGGATGGCTGGTATGATGATGATGGTAGAAAGGGGTGGAGGATCGCAGTGCGTGGGGGACACAAAGGTGAACTCCAGTGGGGAAAGTGATGCTCCAAGTGAGGGACCCATACGCATTGATGCAGCTCGTAGTCCAAGTGCGATGCAGACTTAGGGACAGATTGGAGGATCTAGTAGCATGGGTCAGAAAATGGGGTTTTTTCAATGGGTTGTGGAAGAAAACATGCAAGTTGTCAATCGCCAATTGGTTTAGGGGTATGGCTTATTGGGCCCTCAAATTTTTAGCTCAATGGGAATGCAATGCCCGTTGAAATTGGGCCCATCAGGGAATTCAACTGAGATCAATAAGGTTCCACTTTCCGTCATCTTCTCTGGCGAGTTGCTGGTCGCCGAAAACTTGGAAAAAACTTCAAACCCTTCGTTCTCACTCGTTTCTTCACCAAATTTCATGAAACCAGTACCAAATTGAAGCTCTTAACTTGTAGAACATTTCCTTACCTATTTAAAGCCCCAAAGATCACGAGATGTTGTCAGAGAAATTCAAGAAAAATAGGCCAAACTTGCAACTCACGATCGCGACATTCAATTCCACCAAACGAACCACCCCAAGCTTCCTAAGGACCTCACTAAGCTTCCTAAAAGCTTCAAATTCCCTGAAAGTCAATAATTCACATGTGCATGAACAGTGACCAAATCGGAGATTCCTGCTTCGACGTGAAATCGAATGATTCCTTACTTGAAATTGGTATGGTTAAACTCGTATGATCCTCACGAACACAAAGGTACCATTTTCCACTTCGATCCGTCACGTTTGCAAGGGTTTTGAGTCCCGTCCGTACAAGTAAGAAGGAGAGAGAGAGAGAGAGAGAGAGTCAGCGATAGAGAGGGCACGGGAAAAGATGATGTGGGTGTAGGTGTGTGGTCCAGATGTAACCAACAAAACACAAAACAATCACCCCAAAATGACAAATACTCACCAAAGGTAAAATTGTCATTTCACACCTACGGTACGAATAATTCGGGACGGGCTGTCACACATATTGTTCCAGAATGCCAAATTTGTTCCAAAAGAGGTCATACAACTCCTAATTGCTAGAAGAGGTCTACTAATTCTAATCAAGTTGGACAAGTAGTTGAGCATCAAATACGTGGGAAACAAGTTCATAATGCCTTGGATTGTCATCATTGGAACAACTTTTCTTATCAAGGCACAACTCCTACACCATCTTTAACATCTATGCAAGCTCAAGGTCCTTTTACATTTCTACCTCAAGACTCGTGGATAGTTGAGATTGGTGTTTCTCATCATATTACCACTGATGTGAATTCTCTTCAGCATGTTACACCTTATCAAGGCACTGATAAGATTACTATTGGCAATGGTAAAGGTTTGCCAATTCAGCATATTGGTTTTGCAAAATTACATATTGTGCCTAATTCTTTAATTTTAAGAACTGTTTTACATGTGACAACTACTGCTGTTAATTTGATATCAGTACAACAACTCTGCAAAGATAATTTTTGTTGGTTCATTTGTGATGATCATGAATTCTTTGTGCATGACAAGGTAACCAAAGATGTTCTTTACCAAGGAATAAGTAATAAGGGAGAGTTGTTTCAGATACCAGCTCAGTTGTTATCAGGATCTTCTACATCTTCATCAAGAAAATCAATGGCTTTACTTGGACAGAAAGTAAAAACAGCAATTTGGCATCAAAGACTTGAATATCCCAACAATGCAATATTGTCTACAATGTTGAAACAGTTAAATATAGTATGTTCTCTTGATGAGCAACAACACTTATGTGCTAACTGTATTTCTAGAAAAATGTCTAGGTTACCTTTCTATGATAAAACAGAAACTTGTACTTTTCCATTTCAAAAAGTTCATAGTGATCTTTGGGGACCATCACCCACTGGGTTACAAGTATTATGTTAGTTTTGTTGATGAGTTTACCATATTTGTATGGATCTTTCCCTTAATAAATAAATCGGAGGTTTTTGATGTGTTTCAAAAGTTCTATAGTTATATCTTGACTCAATTCAATGTTGGAATTCAATGTTTACAAACTAATGGTGGTGGTGAATATGTTAGTAACAAGTTTGAGGACTTTCTAAAATACAAAGGCATTATGCATGTGGTTTCTTGTCCATATACACCTCAACAAAATGGAATTGCTGAGATGAAACATTAACATATTGTGGAAACAGCTATAACTCTTACAATTGTTGCCAAGTTGCCTTAAGATCTGTGGTATCATGTTTGTGCTCACTCTGTCTTCTTAATAAATAGAATGCCTTGTACAATTTTAAGTATGCAGTCTCCATATCATAAATTATACAATTTAATCCTCAGTTGCAAGGTCTCAAAGTGTTTGGTTCTACGGTTTATCCATACATCAGACCTTTTAATACCAACGAACTGCAACCTAGAGCTTCATTATGTGTTTTTATTGGATATGCTCTCAGCTATAAATGTGTTATATGTTTTCATCCCCAAACTAGGAAGTTCATTATTTCCAGGCATGTTATTCATGACGAAAGTTTGTTTCCATACAAGACTATCCCTTCTACACAGCATTGTTCTTCTATTCAGGTCCTGAATCTCAATCTTCATATTCTTTAGTTTTGTTTCAAGTTTCGATTCCGCCAAGCTTGGTTCCAAATGTGTCTACATCTTCACAGGGTATTGAAGAACATCATAGTATTGATTTTTCTGCTTCTAATGTTTCTGATACATCTAGTACTACTTCAAGGGATTTTGATTACAATGTGTCTACATCACCATCTGAAACAACTCATTCCTTTTCTTCAACAGCTTTGGTGTTATCTGTCCTTGATCTTGCACGGCTAGAGGTAATTCTTCCTCTTCTATTTTACATAATGACAATCATGATTCCTCTACTGTGTCAAGAATGCAAACAAGATTGCAAACTGGTGCTATTTCTAGGAAGAACTATACTACTTTTCTTGCTGCCTTACCAGAGTTACAAACTTTGCAATTAGATTCTCATGCTCAGAGTCCTAGTGGCTTTTCTTTTATAGTTGCAGTTAATGATTCTTCTAAAACAACTTCATTTCGAACTGCTACAACTAATGTTCATTGGCAAACTGCCATGCAAGAGGAGTTTGAAGCTTTGCAAAGCCGAGGAACTTGGGTTTTGGTTCCTCCACCAACACACCGGTCTATTATAAGTAGTAAATGGGTGTTCAAACGTAAAAAGAATCCTGATGGGTTTACTTCACGATATAAAGCACGATTAGTAGCCCAAGGATATAATCAAGAGCCGAGTTTAGATTATTTTGAGACTTTTAGCCCGGCTGTGAGGCATACTACTGTGAGACTAATAATTTCTCTTGCTGCTCAATACAAATGGGATTTAAGACAGTTTGACATTAAGAATGCATTTTTGCATGAAGAGTTGGAGGAAGAAGTGTATATGAAGCAACCACAAGGTTTTGCGGATCCACATCACCCAGATTTTGTTTGTAAATTAGTCAAATGTTTATATGGTTTAAAATAGGCACCTCGTGCCTGGAATGCTAAATTTACAGGTTATTTAGCCATGGGATTTCAAATGTCTCAGTCTTACACTAGTCTCTTTGTTAAACATGATGGAGTTTATGTTGTGGCTCTTTTACTCTATGTCGATGATATAATCTTGACTGGTTCAAATGCAAGCAAAGTTCAAGCTATTATTCAGGAGTCAGAGGATGTGTTTGAATTGAAGGATATGGGGGGTTGCAGCTTCAATATAAAGATAATGGTAATATTTTTATCAACCAATCTAAATATGCTCGAGACTTGATTCATAAGGCTAGTATGGACACCTATAAACCTGTATCAGCACCTTGTAAGCCAAATACTCAACTCTTGGCATCTAAAGGTACACTTTTAGATGATCATACTGCCTATAGAAGCTTGGTGGGTGCCCTGCAATATTTGACTTTCACCAGACCTGATCTCTCTTATTTAGTCAATGTAGCTTGTCAATATATGAATAGTCTTACTGATGTTCATTATGCTCTAGTGAAACGGATTCTTCGATATGTCCAAGGTACTATCCATTGTGGTCTTACATATTCTGCATCTTTAGATCAGTCTATTACTGCATTCTCTGATTTAGGCTGGGCAGCTGATCCTAACACTAGAAAAGTTAAGTTTTAAAGAGTGGTCTTCTGAAAGTCTTCACCTCAAAGTTGCGGCACGGGTCTTGACGACTTGATCTTGAATCGAACGTCGTTACAAGTTTTAAGCTTGCAACAAAGTCTTGAAGGAATCGACACAAGTGCTTGTTGATTCTTCAAGGGAATGCTTCGACTTTGGTCGAAAGAAAGCTTCGGATTTGGTTGTGTGTTCTTTGAAGAAAGCTTTGGCAACATATTAGTCTTCAAAGATTTGGCAAAGGTTCTTCTCAATGTGAGAATTTCGGCCTTTGAATGTAGATATTGTCGACCTTATGCTTGTCTTGGGACCTTGTATTTATAGACTTCCAAAGTCATGCCTTTGGGTGGATTTGGCTTTGATTTGTGTCTTGATTCGTCCATGGGAGAATTTAGGCATGTTTTGTGTCTTGTTTTTAGCCACTTTCCCTTGCTTGGCCGAAATCTATAGGGCTTTCTTGCCTATTTTGTGAGAAATCTTCAATTCTTGCTTGTTTTGTGAAGATACTTTAGCTTTCATTCTGGCTTTGGAGCAATTTGAACCCCTTGCCGATTTTAAAGGGTATTCCCCCATTTTGGCCTAATTTTGGGAATGCTTTTGAGCTTCCTTTGCTTGACTTGTGCCACATGTCATTGATGACTTGTCCATTTGTGATGAGTCATATGCCACGTGGAGCTTTGTGATGCATCATTTGCATGCAACGAAATTTACATGTCTACATGGGTATTGTTTGTTAAGATAATACGGTTGGTCTATTTAGTAGTTTGCCATCTCAGCTTTTTCTTGGGAATAAAGGCATTTGATAATCTTAACAATTTTCTTTTTCTATTTGAACCCAAAAAAAAAAAAAAAAAAACAAACAAACAAACAATTTTCTTTTTCTCAAAAACAATCTTGACCATAATTTATTTTGTGATGCAAATCTTTGGAGTGTTGGATACTAAGGCATCAAGAGTAGTCTTAGCATCATTGGGTGAGTTGATCAAAGTTGTGATTAAATTTTGTGTCACCCATATTTTAAGTTCGATCTCACATTTTTCAATAATAATAAAAATTATATTGGAGCCAATATAAAGTACCTTGAAAAGTGAGTAGTGGTAAAAAGTATTACCATGAATTAGTGATGGATGCACATTGGGACCAAAGTGGTCCCAAGACCACCTAGAGTCCAGAAAATATACATGTGAAGGTTTTTCGAGAACTCTTCGAATGTTTGATATGGGTCCCTTTTGTGCCCAATAAATGTTTGATGTAATGCATGCTAGGCATATCTTGGCAGCACTTAGCAGGTTGCGTAAAGAGCACTCGACAAATTCTCTAGATAGCACTCATCAGATTGCTTTGGCATATGTCGATCTATGTTGACATGTGTGCAACATGGTTCAGCTGACGACAATTGTTCAAAGAAATGCCTTAGTGAATAAACTAATTTTTTTTTCTTTTCGTGATTCAAATCTTGAATCCACCACTGTTATGAAGACAATGACTAAAACTTAAAACATGTTAACTTCTCGTTCTATATTGAGCGTTCAACTTGTTTAAGAAACAAACCAAGCTTAACTTAGACATGCCCAAATCGTAAAGCACATGGGTAGCTCGTTAATAAGAAGCTTGAAAATGTTATACAAGCAGACCCTCTCATTGTTGTAAATTAGCTCGTGTTCGACTTTTCTTGTTTACCCCGCTTGAGATCGGCTCGAAAATAAACGAGCCAACCAAGTTGAGCTCTTATAAAATTTTAACAAACCCAACTTAAACATGATGAAATTTGCAACATTTATATCCCTAGTTAAATTTGGAGAGGTGATTTTCACACATTCTTTTTATTTTTTTCACACACCCACTTTATGTATGATCATCATATTGCATAAATTAAATGGAAACAAAAAATAAGACTAAACATAGGTGTGAAAGAAGTTAAAAAGAGTGTTTAATTACTATTTCTTTAAACTTAGTAGGGCATCAGGGTGGTTTGGAAAAAATAGCTCAACATGAGATGTCCAGAACTATTGTGGACTTGGACTACGGAGATACATGTTCTTACTTATTAATGTTGCAGCCGAAACTTATTGGGCTTAGTTTATGGTGAATTTAATGGTGACATTTCTTTATTCCAAATTATGGCTCCACTTGTGCATTCCTATTATTTTGGAGGGTGAAGTAGTATAATTCTTTTCTTTATTTTTTATTTTTTATAACAAATAATATTACACTAAAGGAAAACGGGTGGGCTTAGCCTCGTAATGAGCTACCAATAATTTGATTCAAATTCACCTTTGGCAAGAATCGAACCTAAGATCTCTCACTTACAAGTAAAGAGAAATACCATTAGACCATAACACTAAGTGGCAAGTAGTAGAATTCTTAGACAAGAATAAACAGAGTACATCTTTTAGACACCCCTACATTTAATAGTAAAAATGTATGTATATAACGGACACATATATAGGCCATGGCCTTGCTACATGAAAATAATAGAACCAAAAAAATAGAAAATGAGGGAAACTTTGCTACATGAAAATAATAGAACCAAAAAAATAGAAAATGAGGGAAACTAAGGCAGATACTAGGGTAACAGAGAGTGGAATGCTTCCTTTGTCTTTCCTTATAAGCATTCCTTCAATGATAGGGTAGTTCATTACTATGACATAGAAGGGTATGAAAACTTGTATGAACATCTTGTCCAACTCCCCCACAAAGATCCCTCTAGCAATCCCCACAGCAAACGATGCCATGTTCAAGATGATTAGGGCAACCATTGGAACAAGAAATAGTAGTGATGTTTGGAAATCAAATACTCCCATATTGTAACGCTTGAGTTGTTCGACGTCGTCGACTTTATTCGTTGGAAAAAAACTGGCTTCTCTTATTCCAAGTTTCTTCATGAAAGCATCCACACTACCATATAAATGGGATGTGATTGACTTCATCATCCATATCCTCTGCTCATTTACCCAATGTCGAAATGTTGACCCCGTTGCGAGCACCTCATATAAATGTTTAGAATGGGATGATAGGAATATGAACGCAAATACAATGAAATAAGTATTTGAGACCTGCGAAGAACAAGACCGACATACTATCATGTCAAAATCATACTACTAAAGTTGTATAACAACTAATTAAGAGGGTAATGCTTTCTTATATACTATACAAATACTTATATCGACAGACTGTGAGTTTCAATTTTTAACCACACATGTTCATAATCAATAAATGGTTCAGTTTCAATCTTCAGAACATAAAGCAAGTGAACATTTCCCTTGATAGTGAAAGTAATAATATATTTTGAATCATTTATACAAAAGAATTTTTAAAGAAACTTGTAAAAAAATATAGGTATAATAAGAGAAAATTACCTGAGGGTATAAAGGAATGCCATTGAGTAGGCAGAGTTGAGGAATGGTAGCAAAGCCCCAGAGCGACAAGAAATAGAAAATGGGGAAAAGGGCAAGTTCTGCATAACACATGCTGTGAAGAAAAGTGGGCATTTTGAAAGGGCCATATATAAGAGGATTAAACTTCGAGATAGCAACATCAACCAAGCCGGAGGACCATCTTGTCCCTTGGACCAAAAAATCATCCAAATTGGTGGTGCCACTGCCCAAGAATTGTGGCCTTTTTGGATCACAATACACTGAAATCCAACCTTTGCAATGTAAATGAAACCCTGTGAAGTAATCTTCCACCACTGAACCGTATAAGAAACCAACCTGCATGCCACAAATAAAAGAAGATCACCATTAGCATAAAGTTGAAGGAATGCTAGGCTCAGTCACCTCCCGAGCGGGTTACTATGAGCGCTTGATACATTGTGCTACTAACACGTATCAACTCCTCACAATTGACTAAGCTTGGCATATTCTTTTTTTGGAAATAAGTAAGGTTTCAATAGTTTAATTGTACTCGCCTCTTTGCCCCATTTGGTGCCATCTTCATAAGCACAAGATGCTAGTAGTTGGGTTTCATTTGGCTGTGCATTATTTCTTTGGACGAACATACGATCAGGCTTGTTTATTTGGCGGAGGGATTTGATGAACTCATTGGATGGACCAAAACATTGTCTAAGTTTCATTGCATCCCCGGCTGATCATTCAATAGTGAAACTAATTTAGTGACCTAAAAAACGTATGAACGCATATATTGCGGACAAGTTCATAATTTTAATATATATGCTTATTAAACCAAATTAAGGTATTTAATTAATTGAATTTGTATTTACCTTCACTAATGGAACTTTCACATAAGGACACCCTCTTGATGTAGTAGCCAGTACCAGACACGCATGGCCCTCCAAGCCCATCATAACCTTTCCATAGCACCTATTTATATACAAGTCCATACCAATTCTAGTCAAAGATTATTATATGCATTTGTACATATGACATATAATTGATTGATGCAAAGTTTGGTCCTTGAGTTCTTATGTACCTTAAATGCTGATCTCAACTGACTGTCATAGATATCGTTGTTACTGATGTTGCAAAATTTTTGAGGAAATTGAACAAATGCTAGAGAGTGTGATATCTTGGGGTCAAGGTGGAAACACATTGCTTGCCGAGCCGAACTTGCATCATGGCAATGCATGTCACAATCTAAACCTAATATGTAAGGCGAATTGCTTATAACTCCCGACTCACGTAGCTGATCAGAACAACGTCAACGTTACTTATCAAATAGTATACTATGTAGGTAATTATGTCAAACTGTCAACCAAAGTTATCAATTAATTGAACGAACTATTTTTTAGGACATAGTGGTTAATTGACAGCTAGCTTGACAGTATATAAGTAATACACATATATGGTAAGAGAATATTACTTAAAATCGACACATAAATAGTGAAAAAATTACAAAAAGAGAGATGCATGCATACAAGAACATTGAGCGCTCCGGCCTTGAAATGATGAGGTTGAGAAGGTCTTTTTTCACGAGAAACATAAATAAGAAGAGGCTTATTTTTGGCTTCATTTGCTTGAATTGCATCAGCATTATCACTGGACGTTTCTTGTATTACCTGCCAAAATTCCAGATATGATTCTTAGGATGAATTTGTATGTAATTAAAACAATATTTGTCTTTCCTTACAAGAATATTAGGTTCCTTTGTGGTTGAATTCTTATAGCAAGCCTGATGTTGACAAAGTTAATGATATGAATTGTGTGCAGACGACTTTTTTCCCATTTGTTGGATGTATTGGTAAAATAGAAAATAATTTGGAAATTAAGTAGGCATGTCAGTTGTGAGGCACGGATTATCAACGTTACTATCACTAGGAAAATACTAATTACATGTTAATACAATAAAATCATAATTTTGACACTGATAAATTAAAACTTCATATAACATATCAGTTCAATAATACAATGTCTTGTGATGATAAACTTAAACATAATATTATATTATTGGACTATAACGCCACAGTTATAATAAACTCTTTCTATGTCAGTACTTCTCGTCACCGATCCTACTTTTATTTTATTGGTCTTAAATAAATCTGTCTTTTGTATTGATGAGAATCACCAAAGCTAAAGTACTAATCAACAGAATTGGATCCCATCCAGATCTACTCTTGACCATTCATCATGTATCATGCGGTCAGAAATCATTTGACGTTGTTTATTTAAAATCAAACACAAATAGTATCTGACAAAAATTAATCGCACGATGTACGATAAACGGTTAGAATGTGAAGATCCTTAGAATCCCCACAAAGTGGATCCAGAGAGGATCCCTTTCCCTAACCAGCAAACAATGTCCTATGTAGGGGACATTAATACCTCAATTACCGCAGAGTGATCTCGACGACTATTGCTCCTAGTGTCCCCAATCCTTGCATTTTCTGTCACACTTTTCTTAAACGCCTCGTATTTCTCCTGCGATCAAATCTTCGCCATTAGCTTTGTTGCAGAAAAATTTCATTATATATCTTCATGAGGAATTTGCTTTGAGAAATAACCAAAAAAAAAAAGTCAATCTTGCACTTATTCGCTATCATTCTTTTTGTCATTTTAACGGACCATTTTATGTATTTTCTCAAAAATAATAAGCCTCAAACGCATAGACTCGACCTCTATTAAAAAGGTAGTACATGAGAGATGCCCAATTGAATATTTACAACTAATTATATCATTCTGAGAACAGAAATTCTGTACGTTCTCTCACGTTTAACTAGTGAGAAAATGTAAAAGGGAATTTTGGTGTTGATTGACACACAAATACGTACAAAAAAAATAAAGAAATTATAATTAACCTTAATATGCTCTTTCTCTTGTACGAACTCACTGCCCCCAAAACCACCGTTCTCATCCCCGTCATCCTCTCCTGCAGAGAAATAAGCCTCCGGAGCCGTACACTTGATTCCATACCTCTTACAAAACGGAAGCCACCACTTTGCAAACCTCCAAGCCTCTCTCATCCCATTCAAAGTCACGGCAGCACCAGCGTCATCAGAGAGATACACGTGAAGCTTTTCTGGTGGATAGTCCATTGCCATGGCAGATAACACCGTGTTCATTACCCCCACGGTTGGCTCCTTCTCCGGATCCGCGGTGCAAATAAACACGTCAATCGGCGGAAGCTTGTCATCCTCCGGAAGCCTCTCTGGGAACACAGTTCGCGAAACTGTCCGCCATCGGTATGATTGGCTGAGGAGCCATTCGAAGGCAAGGAGGACTTCCGAGGCAAAGATAAGAAGCCATGGTAGGGTTGTGGCTTTGGTTTTGGGGTGTTGGAAGAAGAAAGAGGCTCTATAGGAAATCAAGAAGACTAGAGCGATCGAGTGGACGAGGATATGTGTCCGGTTGATGAAGTTTGAAAGCTTGTGGACGTGGCAGAGATGGAGAGGTACCTTAGAATTCTCCATAGCTTCTTCTGTGGCAATTATATGTGTTCTTGCACTCAAGCATCAACAAGCAACATCCTCCACCTCTTTTTAAAGTACAATATCACTGTCTAGTTATCGTTTAAAATAGTGTCTACTAAATGATGAAATTAGGATTCCATTATAAAATTAATTTAATAAGTAATATAGGAAGTAGTCAAAACCAGATAAGTCTTTAACTAATTTAATAAACTAATGGAAAATAGCTGCAAATTTAATAAATTAATGGAAAATAGCTGTAAATTTTTTTTACCTTTTACTTTGGATGTAACTGAGGATTTATTCAATGAGAACTAGCCGATGAGCACACACTCTGTGTGTGTGAACAATTTTATTTTGTTTTTTGTTTTTTTTATTAAGGAGTGTGATTAGTTTTTAAAATTTTAAAAAGAGTATGAAAAAATGATGGTAGGACAATTTTTCTTAATAAGTACATATTTTATCTTAATAATACATAATTACTGTTTTTTGTCCTTCTTATGTAAATATTGTTTATCAAAAGTGAGGGTAAAATAGGAAACATAGGGATATGATTGTCATTTTGTCAAAAGGTACAAAATTACTATTTTACCCTTCTGGTGTTAATATTGTGTATTAAAAAATGAGGGCAAAATTGGAAAAAGAGGGGAAAACGTTGACAAAGGCTCTTCTCTTAATAAAATAAAACCCCATAATTTATGGGATTAAAAATATTAAAGGTAAATTATACTCTTTAATATATTGTGTGTGTGTCTATATCTAAACACATGGGTACATTCATAAAAAAACTGACCAAAAAATTATAATACCAAAACATGGGTACATTTTTCAAAAAAAAAAAAAAAAAAAAAAAGATATTAGGCTTAACAACATTATTAAATTTCTTCTATTAAACTTGACATAGATACATTCTCAAATGACACAGTCCGACCAAAATCAAGGCGTGTTGGCCGTCACGTGAGAGTGACGTAACCATTGCACAGTGCAGAAGCAAAATGATAAAGAGAAATACGAATAAATAAAAACCAAACTACTAACAGTACTAGCTAAGATAACATGCTAGTGCAAGAGTAATTGTGAAATACAAAACCAGAGCATAAATAGCCTAAGTGCAATCTGACTGGACAAGTACTAAATAAACAACACCCAAAGGTGATCCTACATTTGTGAAATCTATCAGAACCACCACCATTCGACTCCTAAGCTTGCAAAGAGTCCAAAAATACCAACCACGATCACAATCTGCAATGTTTGAAAGGATTTTGAGGGTTGTCTGTACAGGTTGTATGGAAATGGAAAAAGAATCCGAGAGGGAGGAGAAAGAGAGGGTCAACGGGGAAAGGGATTGGTGTGTGTGAGTGTGTGTGTGGTCTAGCTGAGTCACCAACCAAAAACAAATCACCCACAACCCCAACTAATGTTCAAGGGCAAAATCGTCATTTCACACCATCGATAACATAATTCGGGACGGGCTGTCACATCAAATCAACGAAATAGAATGTACCCATATAAGTTTAAAATGGATTAGAGAAAAGATTGAATGAATTTTATATAAAATGGGTACATTTTATATTAAAAAAAGGTACATTTTTCATATAACAAATTGGTATATTTAAGAATGGGTACATATCAATTTTTTTATAAAAATTTAATGGGTACAAACTTATTCTAATTTTTTTTTTATATTTTAGAAATGTTTGAATTGAAAATTAATTAGGAGTTTAATTATTAAAACTCTAAATCAATTACTAATTTTAAAAATTATGTAACTTACATGTAATTCATTAATATATTAATGATAGGAACTTTGATCAAAATCTAAAAACTAATAAAGGTCTTAATCAATGAACATTAGAAACTAGGGACCAGATACTAATATTTCCTAATATTAATGTAATGAGGACGACTGGGTTACTCTATTTACGTTGACAATATACACCTTCGCTACCAACTATTTCACACATATATATACGATACTTAGATATCATCACATAATAACAACAATTCACGTGTTATAACCTGAATAGACCATACGTTTATACAATATATATATATATATATATAGAGAGAGAGAGAGAGAGAGAGAGAGAGAGAGTATTTCACCAACTTTTGCTGATGAAAATCTATGTGTCTGTTCTAGGATTGTTTTGAATATTCTTTTTTCTTTTTTTGTTTTTTGGCTCCACAATATAAATACACCATACTTTTATACTATATATATGGAGTATTCCACCAATTTTGATATGAATTTTTACCTCAATGTTGATTTTTCCTCTGGATTATTACAAATGTGTTGTAGGCCTAATTTACTGAAGTATAATAAGGACAAAGAGATAGGGGGTGCGGCAATAGTAGAGAGAAAGAGAGAGGTGTAATTGTGAGGTGTATTCTATTCCACCCCATTGTGCCTTTATTTATCGTAGTACGGAAGGTTAATTCTTTGCCCTAATAGGATTACAACTCTAATAGGATAATATCTAGTCTAAGAGATATGGTAGAATCCCATAACAATATCCTAGATATGTTAGGATTTACATAATCACATTCCTAATCTAATAAGACTGCAACACTCCCCTTGAGTGTGTACATACTCAATTAAATGACGCTTCAGGTCTTCAGCAATAGAAGCAAGTACAATTGATGAAGTCGACGGCACAATGAGCAAATGTGAGTCTTAAATCAACGAAAGAATGCATAAAAGGTAAAACTCACAAAACATCGCTATGATAAAACCCAAGGTAGGAGAAAAACCCATAGACTAAGGAGAAAAGTGAGAAGTTGCATTAAGTCAAAACTATACGTCTTCTGGACACAAGTAGTACAACTTACAAGGAAATGATCAACCCAGTTGAGTGCCTCGTTAAAACCTAGTTAGGTTGCAAAAACCCAATGGGACAAATACTCCTAATCGTAGGGAAAAAAAGTAAATTAAGATCAAGTGAGTATACTTTTGGATACTCGCCCTGAGTTTGACAGAACTTCCAAATGAGAACTACAAGCATTGCAAATGAATAGTTAGGCATACCAATTCCTCGAACAAGCTTCTAGAAGGTTGGCTTCGGTAGTGACGTCGTGTAGAAGTCGGCAAGATTGTCTGGGATTGGCTTGCATGACTTCAATCGCTTAATGCTTTGCTGATGTGTTGTAGATGCAATAAGTCTTGGTGTTGACTTCGTTGATGTATCATCCCTTGGTCAGGTGGATACATGCATCATAGTCTTCATGGATCATCGTTAGGACTCAACGATGGATGAAAACAACAAGTTCGAATATGCTCAACAAGAACTCCTAATCATGTCTCACATGTGGCGTAGTGAAGTGAGGTAAGTCTTGGAATGATTTGAAGATTTCGCAACTAAGGTCATATCGTGGACCTCCAAGATATTGCAACATCCCTTAACGGTAAAGATATAACCATTTGGGGATGTGCTTTGTGTAGGTCTGATAAGTAACCAGCGTCAATATAACAAGCAAGGTAAGCATCATTCCGAGGATCAAGGGGGTCGGATCCGCTCGAGATGCGTTAGGATTAGCCCAAATCTATAGTACCTTTCAGGGTAGCGGAAAAAACGTCTTTAATACCAATTTAATGGTTACGCTTAGGCACGGTGCTGCATCTTTACCAATAAATCAATAGCGAATGAGATGTTTTATCTAATGCCGTGAACTAAGTACAACAAAGCACAAAGTTGAACTTAGATATGGGATTTCAGATTCTATAACCTCTTCAAGGGTTTCATTTGCATATAGCGTATGGAAGATCATAGGTATACTCAAAGGTAACACCTTCAAGGTGTAGTTCAACTGGTAGACCAAAGTACCGTCAAAACAACACTTGAACTTCAGGTCAAGGCATAAACAAGTTTTTCCAAGATCCTTCATCTCAAATTCCATCTTCAGGTGCAAGACAGTTTTCTCAAGCTCTTCCAGAGTCTTAGTAAGATTCATGTCAACAACATAAACTGTAACTCTAGAAATTCGGAATAAGACTTAATAGTTTAACACATAAGGGCATTCATTCATATCCTTGACTGAACAAATAATCACTTAGACGAGTATACCGCATCAGCCGGATTGCTTTAATCCATAAGTGAACGCCTCAAACAAGTTAATAGGGTGTTCCGTGGTTTGGAACTATTTGAACTAGTCCATGTAGTTTTTCGGGAAGTTACATGTAAATCTCCGTATCAATATCCCCATAGAGAAACACTGACCACATTCATAATGTTGCAGTCAATCACAGGACGTTTGACAGAAACCTTGCGCCATAAGGCGTGTATCATATCACATTATTTCATTCATCTCATTACGCTTCCTTTCCCACTTGTAACACTACAGGGTTACCTTGGGCAGTATAGGAACTATGGGTCCAAACACACTTTGGTAAGGAATTTAACCTGGATTATAATTTCAGTTGTCCAATCAGTTCTACGTTGTCACTAATCAACATAACACAGTTCGATATTGTTACTTTCATTTAAGTCGGTAACTACCATATAAGTGAAAACATCATCAATGATAATCTCATTCCAATTCCATTATCTCATCCAAACTAGTATTTTGGACTAAGAACTTCAAGTCTCGGGAGTAATCCGGATTAATCTCATGAAATGGAAATGATTGGAGACAACGATCGAGTATGGATTCATTGTTGTGTCGTGATCTTCCTCTTATAGAGAAGTGAATCTTATGAACCGAGTGGTTTGTCGTGCTTTAGGCCGAGACAGATTGATTGGTTATCCGCCGGTGTACCGGACCATCCAACAGGGGCTGCACACCCTTCGAGGATGTTGACTCGACGTCCATTAAGTACGTCTATCCTTGCAGGCATGTTTGAAGCTAGTATATGATCTCATCATTTTAGCTAGATCAAAGGAATGTGTCTGGGGTAACATTCTAAAAGCTAGAATTCATTGCACTTGCTTATCACACTTGTGTGATATGGGGATCGACATGAGACATAATGGGCAACGTCTACGGAAATTCGCGTCGTTCTACAGGACCGTTGATGTTCTTATCTCCCCTTAATGGCTGAAGACTGTCTCATTGAAGTGACAATCCGTATATGAGCGATAAAGAAATCATAATCGACAAATATTCACTTCCTTCTTTGAGGACCCATATTGGTATGTTGCCGTTGCGCAATTGGCACATGAAATGCACAACCAAATGCGTAAATACGATATCAGGTTCATACCTAGTAACCAACTGTAACGTCAAATAAGTTGGGTGGCAATGGGTCTCAAGGCGAACCAACATAGCTGCATACAAGATTGCATAGCCCTAGGAAGAAACCGGAAACTTGGTGCGTTCACCAAGGTCCGGGCAATCATTGAAATTGCGGTTTTATGATCACTCTGCGAGGCTATTTGGGGTGAACATGGGAATTCGATGTTCAATTATAAACCCAAAAGACACGCAATACTTATTGAAAACTATTGATATAAACTCTCGGGTATTTATCCAGTCTCCCAGACTTTATGGGATAATTAGGGTGGTGAACCCTCAGAATCGGCCAGGAAGTTTAGTAGCAATGTGTCTGGACAAACATGTGACTAGTTTGTCTATTCATCAACCAAAATCATAAGTATTTATATGGTCCGCATTTTGGTTGGATTAGTCCACATATATTCCCTTGAATCCACTGTGAAAAAAGAGTTGCTTCGTATCTTTGCGATGGATGATTTAGAAAATCAATTTCCCTAATGAGCAGGCTTGGCAAAATGTGCTTGTAGGCATAAGATCCTTACTTCGGGTAAGGAGATGCGTTGTGGCATCATTGTTCAACCTAAGTGTCCCAAAAAGTCGTGCCAAGGCAAGTAAACTGCTCAATCATTAGGTTCCAGGGCGGCTACATATGGCGTGCTCCTAATTGGGAGACAACCCATTGGCCCCAAAACAAAGCTTCAGGCCCATTTTTGGAGGTGGTGCAAAGATATTCTACTCTATTTTCCATCAATGGTTTCATTCATGATTATTGTCATCTCGAATATCCTTAAGACTCAACGACGTTCTTTCGGAACAGGGAGAATATAAAGTCTCTTAAATGGTAAGTTAGTATCATTCATACAACTAGGAGCATTCCGATGTTCTTAATCAGGTTGGATTGACCTGCAATCGTTGCTAGAGATGTGATATAGGTGTAAAATTAGTGTGCATCGTATTGCATTCATCCAGACAACTAACTTTTCCACATTCATACCTAATCACGTGTTTAATTAAATTCGGTCATATGTTTTAAGAAACATGATTCAATTAACTCATATTCGAGGACAATATCAATAAGATTATCCATAACTAAAACAAACACCAAACGTGAATCCAAGGACATAGAAAAATGTTCACAAAGTAAATGAAGGGGATTTGACTAACAAGGCCATCTATGTCAAAATTCTGCTCTTCCAATGGTGTCCGATGGAGTAAAATTAGTCTCACATATTGATTACCCGAATAGTACTCCTCAATGACATTAGTATGGATACGAACAGGTGCATAACCAATGATCTATTCCATCAAGACGGAAATAGATTCTGCAAGATTAAGGTTTGGGAATACTATCCCTTATTCTTGAAATTTTAGGTCTTAAGTACCAAGGATCATGCTTCGGGCATAATGCCACACCTTGGTAGGCCCTGATTCTACCATATGTTGAAAAAACAAACTCAAAATTGGATTGTGAGAGAGACAGACCTAGACTTGGGTTCGATAGGCTCCAGCCGAAGCTGGACGGCTCTCTTCGATAGGCCTCTGCCAAAGCAGAGCAATACCATTCGGTGCATTTCTGCCGAAGTAGGGCACCACCATTTGGTAGGCTTTGACTAAACTGGGGCCATTCGGTAGACTTCAACCGAACTGGGTCTATACCTGTCTCTCACATTTGTGGTAGTAATCAGATCTGAGAATTTGGTAAACTTCCGTTTTCTACACTGCTGCTTCAGGAGTGAGTTAGAAATAAGGAATGAAGAGTATTCTCCAGTCAAAATTTGATCGGATTTATAAACTTCATAATCGTACTCATTCATGGACGTAATTATGTTATGCTTTAGGCAATGTCTTTCATGATTAAGCAGTCTATATGAGCGAGCCAAAGAGCCATAGAATCCTTGTTCGAGAGGTATTTCCATTTGTAATGTTTCGGGCATAAGTCTTTGAATGAAGAGCATGGCAGAGGCTTATTCAGCTCTTTCATGCCATTGTTGGCTACAATGGTTTCTTTGCTACTTGATAGTCAAATAGAGATTCACGTCTTGAACCCACGTAAAGTGGTTTCGGTCAAAAAACATCCAAATCAGTGAAATCGAACTTGTTACAGTTCGGCTATCCATTAAATGGAGGGAACAAGATTATGATTGGTGTTATAGAAAATAAGATATCCATAAGCATCAAAGTTAGAACATTTGGGTTCTAAGACATGTTTTACATGAAAAACGTTGGGTTTTCATAGGTGTATTGTTTTATGAAAACTTCGGGTTTCAAAAGCACTAAATTCGAAACTACAAGTTCGATTTAGTTTATGAACGTTCAATTCATATAGGGGTACTTGCAAGAACACAGAATACAGTATACAATAAATTGTAGTGACTTTGTGGATTGCTTCAGGAACCCAAGTATGAGTGCATCAGGACTATGAAAGATAGTCAATGGTTCAAAGAAACAAAATAATTTATTGAATCGTTAATGACAAAAAGTGGACTTCAGGCCAATAATTTTGGATTAATTGTCAAATTAATAGACTGCTGGTCACTTTTAATTAATTCAATAGATCGAGACATTTGGGGTCGATCGTAGAAGCAAAAGAAAATAAAGTTTTAAGCCATATTTTGGGGTAGACAGCTGCGGGCCATTCGAAAGAAAAAAGAAACCCAAAAAATTGGTTAAGGCCATGAAATTGGGCACCAAAAATATAGGTGCGAGCAGGCTGCAGTTGGGCCGCATGAGGCTGCTGCAGGTAGCCCATCAAAAAACAAGGTTGCAAGCTTGCTGCACTCACAGGCTGAAAAAAAAATCACAAGCAACAGGCTTTCTATTGCAACGCGGGCCAGGGAGCAAAAGCCCAGCAAGGTTGGCTTCTGATGAAGTGACACATATTGGTGCAAGCTACTGGAGCTACAAGCCCAACATCGACTGCTGCATGGAGAGAGTAGCGATTGGGTCAAGTCACGTGGATCCAGGGATGCAGCTGCAGGCTGCAGAGATAAAAAGGAGGCAGGGCGAGTGTGGGTTGAAGGTAGAAGCCCAGCAAAGCTGACTTCTTATGAGGCTAGCATGGATTGAGGCTGCAAGCCCAATCGTGAAGAACCCAGGCGTTTGGTCTAGTTTGTCATACGCGCAGCAAGCCCATATTTTTTCTCTTTTTTTTTTTCTTCTGATTTCTAAGGTTTGGAAAAACACAAAATTGTTTCTATTTTCTTTCAATTTTTTGACTCACAAATTCCACATAGCATAATTGCATATTGGATGAACAAATATATATATTGACAAAATATATGAACGTATATACAATATATATAATTGAAAGAAAAATATAAATATAGGGGGTTCATGCATCATGGGGAATGTTTTCATGCTTCATGGTCGTTTCAAATATCTTAATTTATTTTAAAAGAACATGATTGGCAGAAAACAATAGAGCTTTGAATTTGTAGAAGATCCGTCTCTGATAGCCGGAATTACATCTCCAATGCGTTGTATCACGTTCAACACAGAAAAATTAGTAGGACTGACAATTTCTTGAATAAATACCCTAGATACGTTAGGATTTACACAATCACATTCCTAATTTAATAGGACTAACAATTTCTTCAATGAATATTTTTCACTTCCATACGTAAGATTTACTGCCTATTGTCGGAAGACAAAATAACAAAACATCGCATGGTTCCTTCCAGAACCCTCTCTAGGTTTCAGGATCTTTCCTCTGTTTGAGGGTGCTTCTCACCTTCTTATGTAAGCAATCCCGATCGGGATCGTGCTTCCCTTTGTTGTCGCTGGTCCTAGCTACGGCTGGGATCGGTGGGTAGCTTTTTGTTTTTGTTTTTTCTTTCTTCTCCCCTTCCATTTGCTGCTGGTTCTTCCAATTTTCTTCTATGGCTTTCTCAATTCTTCAACCCCCATGGGTATCCCTTTTCATGGCCCTTCCTTGCTTCATTTTTCAGCCATGTTTTATGTTGAGTTCGTGTGTAGAGTTCCGGTGTTGTATATATGTGGCTCGGGTGTCTCCCACACCACCACGTTCTCCTTGTTGTCTGCCATTTTTGGTGGTGTTGCTTGGGAATTTCTCGGAGCTTCTTTCTGATGGTTGGCTTCTCTCTCGCCGACTGTCTCTTGTTGTTGGCTGTGTGCAGGTAGCGCCTGTGGAGGGGATGATATGCGGTGGATGGAGGATCGGATGGCTGGCTAATTCTCTAATCGACGATGACGACCACAGTGGATGATTCTCGGTTGTTCATTTTTGTTTGGGCTTCATTGTTGTTGGGCTCTTTTTCTTTGTTTTCTTTGTTTTTTGGCCCGTTCTTTGTTTGTTTCTAGGAATAAATTGGGCATTTGTTTGGCTTGTAAGTGTGTTTGTTTTAATAAAAGTTCGTCGTTGGTAATCCTTTTGGGATCCCACTTCCAAAAAATAAATAAATAAAATAAAAAATAAAATAACAAAACATCGCTGATATTAATTTTGATGATATAAAAAATAAATATAAAATTAACATCCTGAACTTGATTAAAAGTTCGTTTGGTTGCTTTTAAATAATTTAAAGCACATACCAAGTTCTGGTTCTAACTAAGTTGTAAGTTCTAACAAATATTTTCGATTAAAAGCCCTATGTAGATAAGGGTTTTGACAAAAACATACAAAACGGCTCTAGCAATAGAGTAAAATAATTTAAACATGTAAATTTTCTGTCCGAAACCCTAATCAAACCCTAATCCACGGCTATATAGCTAATCACCTTCTAATTATAATAAATTAGTGATTCCTTTGACTTGTCATATATGTTTGTCTTTTCTCTTTTGTTTAATTCAAAGGACTTGTCATATATGAAGTAGTATTAATCGAGTTTACGTTTCAAAATTGGCCGAGTACAACTTGTCATATGTTTGTCTTTTCTCTTTTCTATAATTCAAAGGACTTGTCATATATGAAATAGTATTGATCCAGTTTACGTTTCATAATTGGCTTAAGTACAGAAATCTTTGTCTGTTTTCTGCTTTTTCGGTTTACGCCACACACTATACATTGAATCTGACCACGACTTCCTGGCTGCAATCTTGAGTCCCAAGTATCAAAGATTAGTCTAACGATTTCCATCCACGTAGTCGGCCGGCAGTATACAGAGTCTTGGACCAGGCAAATCTGACCACGACTTCCTGGCTGCAATCTTGAGTCCCAAGTATCAAAGATTAGTCTAACGATTTCCATCCACGTAGTCGGCCGGCAGTGTACAGAGTCTTGGACCAGGCAAATGCCACTTTTCCCTTGGACCAGGCAAATACCACTTTTCCTGGTCCACTTTTCCTTGGACCAAATAAAAAAATTCTTGGAGCGGGACGTAAAATAAAAACTTGATTCACTTAAAGGAGTTTTGCTCCAATAGTACTTACTAGGAGTAGTGCCCGCGCGTTGCTGCGGGATTACAAAATGTGAGTATAATATAGACAGATATGTAAAGAATGATGAAGTTTGAATCAAATGTGTATAAAGGCTTGTGAAAATGATGGTATTCAAATGAAAGTCTGTATAAAAGTGAAGGAATAGAAAAAGAAAAATATGACACATACCATTTTTTTTACTTGAAAATTTGGTCTCATTGTTTAGGTATTTTGGTGCGAATGGCAGAATTAAATCAAACATGTTGAAAAGTGAAATGATGTGTAAAAAGATGGATCAGATATATCTAGTTTGGTGTCTCTTTACAATACAGAGACACAGTTTGCTGATGTATTTTAGTTCAATCATCACTTCCATCTTTTCTCTTCAAAGGAATTGGTGCTACCTATTTATACACAATCACTTTCTTCTTTTGACCTATTGTGAACACATGGCTAACCGGTTGTTTGTCCAATGAAAGGTTTAAGTTGGACATATATAAGTATAAATGCAGGTACTCTGATTGAAGATATACTTTATACATATGTCCAACTTAAGTTATCAATGGTCAAGCAAGGAATAATACTTGTATTCAGATTAGGTAAAAAGAAGACAGTCGGTATATACATTGGTAGTAGCCAATTCCCCTGAAGAGAAAGGTTAGTAAATATTGAATTTAAATGCAAACTCAGCAAGAAAGAAAATTAGGAAAACATACCATTAAATCGTTGTATTGTGATTGAGGATTTAGACGATACCTATAAGAGGTTTTCTGTAAGCTAAACCATACAACGAAGAAGATGAATAGAAATTAGTTTTTTAAGCTGGTTTTTTTGTTTATATTTTTATTTTTTATGCATGAGCAAGAAAAGGGTAATGTATCGTAATATTAGTGGATTAGAGAGTATAATAAGAAAAAGAAACATAACCTTTGTGGAGAGTGATGTAGTTTGTGGTATACCTGCAGCAAGGTTGTGTAATCAAATTTAGTTGCGAACATTGGGAAATATAACGTAGCATAGTTAATGGTTGTTGTAGTAGTTGTATAGAGAAAATTGTGCTGCTTCAAGAGTCGATAAGTATTAAAAAGATGCAATTGTTTTCTTATAGTTGGGTAGAAAACATATACCTTAAACTTTTCAATGTGTTCTTTAGGAGTGCATTAAGGATTCAATTGAATTTTACTTCTTTTTTTTTCAATCTTGCTCTCAGTTGTGCACTCATCTGCCTTCCAATCGTTACCATTTGTTCATTATTTGTATAAATGAAAACTAAAAAGGTATAATACTCTTAAATGAAATCCCAAAATAATTGGGTAAAAGCATTTTAGATCACTTCAATTAAATCTTAAATTGAAAAGAACACTTCAATCTAAGTAAAAGTACACAAAGAAAAAAACAAAGACAAAAAAAATGTTTAAACTAATCTAGAAGCCAAAATGATCGCCCAACCTCAGTAAATTAATAATAAAATTGTAAACCCATTTAAATTCACAGGAAAATCAAAAACTTGAAATCGGTAAACATTGTACCTTGAAAGGGGAATATGCACAAAGCTCTTCGAGACTGATCCGAATTCTGACATTGGAGATTAAAGTAGAGTCTGATTATCAAGGTTTTGCAGTAAGGATCGTAAAATACATTAGGATAAAACACTTAAAATGCAATTTATATGTTTAGACAAAACGCTATGAAATCAAGGCTTGAAGAAATTTGCCCCTCCTCCGAAGATGGAGGGAGGGTGCAAATAAAATCTAAAGTTATTTCGTTGCGCAGCATTGATTGAAACCAATAATGAAGACAACTGGAAAAAAAATAAGTGGAAAGCACACTGAGTTTGTCTTTTTAAAAAACGATTAAAATCTGAAACAATCATATACACCAATCACAACAACTGAAGTTTCCTTTGTTAAACAACGATTAAGATGTAAAGCAACCACAAATACCAATTAGAAGCAACGGGAAAGAACAACAGCAACTCAACCTGTATCAGATTATGTTTCAAACATGTACAATTGAGGAAAAAAAAAATTACTCACATGGAAAACCAATTTATTTGAACCATCATAAACACAACAGATAAAACCAACTTGGCAAGGCTTATTTCAAATAAACACAAAGTAAGAATCGAAAATTACACATAGTTGTTGTAAACATACCCAAGCTCAATGTGACTGTTTTATCAATAATCTGAAGAGGTAGCATATGAGCAGGCTCCAAATTTAACAAAAAAACTTGTTGCAACCTGCAGATTTGCAAAAAAAATAGAAACAAAGATTTGACATTTTACTTCAAAGGTGAAAAATGCAAAAGAAAGGATACAATGAAAGAAAAAAATTTATAGATGATAAAAGTTTGAATTCCGAATGGAGAAAAATGCTAAATTAAGATAAAATGCATTGAGCAATTTCTAGTCTCTGTTACTAAAGTATTTTATACTGATGAAAAGCTTAAACTGGAACAATGGCTTGGTTTCTCATATTTTTTGTTATTTTTGTTTTTATTCACCAATGTTAATATACAGCTACTTTAATCATGTTGCATAAAAAAATATAAGCATTTATATACATCTCACTTAAATAAACAATTTGATCACAAATTTTGCAAGACATCTTTAAAAACTATGTTTGCAGTATAGTTGTTTGCAATATTTTCTCCATCTGGAATCAAAATTTTGAGACCTTCTTTTGATGTAACTCTAGATAATGCTACATATAATTGTCCATGGGTGAAAACAGGTTCTGGAAGATATAAACCAACTTGTTTCAAAGATTGCCCTTGGCTCTTATTAATAGTCATTGCAAAACACGGTCTAATTGGGAATTGACGTCTTTTAAAAATAAAAGGCCACTTATTCTCTATTGCTGTAAGAGTGATTCTCGGAATGAATACTTTGTGACCAATATTGTTTCCAGTAAGTATTTTAGCCTCTACAATTCTGCTA
Organism: Pyrus communis; assembly: GCF_041283825.1. NCBI lineage: Eukaryota > Viridiplantae > Streptophyta > Magnoliopsida > Rosales > Rosaceae > Pyrus > Pyrus communis. The sequence continues at coordinate 19,848,626 of NC_142576.1, read as the reverse complement.
AATAATTGAGTCATAATTAATCTGGTTCCATTACAAAAACCTAAAGACTGATTTAAATTACGTAATAGCATAATTGGCATTCCTATCTTCAAAATTAGGTTATGTGTAGGTAAACCATTGAAATCCAATTTATTCAAAAATTCAACAGGATATAATGTTTCCAAATTTTCAATATTCCCATTTGAAGAACACAAAGAATCATAGCTTAGAAACACATGTTGTTCTCCAGATAACAAATCTATTATATAATTATTTATATCTGTAACAGTTGTGTTTCGAGGTGTTATAATAGCACGTTCTCTCAAATAGGCAAAATTTTCAAAAGAATTTTCAAAATTGGGATAAGTTGCTAAAAAAATTGATAAAATTGGATTTCCAAAAGAATGAACTATCAAATCTTCAGGTATTTGAATCAAAAATGTGTCTTTATCATCTGAACTATTTTCACCAATTTTTCCATCACCTATTTGTAAAATCCAATTTGCGAAATCACTGATTTTTTTCTTTTCATCAATGCTTAATCCATTTTTTGATAATCTCATGTTTTTTGTTAAATAAAAAATTTTAAAATGTAACCACAAATAAGAACTATTCAAATAAGCATTTATTATATCTTCTTTGCTTCCTCCAGGTATAACAGGTAATATTTGGCGAAAGTCACCACCTAATAAAAGAGTTTTACCACCAAAAGGAATATTATTTTGTAATCCATTTAAGTGGGACATAATGTCAGAAAGAGATTTATCTAATGCTTCAAAACAATGTTTGTGATTCATAGGTGCTTCATCCCATATAATTATATCTGTCTTTTCGATTAATGTAGCAAGGTGAGTTTTATTTTTTATTGCACAAATTGAAGAATCAGTAAGGACCAAGGGTATTTTAAATCTGGAAGGTGCTGTTCTACCAGCTGGTAAGAACAACGAAGCTATTCCTGATGATGCCACAGCTAAAACAATTTTTCTCTCAGATCTAAACTTACTTATAATAGCATCCCATAAGAAAGTTTTCCCAGTGCCTCCATGACCATAAACAAAAAATAGTCCACCTTTTTTCTTGTCTACAACATCTATAACAGAATTATAAATAAGTTTTTGACCTTGATTAAGTTGCGATTTTAAAAGTGTTTTTTTTTTTACAATTCTTCACAATCATAATTTAATTCTTCTCTTAAAAGTTTATTTTTAATTTCTAACATTTTTTTTGCATCAGGCATTGGTAAATGATATTTGGCCAAAGAACTTGATGCATTATTAAAAAGTAATTCTAACTCAAACAATATAGAATTTTTTTAATTCATCCTGTGGTATGATCATATCAGGAATTGCAAAAGTTTTTCGCAAATTGTACAAAATGTCATCATACATGTTTTGCCAATGAGTATCAAAAAGAATTTGAGGATTTCCCACATCGCAGAACAAAATTATTGTAACAAATAATTGTCTCAATTGAGGAGAAGAAGTAACATTTATAGCACTTGATAAAGCCTCAATCCATTCTTTATCATCTCCTGATAATCCCAATGATTGACAGGCAGCATGATATGAAGGATGTATAATATCATTAACAGTTCTTATATCATCAAAGCTTAATGCACCTTTTTTCAAATTCAAAAGCATTCACAAATAATATAATTCACCAGATGCAGGATGCACATATGCTATTCTACCTATTAAACCTTTTTGTTTTCTTGGTTTCCAAATTTTTTTCCTCGTATCATATAAAAATTTGAAGAAATTTGTGCATAAGTGAGTGCGCGTGCTTTGTTATAAATTTTGTTAATTTCAAACCAACTTGTTAACATTGTATGGTCAGAAGCATTTTGTTTAAGAATTGAATGGATTGATTGATCCCCACTGAAAACAATATTTTGTTCTAATGGTAAATGCACCGGTAATCGTTCCACAGAAGGTTCCCTATGATGTATAGAATATTGGAACAATCTCCAAACAGCTTCATAAGGTGATATGTATCGACAGTTTAGATACGTTAATATTTCATTATTTGGATCCTGTTGAATGACTAACCGTGCTCTATCTGAACCTTTATTTACATATTTGAACAAATATTTTATAAGCATTGATTGACAGCAGGATTCAACATTTATGTGTGCATTATATCTTAAAAGTAATTCAGCGTTATAAGGAACCACAAAACCGTTATCAAATTTGATTCCATTTTTTATGACATATTTTGTATCATCATCACGACGCCTATAAATAGGAAAACCATTGTCTTCAAAAATTGTGTCATTTTTATATGGCTTAGGAAAGTTTTTGGAACACTTATTTTCCCGCATGCAAGGAGAATTTTGATTAATATGTCCACATGGCCCATGAATCATAAATTGGTTAACAATTTCATAAAGCTGAGGATTGACAAATTTGTCTGGTAATTCAGCAGAAATAATTGAATCTATATCTGATGCCATATAACATTTAAAATCCGATTTCAACCAGATTAACATATGAGAATGAGGCAAACCTCTTTTTTGAAATTCAATTGTACAAACATCTGTTTCCAAAAATAATTGTAACAAACAAACACCCAAAAAAAAAAAAAAAAGGGTTAGCCTGATGAAGCAAAAAAAAAGAAAAAAATTTCAGATAAGGGAAAAAATAAGTTTTTAGAAACTTACTTGCCTCAACCTGTCCAAAGGGCTTTCCAGATTTAATGAAATCGAGCATATCATCAAGTTTCATATTAAATATTCTAGAAATTATATCAGGGCTGTCCTCAGGCTTGTATCCTGGTTTTTTTTTCAAATTCTCTTATGATTTCTGGCCACTTTACATTGCATGTAAACGTTATGAACAAATCAGGATGACCATATTCTCTACAAATAGTCATAGCATCTTGATAATTATTAATCATATATCTAGGACTTCCTGTGTACGAAGCAGGTAACACAATTTTTTGGCCTAAATTGTTTGCATCATTTTCACCTCTTGACATTGCATCGTAAATTCCTTTGTAAATTTCACTTCTTAAATTTTTCTGATTTTGTCTAATATAATCCAGCCTATCTTCTTCAAGTGTTGCATAGGAATCTACCAAATATTGTTGAAAAAGTCTACCACCTTTTAACAGTGTAGTTAAGTATGGATCTCATTCTTAAATCTAGTAAGCTATATAAGCTCTCATAGGTATTCTTTGTCTCTTCGTTTTTGGACCATTATAATTTTCATTCCATTTTAAATCTGGTCTATACCCATCTTCACCGTATGGAAAAAGAATAGGATACCGAAGAGCCATAAATTTTGGATTCAATTTTGTAACACGCTTTAATCCTTCACTTTTACAATCTACAATATCTCTATTAGAGTCAGATAAACCTATATCACCAACTATTAAACCACCTATTTCATCACTTGTTGGTTGATCATATTGCTTGCTATCATTTGGTTGTCTCCCTAGCAACGTAAGTTTTAAATTGGTCAGACCATCAATTTCATATTTGTCTCTTGCTGTTCGAAAAAGTTTGACCAACTCATTTGATTCATCAAACAATTTAATCAAGTTTTCCACAATTTTTGAATCAAGTTTTTTATTTTTTCCATCACAATCAAAAGCTCTAAGACGATTCTGTATTTCATTATATGTATCATAAACATATAACTGAGCAAATTTTGGAGACTCATTATCAACAGGTAAAAGAGAACCCATCAAATGACAAACTTGACCACTAATTTTAAAAATGTAAGGACTTGATCCGTCATTAATTGAGTGATCAACTTTTGCTCCCATTGAAGTAAATGAAAACATAGAGTTGTAAGCTCTAATATTTTCTCGAAATGATAAACTTTTTTGACTTCCATTTGGATCAAGCAATGAATCTAAAAAAGATGGTGTTGGCTTTGGACTTGAAAATTTAATTTTTCCTTGTTGACAACAGAGAGTGAAAATTGGTTGATTTTTTGTCCAGCTTTGTTTAAGAGACTCTTTTAACCAAAAATATGCACCGCAATACACACATTTATAACTTTTATCACCCAAATCCATATAATCGTTCACAACCCCTACAAAAAAAACATATATAAAAAAATGTAATCACTATATGGAAGTAACTTAATCCTAAAACCAAGCCTAAAGAAAACAATTATTGCAAAAAATTCAAAACTACCATTTCTATTTTTTTGGAAAAATGCCTGACCCTTCTTCATGAGACAACAATTATCAGCATCTATGATTTTTTGAATTCTATTTTCAACATTGTTGAACAAACTCACAACGTTTTTCCCTTTTTTATCAGATGTGTACATGGTTTTTTCAAGCGGGATGACATCCAACATTTCATCATCATTAACAAGCTCAATCACACAGTGGTTAGTAGAAGATGTACTGGAGGAACATTGATATTCAACTGATGAATATTCGCAAATAAATGTGTCAGTTGCAGACATAATAACATCTTCAGAATTATGCATATAACTCGCTCTACACATTCTTTTTCGCTGATGACCATCGTCAACCAATGTATTAGATTCACTATCAGTAAAGCTTTTGTTTTGTTTTATAGCATCATTTGTTTGATCATTTGTACATTTTTCAGACATGATGGAAACAAACAATTGCGCAACAGATTAAGAAAAGAATGAAAAAAATCAATAAAAATATAAGATATATATAAAAACAATAAAGATCACACAAAAACTAATGACATGTCTGAATCAAGAGTTTCATTTCAATTTAACAAATGCAAAAGAAAACTGCATTGTTAAAGTTTTAATAAATAATTCCAAAACTTTAAATAAGTTACCTTGAGGACAAAATGCCTTGGAAGGTGAGAACAAATAGCTTTAAATCCAAAATACTCAAGATTTTTCAAATTCTGTTAAAAAAAAAAAGAAAAACACATCATCAGAAAACTCATCAAAACAAATAAACACTTATTTGTTCACATGAACTATCTATTGTAATATATGATGATAGTGCACAGTTGAGTGTTTAAGTTTATTAAATAACTGAAAGTTGGGGGTGGCTGGGTACATGTTTTCCTTTCGGTTTTTTTTTTTTTTTTTTTTTGGTGTTTATTTAATATCTCGAAGTGAACAGTAGTAGTTTCTAGGAAAACAAAAGTTGAGTTAGTTATTAAAACAAAGAATACCATAGTTTACCAATGTGACAGAGAAGCACTGTGTTTGCAAGATTAGAGATGAGCGCGGATGTACTTACGCTACCAAAAAATCCAAGTAGAATTGATTACTGACTTTAACAATTAAAATCAAATACAATTTTTCAAAAATAAATGCAAGCTGATGGGTACAGTTTGTCAATGAAACGATTTGAAATCATATCTTTACAAGTAGGAGATAGCAAATATTTGCATTGCATATCTTAGTAGAATGAGTGGTTATGAAGGAGAATTAGATTTATTCAATTTCGATACAAAGAGAATTAATTAATGCAGGAACAATATTTGTGCACATTGAGAATGAAATTAACTAATTAACTTACTAACCCCTACTGTAAATTTCACACCTATACTCAAAACAAATTTTGTAACCAATATCCCAAAAAAGAGGCAAAAGGAAAGAAAAAAACCTTTGTATGGTATACTGCGATGTTATTTGTGTAACCGAACTCAACCCAACAACCTTCTTGTATACTTGGAAATTAGTTACAGATTTTATGGCTGCAGAAGAAAATCAAACAAAAAGTCTTAACTTTCCTAGAAAATTTTACTTCTTCCTAAAAAATAGAAATCCATTTTTAATCCAACAATTATCAGTGCATCCCCAAACTGGAAAAAAGCAGAAGGATAGAAAACGTACCCAAAATATAACAGTAGCGTCATAGGTGCTTCGAAATGGTCACACCTTACTTTCTAACTCATTCGTATACTTGACTTTCTTTTCCTTCTACCTTAGAGCAAATTATCTATTAGTTAAAGACCACAAAACCAAAATACTGGAAAGCCACAACTTACAACCCAAGCATATAAGATTAAGAAAAATCAGGCAAAAAATAGCTACACAGACCAAATGAAATCCACAAAACTAAGCCAAATGTAATCTGTAAAGATCTGGCACAACACAAAGACCAATTTCCCCTAATTTAATTTTGATAAATGCAAAATGATCACAAATAACTCACTCAAAAATAGGAAAGCAAAAAGACCTAAAAACAACAAAATCAAAACCTCAAAATCAGAAAAAAAAAAAAAAAAAAAAAAATGAAGAACAAAAATCGCAAACCACATAAGCAAAATTATTGAAAATAAAAAATCAACATGCATTAAAGCCAACAATAATCGGCAAAAGCAAGGAAATCAATTAGGAAAAAAGGTTTTTATTTCAAAACTCACCAATTTGATCCTCTTAGCAACGACCAGTTGGAATCGGCAACGTGGAAACACTGAATTTTGATAATTTAATCTCCAGGGCAGCGACCCAAGGAGCAGAACCAAGCCTCAGAAATTTGACTTCAGCCGGTTTTTATCCTTTGACACACGCGGACAAAGCCAGAATCAGAGAGGGCAACACAAAATGAGAGACAGCAGTGGAATGGAAAACAAAAATCCACAGGATAAACTCGAAATAGAGAGAACCTCAACAACCCCTCTCATCTTTTTCCCAAAAACTACAAACCCATATAAACCCAACAATTACAAATCCTTGTACCAAGCAGAAAAAACAGAAGGGCAAAAAACATACCCAAAAAATTACAACAACATTGCAAATACCAGAAAATCCGAGATTCGCCAACTGAAGAACAAAAATACAAAATTCTCTTTTAACAGGGAAAAGCCAAGAGAACACCACAATTAACAACAAAAGGAAACGATTAAGGTTTCATCCAAACAAAAAAAACGAGAAAAAAAAAACCGAAAGAAAACGATTATAAAATATACCTTAGTCGAATCACACTTGTCCCACAACAGGCTGGAAAGACACCGCCCTTGAAAATAGTTGTTAATCAACAAAAAATCCGGCCACAGGCTAGAAATCCCAAACAGAAAAAATGGGCAAACAGCAGGAATTCTTTACCCCAATTAGAGATCTGAAACCCTCGGAACAACGAAAGGAAACGATTAAGGTTTCTCTTTCCCCATCCTCTGCTTCCCCAAATGACGCACCTAGACCTCTCTCGCCACAGGAGTCGACTCCTCTCACAATTTAAAACCCTAAAATCCATTCGAACCCATTACCTAAACAAAGAACATCACAAAAATTAAACGATGAACTGGGAAAAAAAAAACCCAACGAAGTCCACATCTCTTTAAACGCAACAAAAGAAAACCTTTTCACAGTTTAAAACCCTAAAATCCATTCGAAGCCATCACCCAAACAAAGAACATCACAAAAATTAAACAATGTACTGAAAAAACCCAATGAAGTCTAGATCTCTTTAAACGCAACAGAAGAAAACCCGTTTTGCAAACCAACATAAAAATCTGCAAAGGAAAACAAAAATCTAAAAGAAAATCACACACCACAGAGTTATCGGAAGAAAGAAGCACCTGCGACGTTCTGAAAACCACGGTTGAGAAGAACAAAACACAAAAGCGCACCAAAGAGAAGCACACAACGGGAACCAAAAGAAAAGAAAAGCTGAGAGCGATAGAAAACCACCAATGCAAGTGAGAAACAGAAACAAAAAGCAAGCAAAATAAACCCCAAAAGAGAATAGCACGATGACCGACACGTGTCACACACAATTCCCAACTTGTCCCTGCATGAACCACCAAAAACAATAAGAAGGCATGAAAAAGCTGAAGGGCAATTCGGCCACTGGAAAAGCACCCACCCAGCGCGGGCAAAGAAGGAATTTTACTATAGAAAAGGAAGAAACCAGCGCCAAAACCCAAACAAACCAGGGGCAGATCCGTCCGGACACTATTGTTGAACAGTGCCAGAACCCAACTGGGCTTTAGTATATATATTATCACTCAGTTATATAAGTTTTCTTTTATGTAAAATTTAACTGTACAAAGATTTATTAGATCTTTATATACAAAGATTAACAATTGATCTTTTTAATTGTGGTAAAAGAAACAAATTCTCTCTTTCTTAAGAAAGAATTCACATTGATGAGAGAAGTGACTTTACATGTGCTTATAAGTGGTTCGTCTATTCCTTATATTACTAATTAGTTTTATGGTGGAACTGTTAGAGTAGAACCTCAACTTTCTTTATAGTATCAGAGCTGATTATCCCACGTGTGAAGTCCAATGGCTACACGTACTCTACGTCACCCGAGTTGTATTGTCCACATGTTAAGCTTGAAATTTCACCACAAGTGAGAAGGCGTGTTAAGAATCAAACTCACATTGATGAGAGCAAGGATTTTTCATTTCATCAAACCTTTTGAAAGCCATTGAAAGTCAAGGGCCCAAGCACACACCCAACCATGTGGTCTATATAAAACAATTCGCGGCTCTCAATTCGTTTCCCTTTCGTTAATTATTTCCATTTCATTAAACCTCTTGAAAGCCATTAAAAGCCAGAGATACCTAACAATGGGCTACATAAAAGGTCGAAGGGAACCAACTAATGCATGAGAATATATGTGATTAGAAAGCATTGTAAACACTAGTCTCTCCTTTCTCTAAAAAGTTTCCCATTTTCCCTTATATTTTAGCATCAAATTCATGCATGCAAACTAAGTAGGCCTCCTTAATAAACATACAAGAATAAGTTCTCTATAAAACAGATAAGTAAATCACATTCATGTTTTACAAAACAATAACTGGATGTAATCAATTCATATTACATATATGTTCATGGCTTTGAATTCAGCTCTAGCTAAAACAATATTTGTTCCACATGTTCATCATAATTGAAAACCAAATTAAAACAAACATTGAACTAAAATTAAGGATAGAATACACCTAGAAACGCTCCAGCAATCCCAAAGGCTTTGGATGACAGGTGCGGCTCCAAGCTCTCATTCCTTACAAAGCTGCGGCACAAAGTGTTTAATTTCTCTGAATTTCTCTCTAAGACCCCCTCTTTATGCGGCAGATGTGTGGTGTATTTATAGGGCTAGGAGGCATGGCAAAGGCTGTAAAGGAGAAGGATTACATGGTACAAACTAAGAAGGAAAATGACCATAAAACCAATTAGCAATATGGGGAGTAGCCAATCTCTTATAAGCCCATGCAAGGTCCAACTTCCCATCAATGTCGAACTCATTCTCAACATATCTGAGGTTCACTTGTTGGTGAGAGTCGGTCTCAACTATGTTTCTACAATTCTCAAGGTGGTTTTCCATCGGAATGATGTCACAGAAACTATCCACTTTTACTTCCTTACCCATTTCAAATTCGTACATTCCTTCAACATTATTCTTCCATATTCAAATGTTAGCACTCCCTCTTTGTGGTCGCTACACACGTGTGTTCCACGTCACCCTGTTGTATTGTCCACGTGTTAGGCTCGAAAATTTGCCACACGTGAGAAGGCGTGTTGAGAATGTGTCTCACGTTGATGGGATGAGGGACCTTGCATGGACTTATAAAAGGTTGGGCTACACCCCATATTATCAATTGGTTTTATGGTGGAACCTTAACTTCTTCAAGATATAGCAAGCCTAAACCTTAACTTCTTCAAGATATAGCAAGCCTAACCCGGCAGATAAACGAGCCCCCACCGTCAGAAATAAACGCTTTGCTGCCCCGATCGCTTTCCAACATGATGAACCTCTTCCTAAGTGCGCTGAGCACCATAAAGAAGAAGAAGATGATGATAATGAATATCCATGGTATGCTAAGCACCAGAATGATGAATTAACATAAGGAAGCTTTTCAGCACCCGAATGAAAAACATGACGATAATGCTTCTCGGCACCAAAATGAGAATGAAGAGCATGAGGATTCTCCTTAAACCCAGCAAAAGCAAAAATCAAAACAAGAAGAACATGATGATGCCAGTTAATTGACGTATTGGAATCCTTTTTTCTTTCTTTTTTCTTTTGGCTAGAAGGATGAAAACTGATTTTGTATAATTTAATTAGTTACTTACTAGCTAGTTACATGTACGAGAAATTTATTTTGAAAGGATTTATAGAATAGACTTTTATTTAGTAAATACATGCGTGCAAACAGCTTTACAAATTACAACTTCATGCAAAAAGTTAAATGAGGAAAGTCCTAATTATCTACTAAAGTCGCCTTATTTTACTGTATAAATGTACTTGTCATATACTCAAAACCTTTCATTCTCTTTAATGATCATCGTTTAAAGGTCATCTCTAAAAAAATCATTTGATTTGGTGATAGTGTAGTTACTCATATGAATCAAATAAATTTTTGGCTTTTTAGCCAAAATGGTCCTGAGATTTGCACAACACATCACTTTGGTCCCTGAGATTTCAAATCAATAGAAGTGGTCCCTGAGATTGTCCACCATCCATCATTTTTGTCCTTCCGTTAAAAATTCCGTTAAGTTTCCTAGAGCTCTTAGCTGAAAGTTTGGGTAATTTTCAAAGTTTCGTAGCTTAATCATTTCTTAACCAAATTCGACCCATAATATATCAAAATGAAAATAGGAAAGTGTAGAATAAGATTATACCTATTTGGAAGCCCAATGATTGCCGAAGATGGTCGGAAAATAGCCTCAAGTTGACTAGTCCGAGGGAAAACTGGAAAACTCGCCGGAAACTGGGTAAACTTTAAAAGTCTATTCTATAAATCCTTTCAAATAAAATTTCTCGTACATTGAATAATATCGAAATCATCAAGCCGTGAAATATGAAATGTAAAAGCGTTTAATCAATTTTATTCTAAAAGTGTTCCAGTTATGGATAATAACAAAATAGACATTATGGTGGGGTTGGCGGCAACAATGCTTAAGTGGTGTTGTTGGTTGCAACAATGGTGGGAGTATATATGTTAGTAGGGGCGGTGGTGGCAAAGGCAGTTGTGGTGGCGGCAATGACAACATTAGTGGTGTCATGGCAATGGTGGTGTAATGATGGTGGTTGTAGGGGTAGGTGGTGGCATTCACTTATAAGGAAAACATGTGTGTGTAGAAGGATAAACAATGTATTTTTTTTTTAGAACTAATGAAGGTATTACAAAAAATAAAAATATTCATTCACGTTCAGCTCTCTTTTTATAAAAGTAGTTTTCATAAGCAACGTACTTGCTGCTTTTAAAAGTTGTTGTCCGCAACCATAACTTTTAAAAATAAGCAAGATTCTTAATTATTAGCACACTTTTTATTGATTAATTTTTTTATTGCTTAACTTTAAAGTGAAACAATTTTTCATCAACAAACGTGGCCTAAATGCAATAAAAGAGGCTTGGCTGTACTAACATTTAATTAAGAGTAGGTCCAAATTTTTTTTTTTTTTTTTAACAAACAATATTATTTACAGTAAGGGAGTGAGAGAGTGGGCTAAGCCTCACAATGGGCTAGCAATAATGTGGTTCAAATTCGCTTTTGACGATAATCGAACCTAAGGTCTCTCACTTACAAGTGAAGAGGAGTACTACTAAACCGTATTACTAAGTCGCGAGTAGGTCCAAATGTTAAAAGACCAAAATAATTCATTCGACTCCTAACCTTTATAGCATCAATTTTAATGTGGGAAATGATTAACACACATCTTTTTTAATTTCTGACAAACACCTATTTAATCTTGTCCGTTATTTTTGTGTAATCTATTCAATCTAACAGTTAGAAATGGAATAAAAATATGAGAAGCTAAAAAGTGTGTGAAAATATCCCCCTTTTAACCGTTAAATGTTCAGATTGCAATCTAACTCTTAGTTGATCCTAGGTTGGATCAGAATAACCCATAACCAGGTTTTAATGGGCCAGGCCGACTAATTCCAGGAGTGGGGATATCTGAATTTGATGGGCCGGCCCATGTTAAAAGTTCCCATAAGAATGATAATCCAAAAAGAAGAAGTCCAAAAAAGAGAAGAAGAAAAAAAAGGTCGCACCTCCAACGGTCGAAAAACGATTTAAAAATCTAATTGCTAGCTCTGTTTTCTGGCGTTACAAATCCCTGTAGCTCCTTCTTAAACCCCTACTGCTTTTCCCCTGCCTCAGTCTCTTACTTTTTCACCCTTCCGTCGACAAATCTCCACAGAATTTCTCGGAATCCGATCAAAATTTTACTCAATTTTCTTTAATTTTACATTTCTCCTTGCAAACCCTGTTCGATTCGTTCTTAGCATAATCCATTTCTAATTATTCTTTCTTTCTTATTCTTTCAAATTTAGGCTTCTCAAGAGAAAATGGAACCGGAGAACATTGACTGGAGCAGCGTAGAATCCGTGTTCGTCGAAGATGAAACGTACGAGAACTTCGAAGCGCCTAAGTGGGTCGACCTCTCTTCCCCAGATGAGCTCATGGATGATGATCAAGACTGGTTCTGCACTCCTGGTAGGACCCAATTTCTCAAAAATCTGTTTAGTTTCTAAGTGTGACAAAAAAAAATGACACTCAATATTGTCTGTTTCATGAACCAATGTTCACTTTGTGAGTTGCAGATTGCAAGCATTCGAAGGCTGCTGAAGATTTTGTTAAACCGGCACGTAATCTGAAGGTTGTAACTGATAAGAATTTCCTTTTCACTGATACAGCAACAAATAATGTCTTAATTGGGATGTTTATGTAATAATCGACTTGTGAAAAGTTTGCTAATTGGTCCAATATTTTTTTCATCCAGGTGAAGCTTATGAGATCTTTAACCATTTCTGAAATCCTTCCTTTTAGGGAAAGGAATCGAAGGTATGATCACTTACTCTTTATATCTGTTTGGTTTCCGAGAAAGTTTTAGGGAAGAAATTAGTGTGATATTCAACCAACATCACATGAGATAAATTCAGTAATTAACATTCGTTTACAAATGTGGCGACTGGCATTACACTTTCTTTTACTATTGCCAATATCAAGTGTTGTATTTCTATATCTCTCTCACCAGGGATATGAAGGCAAAGGGGACAAATTTACCAAATATGAAGACCGAAAATTCGAATTCTTTTAGCAATGTCCATGAAGAAAGTGAGAACAAGAATCCCAATATCCCATCTTCGATTCCGCGTTGCAAAACCAAATCAAAGAAAGCTTCAGTGAATCCAAGCAGTGAGAAGAAGAAACAAGTTGATGAGTCGTCATTTCAAGATTCATCAAAAAACGGCAGGAAGCCGCAGCTAAAGACTACATTCTCCGCGAGTAATTTGCTTGGCGGGCGTGAAATATTGATTCAAATCACAGAATTTTGTACCGAATTGAAGAAATTGGCACGAAGGGGTTCAAGAAAAGGTGCAAGAGAGGGAGGTAGTTTGAAGAAGGAAAGCGTTAGAGAGAGGATGCCTCTGCTTGTTAAAGAAGCGAAACTCTAAGCAATTATTCATATAAAAATATGTAATTTACTATTTAGTTCGAAATGCAAATTGCATTAGCAGTGGATCCATTTACAGTAATGATACAGAACATACTACATACAACATATATAGCAAATCATCGTTGACTAATCAATAATTTTGTATTAGCCGGTTTAACTTTCTTGCACAACAAGGAAGCATAAAGTATGAGACGGTGCAATCATATGGTTTAAAAGGGCAGCAGCTAACAGATCTGGAATATTGGAAATACTAGTATTCCGCATTGGTTTGATATGTCGGTCAGGATGCCTTGAGCCGATGTGGGTTGCAGCCTCTTTTTCATGGGGTGACATGTTCTCCTCCTGCAATACGAATACTGAAAGCAGATGAGATTTTAAGACCATCCCTCCATTAACATAATGACAAGATTCCGGCTTCCGAGAGGGGAATGTCTTGATTGGTACCTGATAAAATGCACAGTATGATCCAACACTTGCAAGCATGCAAACCCGTTGCGGCAGAAAAACGTTGTAGAAGATGGCCCCGCCTCAGCAAACCAGTCGAGAGGGAACAGGATAAGTAAGCAAATGGTTTTGGAATATCAATTCAGATTTGTCACTGCAGACAAATACATAAATGGTGTGAGATGATATAACATACAGGCAATTAGTTTTTACTTTTGAGAGGGAGGTTTTTGTAAACAAAGCTTCTGAGTCCTTGCCATCCCCTTTTGCATCAAAGGATACAGATATCTAGTGTTCGCTAACATCTTCGACACTGACACTCTCGGTTTCGATTGAAGCCGTTGAAATTTGCTCAGTATAGATTGAATCCAGAAGGCTTCTAAGGGTTATTAGACGGACGCAATGGGATCTTTGATGTCTGCGGAGCACAGCAAACCAATTCGAATTCTTCATGTTCTTGCAAAAACGGCCTTCCCTTTCCCTTCGTCAATACAAGCTTTAATACCAGAGCAAAAATCATACGTTCCAAATCAGAAAATCAAATTGACGATTGAACCAGTTTCAATAATTAGTGAACGAGCAATTGTGGTAGGTTTAATAAGTATTGAAACGTACAAGTTTAAAAATAGGATGACTCGTCGCAAAAGGAAAGTTGCTTAGTTGGAACAAAAGTCAATTCAATGGACCTCAATTAATAAGAAAAATCTACATGATTAAACCTAATAATTCAGTACATAAACGGTTTTACATCTAATTATCTCTTTAATATTTTAAATAATTAACCACAAAGGTAAATTTGTTCACAATGGATGATCTATAGAAGTAAGTTAAAATCTCATGATGTGTTAGGAATTTAGGACCCGTTTGAAAATGTTCTTTATAAAACATTATTGCTCATATATCAAATAATATATTTGTATCGATACAAACTTCACACCAAAATTTTTTCCAAATTTAGGCAGAAGTTAAAGCATGTAATACGACTACATTAAATTTTGGGTTCAACTATTTCTAGTGGTACCAAAACAATTAATTTATGTTAACATTTTTTTGCAGCTTTTAGTCCACATCCATTCCCTCTTTTGAAATTTGATCATCTCTGGACCTTCGAATTCGGAGCTTAAGGAATAGAACTCAAGAGAGATAAAAAGATAAAACTCTTGGTTATTGTGAGATGGGCCAACAAAATAAGTGAATGATGACCGTCTTTAATTTGAACAGTCCGAATTACCTGTTCATTAATTGTAGATTCAGAAAGAATCTCCGTCCCCTCTTTTGGCCCCCTTTCTACTTTCTAGAGCTAGTCACTGTACTTTGACATTTTTTTCTGCACCAAAAATTATTACAAAATGAAACAAAAGAAAATAGAAATGCTAATTTTGGTACGAAATATTTTCAGGAAAAAAGAAACAAAATTTAAAAGGAAAAAGACAGACACAAACGAGTACTTAACCGGAGAAAGACGTAAGCAAGTAGATTGACAGAAATACCCATGGGAAATCCAGCAGTCTCACCCTACAAAGATCAACTGAAAAGGGCAATTGCAGTCAATTTAACTGAATCGTGCCAGATCGTGTTTTGTTTTCTTTTGTTCAAACTTCTCAGCCAGAAACCTTGGCGGTGGCTTTTGAATTGCCGGACCACTCGCTCTCTTGTCTGTCTGTCAATATAAATAAATATATATATATATGTATATAATTCTGTCTAAATGTTATAAAAATAGTGGGGAATTCAGATTTTTATATTGCAGGTTTAGCTGGAAACTCAGAAGAGAAGAACGATTTCTCTATCCCCCCCCCCCCTTTCTCCGTTGAATTGAATCTGAACCCTCCATTGAAATATTTCTTTGAGCTCATCAGGTTTTGTTTTTGCAGAATTTCCACCGTAGATCTGAGAAGAGGTCAGTCAATGCTCTCTGTGATTGCTAATCTGCTAAAACTCATTCGTAATCACTCACTTTTTATAGTTTCTTGGATACAAAAATTAATTAGTTAACAGTTTGATTAATGGAGAAGTTCTATTTCTTATGGAAGATTTGTAATGGTTAACTTTTACATTTCTGTGATGGAATTTGGAATGGTTGACTTGTTACTCTCTTTGCAGTGATTTGTTTAATGCAATACGCCATGAATTTCTTGCAAAAATTGGGTTAACACGATCGATTTGAAAAGTTCAATTCTCAAGAAGAGAATTTGAAAAAAAAAGAAGAGGTTTTTGATGTTTTTCATATCTACGGATTCTTATATCTATAGATTCTGATTTGTATTTGTGTTAGTTTCTTAGGTGCTTGAAGGTCAAAAGTATGGAGATATAGCAGAAGAGTCTTCTAAGATAATGCTTTCCATTCAGAAGTGGAAATGCCCAGGGTCTCAGATAGCAACAGTTACTTCTGTTGTGGCATTGGTATCGATTGTATTGGTTTCAATAGTTCATCTGTTCTGGTTTCCGCTGGTCCCTTCTTTTGCTTACTTCAGTCAAGCTCAGAACTCTTGTGTCCCAATTAATGGATCGGCTGATTCAATTACGGATCACGTAAAAGGAAATTTAAAATCACCTATTGACATGGATCGTCAGTTTCCATCTGACCTACACAAGGCAGTTGTTTTTCGTGGTGCACCATGGAAGGCTGAGATTGGCCGGTGGCTTGCTGGTTGTCATTCAATTTCTAATGAAGTTGACATTGTTGAGGTAATAAGAACAACTTCATACATTACATTTCTGTTTTATTCTAAATGTGTGAATTTATTGGTGAGAAACGCCATGGGAGGATTCTGGTAAATAGAGGACGGAAGAGAGGGGTGGGTGTGCGTTGCACAAGTTATTATATGAAACCAGACGTAAAAACTGATCACCAAGCAAATTCTTTTTCCTTTGTTAGTTATAATCCCTTCAGAAATTACAGGGTTGAGGTTGGTACCAATTTTTATTGGAAGAGTATTCATCTGTTTATAACTTTAACTAATTACATTGGCAGATTATAGGTGGTAGTCGGTGCAAAAATGAATGCAGCGGTCAAGGCGTCTGTAACCATGAATTGGGAGAATGTCGGTGCTTTCATGGATACAGTGGTCAGTGTAATTTCTTCTTCTTTCTTTCCTTTAACTTGATCAAATACAAACTTGTCAGTGAGTAGTAGAAAACGTATGGAATAATTCTTAATGACAAATATTTCGCAATCATTGCTCAGTGAGATGGAAGAATTCTAATATTTGACATTAAACCGAGACATGTATGTCATGCATTGGTGAATCTTTTAAAGAGATTCTATGGACAATACTTGCACAAATGTTCTGTAGAACCAACTTTAGGTGCATTTCGGAACATTTGATATCTTTACTTGGTAGAAGACATTCAAAGCTCCCTTTACTTTCTCCCCTATCCCGGCTATTGAGCATTTCGGTAGGTTGCAGTTTCACCATTTGTGTTGTTTGGCTCTAATTGTGGCATCACTACAAACGAAAAAAGCTTGTCACTGTATCACTTTCAAAGAGTTTTCCCAATCGTCTCCCTTATTCTAGTTGAGAATTTAGACTCCCTGCCCGCCAAGATTAAAAACAAAAAAAAAAAAAAGAAGGATTAGCGAACAAAGATTCTGGTTTTCTCTTTCTAAACAGTCTGTTATGTTGCGGGAAAAACAGAACTAGTTGCTCTTGTCGGATGAGTCATTTCTGTGATTATAACATGAACTAATTTTTCAGGGGAAGGATGCTCTGAGAGACAGCAGCTGGAATGCAACCACCCAGCAACGCCAGATCTACCATATGGGAGATGGGTTGTCTCAATTTGCTCCGCACATTGTGACACAACAAAAGCAATGTGCTTCTGTGGGGAGGGCACTAAATATCCAAATCGACCTATGGCAGAGTCATGTGGCTTTCAAGTGAAGTAAGTTTATCAGATCTAAACTAGGCTTCCGTCAGCATAAATAAATTACTAAACACTGTACATGCCGCTGATCCCTGACATCTGTTTCAGTTTACCTTCTGAACCTGGTGCACCGAAACTGACTGATTGGGCAAAAGCCGACCTGGATAATGTTTTGACAACAAATAGTAGCAAACCAGGATGGTGTAATGTGGACCCTGCTGAAGCGTATGCTCTTAAGGTGAAATTCAAAGAGGAATGTGATTGTAAATATGATGGTTTCTGGGGACGGTTCTGTGAAGTGCCTACAGTATGTACTTGTATTAATCAATGCTCTGGTCGTGGGCATTGCCGCGGTGGATTTTGTCAGGTAACAATTGGTTGCTTATGCATGAATGCTAAGTGTTGTTTGTTGGAAAGGGGGAAAATTGTTGCTAGCCTTCTTGTAATCATATACATGTAGTTGTGGACAATGAGGAACAACAACTTTAGGGTTAAGATGCTACCAGCATATGGAACCAAACTGTAGGCTATAAGCTTGATATACAAGAAGCGGGGGCGGGTGAATGTTTGTAAGTTGCGCAGGCACTCAAAAAAGAAACCAGTTGATGTATTTTGGTGACACTATATTCCAAAACTTTGCATTTTTCCCTTGCAAATTCCTTGTAATTAATCAATAGATGTGTACTATGTCATAATATTTGCTCTTTTGTCAATATGTACTGACTTAACTGAGTGTACCTTCCAGTGTAACAATGGATGGTTCGGAACTGATTGCAGCATTCCATCCGTTGCATCATCAGTTAAAGAGTGGCCCCAATGGCTTCGGCCTGCTCAGGTTGATGTTCCTGATAGTTCGCATCTCCCAGGGAAAGTTGACAACCTCAATGCTGTGGTGAAAAAGAAAAGGCCTCTTATATATGTTTATGATTTGCCTCCAGATTTCAACAGCCTACTTCTTGAGGTCAGAATTAGCTTAAACTATGATTGTTTGATTCATCCTCAAAAGCAAGTTTCTTATTTTTCTCGATTTCCGGTGTAGGGGCGTCACTTTAGGTTAGAGTGTGTAAACAGAATCTATGATGACCGAAATTCAACATTGTGGACAGATATGCTGTATGGTGCCCAGGTATTACTTGAACTGAAACTGGTAGTCGACTTGTAAATTCGAAGCATGTTTAGGATTATGCATCAGTCTTGTTGCTTGTTTGCAGATGGCACTTTATGAAAGTATCTTAGCTAGTCCGTATCGTACCTTAAATGGTGAAGAAGCAGATTTCTTCTTTGTTCCTGTACTTGATTCATGCATTATAACTCGTGCTGACGATGCTCCTCATTTGAGTATGCAGGTATGCTTTATCTAACTATTAATATATTGGTGAAATTGCAATTTCACGCCTGGGTTTGCCAAGTCAATGTTTCCGGATTTGGCTTTTGTTCTAATGTGCTTACTGAAACTTTTAGGAACACAAGGGCTTGAGGAGCTCTCTCACTCTGGAATATTATAGGAAGGCTTACGATCACATCGTTGAACAGTATCCCTTCTGGAATCGCTCATCTGGAAGAGACCATATTTGGGTATGATGTAACTGAGAGAATTACTTAAGGCCAGTGAGAAAAATTGAACAGAATGAGATTTTTCCATCTTCTCGTAGTTTAGATCATTTTGTAAAGTGTACATGCTGATGATGTTGTCTCCATATCTGAAGGCAGTTTTTTTCATGGGATGAAGGTGCATGCTATGCTCCCAAGGAGATATGGAGCAGCATGATGCTGGTTCACTGGGGAAACACAAACTCGAAGCACAAGAATTCAACGACAGCTTATTGGGCGGACAACTGGAATGATATTTCTTCTGATAAAAGGGGTAACCATCCCTGCTTTGATCCTGATAAAGATCTCGTACTTCCTGCTTGGAAAAGTCCGGATGTCAACTCCTTAAGCTCAAAACTTTGGTCCAGGTGCACATCCGATGGAAAGCATACTCATATTGCCATGATTTTTTATTCTTTGAACTTTCCCCTTTGTTTTCCATGTTTTGTTGATCTAGTCAACCATGATAATTAATCAATGACAGTTCAACACTTTATTTTCAGATCACGAGAGAACCGGAAAACACTGTTCTACTTCAACGGAAATCTGGGACCAGCTTACCCAAATGGAAGACCAGAAGCTTCGTAAGTTAACGAAAGAGCTATTCATTTATCTAATTGTGGGGTGGGTTGAATTTAATTTTTCTGTGGACATCCTGTCAACTGTCAAGAATGTGCTTGCCGACACTTGTTTCCATTTTTATCTTACACATTTGGAGAAGATTTACAAGCTTTAAATTGTTTGGAAAGTGGAAAGCAATTTTCTTTGGTAGTTTGGACTTTCAATTTCCTGAGAAACTACCGATACTATATTGCACAACTTACAGAAGATCTGATATAAGATTTTGGGGTATTTATGCAGCTATAGCATGGGTATCAGACAAAAACTGGCAGAAGAATTTGGGTCAAGTCCTAACAAGGAAGGGAAACTCGGAAAACAACATGCAGAAGATGTGATTGTTACACCACTAAGATCTGAAAACTATCACTTGGATATCGCCAGTTCTATTTTTTGCGGGGTATTTCCTGGAGATGGTTGGAGTGGTCGTATGGAAGACTGTGTTTTGCAAGGGTGCATTCCTGTTGTCATTCAGGTTGTTAATTCTCTATTTCGTTTCTTGGCCGTCTTATTGGAGTCTCGGAACATTCTGTTAGTTCATCACTTACTTTAAAATGCTTGTTAGACAGTGATTGTTCTCATCTTCTCATATTATGGGACGCGTAACCCTCTTCTGTTATTTACGTTCTCAAGTTTTTAAGCATTTTTGTCTTTCCTTGTCGTGTTTAGATGCTTTATCACGAACCATGATATCCAAATGATGATAACTTACATTCGTCGTTCTTCTATTTTGTTTCTTCATGTTTAGGATGGGATTTTCCTGCCATATGAAAATGTGCTCAACTATGAAAGTTTTGCTGTCCGGATACACGAAGATGAAATTCCAAATTTGATAAATATTCTTCGGGTATGTTGTTACTTTTATGATTGATACAATGAAGCTTCTGGTTGGAAGTTTGAAGGCGTTAAGCTGACTGATTTTCGGAATCCTGAATTCTGCAGGCATTTAATGAGACAGAAATAAAGTTCAGGCTGGCTAATGTCCAGAAAATTTGGCAGAGGTTTCTGTATCGTGATTCTATTATGCTCGAAGCTGAGAGGCAAAAAACAGTTTTTGGTCGTATGACAGAGTGGGCAGCTCAATTCTCGCAGCTAATTGAAGACGATGTGTTTGCAACATTGATACAGGTAAATATCCTCCTATTCCACGTAGAAAGATGCTTAATACTCAAACCATCCTCCTTCAACATTTGTTGTTAGTTGATAAAAAGTTATGGAATTACTTTTCTGAAACGTTTCAAGATGGAATCGCTGACCACTTGCTCTCATGGATCTTAATCAGGTTTTGCATTACAAGTTGCATAATGACCCGTGGAGGCAAAATGTTCATGTAAAAAAGGAGTTCGGGTTACCTCAAGAGTGTTTGTTTAAAAGCAACTGAAGAAACAAGCTTACTTACTGCTAAACCAATTTGTAGAGATGATCATTGCTGCATCTGAAGAGCTCATCGCGTAAGAGGAAGCAAGCACGGCGACAAATTGTCATTCAAACGAGAAGCTCATCGTATAACAGCATCCGGTTCGATACAGAAAGCCAGGTGCTCTGAACGTTGTACTCCAGTTTTGCTCATTTTGTCCAAATGGAAGGACCTTAATCTTCTTCTCATCCTATACTTATTTACTGTTAACATCTTGGCCGGAAGTTGTCCGCGCACACATGGGGACTGCCGTTTCTGATCCGAATAAGCGGAGACGGAAGCACAAACTTGTTCTATGTTTTCATATGATCTTGCATACTGAGAGTTATACATGTAAGATACAGGTGATCGTATAAGACCTTGGTTCAAAATTTGTCTTACTTTCAATTTTCTCATGATATAAAGAAAAAACTTTGGTATGTTGATAAAAATATAAAACGAGACGTCTTATATGCCCATACAGAGTCAATAACATGATATACACAATTTTCACACTCTATATAGACATAAAAGTGTACTTGAGCGATACGACTTATAGGCTCATACAAAATCATAAACAATTGATAGTTTTTGCTTCATTGTACTTGAACAATGACGCTTGTAGTGACACACATGACGTTTTCTATGTCCTTAAAGAAGAACATTTAAAAAAAAAAAAAAACAGGGTGGCTTGTTTAAACATTAACGACACTTCTTCAATGTCATGATACCCTTTTTTTTGGGTCAAATAATGTCATGATACATGAAACGCTTGTTCTTTAGGGTATGAACTATTCCAGATAATGGGAAGACCGAGACCAAAACATTATCTCCTAGGCCGAGTATTTCATGCAGACAACCAAACTATGGGAAACTTGTTCTCTCTTAATGCCACAAAGACCACGCCATCCAAAAAGACGATGGACAACATGATAGCGTACAAACCTCTCTGTACGTGATTACGTTTGTCCTCAGTCCCGCTGAAGGATAAGAACGATGATTTTCTCCACAAACCACTGTAGCTCCCCGTTTTTTCTAAAAAAATGAGTTTTTTTTTTGTGAGTCGTAGGAGGTTGATTGGCTGATAGATTTGATAGGATTTTAAAGGATTTTAAAAGTGATAGATTTGATAGGATTTAAGAGAATTAAAAACTCCTACAAAATTCATATGGATTTTAAAGAATTTGAATAAATTGTGGTGGATTGTGGTGAAAGGATTTGAAATCCTAGAGGGTGGGGTTGGATTCTTTTTACCTTGGTTATTTATACTTTTTACTCTCAAATCCCACAAAATTCACAACTTATTGAAATCCTGCAAAATCTTAATTTTTTGAATACTTAGATTTGGATGGATTTTAAAATATTTTAAAATCTTTTAATTGACTACACCTAGATTTGAATGGATTCTAAAATCCTTTAAAATCCTTTAATTGACTACACTAAGATTTTTAAAATCATCTCAAATCCGAGTTTGACTACACCCCTTAATGACAAGTTTTGGATCTGCCATACTTTAGTCAACTCATAACTCTTGTGCATTCCCTCAATTTTCCGAATCATAGGTCTTGGAACCCTACAATACTTTGATAAACCCTCCACTAGGCTAGCGTTTAATTGTTCTCCAACTGGACCAAAATGGCTCTGACGCCGCAGACAGCAAGCACTGCTTCCTTTTCACAGAAGATAGCCTGGTTTTCCTCATGACTTCCCCTTGAAACCTGATATCCCCAAATTGAAGAATAGTTAATTTTGCTTCAATTTCAGTAGCTCTACCACTTCCATCAACTGCACACGGGAGGGCTTTGAGTGCTTCTTTTATTGGTTCCGCTACTACATAGCCAGCAACCCCTTGAGACAGAATGAACAGATACACTGGACTGCACCGTTGGAGACGGAAAAATTTAGCTCTAAAGTACTCTTTAAAATATTAATTTAAGAGAACTAAAACATAACTAACGGCTATGTTTAGCACACCTTGACTGGAGACGGACTTAGGGTCCGTTTAGTTGAAGGTCTAAAGGGAGGTTTAGATTAGAAAATGAGTTTTGGAAATCCCAAAACCTATCTACCTTGTTTGGATAAATTTTGAGAAGCCTTTGTTTGGATAAATTTTGAAAAAACACGGGGCCGAAGATTAGGTTTGAAACGGGAGATCAGTTACCCTAGAAGCCAAACAATCACACGCACTTCGCATTACCCGGCTCGTTTGTGTTGTGTACATGTTAGGCTTAAAAATTCACCATAGTGAGTGGCATGTTTAGAAACAATCCTACTGATTACAAAATACGTCTTTGGTTTACAATCTAATAATGTAAAATGTCACATTGTTTTTATCAATGCCTCAATAAATTAGCTTTGTATTTTGAACTCTTCCTTATCAAGAAATCTAGTGTTCTTGTGAAAACTAATTTCTTCTTTAAATGGTGTCTTATTGATAAATAATTATTAATGTCATGGCAGGATGCCCCGTGTTCCTGGGATTTACAACGACGAACAGGTGGAGGCATGGAAGAAGGTGGTGGATGCAGTTCATGCCAAAGGCGCAGTCATTTTCTGTCAACTTTGGCACGTTGGTCGTGCATCTCATGAAGGTAGATTTTTTACCTATTACGGTTTGGAGCAGTAGGCTGATTTTTTTTGTTCGTAACATGGTTAATGATTTAGTTTATCAACCTGGTGGGGGATTACCGATATCTTCAACCAACAATCCCATTTCAAAGAGATGGAATGTTCTGTTGCCGGATGGCTCTCATGGCACTTATCCTAAGCCTCGAGCCCTCGAAACCCAGGAAATTCCCCAAGTGGTTGAGCATTTTCGCCAGGGTGCGTTGAATGCCATTCGAGCGGGTCAGTTTCTTTTCCCGTGATTTGATTGCTCGTGTTGTGTCGCACTTTCTATACAACTTTTGAGTCTTATGATCCATTTTCATGTCGTGTAGGTTTTGATGGAGTTGAGATTCATGGGGCACATGGCTATATCATTGACCAATTCCTGAAAGACGGGATCAATGATCGAACTGATGAGTACGGTGGATCGCTAGAAAATCAGTGCAAATTTCTTATTCAGATTGTTCAAGCTGTGGTTGCAGCAATAGGTGCGGATAGAGTTGGGGTCAGAATCCCGCCGGCTATTGATCACTTGGATGCCATCGACTCCAAACCACTTATCTTAGGCCTGGCAGTGATCGAGAGGCTCAACAGGCTTCAACAGAATTGGGGCTCGAAACTGGCTTATCTCCATGTGACACAGCCTCGCTATTCAGCTCATG
The DNA here is from genome assembly GCF_041283825.1 of Pyrus communis. Classification (NCBI taxonomy): domain Eukaryota; kingdom Viridiplantae; phylum Streptophyta; class Magnoliopsida; order Rosales; family Rosaceae; genus Pyrus; species Pyrus communis. Next base: position 19,824,140 of record NC_142576.1, on the reverse strand, counting down.
CCCAAGCGGAAGCTAGTAAACTCAGCAATGACGAAGAGGAAGCTGTGTTTATGAGGACTTTAAGAAATACATTCACAGCTAGCGGAGGATTCACTAGAGAGCTTGCAATGCAAGCAATTGCTTCCGGCGACGCTGATTTGGTGTCATACGGACGCCTTTTTATCTCGAACCCTGACTTGGTTTTGAGATTTAAGCTTAAGGTATCGTTTGGTATGCAGACGGGACGGGACGGGACAGGACAAAACGGAATGAGACGGAACGGGACGGGACAGGACGGAACGGAACGGAGCGGGAGCAAAGATGCCCTCGGATGGAAACAAGGAGGAAGAAGAAGGAGACGGAGAGGTTATAATTTTGTGTTCCACGGATGTGGAACGAATCGTTCCAGGGGGGTGAGGTGGAACGAAAATTCACCCAAAACTCGTCCCGTGGAACAGCTCGTTCCATCCGTTTTAGGCGCACCAAACGTGGGACGGAACACCTTGTCCCACTCTGTTCCGTCCCGTCCCACGTACCAAACGGTACCTAATGCCCCCTTGGCGAAATATAACAGGAAGACTTTCTACACACAAGACCCTGTTGTTGGGTACACAGACTACCCTTTTCTGAACAAATCCTATTACGGGGATGAGGAGAAACGGCTCTCCCGTCTATGATTTCGTTGTTTTGGAAATTCTCTAATGTTCCTTAATTTTGGATACTGAATTATAATCTGGTTCAAATAAACAAGTTCTAGCTTGTAGTTGCAGTAGATAGTTCAAACTCAAAAAAAAAACATCGGAACTTTTCTTCCATGCTCCTTTCTTCCCATAACTAACACCACTCGAACTTGTAAAGCTAAAGTTCGTAAACTATTATAGCTAGCTAGGTTAACATTGCCTAAAAATTTTCATGTTCGTTTCTCCCCGTAATCATTTTTAAGTTAGCGTCTTCTGTCATGTGTTAGTGTCGGATGCTATGGCACCAAGTAAGTGTTATTTTGCCAAAAGCGTACCAACGAGGCCAGTTAACACATGACTGCGTCGTGCGAGATGGATAACTTGTGCTCTCTAATGTCACAGACTGCGTCGTGCGAGATGGATAACTTGATAGCGTTTGCCCTCAGCCCAGTTCAAGGATAAGAACGAGCTGGATGCTCTCCACAAACCTCTATAAGTAAAGGTAGAGACCTTGACGCTTAGAACCTTTGTCAAATTCAATCTCTACAATATTCCCACTAGTATATAATCTGGTTTTTGGTTGTTGATAATCCACCCCTCGGACAGATATCATTTTTTTGTTTACATGTGAGTGTGAGCTTCTCTACCAACCGATGATAAAACACTCGTATTAATGCAATAATGTGGTTAACACATGCATTGCTTACAAAGCAGCAAATTCAACCTAACTTTTTCGAACAATACTGCTACTCAAAGGATGGGTAGGAGTTCCTACTCAAAATTATTCATCGTTGATTCGTAGAACATCAGAATCGTCCTTATTATATCCAAAATCTATAATGGATAGTGTAATTGTTCTTCTTCTACAGTTAAAAACGTCAAAAAACAATTAACCCAGACAATTAAATACATGAAAATCAGTCAATATTTGCCTAGTAGCTAAAATAGGAACGGAAAAAGAAACATAACGTTTCGTGATCAAAGAATTTTATGTCAAACCAACAGCACTTTCCGCATCCGTTGTGATGAGAGATTTTTTAGTGTGATCGGCAAACGGGATGGTATATCACGTGTTATTATATAAATAGTATGATATATATGTGTGTTAAAAAGTTAATAACTTAAAAAAATAAAATTTTCCATTATTTATATAAAAACACATGGTGTACTATTTGTATTCCCGTTACAATAAAAAATTTCTCCACCATGACCACTTGCACTGTAGCTCCCCTTTTTCCTAAAAAAATGTGTTTTATTTTTTATTTTTTATTTATTTTTTATTTGGAGGTTAATTGATTGGTTGATAGAAGAGTACGAAGAATAATAATCTTGTGAAGGCTAATCAATGAAAAGAGAGGGTCTGAATTTTGGATGCGGATGCGGAGGGGCTTGGTGGTTTCGGCGGGAAGAGGATAATTTAGTTGCAGGCTGTTAATTTTGGAGGGAGACTAGGAGTCTCTGAATTTTTAATTCAATTTTACGTCTGTAGGCATTGGAAAAGTCAGAACATCAAGAGGTTGGAAAAGTGTGAACTTAATTACGGTTATTACATTTCTAGGGTTTTGCTAGTAAAATAAAAGTTAATACTTTTAAGAAGTGCATTTTTGTTCATCACTATTTAGTGTCGTGTATACTTATCATCCTAGTTATCATCGTTATATGAGTTTAAATTTTGAGATTTGTGTATTTCCATTACACAAATCTCGAAATTCAAATTTATCTAAGGATGATAAATAAGATGGTGAGCAAAAATACTTCCCACTAAATGGTGGTGAGCAAAAATGTTACTATCTCGCTATTGGTCACATGCGGAGGGGCTTGGTGGTTACGGTTGTTACATTTCTAGGATAAATCTTCAGGCCAAGTTTAGTTTCACAACATGCATCATGTAGCCGAAAGTAATAAAATTATAGAATTTCATGGTTGAAGATGAAAAACTTAAGAGCGTTGTCCTTGTCCATCTAGTAAAATATGTACCTAGATCAAAACACAATAATGTCATGTCCTAAACTCCGAGACATGATACCATATTTAATTTTAATTAATCTTAGGGCTACATCTAACCTTCGAATTAGATTGCTTACATACCATGTGAAGGGATCAAACCAATTATATTTCATTATTCATGCGACAAAAATCAACATATGCTATGTTACATTTAGATGTCGTACTTAGCGGAAATGGATATTTCACTTAACTATGAAATAGAGTGACGATCGGCAGGTTCAGCCTGCTAGGCTCTAGCAAGCCTCTAGTGATACTAATGTCAATTTTCCAGAATTATTCGGGATATGTTGGCCCCAAGTCAATCCTCAGTTAAAATGGTTTCTATTAAAGTCAACCACCATAATTATTCTCATTCCATAAGACCCGCACATTGGATTTACAACCTATAAGTTTCTATGGCCAACACATTACTATTACGATAACATATTACAATTTTATAGTGATCCAATGGTTGGATATCCACCTATTACAAATTGAAGTGACGGTCACTCAAGGAACTGTGTTCAATTGATCGATTTTGAAGAAAGGGAGTACGGATTTAGAATCAGCACGTCGGAATGCCCTAGGAGGGGTCCCGGGCTGAATCCCAAAAAGATCAACGGTCAACATCGAAATATTCTGTCACTGGAATGGAATATTTCCTTACAAAATATTCCTTGATATATTCTGACCTAGAGTTGGGTTGGGTCAGATCTGAATTTGGATCTGGGTTTGGGATGTTTGATCTGTACGTTCGGGGTTGGGTCAGATCGACCATGCTCCTGCAGCCGCCAGAAAACCTCACTGGATTATGGGTTTTCTCACCGAAAAACTCAGAGATTTCTCTAACTCATCTTCGCCATTTCTCAACCATTTCACGCAACCCATACATCAAATTTAACTACTCAACGAGATAAACGCATTGATGATAGTTAGAGGTCTCACCTTGCCCAGAATTGATGATGAAGCTTGCAATGAAAGAGGTTGTTCTAACTAAAATCCCATATTTCGAACTCTCATCACAATTCTAGCAAAAGTGTGCAAAATACAAGTAGTCACCACTACCTTTAAGCATTCACGAGATCAATTTTGATGTAGCAAATAGACTAACATACAATAAGATAAACTTATTAATTGACGTTACATGTACAACACATCAACTCAAATTCAAACGCCCACTCGATCTACAAAACAATTATACCTTAAAACTTCAGTAATAAGTTAACTACGTCTCAAGCAAAAAGTCAACGCCAAGTTGTCCGTGGTTATTGTATTAATCAAATTAAATTTTAAATATTTTTGGTCATAATAAAGATTAATTAACTTAATTAATGACTTAGGACTTAGAAGGTAGGTAGTAGCACGACAAAATAGTATTAGGCAAACATTGCGTACCTGCGTGGGGACGTAGAAGGGGAATCTTCTTATTTTCTCTTATCCTCCTTTCTTCTTCTTCCACCTCTATTTTTCTTCTCTTTTTTATTTTTATTTATTTATATTATTTTTTGGCTCCTCCCTGCAAACTGCGAAGCGAAGATTTTGACCGATCGGACAAAATGGTGAAGGAAACGGAGTACTACGACGTTCTCGGCGTCAGCCCGGCGGCGACCGAGGCGGAGATCAAGAAAGCTTATTACATGAAGGTCAGTTAGATTTTAGCAGAAACTGAGAGATTATCGTTATTTTGGCTTTAATTTTGATTAAGCGATAATTAATCGGAAGTTTTGATTCGTAATCAGTTGCTTCTTCCTCAATCGATTATGTGATAAGCTTAATAGATCCAAGCCGTGTTCTATAATATCACTTAGAAATGTGAATTGTATCAGTTGTATATAATTATTGTCCGTGTGGAAATGATTTTAGATGATCAAGAGCGCTTCTGACAATGTTTGGAAGAAGCACCCGCTATGGGCTTCTTTCAGGAAGCAAGCACTTCAAGTGCTTTTCTAGGAAGCACTTCAAGTGCTTTTCTAGGAAGCACTTCAAGTGCTTTTCTAGGAAGCACTTGCATTTTTGTTAGTTTTTTTGATGTGGTTTTAATAGAAGCGCGTTCAGTCTGAGCAGAAGTGCTTTTCTAACAAGCATTTCTAACACCTATAAATTTAATGACTTTGGTTTTTGTGGGTTTTGTGTGGATCGCAGGCAAGGCAGGTTCATCCAGATAAAAACCCAAATGATCCACTTGCAGCACAAAATTTTCAGGTGAGATTTGCTCTTGTTTTTCATTTAAATTAATTCCCATCAAATTATACATTATGATCAATACAGTGTATTTGTGACATGAAAGACTTGCTATCTGCTTCCACGAACTTGTATATTAGAAACTACAAGTTCTCAATGCTGGATTCAGAGCCCCTTTCCTCAAACGGAGTGTCTTTTATTCTGTCATTTTCGTTTAGTATAGTTCTATTGTGGGAAGGTTGTTTTGTGGAGAGGGGGTGGACTTGAATTGTTAGTAATTTCTTTTGTTGGTCTAGTATAGGCTTACCAAGTATATATGCATCTTTTTCATTTGATTCAGGTTTTGGGAGAAGCTTACCAAGTGTTAAGCGACCCAAGCCAACGCCAAGCGTATGATGCTTATGGAAAATCAGGAATTTCAACGTTAGTTTTGTTCTCTTATTTCATTAATATATGAGTTCTAATATCTAAAGGGTGGCTGATACAAGACACCTTATGGATTTCCTGTGCGTATCGCAATGTGTGTGTTTAGCTGCGTGCTTCTGACATTTTCAAAATGTTACTTTGATTTCAGCGACGCAATTATTGATCCTGCAGCGATCTTTGCCATGCTTTTTGGTAGTGAGCTCTTTGAGGAATATATTGGACAGCTAGCCATGGCATCAATGGCTTCCTTAGATATTTTCACAGAAGGGGAACAGTTTGATGCAAAAAAGTTGCAAGAAAAAATGCGGGTACAGTTTTGTTTAACTTTTTTCGCTAACCCAGTTTACCTCCAATTTTCTTTGATGGAATGGAAAGAACTAGTCCATATCATTGAAGAATGCTTACTGTGTGGCAAAACTGCCAATATCCTTTTACTACAGGTTGTTCAGAAGGAAAGAGAAGAAAAGCTCGCAGAAACACTAAAAAATCGACTCAACCAATATGTGCAAGGCAACAAAGAGGAATTTGTTAGTCATGCTGAAGCTGAAGTTGCGAGGCTTTCCAATGCAGGTAATTCATTACGTGTGGTGCTTTTGGGTGACAAGAACAGAATATTTTCAACTGCTTTTAGGTCGGCTCTTGTGTAAATGTTGATGAGCTTTGGCTGGTATCTATCCTCTTGAATTGAAGAATAACTGAAGAATAAGCTAGCTCTTTGTAAATGTAGGTTGGGACCATACAAGATGAGATCCTGAAAACACTCTCTATGAAGCATTGCCGTTTTAGGGCCTACATTGATTTGTTCTTTCCAAGGATTTCAGTATTGTTTTCAGTAGTCGAAATGTAGAGAAATATCGGAAGGTATCGATATTCAGTAGAAATATCGATGAAAAAACAAAATAATAAAAATTAGAAATAAAAACATACAAATTATCTTTGAAACTTCTAAAATCCAAAACTAACAAATGACACTTCATTTAACATATAAATTTTGCAACATGGTTAACTCATAATTACTTTGCTACTGCAAGTGATGGAATCCTTGGTGGATGGGGATTTCCTCTTCAACCTACTGCGTCTCGGGTTCAAAACTAACAAATAAAAACCTACTGCAAGTGGTGGAATCCCTGATTTTAGCATATTATCGACCAAAATATCAGTACTATTGGCTATTTTAGTTCCTTGGTTCTTTCTATAAATACATTGACATTTAGTTCAGATGTTGATTAATGCAATACAACCATCATACTGCTACTTGGTAACTAACAAGTCAATAAAAATATAACTGTAGTATCTTACATCTGTTAATTTAGGTACTCATTGTGTAATTTTATCATGGATCGCATTTCTGTCAGCTCACTTAATTCTATTACTGCATCCAATTTCGATGGAGATTATGCAGCGACACAGTTAATAGGGACTAGCAATCCAAGTTATGCCCAATAGTTCATCATTTTTCAAAGTTAAAAAAAGAAATTGCCGAGTAATAATTCATTCAAGTTGTAGGAACCATAGTTTGAAATTGCATCGCGTAAGGCTTTGTGTGGGAGGTTTCACTATGCAATGTCACGCTATGTAGTGGTTTCAATGTGTGTGTATATATACTTGCACCAAAACGCATATCATCCTCATCAAGAATATATTACCTTGCAAACTATAAGCACCGTCACTATCACGTCTTTTATTTTCCTCTTCTTCAATTTGTTGCAAAATATCATTAGTAGTGTAGTCATTTTCATTGACTGGATGGATGTAGTGATTGTCGTCAGCTAAAGGAACATCAGACAAATTAGATGTGGCACATAACGCAATATTGCATAGAAACCGAACGCTTTTTTGGACCATTGTGATATTTTTGCATTATTTCACAAAATGTCTCCTGTGATGCGACATGATATAGTGCACTATATTCCCCAATATCGTGCGTTTTTCAAACCATGGTAGGATTTTACGACACATAATGTGGTTAATGCCTTATAAATCTGTTTTATGATTATTGTCTAAGCTTCTCTCATGATTATTGTCTAAGCTTCTCTCTATCATTTTCAATGATATTGTCTATTTTCTACAGCTTATGGTGTTGATATGTTGAATACAATTGGCTACATATATGCCAGACAATCAGCAAAGGAGCTAGGCAAGAAAGCAATGTATTTGGGTGTGCCATTTGTTGCAGAGTGGTTTAGAAATAAGGGGCATTTCATTAAATCTCAAGTAACAGCAGCAACAGGTTAGTGGATCTTTCTGAATTCGGTCATTGACAGTTGCGTCTAAATCTTTGTTATCATGGTGACAGTAAATTTTTGTTCCAATAATTAATTGAGCTATGGACCTAACCAGGGTGTGGGGACTGATTCTACCCAAACTAATAGGGTCCAATCCACTTCATCCATATATATTTAAATATTTGACAGGAAAAGGAATATTCATGTGTTTTCTGTCTTTCTTTTTTTGCATATGTAAGGTATAGTTTTCACAAATGCACACAAGTTTTCTGGCTAAGCCAATACGTGCTTTTGCTTAATGGACTGTTATTTATTTCAGGTGCAATTGCTTTGATCCAGCTGCAGGAAGACATGAAAAAGCAGCTAAGTGCTGAAGGAAATTACACAGAGGAAGAGCTCGAAGAATACATGCAATCTCACAAGAAAGTGATGATTGATTCCCTGTGGAAGCTTAATGTGGCTGATATTGAGGCCACTCTTTCTCGTGTTTGTCAGATGGTTGTTCACTGCCCCAATGTTGTATTTGGTAATTTTCAAAACATGAATAGAAATCTGGTCTGGATTGTAATTTTTCATTTCATCTTTAGGTTCTTCAAGACAACAATGCCAAGAAAGAGGAACTCCGTGCACGAGCAAAGGGGTTGAAAACTCTTGGCAAAATCTTCCAGGTATTGTTTTCTTAACCTATATTTATGATTTTCTGTTGCTATAATCCCCATTGTCTAATACATATGGAAGCTGTGACATTTTCGTATAGAGAACTAAGTCAACCGGTGGGAATGAGGGTGAAACTCCACAAAATAGTAGAGTTCATAAACTGAATGGAAGTGAATTACGCTATGATCCCTCTTCTCCTATAACAACACCAAAGTCCTCAAAGCCTGAAGAGCCATCATATACTGCATTTGAGCCGCAGGTATCTTCTCTTTTAATAAATCCATTTTATGTGTCTGACTCTATCCTTTTTGAGTTTATATCAAATAGCATTCCAACATGGCCTAGAATGCATAAGTTTTTGACATTTGGTATTCTCTAGTTTTGGGACATGACCGTTTGTACGTAATTTTAAAGATATGCATTCCTAACTAGGTATTACTTGCCTGAAACAAACAGTTAGAAGAGTATCGACTCATTTGACACCATTGAGAGAGGTACAAAATCACAAAAAGACAGAACAGTTTGATTAAACTCAAGATTAGAACCAGTACTTGTGCTCCTGAAAAGTAAAAACCACTGTAAATTTTAGTAAGTTCAGCTCTTCGATAACAACAAAAAGTGAAATGACCTTTAAATGGTGGTTAAGGTAATGGATTTATACACTTCTAATGGGTTTTTTTTTTTTTTTTTTTTTTACAACAAACACAATTTTTTTTATTACAAAACACATTGAAAATGACCAGAATAGAAAAGAAGATCACTGTAAACAGGTGAAACACACGAGTCGCAAGACTCCCAACTATAATAGAGAGCTGAAACTACATTTCTTGTGTTCGTCCCAATTCTTGGGGGATGGTGAGAGAGTTGAGGACTGTGGAAAGAAAGTGGGAAGTAGAAACCCTTGCACGTTTGTTCTTTTCTTAATGCGTTATCCTTATTTTTTTTTCTTTTCGATTTCACAGAGCCCCTATGTGGAAGCCCCCCAAATTGCAGGAGCGCAGTTGGACTATCACTTCCCAAGGCCAACTGCACCACCTGGTGCCCAGAGACATTCTTCCATTGGCAGGGATTAAGGGTGGAGATTGGGTTTGCTCCTTGCTTTCCGTCTTGTAGTAAAAAATTGTGACATATCTTTTGTATCAATATTGTGACTGGTTTTGCGGGCAAGGTTAGCTGGATGTGTATGCTTGAAGCGGGTAAGGATTGTGCTTGAAAGGACAACTCACCTCCAGCTGCGTAGGCCTCGCTCATTCTTATGGGGAAGACAGATTTATATACGTAGGGAGGAAGATAGATTGTTGTGGAAGATAAGATTCCGTTGTCACCAGTTGGCTGGTATAGTTTGTCTAGTTATTTATTCGTGTATTTTTTGGGAGTGACGGATTTAGTTTCGAAGGTTTGAATTTTAGGCCCAGCCCTATGTTTTTGTCGATGTGAAGATTCATGTTGATTTGCCCAGATAACAAGCAAATATCAAGACTGTAATGTACATTCGTTCATGGGGCCATGTTATGTGATGATGGAGTTTTTCTCTATCCTTCTGTTGGTCATATTACTTATGTTCAAAATTACAGTTCATTTAAACTACTGCCATATAAAGCAAGGGTTATATCCGGTAACCAGATTGGATAGGAAAATGTAGTGGCGGGCGCAGTTCGGTTTGATTATGTTCGACACAAAATATAACCGAGTCAACTAAAATTAAACGGCTTGGTTTGGTTTGGTTTGATTTTGACCAATGCCACTATTGAAATCAAACTAAACCTTTGTTAATCGGTTTGGTGCGATTTGGTTTGGTCGGTTTAAGCCTCCAACACGTCAATACAATGTCCAACATTTTGAGTTTCAATTTTTTAAATATTCACACATTTCAGTTTCATCAAAAGTAACGTTTTTTGAAACATAAAAATTTTATCTAATCAACTAGAACCAAGTTTCAATTAAATAAAATTTCATGCTTGCAAACGATTTATTAGTTGGTATCACATAAGAATGAAAGGCAAATAAAATCTCTAATTTTTAATAGCAATTAGAACTTATAATATGCGATCACTTATACTATGTGTATACTAAGACCTCAAATGAACACATAATATGTTGACAGGTGTAAAATAAATAAATTTAATAATTAAAATATAAAAGATATATGATGGATTTGGTTTTGCGGTTTCAAAATATGAAAACTGAACCTAACAAAAAAATAAATCGGTTCCGTAAGTTTTTAATTTATTTGACTATTTTTTCTCCAAACCAAACCAAACCAAAACCACCAAAACACTTCATATTGGATGGCTTGATTTTCACTCCTAGAAAAACCTCCCATTTTGTACCAAATCAGGCGATAACTTCAAAAATCTCATTTTATGTTTTAAATTCGTAGAGTATGATTTTTGAAGTAGTAATGACAATTTTCACGTTGAATATAACAAAATAGAAAAAGGAAAGGGAAACAACCTTTTCAAAACGGTGCGTATAACAGTCTCACTAAACAACGTAAGCCCCTCTCTGATTAGCAAGTCGGCAGAACCAGAGCAGCAATAGCTGCGACAATGGAGGGAGGGAAGACGAAGGAGAAGTCACCAGCTCTCACCCTCCAGCAGTTCATCTCCACCACCGCCCCTCTCATCGACCTCGAAAAAGTTCTCTCTCTCTCTCTATAACCAATCAGTCATGGCGTTTTATTTCCCTGCTTTTGTTTAATATGCACTTCAATTGAATGTTAAGATGCCGCAAAGAAATGGAATTTTATGGAACTAACATGCTTTGGCAATCAGGAAGCTGAGATATCTGCTTCCATTACAACTGGGTCCTTCAGAAACTTGGACACTGCGCAGAAGAAGGGCTCCACCATTCTCAATTTGAAATGTGTTGATGCTCAGGTACCAAGTGTTGCATTTGCTTTCCACTTTTCTATGGCTTCCCAGTTACTGCTTTCGAGGTTTTTTCGACTGCTTGGAAAATCAGAGGCAACCCGAAAAGAGAAAGAGAAAGAAATGCTTAGGCCTTGGTTTGTTTTGATAGAAGTAGCTTTTAGGAAAATGCTTTCCACAATATGTTTTGCTTGCTTTGCTTTCACTTTTGGCTTCAATGCACATAAGGGTTGTAAAAGGTTTTTTTTTCTCTAAACGCCAGAAAAAAATTAGAGCTGTCTTCTGGCTAAACAAGCAGGGCTTTAGTTTTTTATACTACAATCGTTTACTTAAAGAGAAGATATGAAAATTTGTCTAGTGTTTATGTCAGTTGAGGTATTCTTAAAACAATTTAAAAGAGTGCTGATAGAAAGCATAAAACTTTCCAGGTGAAATTTCTTTCCACAATTGAACGCATTCGGTCAAAACAAACAAGTTTTATTGGCATGTGTAGCATATAACAATAATAATGCCCTCCTAACTTTTTATGCCTTTGGTTTTGAGAATAGACAGGACTCATGGGGAAGAGTCTTCTTGAATTTCAATCCACCAAAGCAGATGTTCTTCCTCCCCACAAGGTGAGAAATCCAGAATTCTTGCTTCTATGCTCTCAGTGAGTTTTATTGCAATGTTTGCTCTTCGTGCTATGTTGTTAATACCTTCAAGACTAAATGTGATTATTTTAACAAACAGATTTAAGGAGTTCCCGGCTCCAAACTATACCATACTATCTGAAGTTTGTCCTACTAATTTCTTTTCTGTTCTTTTAATTTGCAGTTTAGCACCCATGATGTGGTTGTTCTAAAACCAAATAAGGCTGATTTGGGGGCCCCTGCTCTTGGACAAGGTGTAGTTTATCGGTTAAAGGTAATTCTAGACTGGGATGTTTGCATTTTTGATCATCATATTTTAGTTTTGAGGATCATGCTCTTACTTGTGCTGGTGGTTTGTTAACGTTTTGTGAACAGGACTCATCAATCACTGTTGCTTTTGATGATGTTCCTGAAGATGGTTTAAATAGTCCTCTACGGTTAGAGAAACTAGGAAATGAGGTATGAAATTCAAGTTCTCTAAGTTTCGATATTTTTTCTCCAAATTTCCTCAATTATCACATCCCTTTAGAGGCTACAGTTCAGTTAATCTGGTTATATGATTCTTAAAGCTTTCCCACCTGAAATCATATTGGTCATTGATGTGGAATATTATTTAAAATTTGGTTTCTATCATTAATATTATTCTCATCAAGGAAACAATAGAATTTTTTAATCGTAGATTGTCTATGCAGGCATTACTAAATCTTCTATTTCACATGCCCTGCCAGATTAAGATTCATTGGAAAAAAATGCTGAAATATTAACTGTGTCTTTTCAGGTGACATATCGTAGGATGAAGGATGCCTTGATACAATTGAGCAAAGGTGTGCAGAAGGGCCCTGCGTCTGATTTAATTCCTGTCTTATTTGGAGAGAGGACACCAACAGTGTCCAAGAAGGATGTCATGTTCACTCCATTTAACAAAAACCTTGATCACTCTCAGGTCCCTAACCCTAATACTATGAACTTTTTCTTTGCTTTTCCCTTTTCTTCTGAATCATAACGGTGTCACTCACGATGTGCCATTTTGATTAACATCACACATTCTATTGACGGTCTTCCTCTGAATCAGCGGCTTCAAAGAATGAAAGCACAGAAACATGCATTCGTAAATGCATGCATGTTTTGTGCACATAATGTCATCAACTACAGGTTTTCAGAAATTAAGCATTTTCCTAGTGAACCTAAAGAAAAAGAATAAATAGGTCATTATGATCATATATAAATTGCTCCATCTGAGGTCCTGAGGATATCATAGCCTCTTCTATTTTATATCATTTTCTTGTATATTATTAACAATTATGTTTTTGAATTTCATAAAATTCTTAAGAATAAAACTGCTATTATGTGTTAAATAATTCCACCTTTAGATCTCCTCAGTGAGATTAGGCAAATTTTAGCTGATAAGTTATATACTTCCTTCATGTTACTTCTAAATTTTAGTTGACTGATATAGTACCATGCCTATTGTTGTTGTTTTGTATATCTATGCCCCTTTATTTTTATGAGCATTTGAGTCCAAAGTTTGCTTTTCATGCATATAGTATTTCACTTAGTAATCCTTGTTTCATTTCTCAGTAACTAAAGCACCTTCTACATTTCCTTTTTTTATTTTTTTTTATTTTTATTATTATTATTTATTTTTATATTAATTTTTTTTCTCTTTTCTTTGCTCCACAGAGAGATGCCATTTCAAAGGCCCTGTCATCAAAGAATGTATTTTTGCTGCACGGACCTCCTGGCACAGGAAAGACCACAACTGTGGTGGAAATTATCTTGCAAGAAGTTAAACGTGGATCAAAGATTCTTGCATGTGCTGCTTCAAATATTGCTGTTGACAACATTGTTGAGCGACTTGCACGCCACAAGTATTTCACTGCCTTTATATTTAAGGATTTCAACTTTTACTTGATGATTGAGTTTTAGCTATAACAAAGAAATATCAAGGTCCTGAACATAATTTATTTGCTGGTCTCCCAAAAAATTCAAATTAAGGAAGCTTATGAGTACATAAAGAACCGATTTTGATGTTGATATATGCATTTCATATCAACTGTTTGCAGTACGTCCTACTGTGATTGCCCATTTTATACAAATTTTAACACCATTTTACACAAATTTTAACCGAAAGTACAAAAAGTTTGAAGACTTTAGAGATCTACACATAGACCTCGGTGGAGATTCTTCCTTGTTTGGGTTCAGTGGTTGTGTTCGGGTTTAGCGGTTGAGTTTGATGGTGTTGAGTGAGTGGATACACTATGTTTCTAGGTAACTCAGATTGGGTTTGTAATGGGGGTAATTTGGGAATGCTATGGGTGTACTCATTAGTTTTTATACTTTTTTTTTCTAAAAGAGATGGGTCAAGATATTAAAATATGTGAACATATTTAAAAGTTAGGTGCCAATAGAGTGTTGGGTTTTACGGCTCAAAATTAGGATGATGCAAAGAATTAGGTTTGTGTTACCTATTTGGTTTTGGTGTCATATTTGGGTTTGGATTTTGACTTCTTAGTTGGTTTCCTTGGTGGAGAGATTTTGTTAATTACCTATTTGATTAGGATTTGTATTTGCTTCCTATTAGGATTCTTATTGTAACCTAAGTCCTATGCACTATAAATAGGACCTTAGGGTTAGTGTATTTTGTGTGCCTCACCATGGCTTAGAGAGTTTTCTCTAATTGGGTTTTGGGGTGGAGGTCACCGTCTGGAATCATGAGTGTGTGGCAAACACGTGGCTCATTCGTGTGCCAATTTGGTGAGAGTCAATTTGTGAGTTTGTGAGTTAGAGAGCAATTTGGGAGAATCTTCTCCGTTTGTTTGGGTTCTCTACTCGTTTGGTTTAAGGTTTGTAATTTGTGGGATTTGGGTTGTGAGAGTTTAAACACTCTTTTGTAATCTCCGTTTCTTTAGTGAAATTCCTCGCCGTGCTTCGTTCGTGGATGTAGGCTTTATGCCAAACCACGTAAATCTCTTGTGTTAGTTTGAGATTGTTTGTTTTAGTTTTCACCTATGACGTTGATATTTGTACTTTGTTAAAATTCACTTCCGTTTGCGCATAAAAGTACAACATAGAGTCACCCTTACTTGAATGCCATATGTCAATTATGAATTTCTTTCTTCAGTAGACATATTCAGATAGCTATTCCGGACTAGCTTGTTGACCGTTGACTCAGTTGATTTATGACCAAATTTATAGCTTGTATGGATATTAAATTAACGTAATTAACTAAAACAATAATTTTGATATTTTCATCATCCTATCTGTTGTGCCCCAATGTGCCAAGATCATCTGTTTAACTTATGATATCTGCTGTTAATTTAAGTTGGTCATGGTGATACCTTCTCATCTACTAATTTCATTTCATCAAGTAGACAGTAGTTTAGTTAGTTTGAGGCTTCCTGCATGCTTACTACCTGGTTACTTATTTCTGTTTCTTTATTCAGAGTAAAGTTAGTGAGATTGGGGCATCCTGCACGTTTACTACCACAAGTTCTGGACAGTGCACTGGACGCACAGGTATGCGAATTCTTCAAATTTGTAAAATGAAAAGAAAATTAATTCTTCTCTTTTTAATGGAAGATTTAACTTCGTATATAAATATTGAATACTTAATCTGATTAGCATTATTGTTTGATATCTGTGCATTCTGCAACACTAATTTTCTTTCTCCTATTCTTCGTTTGAGCAAGCCATGGATACTTGTCTTTCTTTGCATCTCCTCTTAATATGCATAAATGTGTACACACACACACATATAGATATAAAATATACCTCTACTGCAACCCTCAGTTGCAGATACTTTCTATTCTGCTTCTGTTATTACTGATAGTGTTAGCATGGATATGCATTTCTAAGTAGATGCATTGCTTTTTTATGTTATGGTGCATATAGGTCAAAACTTCTAAATAGGATGCCTTTTTATAAGAAAAGAAAAGATCACATGTGGGGATTAACAATGTGGTTTAATGATCCAAACCGTCTAAATATTAATCACTCCTTAAAAGATCATCCTTGAAAAATAAACCAAATCAGAAACCATTAGTCCTCTAAATTTCATCATATAAAAAGATAAAGTCAGTGTTATGACAAACATCAGAAATTGTCATGATAAGATATAAAAAAGAACATACTCTTTAGAGACTCCCTTTATCATATAATTAATCGCCTATATTTGTTTGAAATGTTGTCCTTACCGTATATTGTTCTTTGCTGTCAGGTCTTGCGAGGGGATAACAGTTCTCTGGCAAATGACATTCGGAAGGAAATGAAGGTAGTTATGTAGAGTAAATTGAAGCCTGAACTTGATTAAAATCTATGTCTATATGCAAATTAAAAAAAAAAAAAAAAAGTTGCAATTCATTTTTTGTTGACAAGAGATGCTTTACCAAACTAAATTGTTAGTATTCGTATATTTAGTGGCACTATTTTGTTCGGTTATATTGGAAGGGGTTATGATCTATCCCATTCATAGCCATTCGCCACCCCTCCCTCAACACTTGGATTTATTTAGTAGGTCTTAATTATGGGGTTTAATTTGCTGAAGACTGAACCCTCACTGATCACTGCATGGCTTAACCATAGGAACTTGCACTTTGCATTTTTCCAGGCATTAAATGGGAAGCTGTTAAGGACCAAAGATAAGAACACTAGGAGGGAAATCCAGAAGGAGCTTAGGACTCTTTCTAGGGAAGAGCGAAAAAGGCAGCAGCTGGCTGTAACAGATGTAATAAAAAATGCAGATGTAATCTTGACAACTTTGACTGGGGCATCTTCTCGCAAGCTTGACAATACTTCATTTGATTTGGTAATAATTGATGAAGCTGCTCAGGCACTTGAGATAGCATGCTGGATGGCTCTACTGAAGGTAATGCTCTAATACAAAGGTACATACATGAACATTGCATATGTATTTCCATGAAATGCCTGTTTATGTCCTATGCATTCACATTGTAATGCATGCTGGTTAGTGATCTTCAGAGAAATGTTATGGGTGTGCTTTTAGAAAGTTGGTCACCTGAGGACTCCAAAATTCAAGACAAGAATAAGTGCAATATTGAAATTACAGCTGCGCTCTATGGAAAAGGACCCTGTTTATTGTATGATTGCAAGAAAAGAGAAGGTCTTTAATAATTTTAAATTAACGAAAACCCAAAACCAGAAAGTTTTATTCTGAGCAATTTTCGTTATACATGTACGGCTTGTTCCAAAATTCACTTTAAAGTATCTGAGTTCATTGTTTTAGGGTTCAAGATGCATACTTGCAGGCGACCATCTTCAGCTTCCTCCTACCATTCAGAGTGCTGAAGCTGAGAAGAAAGGTCTAGGAAGGACCCTCTTTGAACGCCTTGCAGACATATATGGAAATGAAGTCATGTCTATGCTCACTGTCCAGTACCGCATGCACGAGCGGATCATGGATTGGTCATCAAAGGAGCTTTACAACAGTAAGGTGCTCAGAGCATGCCTGGATGTTGGCTTACCGAGTAGACCTATATCGTCAATTGACTATGTTAGAATATAAAAGAAAATTAGATGAAAGTCATTACATTAGATTGTGTTATATTATTTTGTGGTTTAATCTCATTACAGATTAAGGCCCATTCAAGTGTTGCTGGGCATATGCTTTTGGATCTGGAGGATGTAAAGACAACCTCTTCTACAGAACCGACGCTTCTTCTAATAGATACAGCTGGGTATGCCGTGTACTCTTGCCATATACCCAACATTCAGTGTGTGTTTTTTTTTTTTTTTTTTAAATACTTTGTCTCTCTTGGTGGAGGTTTAGAGTCATATGAAGTAAACCACAACAATATCCTCTTGAAATTTGGTTTAGAATGCCATTGTGCAGTTGAGTGAAATATTAAACATTAGGAATACCAGCAGGCTGGTAGTAGAAAACTGTCAAGTAACACCTAGGGGCACCACTTCGTGTTTTTGGTGTTTTGTTCCAAATACTGAAATGACACTACGCACACACAACCAAAGACACAAACACGACAGACAAGGTATGGTGTTATTTAGGCCTGAGGTAAACATAGCCTACTTGTCGAATGGATGACACAATACAACATGAGCAATATGCTTTATGTTGAGATGGTTATTTTACCATTTGTTTGGTTATTTCATGCTAATTTCATCTGAAAATGCTTGATACAAACACTTAATGGAAGAAACACAATCACTTATTCGAAATTACTGCCAATCCTACGTAGTGTTGTGAGTTGTGACATTTTATCATGTCGTTTCAAAAACTATCATTCATAGTACCATGGTAACGCCACACAAAGTGCCATTATCTTAGCTTAGTGTAGGATTCACTGCTATTTTGAAGGTTGTGAGAAATGAGTAGATATTATACGACATTGCCTTTACAGCCTTCCTAGTTTGTAATAAAAGAAACGCCTTTTTGTATGACTGTTGTGACCCGTTCATGCTGATTGGTGTCAGGTGTGACATGGAAGAAAAGAAGGATGAAGAAGAAAGTACATTGAATGAGGGTGAAGCCGATGTTGCTATTGCCCATGCCAAGCGGCTTGTTCAAAGCGGTGTTCAGGCTTCTGATATTGGAATTATCACTCCTTATGCTGCACAGGTACTAAAGTGTCTTTTCTTTTGCCTATGTTCTTGTAAGCAATAGCTTCTTTCTGTGAGCTTTATTTCTCTAAATAAGGTGAAGGATTACAATAGCTTCTAGATAAATGAAAATCAAGCATTCCATGAAAATACTAGTAGCAATGGCATCGATTTTGTCTGTTCTTTTGCTTATATCAAACCCAGTATTGCAGGTTGTCTTACTCAGGATGTTGAGAAGCAATGACGACAAGCTAAAGGATTTGGAAATCTCAACAGTTGACGGCTTCCAGGGTCGGGAAAAGGAAGCCATCATTATTTCAATGGTTCGGTCAAATTCAAAAAGAGAGGTATTCTTGTATCCCTGGTATCATTGCTAATGCAATTTTTCATATTTTGACGGTAGACATCTCAGATTCTCATTTACCAAAATATTCTATCATATAAGATAATAAATGTTGAACTTTTTCAAAATAATTCAGGTGGGGTTTCTGAAGGACCACAGGCGAATGAACGTGGCTGTAACACGGTCAAGAAGGCAATGCTGTCTTGTATGTGACACGGAGACGGTGAGTAGTGATGCATTCTTGAAGCGTTTGATAGAGTATTTTGAGGAGCATGGTGAGTATCTAAGTGCCTCAGAGTATAGCAATGAATGACCATACAAACCGGCCGTGTTTGGTGATCGATACCATACCGCGGGGATGTAGTTCCCCTAAGATCTTCCACTGCTTTCGAGGCAGAGGAAAACTTGCACCTATTAAACACAACTTACAGTTCTTAATGGTATTTACCGATTGAAAATTTGTTTAAGGCACTTTTTCTTCTCTAATTATCTAATGTTATGGTATGCGATATGTTTGAAATTTGTATGATGAACTCTGTAAGCATAACGATACTTTGATTCATACTAAAGGAAATCGCACCTCTGGTTCAGCCCTTGCAACTACTAGGGCAAGACTGAACTAATTTTTTCGATCCTCGACATCTATACAGTCATGATCAGAAATGTCACTGAAGAGTAATGGATGGAGAGGATTAGCAAATTGACAGTCTAACGACATAACATGCTGACTATAAGGGAAGAACACATTACTCGCTAACCTATAGCCTATGAGCAACTACTGATTGCCGATCTCTAACAAACTCCTCCAGTGAAAGCACGTCGTACTCTTCCAACTTGTTAAACAAGCTTATTCTTAATTTTCTCTTAGAAGTTCCAAATGGAAGTGGGGAAGGAAAGCTCTTCATTCGTATCATAAACTTGAAAGGCACCAGCATCTGCTCCTTGGTTTGAAATCCCGTGCATCTCAATCAATGCATCCCAATTGATGTTATTGCCAGCCAAGGGTCCGAATTCATCATGAACTTCTCCGATTGAAGATTCCGGAGCAGTAAAACTTTCCGTTGTCTCGGTTGCCTCTGATTGTGTCTCCTTTGTCAGTACTCCCAGTTGCTGAAGAAACTCATTGAGATCCATCTGTGGCTTCTCCTGGTGGTCTTCCGCCGCTTTTTCAGATGAAATTTCGACATCTTTCTCCTTCTCTGCAACATTTCGCATCTCGGTTTTGTCACTCAGGATGTGAGCCTCAGGTTTTGAATCACAGGAGGAAGAACTAGAGGAAGGGGTGGTGTGACCAAGAACCCCATTTTGCTTAAGTTCTTGGAGCCTCTGATGAATAACATGAACACTCGGCTGCGCATTGATGTTGAGCAAACCGCACGAAGGAAACATGGAAATGAAGTTGTGGGAAGGGAACCACTTGAATTTTTGAGATTTGAGTGAAGGATTGGAGCTGGGCTGAAGGTGAGGAAGGTTGAGAAAAGCTTCAGGGCCGTAGAGTCTCCTGGCAGCATCGTCATAGGCCATGGCAGCTTCCTCAGCCGTAGCAAAAGAGCCCAGCCACAGCCTGGTTCTCTTCTTTGGCTCTCTGATTTCAGCCACCCATTTGCCCCAAGTTCTTTGCCGAACGCCTCGGTACTCACACGAGGCGTTCTGAGGGCCGCCTTTGCCTCTCGTGGGGCCTTTCTTCCATGGCTTCAACGGAGATTTTCTGCTGTTATCCATGGTGGTTTTGGGGGGAGGGTTGGAAGAAGCTCAGTGAGAGTGAGAGAGAGTGAGAGGGAGTGTGAGTGTGTTGTATAGAATGGTGGGAAAGGCGCGGGATATGTAGTGAATGAGAGTGCAGTTTGGTTTAAATGTTGTCACGTTTGCGCAAAGTTTTCAAGCTCATGCATGTGACCGTTGTTCTTCTCTTACACTAGAGAATGTGATTTTAAATTTCTATTTTTTAATTTTGTTTTTCTCTAGCCCTTTTTGTTTGACCTTTGGCTAGCAATTCAATTAATATAAAATGGCATCGTGGCAGTATATGATGGATGGGTTGGGTAGGAAAATGTTCTCTCGAGGCCGACTCTAAGATTTCGAGGGCTCTAGACGAGTCATATATTTTAATAGTGAATGGCAATAATGTATTATTATTATTATTATTATATCAAATAAATTCATCAATACATAAAACCTTTTTTTTTTTTTTTTTAATTTTTGGTAACAAAGATTTTAGGGGGAGATTGACTATTCTTACATTTGTTTTTATAATTGCATCAGAACAAAACTTAAAGTTTACTCATCGTACATTTTAGTGGAAAAAGTTCTAACTAGTTTCACACAATAGTTCTCTTGTTGAACATGACAAAATAAGACGTTTATATTATTAGACTGTAAATGTGAATTATAATTTTTTAATTTTATTTTGCAAAACAATATTTTAAACTGATACTATAATCTACAAGCCTACATCTAGAAATTATTCATCAAGTTGATCCTCACATGAATGAATGATACAAATTCATAGTTGGACACCATAAATTTTGTAAGAGATACTTGAGGTATAGTGGAAGGATGGATCATGATTAAAGGTGACAAATCACCCATTGAGTTGTTAATATATCATTAAAATGACAAATCAAACTAAATCGGTAACTATTTAGGTGGCAAATCAAATTAAATGAATCTTAATACTTACCCATTATCGCTTAAAAAGCATTTTTGTGTCTTAATAGAATTTTCTAATTTTATGACCCAAGAAACAATATAATTATCAAATATTTCTCAAATTTTTTTATTCAACAGTTGAATATCTCCAAATTGTATGTCTACCTTCTAGCCCCTAGTTCAAGTTATACT
Source organism: Pyrus communis (assembly GCF_041283825.1). Classification (NCBI taxonomy): domain Eukaryota; kingdom Viridiplantae; phylum Streptophyta; class Magnoliopsida; order Rosales; family Rosaceae; genus Pyrus; species Pyrus communis. Next base: position 19,802,747 of record NC_142576.1, on the reverse strand, counting down.
ATTCTAACTTATAGCCTTGTTTATCATAGAACAAATAAAAAAATTGTGACTAATTTTGAGGTAGAAGGTAAATCGCTCAATAAGAAAAGTTATTTAGATACAGGAGACCTATTCTCTTATGAGAGTCTCCAGCCGACATGATCAAGTAGCTCTATTGAAATTTTTTTTTTTTCCCCTCGAAACAAGGGTGAAATTCCATCGGGCTAGATTGGACTTAGGCTCAACCACAAAACAACGCAACGTCAAATGATCACACAATAAGAGTTTGATACCAAATACAATCAAGATCAAGTTTTAAAACAAAATAAAATGTCAGCAGTACTGAGGTCTAATATTATTTTTTTTAGGTACATGTGAGAAGTTTCAAATTCGACTCGATTTGATACCTAATAAGGTTGTCAATATGCTTTTAATGTTGCCTAAGATTGAAAGTTGGATGATTTTAATGTTGTGGTGGTGATCGGAACTATAGGTAAAGCTAAAATGCTTTGACTTTTATAACATAGAATGTGATGGAAGGAAGTGAATTCTTTGAATGTAGTAATTAACAGTATTGACTGTCTCCTCCCTTGGATTCTGTTTCTGTGGGAAATTAGGAAGCGGAGGAGTTTGCTTCTTTTGTCCTACTGGTTTAAATTCAGAGAGACAATATCCACCTCAAAACATTTTCCATTTTCACGAGCTCTATTTCACATGTTTTCCTGCCATTCACAACCTGATATCCGGGACTCTACTCACCTTTATCCCATGCTGCTTCTCCTCCCTCTCTCTCTCTCTCTCTCTCTCTCTCTCTAGAAGAAGAGGGAGCAGCATGAAGTTTGATGTTATGGTGGTACATGATGATTTTGAGAACCATATTGTACGTTGAGGAATGCACGACCCTCTCATTTGAACTTTCTAAACTCTCGTTCACATCCTAAAATGTTGCACGGTGATCTAAAGCGTGTAATTTGCAAGCCACGCCTTAAAGGCATTGTTGAAATGACTAAATCTAAAATCATTTAGTCATCAAACAATTATCCAATAAATAGACAAGCCATGTTATTAGGTTAAACATTGAAATTTTGACAACACTAATCCTACCATTAAACGGGTTCTGATGTGGATTATTTTTTGCAAAGTTGACATTCAAAGAGAGAACTAGAAGTAAACGGTTTTGATGATCATGCAACATTGCATATTGAGAAGAACAACCCCCGAGAAGATTGAACAAGAAGATTTGACTGAAAAGTTCAGTAGCATTCACCTTGGACGTTTTGCTTCTCTTCAATATTCAAAAGAAGAATAAAAAGAGACAGTCTTGTGATTATTATTATTAATTTTTTTTTTTTTTTTTTTTTTCAAAATAATTATGGCAACAAGACAGTCTTGTGACCTGTTGATAATATTTACATGCAGTTCTATCAACAGATTGACAACATCCCCAAAATAGCATATCAGCACAGCATAAATAACATCAAGGGCTGGCAATGATAACTCCTACTTCCTCAACGCTGCCCATCATCCCCTTTGGCATAACAAAGATAATCTCCGTCGCCCGTCCAACTTGGAGGAACCACAAAATACCAAAACACAAAGCTAACTGCCACAAAACTGCCCAAGACAAGTATCAAGTTGAATTCACAAGGAAACAGAAATAAAATAAGCTATCAGATGTTCCTGTCAATGAACGGAGGATTCTCAGTTCTTCAAAAAAATTAATTCCATAGTTGAGTTCAAACACATGGTCCCTTCTTGATTGGCAATTCGAACATATCAGTTAGCGTATGATTTTGTTATCCACATTCGCAGTCAAGTTATGAAGTTGTATATCTTCATTCGTGATCACAACAAATCGAGAAACCTTTCGCAATTCAAACCTGAGATGGATGTCATTAGTACAGTTTTTCCAATCATTCCCGAATCTTGCTACGAACTGAATATAAGTTCCCTGGCCAAAATGGTCCAAACACTGGGTTCTCCTTAAGAGCACGCTGATTTTTTTAAATTGGAAACTCTACTAAGATCTTGGATCCTGTAAGAATATAATTTTCACTTCCCTTGATTTTCTTTACACATGATCGAAGTCAACAACTCAATATTATTTGTTCCATTAATCATACATGTTAACATCACAGACAAGGGTGGCGGGAAATTATGTTTAAGTCACTTCGGTATATGTATCAGCTTGTCAGGAGGAATGGCTCCTCGTCGTGTTCTTCATATAATTTTGTTTCAAAACTTTTCGATATGTTCTATTTCATAGAAAGCATTAGAGCATTAAAATTTAAAACTAACCAGCTGTGTCAATCATGTCATCCTCTACAACTGCTACTTTTTATGTTCTCTTCACCTATCAAATTCGTCACCTGCAATATAGATGGCATTTAACGTAGAATTAAGTAGGGGCAAAATAATTCTGCTTGGAACCAAAAAAGACAGTAAAAAAGTAAAATTGAGAATCTGTGACAAATCAATTAAAATTTTTAAGAAAATGAAAAGGAGTTTGGTTTGAGAATACACAAACAATAGGGCCACATTCATCGTCACTTTTTCAGAAACTGGACACGAGAGTTTTCCTGAGAAATGTTATATTAAACGCCAAGGTGGTGGGGGATTTGACTGGCTGGGAAAAGATGGCAGACATGCTATCAAGCAATCATACTTTAAGGACAGAGAACCATGGCTATGTCAAGGATTCAGAGCAAGACCGAGGTCAGATTGAAAGCAATAGAAGGTTGAAGTTATCATAAAAGGGTAACATCGATAAAATAGGATGACACAACAAATGAAGCGATGAAGGAGAACAACTATTTAAAAAGGAGGGTTAGTTTTCGAGTTGATTTCAATACAACTCTATCAATTGGGAATCCTAGATCATGTGTTGGAATGGAAATATTCTGGAGGAGGCAGCATGGATTAACAGGTATTGAAGTCAGTTAATTATTCAGTTATAAACTTGGCATGAGATCCCTGATGTCAATATCAAGAGGAAATTTAGCATCAAACTATTTGGAAATGAATTTGTAGGATATAAAGATAAAAACCAAAAACTAGAAATTCAAGTTTGAGTTATAAAACTAAACGAGTAGAAGCTAAGTCATTGCCTGTTTCAAAAGTTCCCAGTATTCATAGTTTCATATGAAATTGGTACTGTGACAAATGAAATTTCAGAAGTGGACCAAAATAAGAGAGCATATTCTTATATGTAACTGACCACTTCAATTCAACTTCGGACATCGCCTACATATGTTCCTCCATTTATTCTTAAGTTCCACTGGGGTACGACTATGCAGAAACGCAGAACCACCAAATTCCAATATTTGCTTCCATGGAAGAGTTCTTTCATCAATTTTTGAAAATGTTTGAACTCCCTTCTGCAGTAGTATAAAAGAGTTGTAATCAAATATTTTGAAGCAACGTATATGCAATTAATTAACTACAACAGGTAATAAATGTGAAATAGAACTTTAATATAACTTATAAAGGTAAATTAGAAAGAAACCCAGGAACCTTGATCATTTCTTCCTCCTCAACGCTCCACGGAACTTTTATCTGCCTTAACTGAGAGATGGTAGGGATGTGCTACAAGACACAAAAAAGTGATTATTCTAAATTAACAACTACTGCAATCAAATTCTCAAATCGCTGCTTTCTAACCAACAGGTAATTATATGGTTTACTGGGGAAAATACAGGACTGCAATTTAAGATCCAGGTAACATAAATACTGACTTTATTCAGACATTATTTGAACATGTAGCCTGTACTTTACATTTTATAAGGCATGAAGGTAGACACTACAAAGAAAATAAAAATGAAAACACTTTAACAACAACTTACCAGGGATTTTTCGTCCGGAGTCTTGCGTTGTAATTGGAAGTGCTAGATATTCGAGCACCAGCTTGCTCGGAATCAATATTAAGTGAATGGCCTTGTACCTCTTGTGCATTGGTAATGTGCCACTGCATATCTTCCTGCTCAGTTACTACAGCTTGTCTTTTGTCAACAAGGAGGCTTACTGCATTTTTGCTGGACAAAGTATCACCTTTAGCTGGTACTTGGTTCTGACATCCATCAAGCCCTACCACAGATATGCACGTCTGTATCACCTTTTCTCTCCATTCTTTTTCACCAGTTGATACATCAAGGTTTATACCAATTAGAGTTGCACTTTCATCTCTACACTCTGAATTGAAACGAGTACAAGAGCCAGAAGGTGCTACTTGTTGCTCAGTACGTGTAATATTCTGCAATTGAAGGTCATTGATTTCATTTGCACGTTCTTCACATTGCTTTTCAAGATGTTCTACACTCTTTCCCAAATGCCCATTCTGATGACCTTTCGTTTTTGGCATTAAGATCCTCATGAAATATTCTCATGCAAATATTCTCTTTGTTGTGCTGGCTACCAAGGCGTTCCTCTTGTTGATGTTCCAGACTATGAATAAATGCATCTAGGTCTTTTTTTTAACATTGAGGCTCTCTTCTTAGAATCAAGGTATTCAGTAAGATCAAGAGTATATGAACAGAAGGGGCATTTAAAGTTACCATTCTCATATAAAATGGCTGAGGAACTCAGCCCGTTTTCATGAACCATAACAGGGCAATTACTGGTATTACAAATCAACAGACCGCCTTCATTAGGCTTCTTACAAAGATTTTTGGTTGTCTCTGAGGAATATTGACTGGATGTGGATTGAGAGCTCAACAAAGCATGCTTCTTCATGACAACATCAATCTTCTTCGTCATGAAATTCAACACTATCAGTCGAGATCTCTGACTCATAATGACATAGCCAATCCAAGAGCTCTCTCGCTTCATCAGCAATACTCTTCTCCGGGGACTCATCTGTAGATGCAGGATGTGCTACTTTAATATGAGAATCATTCTCACTGCTAGAATCATGCTGGGTTTCATCTAGAGAAACAATACTTGATGCTCTTGGTTCAGGAAAATGTTCATCGTCTTTACCTTCATCAGCAATGCTTTTCTGTTGGGGTTCATCTGTGGATGCAGGAAGTGATACTTTAACAAGAATACCCAGCTCACTATTACGGTTGAATACTTCAGCAGAAACCTTATGCAGGGTTTCATCTGGAGCAGCAACACAAGATTCTCTTTGTTCAGGATGAAGCCCCCCATCATCTTTCACTTCATCAATATGTGTATATATAGGGGCTTCATCCTGAAATGTGTCTCGAGGCAATGAACCAGTATTACAGGGATTTTCTGACTGACTTTTATTGACTGCATGGTCAGTGCTTTGTCCACACCTCTTTGAGGTAGTAAGATCATGATGACCATCCTCTATGACCTTGCCTTTGGCCATCGTTCCCTTCTGACTTTCTGCCAAGTCACACCTTTCTCTCTCCGGAAGTGGAGCATCTCTTTCAGATGAATCTTCCAACAGTTCTCTTCCATGTAGAGGAATTTGCTTCTTCTCTATACACAGTAAAAAATATGAGGGATCCCACTTCACCTTCTTGGCAATTACACGGCAATCATTAGAACCAATTACACTTTTATGGTTTTCATCTGCCAGATTCTTCGCAACCAAGCCATTGTCATTTTCAGAAATGCTCTTCTCTTGGGGTCCATCTGCAGAATGAAAATTGTGCTCACTGTTAAAATTGAATACTTTAGCAGAAACCTTGTGTTGGATTCCATCTGGAGGAGCAATACTTGATGCTCTTGGCTCCGGATGAAGACAGCTATCATGTTTGGTTTGATCAGCACATGAATATTGATGGGCTTCATCCAAAGATTTATCTTGAGGCATTGAAGTGGCATTAAGATGATTTTCCGACTGACTCTTATGGACCGCATCGCCATTGCTCTGTCCATATCCATTTGAAGAAGTACAATCATCACAACCTTTCTCTAAGGCCGTGCTTCCATCCATCGTTCCCATCTGATTTTCTGCACAGTCACACCTTTCCCTCTCAGATAAATCTCCCAATAGTTCTTTTCCATGTAAACGAATTTGGTTCTGCTCTGTAGACTGTAAAACATAAGAGGCATCACACTTCATCTTCTTTGATATGATATTCCAATCATCAGAAACATTTACACTACTACGATTTTCATCTGCCATAATTCGAGCATCTGAGGCAATCCTATTCCTTTTGGAAGGCAACAGATTTGCATTATCTGGGTCTTCTTCCAATTGTTTACTCTCATGCTCAATATTCAGAGGATCTGCGCTTCCTTTGATTCCCATGTTTTGAGCATTAGAGCAACTCTCATTGAGCCTAGGATTACTCTTTCCCAAAGGAACTCTATCACCATCACTTCTAAGTGTTAAACCGCCCTTTTTTCTCAAGAAATCCGCATGTGGATGTGTACCAGCAAGGATTGAATCTTTCAGCTGTTCATAAAGAAAATCCAGAAATCCATTTGTAGACTATATAGAAAAATCGATTGAAGAGCAAAATAAGCAAAGAAATTCTACAGGGTTACCTGTTTCAATGCACATTTAGGCAAAGAAGCTGTTTTGTGCATAATGAAGGGGTGAATATCCCATTTTAACACCCCCGGTCCGCCCGTTCTCAAATCAGATTGTGGTGTCTGACAAAAGAAATATTTGATGCTTAACATTTAAACATACCCACTTCCAAAATTCCTGAAGAGTACCTTTTTGCTCATCCCCTTTACTATGGTGTAGCATTACCCCACTCTAGAGTCGTGCGGATCGTGCCGCAATTTTAAAGGGGGCTAAGGCTACACCAAGGCTAGGGAGTGAGCAAAAACGAGACTCAATCCTAAAGGGTACGAATACCAAAAGAATATGGATTGCCATAAAAGTTACCCTTTTTATCTACTCATCCAAATTACTTGCATTTAAAAGCCAAAAAGTTGAGAACCTTACCTCATTTACAATGCGTTTGAGAACATTTTCACAAGTTTCCGATAAATTAAAGCCGATTTTCGAATGCTGAGAAGAAGGAACATCACTGCTCATCACATTACAAGGACTAAACAAACTCTCCAAACATTTCAAAGCAACCCTTTCCGTTGCATTGTTCCCAATATCTTCAGGTAATGTTGGAGCCATCGCAATTAAATCTGAAAAGGCAACCAAAAAGTACCAAACACCATAAAAAAAACCTAATCTTGTGCAATCGAATCACTCACACACATTGATTGAAAAAATTACAAAGAATCAAACATTGAAGTGGGAATGTGGGTTTGTGAATATACCATGTAAAAGCGATGCATCAACTTGTTTGAAGATGGCGAGGGCTTCAATGGCCCAAAGCCAAGCAATGGCTCTCTCATGGTCGTTCATGCCGTCCATGGGAAACCCTACGCTGCTGTAGAAGAAGGTCCAGAAACCAAAAGACTGGAGTTTTTTGCTTGAAAAGGGAGATCTTTTTTCTTTCTTTTTTGTATTTTCTGGATATTCAGATATTTGAATATATTGTTGAAGTGGCGCCCAATCCTATGTAATGCTCGGTGGGAATGCCTTCTATATTTTTAGAGTTGCTACTATAAGCTATCTTGCACTCACTTTTACGACAATGTATGACTGAGATTAAAAATAAAACTTGTAAATCTAACAGGTGTAGGAAATTTTTCAAAAAAATGAAAAATAGGTGTAGGAAATTTAATGACTAAAACACTCGTAACACTTAGTTGTAATTCTCAACTCCATCCTCATGGAGAATTTGAAATTGAGCTCAAGTGTAAGAGAGATTACTCTTACCCAACTAAGCTAAGTTCCTTGAAACAAATTTTATATATTTTTTTGCTACAAAGGGCCATGTCGTCAATAACATTTCGTATCGTAAAGCATTGATGGCCTTATTGACGTCTCACCTATTCACATCCCCTTCTCTCCCTTCCTCTTAGAGTTTTCTTTTTCTCTCTCTCTCTCTCTATAAAAAAATCAATACAAGATGTTGACGTAATTTAATCGTGACTGTTTAAATATGAGGGGAGGGAATGAGAGAAAGATTAGGAGGGAAGAGAATCCTCCTTCAATTTTATAAGACGTCAAATAAGGTCATCAATGCTTTATGGTACGAAATGTTGGGCAGTTAAGCATCAATACGTGAAAAAAATGAGTATAGAGGAGGTGAAACCGCTTTGTTAAATGTGTGAGCACACGATAAATGACTAGATCGAGGATATTCGAGATAAAGTAAGAATAGACACAATTGAAGATAAAATCAATACAAGATGTTGACGTGGTTTAATCATAACTGTTTAAATATGAAGGGAGGGAAGAGGAGAAAGATTAGGAGGGAAGAGAATCCTCCTTCAATTTTATAAGACGTCAAATAAGGTCATCAATGCTTTATGGTACGAAATGTTGGGCAGTTAAGCATCAATACATGAAAAAAATGAGTATAGCAGAGGTGAAATCGCTTCGTTAGATGTGTGAGCTTGCGATAAATGACAAGATCGAGGATATTCGAGATAAAGTAAGAATAGTCATAATTAAAGATAAAATGAGAAAAAATCAGTTAAGGTGGTTTGGACACATGAACTGAAGACCTATAGATGCTCCATTTAGAAAATGTGATTAAGAAACATAGGCTTAATGCAAAATGAGTAGAGGAAAACTTAGAAAGACTTGAAAAGAAACTCTAATAAAAAACATAAAGTACTCAAAACTAATAAAACACTTAACATAAAACTGAGCATATTGACATTCTAAGACTAACTTCATGCTAAACTAATCTTAATTATAAATTGGTACTAGAGAGACCTTATAAGCGCTTCTAACGAGAAATAATATCTGGAAATTGGAGCTCGAAATCTTGATGAAAATCTACGAAGGAATCTCTATGGAATCAATTGCACGTCGGGTAATTCGTTTGAAAAAGGTTGAACGTGCGGCTTCTAGCTTTGAAGCATCTTTAGAGGCCCATAATTCTTAATATCATTTATGTTTGAATAAAGGGAATAAACTTAAAATTTGAATTAAAATCAGAATTTATAAATTAACATGCATCAATTTTCTTGTTTGAATTCATAAACATAGAAATTTAAAATTTCTGCATTTGGAATTTGGGATCTCCAATTCCCAAGTTTAAATTCCATATGAATAGATGTCATTTTTCAATTTATATGATTGAGAGTTTAAAAATAACAAATCTCGTATTCAAATCCATTGTTCTTTTAGGTTAACCAAACAAGAAAATTTACAAATTTTAAGAAATAAAATCCCATCATTTCAATTTCCGTCATTTTAAAATTCCTTAGTAATTTTAAATTTATTTATCCAAACATAGTGTAAAGGTTATTTTCGTGCTCTACTTTTATGGTATGTTTTGAATATCTATTGTATCTTTTTTTTTTCTTTGTTAAATAATAGATTTTATTAGATTTGATATTGGATTAATCATCGACAAGATTTGAACCCACATTGTCATACAAAGGCACAACACCTTTCCACAACTGCGATAAATGGCCACTTGGAATATCTATTGTATCTGAAAACCAACTGATTGTGGTTTGGAATATAGGAAAGGAATCTTCTCCGGATCCTTTCCACCAAGTCCTCCTCATCAACTAATCCAGACCCTTGAAATTTGATCAAACGGCTATAAAAAGGAGCTCATTTTAAAAGTTATAATAACTTTAGCCGTTTGATCAAATTTTAGGAGCTCAGATTATTTGATAGAGAAGACTTGATGAAAGGGATCCGACCTGAAATATATTATATTCAATGTACTACAAATTATTAAGAACTGAAATTGTTGGACATTATATTTAATTAAATTGTGATCCGAAAACCGAAATGCGACCGAAACATCTACCAAAACGACTTCAATCCAGTTTCCGAAAGAAAAAAAAAAAAAAAAAACGACTTCAATCCAAACCCAACATTGTGATACATATTATACCACACATTATACCACTTTTATTGTTGAAAACTTAAAATGTGGCCGAAATAATAGCCAAATAATATAAACAAGTAGTGAAAAATGTAAAAGGATCCTCGTCGGATTCTTTTCCTGAGGATCATTGGGATCCCGTGATCGTAACCGTTCATCCTATATCATGCAGTCAGAAATCATTTTAAATAGTATCTAACGAAAATTGACCACATGATATATGATGAACGATCACGATCACGGGATTCCCAAGAAAATGATCCGGCAAGTATCATTTTTCGTGAAAAATTACTTGAACCAATAAAATAATATATTATGGGGTGTGATATCCACACACCCTATTTTACTTCTCATACATCTTTTTAATTTTCGACCGTCGGATCGGATGAATTGAAGAATATCAACGGACAGAAATTATCAAGGGATGTGTGGATAACACACCCCTATATTATTTACTATATGAACTAGAAGCTTATGTACAAATCCTTGTTGCACCAATGCTCCATGTATACTTAGCTTATCCAATCCATGAGTCTCCACTAGATCTATGTACAATGTTAAGAACTAGCATAGGAATTATAAAATTTATAGGCAGACATTCTTCAAAAAATTATCGTGACATTTCAGACTAATAATACAGTACAAATAGATGTGTTTTAACGTTCCCACGTTGCATGGTAATATTGGTTTAGATTTTCTTGCACATCTTAGGAGAAAAATGAATCCAATTTCTGATATTAGATTTTCTTCTTTGGTCTATGACATGTTTGTCTTTGTTTCTGACACACTCGACCCCGATATCCTCCAAACACCAGGGTAGACACGTGCTGGCCGACACCCGAAGGTGACGAAGCCATACTAACATGCATGAGAACTATGAAGAAAGAATGAACATAAATAAAACTCGTAAATTTAACGATAATGAATATGCAATTGTGGAACATGTTTAGAGCATACAACTAATCCAGAACACTGTAAAAGGAATATTATAAGAATGTACGAACAAAGGAATGGGTCCTACACTGAGAGGACTCGAAGATACCGATGTAAGAGTGCCTTGACGCCGGGATTGTACGTCTCAATTCTAAGTCCTGAGGGGGCGTAAAACAAAACATGAGTGGACCAAGTTTATATATAAGTAATACAAAAATAGTTATTCTTCAACGTACTAACCCCCAGCTTAGAAAACTCATATAGCATAATAAGTATAGGTTTTTCGAAAACCCTAGCATGCCATAAAACCTTTAGGGGGCGTTTGTTTGACTGGATTAAGGGGGACTGGACTAGACTAGACTGTAGTCCCTTGTTTGGTCTGGACAAGGATTAGGTTTAATGGGACTAAAGGGGACTCGCCCCGACTGAACGTTTCGCTAAACGTTCTTAAGGAGACCCCTCAATTTCAAGCGGACTGCTAGTCCCGTTCTCTCCCCCGCCACTGATCCCTCGTCGTCTCCCTTCTCCTTCGCCCTCTCCCTTCTGATCCGCACCTTTGCCCACTCCCTTGGGCCTTCACTATGCCACCCAAAAGCCTAAACCCAGACCTCAAACAAAACTGAAAAACAATCCATTGATTCCCTTCCTTTCTTCTTCGTTCAATTCACTCTCTTTCTCAGCAAAATCGTCATGGTTGCAACCACCAGACCACCACCAGACAACCATCACCAGAAGCTCGCCGTCGATCTCCGCATTCGCGCGCAACCCAGACTCAAGTCGGGACCGAAAGCGTACCAAATGCTCAAGCACCTACAAATCCCCACATAAATTCAAAACAAAAAGGCAAAATCACCAGAGAATCCTGAGATTTTTCGAGAAAATCAGGAGGCACTGCATGGAGAGCTCAGATGAATCCTCCATGCGAATCTTCTGCATAAGGAAAAGAGGGAGAGGTTAGGGATAAAGTGGACGAAGGGAAAAAAAGGAGAGGGGGAGGAGAGAGTTGCCGAAAGAAAATAGGGAGAAGTTGCAGAGAGAGGAAGAATATTTTGGAAAATTGGAGAAACAGAATAAAAAGAAGGAGATGAGAGGGAGAATGGCAGAGGAAAAGAGGAATAGGGTAGAGAGAGATTATTTTAGGAATAAATAAATAAAAAGATTTGGCCCTTACAGAAGAATATATGATTCTAGAAACAAATAAAATGATAAATTAATAATAAGATATTAATAAATATAGATAAAATAATATAATATTTGAGTTAGATAATTATCCAACTTCTTAGTCCGACACTGCACCAAACGCTTCACTAAACTAGTCCAGCTTAATCTAGTCTAAGCCAGTCCAGCTTAATCCCTGAAGCTAATCTAGTCCGAGACAGTCCGGTGCAACAAACGCACCCTTATAGAACATATATCATATATAAAGTGCGCCGTAAATTTAACTAAGCACTTTATATATATATATATATATGTATATATATATATGTATGTATGTATGTATGTGTGTGTGTGTGTGTGTGTGTGTGTGTGTGTATATATATCTTCATTCGCCCGAAGGCTCTTCATCTTCTGCCTGTAGGCATAAATAACTCTTCATTCTTCATTTGCATGAAGGCCCTACATCACCTGACCGAAGCCATTTATAAGTATCATTCGCCCATAGGCCCTACTTCACTCGTCCGAAACCATTCAATGGATATCATTTGTCTCTAGGCCCCTACATCACCCGATCGAAGCCATTTAATGATATCATTTACCCGTAGGCATATATATAAGCATAGAAAATTATAAACATAATATTTCCAACATATATCTCATCGGAGCTCAATAGCTCAAGCATCATATCATAAATCATACTCATAGTATATAATCATAAATCTTCCAAAGTACTTAAATTTGATAAAGCATGATATTTCAATAATATAAATCCAATTTACTCATAAACGTTTCTTAAGACGTAATCATAAAATCTTGTTTTTCATGTATGCATTTCTAATAGTAAAATCATGCAATTTGGAAAGGGTCCACTCACCTTACTCCATTGTCGAAGAGCCATGCAAACAAGAGAAGATGGAAACATCACTAACAAACACATGTAAGCATATAAAGGGACCAATTAATAAAACTATACTATAATGATTGAATTTGGGAAAACGGACGTCATAAACGGATTCAAGATGTCGAAAAAACTAAAGGGGGACCTCGGGTACCCTCACGCAAATTGAGTCGCTGGAAAGTTGGCCGAAAAAGTCGTCAGCGCCACCACCACAGTACCTCTGGCGGAGGCTTGTGTGCTCCACGCACTGGCCCATGGCAACACCTACGCGCCAACTCACTCGCGGCCTAGGTGCCAATCATGGAACTGGGTATCTGACTTGGGTCGGGTCAGATCAGGTCGAATCCGATTTAGATCTGGGTTTTGGGTTGCTGAGTTGGGCTCAGTTTGTTTGGTTTTGGGCTGGGTTAGGATCCGATTTTGGTTTCGGGTCGGGTTGACCCAGTTTCAGGCCGTGGGTTCAGCCGAAATTTGGGCAACATTTCCTGAGCTCCGTTCGAACTCATTTCTACACCATTTGCAATGATTCAAAAGTCAAAATGAAGCTTAAGATGAGAGGAAGAGATTCGTACCAATTTGGAGCTGTGACGTGGTTGGAGTTGGCTGGAAAATGTCCTGGAAGGCAAGGGTTCTCGTCGGAAAACTAGGAAAGCCTTTCTGAGGTGTTTCTGCGAAGTCTTGACGTCCACAAAACACCAATACGATAAAAAACGAGTTATGAAGACAAAAGGGAAAGGTTTAGAGTGTTTTCGAAGCTCACCCACGTCGAAGGTGATGGAAGCTCGTTGGAGTTAGTCGAGGAGAGGGTGAAAAGTGGCCTCTGCCACTGTACAGTTTCCAGGTCCTTTGTTCGAGGTTTATGATGACGAGGTCCAGGTGGTGGTAAGTTGGGTGCCTCGCCATGAATATGGCGGTTTCAAGTGGGGTTTGCCATGGCACCATCTTGGTGCTTGCCAAGGAAGAAGAGATATAAATGAAAGTGAGCTGGGAGAGAAAGAGAGCCATGCGAGAGTTTGAGAGTGAGAGTCGAGGGACAAAACCAAGAGATTGGGCCCCAAAGGCACACCAATTAAGACCAAAAGCAAACATTTCAAAATATCTCCCAATCAAAGTGAAATTACAAAATTGCCCTTTTGTTTCAAAAAATCCAAGACGGGTCGTTACAGTTTCGGTCCTAGGTTTTAAATTGCATTTTGTTGAAAATAATTAGCTAGAGATTTTTGGTTGTCAATATTGTTGTTGTACTATGGCTACTATTTTTTTTTTGTTGAAAGGTAGATATTATTAAATTCGAATAGAAACGTTAACATCTGAAGTCAAGGTGTTAAATAGTCACTCTGGCTTGAGAAAGTCCCAGGTATGGGAGCCCCCGATATGAGATACAAACAAAACCATTAGATGTGCTGTTCTATTACAATTTCGGGGAGCAAAAATAAACTCTACTGACCTCAATTGCATTTGCAAACATTTGATATCATAAAGAAGACCTTCAATAATAGTATACAGTTGAGTCTTGCCCTAGAGCATAGCCACAAGAACCTTTGGATCCGTTTCCACCTAGATAACATCAAAGCCTCTCTCCACAGGACCAAGTAAGGCTGCACGTAATGCCTATGCCATCAAACTATAGGCTACTATCAGAGCACTTCTAGTGTAGGAAGGTTCCCCTAGGCAATAGGCAACTTAATCCCCTTAAATGAACAGTAACTGCTTGCAATGAACAGTACCTGCTTAAATATATCTCTACTCCTAAATTGAATAGCCCATGCAATTTATGTTAAAATATTAGTATTTTTTATTTTATAAAATAATAAAAGATTAGTTGAAAGTATTCGAAAATATTGAAATATAGTGTAAAGTGGAAGAACATGGTTCCATATTTATAAAAAAGAAAAAAAAATTTATAATTTTTTATAATTTTTTAATAATTTAAATTGTGGCTTACATCATGATAATGTCAACCTTAGGTCACATAGGCAAGGCACTGGGATAGGCGATTATTGCCTGACTTCTCCATCGGGCTCGCCTTAGGTCCAATTGCCCGAGTGGGCTGGAGTGTTTTGGGGAGGGAGGAGAATGGATTGGGTTGCCTATCACCAAGGCAATAAGCAACGGTTGAGCTGCTCTCAAGAAACTCCCCTTAGCCTTTCCTCCCCCCACTATGGTTATTCTTTGTTAATCTACAAAATTTTAATAGAATATGAAATTAACAAATTAACCCTATGCTTTTGCCTTTTGTTTTGTTTTTTTTTTTTTTTTTTTTTTGAACAAACGATATTATCTACACTAAAAGGCTTAGCCTCAATGAGCTAGCAATAATGTGGTTCAAATTTGCCTTTGGCGATAATCGAACATAAGACTTCTCACTTACAAGTGAAAAGGAATGCCACTAGACTATACTAAGTGGCTGTTCTTTCTTTTTTAATCAAAAGATAATTGCATTATAATTCGGCCTCCATATATATGGTTAAGGCTTAAATGTCAAAATGGTCTTTGTGTTATAGTCATTTGGCCAATTTAGTGCCCGTATTCCATATGGTGTAGAATGTGCACCAAATGATCTTGAATTTGGAATTTAAATTACATTAGGGAGGCGGGCGGTTTGACCCAGAACACCGTAGATTAAAGACGGAGACACTATCCACCCGGTCAATCGCCTACTTGCTCATTAGTACGTGATTTAATTGATCCAATTTTGAGAAAATGGGATATTCTGCTTTTGAATGAGATTTTTGAGTTCGGTGAGGGGGACTTGAAACCAAAACTTTGAATGTAAAGGTAAGCGTTCTTAACCACTTTAATTACAAGTCTGTCGCATGAAGGAAGTTGAACTTATACACGTTCGTGATAACCGCATGATCTACTGATCTGGCACTTAGACAAGGTCGAAGTGCTTATCAAATTGCCTTTTCCACTATAACTCATAGTGCCATCAAGCTCTCTTCGTCTGTAGTATAGCGGGGTCCATTGAAAAAATTGCGGGGTGCTTTCCAGGGGGCATGTACTCCGCCTGAAGGTGTCTTGATTTGCCTTCAAGATGTCGGAACTCGGAAATCCCACGTCAAAAGTTTTACAAAATAATATACTACTTACAATAAAATGGTTCTAATCCTAATCACACTGAGACCTTTCAAAACTAAATCTCATTTTTGCGGGCTAGCAAGTGATTAAGATAAGAACAGTATCAGTGTTAGATCATTGACATGTCTCTTTGAAACTTTGGCACTATAGAATTTGCAACTATGTAAGGTTGTAGCGGTGGTCATATTCGGATTGAGAGCCTCGTGATGTAATTTTCAACTTTTATAAAGGGATAAATATACATTATTATTTCTTTCGATCAGATTAAAAATTTTGACAATATTTTAAGAGTGTTACACCAAGTTCTCTTGTACAGTTACTTTACATAAATGAATATCGTATATTTAAATTTTCATAACAAAAAATCATGACGGGTTATAGTATTGTGTGCAACTATTGTGAAGCTAATCAAGTGCATAAAAATGGCCAGATAGGTTAAGCAATTTTTTTTATATTAAATAAATAATTTCACATAAAATTAATTGGGATTTTGTTGTGATCCAATACAAGTAAATTCCTTTTGTCCTCCTTATCCAAAAGAAAAGGGAACGAAATTCATTCATTCATTTACATGCATGAAAGCACCGATTCGTTCATTTAGACACGCAAAGTAAATACTTTGATCAAAGAAAACAAAAGGAGCCCATTAATCGATTCGTGGTTTGGCTGAAATGATCCACTTTTGACATTTAATTTGTTAAAATAATATGTTTTTAACATGTCGTCGTTATATCATTGTTATGGCACTAACATATGATCGATATACCGTCGATAATTAATATTAATCATTTCAACCACCAAATATTAAAGTAAATTAATTTTGCTAATAACCCTAATCAATTTTTTATGGAGCCAATTTATCCAATTGGTTCACTAGGAAATGGAGGAATAGCAATTTTTACTTCTTATACAAAACATTGCGGATGAACACGAATATTCTTAACCAACTTGTTTACAAACCCCTTACAAGTGGCAAATAATTTGCGATAACCATATAGACCAGGTCCGTGTAGAAAACGAGTAAATGATAGCTAAACTATCACACGAACTCAATGATACCAACACAGACAAAGAGGGAGATGTGCAATAACTTGAGCTCAATGAAAACTCAATTAACTTGTTAATCATGGGTTAATTTTGCAATAATTATGAATTAGCCCATGTAACTTATTTACAAGTACAACACAAACCCGAATCAATTGGAAGACTAACAAATCCCCAAAATCGATCTCTTCCAACCCAATTACATCACAACTCTCAAAATTAAAGAAAATTATACAAAAATAAAAAGTAAAACGGGGGTTATTGGGGGTGGATGGGGTGCGGTGAGTAATCTAATGGCTTTGAAGAACTCCTGGAAAACTGGGTGCGCGTGTGCGGAAGATCTACCTGGTGAAACGGAGGGAGCTGAGGAGGCGAGAGAAGGCGAGGCGGAGACGCGGGTAGATTCTGTGGGTGTGCATGGTGGTGTGGCGGAGGAAGTCTTCGACGGTCTCCACGAACAGGTTCAGGCTTCGGATAGGCGGCACGTAAAGCGTCAGAGGCACCGCCGAGAAGGCCGCCGCGAATAGCAGCTGCAGCATTTCAGCTTAATTAAATTCCGACGAATCAAAAGCTCCAAGAATCGATTCGATTTCGGAAAAATTCAAGAGACAAACAGACGAAACTCCAACGGAAAACAGACAGAGATTATGAGGACTATGGAGGTCTGAATTTATGGTGAAACAAACACGATTTGGGTTTTTGGGGTTTGTGTTTTGGAGGGAGAGGGAGAGGGAGAGGGAGATCGAGAGAGAATGGGAGAGACTTTTCGAAGAGAGACAGAAAAATGACTTTTTATTATTCGTCTCTGCTCTTCACTTTTGGTATGTGGTTGTGGACTTTTAATTTATTTTTTCTTTGTCAAACTTTGGACTTTTCATTTGGGGCTGCTTGTTTATTATTTGAAGGTTTTAAAAATTTTATTGGTCAAATTTTGTACGAAGTGGGAGGTTTTCGATTCTAGTTAAAGGTAAAATTTAACCATATTATTATAGCAGGCCAGTATGTCACCTCCCTCCCACTCTCCGCTCCTTTACTATAAATATTATATTAAAAAATTACTTTTTCTCAAAATTTTCAAAAATAAAGTTTTCGTTTTGCAGATAAAAATGCATTTTGTGAAAACAAACTTAAAAGATAGAAAAAGCAAACAAAAGAAATATTTGCTTTAAGTTCTGTATACATCAAATTGGTTTTTTTTTCTTCCCGTTTTCAAGGACAACTTTAAAATGGTTAAAAAAAAAAAAGTGATTAACTAAAGGACGTTTTGATATAAGTGTCTTGTTTTTTAATTACTTAGACTAAAAATCTATTTAAAAAAAAAAATTGATTAAACATTCTCCTATAAATTTGGGGATTATTAATTTCATTTTATACTATTTCCTTTTGGTAAATTATCTCATTTTCCTGTCATTATTCGTGCACTTACAATTTTAAAAATTGTTATTAGTTCATAAAATTATGAAAATCTGAAATCTTCCAATACTCATACTGGTGTTTTATCTTGACTCATAAAACTTACCTAAAAGACAACTTGCAAGAGTTTTTTCTTTAAATAATTGGCAAATAGATAATACACACATATAAAATGTAGATAGAAACAATAAAATAGAAAGTTACTAAAACATACATATTGGTACATTTAAAATAAACGTACCTAAAATCCATTGGTACACTTCGATTTAACATGGGTACATTTTAATTCCGCATGGTTACATTTTAATTTAGTAATGGTACCTTTTTATTTACTATGAAGACTTTCAATTCGGCATAGGTACATTTTAATTTAAAAATAAGTTGTGTTGGTACATTTTAATGTTTTTGTTAAGAAAGATGGTACATTAATTTCACCTTAATCATAGTTCAATTCTAACGAAGAAAATAGAGGATGAGAAAGAATATTAACCCTTACAGTAGTAAAGATTGTACCAAGTTAGAAACAATTTATATATATTATTCTATTGAAAATTCTTAACAATTTAAGTCTCTCGGTCCTCAATTAATTTGGTTATTATATATTTGGATAGTATTGAATTTTTAAATTGAGGAAAGGATAAAGATAATAAATTAAATAAATATTATTTGAAGAATTTAAAATAAATTTGAAAAGCATCTAAATCAAGAATGTACGTGGAATAGATGGTTTAATCAAAAGTTAAAGCAATTAAATATAAAGTTAAAAAGGAATGAATGTTTAATTTAAGAATGTTTAAAATGAGGCATCTAATTCAAATTCTAATTCAAGACAGGAACCTACATGCTAAGCTCTAAGTATAATTCTACATCTGAAAACAATTAATCATACCAACCAATTAAATCAAAATAAAAAATAATTGAATGACATTTTCTCGAGAGGAAATTGTAGCAATGGTTTTATTAACTTTAACCCAATTTGAATAATGGTCCTTTAACTAAAAATATGTGATCATTAGTTCCTTAACTCATCAAAACGTACAACTATGGTCATTTTCGTCAAGTCCGTTAGAACTTTCGTCAAAATAAATCACGTGCCACACACGTGAGGCTGAATCAAGGGGCAAATATAGAAAACCAAATAAAAATATGGTCCCTCAACTTTAATCCAATTAGAGTAATAGTCCCTTAATTTTAACTCAATTATAGCAATGATCCTTCCAACATGACTCACTGACAAAATTCTGACATGATTGATGAAAATGATTATAGATGTACTTTTTAATGAATTAAGAGACTAATAATTATGAATTTTAAATTGAAGAAAAATTGTTACATTTTTCTGAGATAGACATCACATCATGGATGAAAATAGTTTGTTTTATCAGATTATAATATGAATTTATGAGTCTCACCTAATTTAAAAGAAGTGTGATATATTCTATAATATATAGCCTCGTGTTGCATCTGTCCTTCTTTATGGATTTGGATCCTCTTCGGAGCCCAGGACAGGATCCTCTTGACCAACACATTTGGACCGTTAGATTTTCATCAAACGGCTATAATTATTATAATTTTAAAGTAATTTCCTGTTTTTAGCCGTTGGATAAAAATTCAACGGTCCACATATATTGGCCAGGAGGATCCTCTCCTTGGGCTCCGGAGAGGATCCAAATCCCTTCTTTATGAGCAAAAAATATATTATATATAGGTCTCACCCTCTTCATCTATTTACATGTGGAGTTGTTCAACATCCAATCTAAGCAATGGATTTTATCAAAATAAATAAATAAATAAATAAATCTAAGCAGTGCAACCAACCTAATCCAATTCAATCTAATTGGTATTGATGAATTTGGCGATTGATTATTCAAAAAGCGACATTATTTCCTTGGTGACCAATTTAAAATTCTATCCAGTTTTATTATTTATTTATTATTTAGAAGGGAAGGATACAAACTTATAACGAAGTGGAGAGGAATACGAAGTTAATGATTTATGAAATGAGAGACTATCAAATATAAACATTGTGTTTAAAAGTAAATGCTTTTAGTTATCTAGTAACTAAGAGAACGAAACTCCCATCTCTCTTCTAAATTAAATGCTCCAAAGGGAATGTTCTCGAATCCTAGGGACAATTGGTCGCAATTTCTTTGAAGTTTCAAAGAAGAAATTGGTACCCACAGGAAGGTTTGGTTTGTACTTTGCGTTCCCAAGTGAGACTGGTTGCTCGACAAGGACCCAAGGGAACGTATGAGAACTTTGAGTCAACCTCTATACGTATCTTTTTGGTAAAAGAATAAGATAGCAATTATAGCACGAGAGAGACGTACACATGGCTAGTTATCGAACTCGTTATTTATACTAAAAGATAGAAAAATAAATCGACATCAAATCAATTTATCGAACTCGTTATTTGAGAAATTCGAATTTTAAAACTATTGCTTACAAATGAATGGTCTTTTTCTGGCCGTGTGGCTAGTTAACCTCCATGCTCCGTTAATACAGACTTACAGATGAACTAGCTCGAGATCGTGGACACTGTATGCATCATTCAATGCTTACAACGATTACAAAGAAAACTATCATTGAAATAGTGAATATTCCCTCCTATCCCTCCATTGACTTCATTTCTTTTCTTCCCCCCTTTAAGCCAGCTTTGTAAGCCTTGCGCATGCTATAAAATTTGGATAAATACTTGCATTTTTTCAGGGGAGAAGGCACATATCTTATTTCTTGCAAATAATGCACCTTTTATCGTATAAATTTTATAATCTCAATCTTTATTTGAAGATTATTTCTATAAAAAAAAAACTATTTGAATCAGAGATCGTTTATGCAATGTAAGTAACAAATCAACTGTGTGAGTACAAGTAACATATTATTGATGAACTATCCATTATTTGATATATTTGAATAACTAAACAATCTCCAATTTGAATGGTTTTTACTTTTCAGTAGATATAATTTTCAAATGAGGATTAAAAATTGAACGGTGCCAATTATAGAGTTTATACAGTAAAATACATTATTCGCAAATAATAAGGTATGTGTATTGTTGGAACAAATTTGCGCACCGTCGTGGATGGTGGGGCACAAATCCAAGTAAAGAGAGCAACCATGAGCAAGCTTAAGACTGCCCCGGGGGGAGGGGGGTTAGGCCAAAGGCTCTCAAATCGTCAAGTTAGTAAGCAGTTTTAGACTCAAGCAATGGGCAAGAGAATTAGAGTATTGATGTTGCGTTACCAGAGACGAACCCTAAATGGGTGTATTAATACTATTAAGCTGGGAGAATACTAGAGAATATCTAGAGGTAGATATTGCACCTCTTAGGACTTGTGATTGCTTGCGGCATACGCCAGTTCCTAGATTATAGAAACTCCAAGACATATGAACATATTGTACCATGTCTCCTTATTATAGGGCTTTATTGTTTGCCATCTCCAACTACAAAGAGGATATTCTACTTAGAGCCTACCTGACTTAGCTAGCTACAAGGATCTAATTGATTTATATCTGCTGAACAAGTATGGTCATACCAGCGAAGTTGATCGAACTTCGCCTATTGCCTCGGAACAGGGTGATGGTGGCACCGCTGCTCAGTTTGATATGATCCAGCTCTGCTCAAAGCTGTTGACTTCTAAGGTAATTGTATTACGATCAGCCTTACTCCGGCTCTAGAAAATTATGGCAAACGGTTGAGTGCACTAGTTGTCTGGTCAGACCTTGAATCTCATTCAGAGTAGTGAGGGACTTTATATTCAAGATCGCTTGGATTTGCCTTTAATGTGCATTGGCGGGCTTGGGCTTCTTGGCTCCGCTAAATTGTTAATGTGGACTAACCGTTGCTTTAGGTCAAGAAATATGTGATCAGCATCTCTTGACCCGTCTTCAGTTAAGGTAGAATTGTCTTTCTACACTTCAGTAGCCTCTACGAGGGTAAAATACTTTTTCTTTATCTCATTCAGTACTTGCACAGTGTATCGTCGAGATGTAGCCTAGTTGGACTTGATCTTTCCGACTCCTTCTCCCGAGATACGGAATTATATTTACTAATACTTGATAGAGGTTACCGCGCTCAGTCGCAGTAGCTAGTGCTGACCTAAAATCCCATTATAGGGAGACGGGTTGCTAGCTATTGTGAACGTCTGCTTTGAGACCACTGGGCGTGTTCTCATGTCGAGAGTTATTTTGCTGATAGCAGTCGAGGTGTGACCGTTGAATTAGGTGCATACCTTCGCTCGGCGTATGATAATGTTTTCCAGGACCATTTGTTGAATGGTTGTCAACCATTATTTTGTCGATTAAAGCGTGGGCTAGTTGGATAAATACCACTAGTGTGTCGTTGTGTAAGAAGTTGATGCCTTCGACATCTTGCTTAGTGAAGCCAACGATAGGCCTAGGTTGGGTGTTGTCTGCCTGGGCCTGAGAGACTAATAGAGCCTGCTGAATCTTTTTTTTCTTGGAGTTGTTGGTGGCTCCGAAGTGCTCTAATTCGGCAAGGATGTCATTGATCCGAATCATCTTGGTTGGTAGCTATTCGTCGACATTTACATTCATTTTAAGCTGCGCAGTTGCCTTGTTCAAGTATCGATTGACCTTGCCCTCTTTCACCAGATTCTCTAGGTAGTTCCTCCAAGTGTAGCAATCGTCGATTATGTGACTGAGACCGAGATGGAATGCGCAGTACTTAAAGTGGTCCAACTTAGATGTATTACCCTTTGATTACTTTGGTAGCTTGAACCATGGTTTGCTCTTGATGTCGCGGAAGATTTGGTGGATCGAGATCGAGAACCTAGAGTAGTTCTTGGGTGTCAGACCTCTTTTAGTCAGGGATCGATCTCTGCGCTTAGCTTTCTGCTTGCTTTTGTTGTTGTATTGCTTCTTGTCCTCATTCTTTTGAGCTACTGCCGATTCTTTTCAAGGCTGCTCGGGTGCCTTGTTTGCTCACTGAGCCTTGTCCCAAAGTGCATGCTTCTCTGCCAAAGCAAAAAAGTATGCCAGAGTTAGATCTTCTTTCATGATCACTTCTCCGAACAACGAGTGGTCTACTGAGAGTCCTTTTTGGAAGGCTGCACTAGCTATCGAGTCATTGCATCCAACTATCTTTGCCTTCTTTGCCTTGAACCTCTTCGCATAGTCATGGAACGACTTATTTGGGTTTTTCTTGACGTTGAACAAATGGTTAGACTTCTTCTTGATTGAGTGATATGATGAATATTCTTTGGTGAAAACCAAAGAAAGTTCATCGAAACTCTGGATGGATTGTGGTAGCAGGGTGTGGAACCAATCTTGATCATCGTCTTATGGAATGATGGTGAATATCTTGCACATGAGAGCGTTGTTGTTTCGATAGAGGATTTTTGCACTTTGGTAGTCTCTTAGGTTTCTCTCAGGGTTTCCATCCCTTTTGCAGAATGTGAAATGTGGCATGTGTGAATTTGTGTGGAGGCTCTGCCTGCTTGATCTTATATGTGAAGGGTGACCTGCTTATGTTGGTCATGTATCGTCGTAGTGCCTCATCAGCGACCTCATTATGTTAAGAAATCGTGTAATCGTTTGGTCATAAGCTTCTCTAATTCCTCATGAATTTACCTTTGTTGGGGGTAGCAGAGCTCTCGGCTGTCCCCGATCATGACCTGCTGGTCTAGGCTGCTCTTCCATATGCTTAGCTTGTCTATACCGCGGCTACGGTGCATATGGTACGTTAGTAGGCGAGCGAATTACTCGTAGGCTGTCGGTTGAACTTGAGCCGGATTGTGTGATTGCTTCTCTCCGTTCGTTGTGTTGCTTACTCCGATGTGAAGTGAATGATGCTCTTTGCAGGCCTAGCCATGAATGAATACTTTGCCTGGAAGGTTACTCATGTTGATTATCGGAGTGTGGACTCAACCATAAGTGTATGCTCGTCTGTGTGCCTAACTGAGAGTGCACCCTCCTTCGCACCCTAAGACGAGACTATACGCTATCTCAAGGGCCTTATCGAGAGTGTACACTACCCGAACACTCGATTTGTGGTTGGTTGAGGGGCTGCTTGTCGGGACATTGCTGGAGAGGTTCGTCGTTTGCCCTTGTCCTACTTCGGGACACCTCGTCTGGGGCACGCTACATCTCAGTACGCTGCAAAAGCTGATTCACTAAGGTCATCTACTGCACGAGGGAGCTTGTCAACTTTATGACTTGTCGGGACAAGTGTTGTTCGTCATTTAGGTTGTAAGAGCTTGGATGGTATGCATCTCCTTCAATGGTAGAAGTGTAATGGACTCCGGGTGCGAGATTTGAGCTAAAATAGGCCAAATCTACACAAAATAGGTCAAAAGCATTGAAAAAATGGGTCCGGATCAAGGTTCTAAAAAATGCTAGGCGCTAGTCGGGAGGCGGGCTGGCGCCTAGCGCCTAGGTGGCCTAGGTGAATTTAGGTAAATTTCTTGTATATCTTGTAAATAAGTGCACATTGACACTTACAAAAATTGTACTTGTATGAAATCCATGGATAAGATAATAAAAAAATGATAAAATGCAAAAAGAGTATCCAGCAAGTCCAAAATTTAAAAACACATTAAGTATATGCCATATAACCATAGTGAGGAATATTGTAGGATGACACATGTACAACAAGTTCACAATTTTAAACCACTTAGACTTAGATAGGATTTTTATTTTATTTTTTAATTTCATTAAAAAAAAAAAAAAAAAAAAAAAAAACCGCCTAGCTCCACCTAGCATCGCCTAACTCGCCGTCTAGAGCCTATTCGATTTTTCCAACCAATTTGCAAGAAAACGCCTCTGCTCACCACAGCCCAGCACCTAGGCTGTTTTTTAGAACATTGGTCCGGATCAACAAAAATGGGTCCGCTTAAGCGCAAAAAATAGTGGATCTGGGTCAAGGCGCGTGGGCACGGGTCTGGAGCGCAGGTCAACTGGTTGGGCTACTGGAGTACAAGCAGATTAGGCCTGGGAAGCTGTTGAAATAGGCTGCTTCCATGTGGGCTGCTGCTGCTGCCGTTGCTGGGCTCGCTCGTGTGGAGGCATGCGTTGCTCGCTGGATTAGGCGTGCTGAGCTTTGCGCCAAGTGGGCCTTTGGGCCTGATCCTGAAGGCTTGATGAGGGGTCTTTTTCACGGGCCTCCAAGCTTTGGCCATTTCTGGAATTGGGCTATAGGTTACACCAGCACAGGCTGTGTCACATCCCGGCCCGAGGTGAATCACTTCTTGGGCCCGCTTCACCACCGTAGCACGATATTGTCCGCTTTGGGCTTACCATTCCCTCACGGTTTTGTTTTTGGGAACTCACGAGCAACTTCCCAATGGGTCACCCATCATGGGATTGCTCTAGCCCCCTTCTTGCTTAACTTCGAAGTTCCTACAGAACCCGAAGCCAGTGAGCTCCCAAAAGGCCTCGTGCTAGGCAGGGATGGGAATATACATATAAGTATCGCTCCCGTGCGCGATGTGGGATCTTACAATCCACCCCCCTTAGGGCCCCGACGTCCTCGTCGGCACACCACGGCCAAGGCTAGGCTCTGATACCAATTGTCATATCCTGGCCTGGGGTGGATCACTTCCCGGGCCTGCTTCACCACCGTAGCACGATATTGTCCGCTTTAGGTTTACCATTCCCTCACGGTTTTGTTTTTGGAAACTCACAAGCAACTTCTCAATGGTCACCCATCATGGGATTGCTCTAGCCCTCTTTTTGCTTAACTTCAGAGTTCCTACGGAACTCTAAGCCAGTGAGCTCCCAAAAAGCCTTGTGCTAGGTAGGGATGGGAATATACATATAAGGATCACTCCCCTGGGCAATGTGGGATCTTACAGGCTGGGTTTTGATTGGCTGGAAAAATTGCACCGATGGTTGATTGGGCCACTGTAGTGGCAGTGGGTGGTGGCAACCGTCGTTGCTCCACAATTCGTCAAGTGGGTGAAAACCCAAATTTGTAGGGAGCGCATTTTGTTGTTGTTTCATAATTTTTCCTCATAGTATTTCTTCCCCAGTGTTATTCAAAGAATTTATTAAAAATTCTAGGAGTAAGAACGTGTGGGAAGATCTACGAATGAACGAAGAAAAATTAGAAACGTTGAATGCAAGAGTCTTCTTCGAGCGTGTGAATCAAGACTCTTAATGAAAGCACCAATTTATGGATAAAAATTTATGCCGTCTTCTCCTTTGACGAAAATGATCCTATAAAATAATAACACCTAAGATTAAGGCCAAAAGCCTCAGGCGCCTACGATGAATTGGGGGGGTTTTGGCCGAATAATTTCCAATGCCAAAGTTAGAATTATGAAAAGAATGTGTTTAGGAGTTTGTGGGTAGCAAATGGCTTAACTTTTTAGTGGGAGAATATGGCTATTTATAGGGGAGTGGCAAGCCATATATGGTGAAATTGTGTGAATAATTGCAAGATATTATGTGAAATAATATCTTGCTATTAACATGGCAATTAATCCTAAATTAAATAGGAAATTTGGGAGTTACCCTTTGAATAAGGATTTGGTGAGGAGTGATGAGAGGGATTTGAATGATACCATTTCGATCACCTTTGACTCTTCCTTGATTGAGTCATTATTGTCTGTTGCATGCTTGTGGGAATCTCGGTGTACCTTGAGACCAATTTTTTCATTTTCACCCAAAAGTCCCCGTGTCACCTCCATAATTTTCTTAACCAATTTTTAGCTCAACAGAGGAGAAATTAAATTGAGAAAGGGTTGGATTGAGGAGGAATCAAAATTGGATTCTTATGGAAGTTGTTTACTAAACTTTTTGGAATCAGAGGAATAATGTTGATTCCATAAAAACTGTTTACCAAAAACCCTAATTAGGAATTAAAACCAGTATAATTACTAAATTGCTCATGTTCTAAATAAATTAATGAAGCATATGGTTTCAACTTCATCAATTTAGACTAATGTTCATTCTTGGGACATTGATCTCATGAGAACTTATCACCCTTGCTTACTAGAACATTTACTTTGTTGCAATTCTCCATAGTAAACCTGTCAAGCACTCTTTCAATGTAGCCCTTTTATGACAAAAAGAGAAGTTTTCTCTGACTATCTCTTATGATCTCAATTCCCCAAACATAATGAGCCTCTCCCAAAGTCTTCATTTGAAAAATGGCACTCATAATGGTCTTGGTTTCCCTCAAAAGTTGTAAGTCCGAGCTTGACAATACGGATACTTTAGTCCATTCCCCAACAAAGACATTATAATAGTTTTTAGTTGTTTGTTTTTGTCTTTTAAAACCATGCATTGAATTTGTGATATATACAGAAGAGTCAGTATCAAACCACCTTAGCGAGAATTTTTATGGGTTCCACCCGTTGACACGTTTTTAATGTGCCAGCGTGAAACACTATGAGTAACTTGTCTTCCCAATCCCGCTATATATCTGCCATATCGTCTTGCGCTGGTGTCTCCTTTTCTGTTATAGTACCTAAAGGTTGGTTTGCCATTTCCTCTAATCCATCGAGTGGCTGTAATGAGCTAGTTGACACATGATGACAAGAAATCAAGTGATGAAAGTTCTAGGATGGTACTATTTTCACCTAGAGAAGGGGTAAATAGGTTCCAATTTAAAAATCCAATTCAAATTTAATTTAATTTCTACATTCACAACACATAGTTAAAACAATAAATAAAATGTGCACATAGGATGTAGGATTTAACAAGACAAAACCTAACAAGACAAAACCCACTACTGGGAAAATCCTCGGGCTCCCAAGCCAGGATAAACACTAAGAAAGAACGAATACATAAAGACTTACAAAATTCATCAACTAGACATGCATACTAGCTGGCAGCTCTGTCTTCGTGCTTTGCTACTCGATCTTTCTTCAGCCTTCAAGTGGAAGTGGCACAACACTAATGCAGTCGTCAATCACTGTCTCCTCGAACTTTGAAAGATACTGGCACGATTATGCAGAATGTATGAAATGAAATGATTTTAAAAAATCAACCAATTACGAAAATCACAAGGCACATTTTCATAATTAATTTTTAATCTAAGTGCAAGAAAAATCAGTGAACCAAAACTAATATTTTCTCATTGAAAACACCTACAATAAAACTGCTTTTTCTTCATGAAAATCCTTCTCTGTCCACACGGGCTGCTCACATGTCGTTGCTTTCAAATGCTATTTCATGCAGCAAAAACAACCAAACTCCTAATCTAATTTATGCGGCTCATGGACAACAAAAACAATGAAGGAATATATGCTGTGCTGCTAGTGTTGCTGACTAAAGCTCAAATATCCCTTGGTGCTTGCAAGTGTGCTATGCCAAAGCCTCTTTTTTTCTTTAAATTAAGCACAAAAACAACAGCCCAAATACAAAGCCCATCCTAATGCATGCTGCAGCAACCAAAACCAACAGTTATGATACGATGGTGACTTCTAAAAACCTAATGCGTGCTCTCTCAAATAAAAGACTGCTCTCGGTGCATATATATGTTCTGATACGGAGCAGCAGCGAAAACCCTAAACTGATGCACACACACACACACACACACACAGGCGCGAGGTGAAACGGAGTAAAGAGATGCGATCAAGGCAAACTGAATTTTTTTTTTATTAGCCAACTAGATAAAGAACCAAGAGATATTATTTGTTTTGTGCTGATAAGTGTGAAAGTCCACCAAACATTATTTGTGTGCATCAAACAAATACTAGAGAATATACTACCACCTAAGAAAGATGGGCTTTAACTAATAAGATCTAAATTGAACGTCAAATATCCAAACCCAATCCATAGTTCACGGCAACAACAAGGTTTAGTTAATGTTTAAGCTCATTTGTAATCTTGCTGAAAACTGCTGCCCAAAAACACTTAATGTAAACCATAATTTCATGAGATGCCATGCATGCAAACATACCTGAGTAAGTGTTTCCGAAACGCTTGGTATTCTTATGATCAAGAGCACAAGAGACAAACTTAGACTAAAACCGAAAACATGCACTGGTTTAAGACATTACAGACTCAGACGTTTTGTTAGGATTTGCCAATTTTACTCTAACAATCTCCCCCTTTGGCATTTCCTAGACAAAACCCTCAACCACAATATTAAAAACAAATAGTAATATGAAAGACCATGCATAACATTGAAGTCTGTAACATGCGCACACTCAGACAAGAAAACCTGGAACGCACAAAAGATATAAGTTGCTGAAAAAGAAGGCGTATATATATGTAATAGCAAGCAACCAAAAACAACCAGGTTTCCGAAATTCTGCTTGTTCCCCTAAATATAAGCATCATACTTCTCCCCCTTTTTGTCTAGAAAGGTCAAAGGCCTTAGAGGTAACCATCGGGTGCAGTGAGCAAAAGATAAGCGGAACATAACAAAATGTAATGGAAAATGATTTCCTTTCTGTGAACTAGAACCTCTTCGGAAGAATAAAAGTGGAGACAAATTAGGAAGGAAAAAGAATACTGGTGCAACGGTTGAAAAAATAAGCATGGAAAGAAACACATCTTCCATATTGTTAAGCTCCCCCTAAACAAATGTTGTGAAGAAAAAAAAATATAATGATATGCAACATGCAAATGATATGATTTTTTTTTTTTTTTTTTTGTTTAATAATTTATATGAGAAGCATATGATTGTACAAACATTAATGAAAGAGTGCAAAAACACATGTAGTTTTGAATCCTTATTCACAAACTAACATTTTCCCGAAAATATAACAGGTATGAGTGTAGTTGCAAGTATAGCTGAAAGTTGATACTACAAAAATGTAATTAAGTCTTACATGACCAACTTAACTTTAAACCTTAAGCTCACAAGACACACGCTCGAATTGTCATTTAACCTCAAAAGATCATTACATGAATGCTCTACTATAGGCTTGCAGATTGATCTCATCTCCACGCATCAAAAATTACCTTTTTTGGATCAAGTATGTCTTTGTCAAGGGTTGTAATGGGGCTTCGGGTACTTGGTTGAAGAAATGAAGGATGTAGGAAACATAAAGTCTAAGAAACTAATAGAGTAGTTGGAAATGAAACCGAGAGAAGCATGCAACAATTAACCAAGCAACTTGGCAGTAAATTGAGTGGTTGGATGAACGACATATAATTGCACAGTTGATTTCTGATGATTTTTCCTTTTCATTTACAATGACACACTTGATTTCTTATAATGCTAGCAGCTCACTTGTGATTCATTTTGCTCTTCATTTGTAGTTGGCTTTCTTCACAAAATTTGCATCTTCAACTTTTAAATAACCTTGAACTTTCTCCTTCGAAAAACGTACTCTACTAGCTTCTTAGTAGGGTAAGGAATTTTTAATATAAGAGACTAGGTAAGGAAAATGTAGGTTTAAGAACAAAAGGCTTACATATAGGCTCAAAATGGCTAACTAGGGGAAAAAATGTAAGGCAGTGGCATGTATGGCAATGGTGGTAAGTCATAATGCCTCCTATCATCTCCAAAATAAAGTAATATATGATACAAAGTGTTTGGGTTAATATTTAACATTGGGCTTTGTGCTAATGAAAGCCCAAAGGCACTAAAACAAATCAGACTTGCCCGAACACTAGTCGATAGGCATGAGGTGAATTGAATCCATTTTAGCTAAGGCATAAGCCATATGCCTATGATTGAAGCGATGGATGACATAGACCAACTCACCACCAGTCAAAAAGCACTTTTTAAGAGCATGACAAGTAAATAGGTTATGACTCACTGCCCCTGAATGCTGTCAGCCAGAAGCAAAGCCAAGACAGTTAGGCTAAATCGTCTATAAAAGGAGAAAGAGATATTAGAGACAAGGACACTCAACCAACCAATCAAAAGACATACAAACTCTGTTCTTAAGCCAATTCGTACCCAGAAAGCTGAAACTTGTCCGGATTCAGTCCTTTTAGCTATAGTTCCCTTAGGAAAAGTCATATTTTGTCTAGTGTAAAAGCTTTGCTACCTTCCCTTAGTATTGTAGTATCGATTCCCTCGTTTAAAACCTATGTAGTTTTCATTCCCCTTAGCATACAAACCTTTATAAGCACAAAGAGAAGTGGTTGCAAGAAGTTCAACCTTGCCTGACAAGGTTAATTCTTGCCCCAAGTCTCTTTTGTTTATACTTATATGTAATAGATCTGTCGTTTAGCGTACTTTCCTTCATGTATTCAAGTTATTTTCAATTGTTTTCCACTTAAGAGCTTCATTTGTATCCAAATATTGTTAAGTTTTTAAGCTTGTTTTCATTAAAAGTAAAATGTTATTGTGAGAATGGCTGAAAGGGCCTTAAACTCCCTTCATTTTGGACATACAAGATTAAGAACT
This sequence comes from Pyrus communis, assembly GCF_041283825.1. Taxonomy (NCBI): domain Eukaryota; kingdom Viridiplantae; phylum Streptophyta; class Magnoliopsida; order Rosales; family Rosaceae; genus Pyrus; species Pyrus communis. The sequence goes on along the minus strand of NC_142576.1, from coordinate 19,771,114 downwards.
AAAAGTCCTTATTTACAAGGCAAGAAAAAGAACTTAATGCAGACTTAACCCATCTGTGACAATCCTTTGATAAACAAGAAGTTTGAGTAACTTTGGGTGCAAGTAATTAACTTAACCCACACATATTCAACAATCTGTTATACTAAGATAACAATGGCACCCTCACATCTATGTTAGTTTTGATTGTGAGCCTCAAGGCCTACATCAAAGGCCCCACAAAGGCACTTTTCAAACTTACTGTAAATTTATCTTGCAGCTCACCCAGCAGAAAGAACTCGCCCCCGACAACCAGCAAAGTGCCATTCCCTTGGGGAGCTGTGCGAGGGACTAGACCCAGAAATTCGGCCCCAAAACACAAAGTTTTGGCACACCCTATGGGATAAGTTTTAGTCTTGTATGCCAAGAAGAAGAAAGAATGAACAAACTTTCAGGTGGACAACAAAATACAGGCAACCCCGTTATTAGACAAAAGCATACATGATAGACTACCCAGAAAATTTCCCATCCCTATGAGGTTAGGCGATTCTAGAGAGCATGACTTCTTTTGAAAAGTCGGATGGAAAAGTTACAAATGAAGACTTGCAAGCTACTATGGTGCAAGTTTTAAGAAGTAGAGAGAAGATCGCTCTGGAGACCAGAGGATAAGTTAGTAGACTCTGTTCCTTAACGAGAACTTTGCAGAGAAAGCTAGAGTTAGAGTATTCCACACCAAGAGATAGTTATGCCAGAGAAGTGATCAGAGAAGCAAGCCCTGAGAAAGAACTAGTGATTCCTTTGTTTCCTTTACTCAAGGAGAAGAATGACAAAGGGAAAAAGAAGGAAGATGTTGAAACCAGTTGACCTTGTAAAGAAAAGATCCAGGAAACAGGTTTGCCCAACCCTCTATTATTCCCAATAAAGGGTAGAGGCAGATCGGGCTAGAATGAAGGAAGTTTGAGATGACTGAGCAAATAGGAAAGACTAGTGAAAAAGGCTTGTCTGTGACTGCGGGCCTCTCAAGTCTGCCAAACTATTATTTCTCAGCTGCAAGCTATTTTTCCTGTTAAAGATCTTGGTGATATTCACTATTTTTTGAGAATTTAAGTGCAACAATCTTCCAAAGGTTTATTTCCACATTAGTCAAAGTATGCCTTGGATCTACTTAAGAAAACTGATATGTTAGGAGTCAAACCCTGCAACACTCCAGTCAGTTCTTCTAAACTAGATCACTCTGGAACTCCACTTCCAGATCCTACTTCTTATAGGTCCATTGTTGGTTCATTCCAATATCTTACCTGGGCACAACCTAATCTAGCTTTTGCAGTGAATAAAGTGTGCCAACACATGCAGACTCCACCAACCACTCATTTGCAAGTTGTTAAGCGTATCTTGAGATATCTCAAAGGTACCATTGACTTAGGCCTATGGTTTACAAAGGGTGCTCAACATCTCACAGCTTGGTCAGATGCTAATTAGGCTGGTTGTCCTATTGACAGACACTCTACAGATGGTTGTTATGTGTTTTTGGGACCAAACTTGGTTGCTTGGAGTGCTAAGAAACAAATCAAAGTGGCTTAGTCATCCACTGAGGTTGAGTACCAGTCTCTTGCAAACACTGTTGCAGAAATTTCATGGATAACCAAGATTCTTTTTTATATTTCATTCCCCCTTTTCTGTAAAGCTTCCATCTTCTGCAATAACAAGAGTGATATTGCCTTAGCTTTTAATCCAGTATTCCATGCTCAAACAAAGCATGTTGAGATTGACTATCATTTCATCCGTGAGAAGGTTCTTTTGGGACATATTGGTGTACAACATGTTAATACATTGTCACAGATTGCTGATATTTTCACCAAGTCTCTTCCTGCTGATCGTTTTGCTTTCTTGACTGACAAGCTTTCAGTTTGCTCCTCTACCTTTAGCTTGAGGGGGTGTGGTAGGAGTATTGAAGGTTCATAAGGTTATAAAAGGTGTAAAGCACCATATTAGACCTTTAGTCTATGTGTTAGTTAGGGAATGTTGAGTCAGCTAAGTTAGCTTTGGTATTTATGTATAAATACTCAATGTACACAGGAAACTTATGTAATGAAAAATACATTTACACAATTCCCTCTCTCTCTCTACATTTCTTTCTCTCTCTAAAATTATGATTCCTTACTCGCTAAGTCTCTGTTTTCTACAGCTATGTCTTCGTGCTTTGCCACTCGATCTTTCTTCAGCCTTCGAGTGGAAATGGCACAACACTAACGCGGACGTCAATCACTATCTCCTCGAACTTTGCAAGATATTGACGTGATCATGCAAAATGTATGAAATGAAATGATTTTTGAAAATCAACCAATTACGAAAATCACAAGGCACATTTTCATAATTGATTTTTAATTTAAGTGCAGGAAAAATCAGTGAACCAAAACTAATATTTTCTCATTGAAAACACCTACAATAAAACTTATTTTTCTTCATGAAAATCCTTCTCTGTGCACACGGGCTGCTCACATGTCGTTGCTTTCAAATGATATTTCATGCAGCCAAAACAACCAAAATCCTAATCTAATTCATGCGGCGCATGGACAATAAAAACAATGAAGAAATATATCCCTTGGTGCATGTAAGTGTGCATCAAACAAATACTAGAGAATATGCTGCCACCTAAGAAAGATGGGCTTTAACTAATAAGACCTTAATTGAAAGTCAAAAACCCAAACCTAATCCACAGTTCACAGCAACAATAAGGTTTAGTTAAAGTTTAAGCTCATTTGTAATCTTGCTGAAAACTGCAGTCCAAAAACACTTGACGTAAACCATAATTTCATGAGATGCCATGCATGCAAACATACCTGAGCAAGTGTTTCCGAAACATTTTGTATTCTTGTAATCGAGAGCACATGAGACAAACTTAGACTAAAATTGAAAACATGCACTAGCCTAAGACATTACAGACTCGGGCATTTTGTTAAGAATTGCCAACTTAACCCTAACAAGTGAATAACGCGAGGCTCCAGCAATAGCTTCTGTACCCTTTCTTCCATCACCCACAACATGGGCTCTCAATCTTGGAACAACAACGATCATGTTGGTGTACACAATGCTCGTAACGAGAGTTGAATTCTCAGGTAATTGGAGGCTAGACATTAAGTGCTTTGTTGGTGTTGTATGTTTAAGGCGTGCCACTGTTGGCGACCAAACAGAATAGATTCATAGATATTAGTTTTGTTAAGACTTGCACCACAACTTATAGTAACTGACCGAAATCAAAGATACACAATAGAAAGGAAAGAAATACAAGTGAATGTAACAAAAGATATATAATGAAACAAAGTTTGATTGCCATCATGTACAGATCGAGTTGGGAATTGAGCAGGGCCGGCCCTGGCTAATTAGGGGCCTAGGGCAAAAACTAAATTAGGCCCTAGACACTATAAATTTTTCATAAATAACCAAATATGTGTTGTTGCCACCGTCTTCAACCTGTTTTTCTCTTTGTCTCCCTCTCATCTCCACACCCGAAGATGGTTATTTTCGACCACCTGGCTGGTGCGCAATCATGCAATTGAAGAAAAAAAGGAGGCTACTGTTATCTAATAGGATTGGATCATTGATTACTCATGTTTCTCTATGAAGATCTTTTCCAGCATTATTGCCAGCCTAGTACTGATATGGATATGGTGAGGGGCTTTGTCTTGGGTTGAGACATGTACTCGTTTTGTATGTTAATTTACAGCATAATAGTTGCCAAAAAAGAAGAAGAAGAAGAAAAGTAGCGCTAAAAAGAGCAATTAGTTCAATTCAAACTCTACACACATTTAATATGGTTTTTTGAGCTCTACCCAAAACCCTAAACCCTAAACAAATCGAAGGTGTGAGCAACGCATTCACGATAAACCATCTATTTATTTGACGCAATGGAATATGAAGCGATCTTCGAGTAAAATATTTTTTTTATGATGATTTTAAAATAAAGATAAAGAAATTGAACGGTTCCGATTATGAAATTTATACGTAAAGATATATTATTCGTAAGAAATGAAATATGTGCATTATACTTAGGATGCAAATTTTAAAATATATCAGTTCCTATTAAAACATTCTTGAAGCAGAAGTACATTGCACACATGCATAAGATCACAAGTTCACAACTGCAAATGTTGCAAGTGAAAGTGTAACAGATCTCTCTGAAAAACTCCCAAAAAAAGTTCTAAATGCTTCGTCCAAATCTCCCAAAACCCCCACAAAACCCTCTAAACCAGCAAAGCTTTGAACAAAACTACAGAGACATCTGCAACCTCCTCCTCTCCCTAACCCACTCAAGGTCCATCCCAAAGGGTCTGCAACTCCATTCCCATGTCCTCAAATCAGGCCTCCAAACCATCCCTCTCATCTCCCACCACCTCATCAACTTCTACTCCAAGAACCAGCTCCCCCTTCATTCCCGCCAAATTTTTGAAGAAGCCTCACAAAAGTCATCAACTACTTGGAGCTCAGTCATCTCCTCATTTGCCCAGAACGAGCTTCCGGTCCTCGCCATTGAGTACTTTCGTCGAATGATTGGCGCGCAACTGCGCCCTGATGACCATATATACCCGAGCGTCGCCAAGTCCTGCGCGATTTTGAATCGGCTCGATGTTGGGCAGTCTATGCATTGCCTTGCGGTGAAGACTGGGTACGAGTTTGATGTGTTTGTGGGAAGTTCTGTGGTCGATATGTATGCGAAATGCGGAGAGATAAGGGATGCTCGGAAGGTGTTTGATGAAATTCCTGAGAAGAATGTGGTTTCTTGGAGTGGGATGATATATGGGTATACTCAATTGGGTCAAGATGAGGAGGCTTTGAGACTATTTAAACAAGCCATGGTTGAAAATTTGGATGTCAATGACTTTACGTTTTCGAGTGTTATACGGGTTTGTGGCAATTCGACGCTTTTTGAATTGGGGAGGCAAATACATGGCTTGTGCTTCAAAACGAACTTTGATTTGTCGAGCTTTGTTGGTAGTTCTTTGGTTTCTCTGTACTCTAAGTGTGGTGTGATTGAAGGAGCTTATCGTGTTTTTGATGAGATACCCATTAAGAATCTTGGAATGTGGAATGCAATGCTGATAGCAAGCGCCCAGCACGTGCACACGGACAACGCTCTTGATCTGTTTAAACAGATGGAAGGTGCAGGGATGAAGCCGAATTTCATTACGTTTTTGTGTGTGCTCTATGCTTGTAGCCATGCTGGGTTAGTTGAAAAGGGGCAATATTACTTTGGGCTCATGAAAGAGTATGGGATTGAGCCAGGGGAGCAGCATTATGCTACCCTAGTGGACCTGCTTGGCCGTGCTGGAAAATTGCAGGAAGCAGTTAAAATTATTGATGAAATGCCTATAGAACCAACAGAATCTATATGGGGAGCTTTATTAACGGGTTGTCGAATCCACGGTGACACTGAATTGGCAGCCTTTGTGGCTGACAGAGTCTTTGGGTTAGGTCCTGTGAGCTCTGGCCTGCATGTGCTTTTGTCTAATGCTTATGCTGCTGCCGGAAGATTTGAGGAAGCAGCAAAAGTCAGGAAGATGCTAAGAGATCGAGGGGTGAAAAAGGAAACGGGTTTGAGCTGGGTTGAGGAGGGAAACAAGATTCACACATTTGCGGCTGGGGACAGGACTCACATGAGAACTAAAGAGATTTATGAGAAGTTGGAGGAGTTAGGGGAGGAAATGGAGAAAGCTGGTTATGTTGCAGACACAAGTTTCGTGCTGAGAGAGGTAAATCGCGAAGAGAAAGATCAGACAATTAGGTATCACAGCGAAAGACTAGCTGTAGCATTTGGTCTTATAACCTTTCCGCCCGATAGACCAATTAGGATTATGAAGAACTTGCGCATTTGTGGTGATTGTCATACTGCAATTAAGTTTATGTCCAAGTGCTCAGGAAGGGTTATCATAGTGAGGGATAACAATAGGTTTCATAGGTTCGAGGATGGAAAGTGTACCTGCGGAGATTATTGGTGATTAAGATGTATCAAATTCATTAACGATTAACTAAAAGATGATCTGAATGATCTAAAACTCCTGTTCAAGATGCTGCTGCCGGTTAATACCAAAGCGCATTAGCAGAACCTCTAGTCGATCATTCTGATGGTTTTTTCGTTGGACAGAAAGTAAGCCATTTCTGCTTGAACCATTTTATTTTTCCCCTTGTCAGCTCTAAGCACTTGCACATCCATATATGGCGGCTAATCCGGTGTTTCATGCTCGTACCAAGCTATTGAATTAGATTACCATTTTGTTCGTGAGAGGGTTAAACTGGCGCACAAGGTGTTCCTTATTCCTTTTTTGGATCAACCTGTGGATATCCTAATTAAAGGGCTCTCTAAACAACGAATCCTTTTTCTTCATTCCAAACTTGTTATATTGACCCAGTGGCAGAGCCATAAACCGAAGTTAGGAGGGGCCTCTAAGCCATATGAAAGAAATTCGACAAAAAATAACCAATGGGAGAAAAAGGTTCATTTTTTGTAATGCGGTGAAAAACTTTAATCAAAAGAGAACAATGGAGTCACGAAAAAAAAAAGATTGAGATAATTATATCAGAACCGCCAAACTTGTTTATAAGTTCCTACATTGAAGTCAAACAAATATTAATTATCGTGGCTCAAAAATGTAGCTACGACAATTGTCTTTCAAGATAAATTCTTCTTCTATTTCATATATACATGGTTTCATTGTAAAACAACACTCTATGCAAAATGGTGAACTAAGGAAGGCTAGTTGATATAAGGTTTTGGTTTCATAACAATACTATTGTAAAACACTTTTTCTTTGGTCCATAAGTTGAAGAATGCAAAGTATCCAACCAAAAGCACACAAGCAGAAGCTACAAAGTGAAGAAACTTCAGATAAGCCCAGGCCTCTACTGGTCCTCAAGTGCTCCGCCACTGTCTCGACCGTTAAGTTTGCGGGGGCATGATAATGGTGGCGTGATACTCAAGGAACCTGACTCTCCTTAGTTATAGGAATCCTTTCATAATTGTATTTCTTGTGTATTACGTTATTGTTTCTTGTACATCAAGTACCACACTTGTATATAAACGTACTTTGTGCTATCTCTGCAGTTTTTTGCTCCAGATTTTGGTGGCTTTATAGTGAGCATACTGTGCCTATTTGCATTATCAAGCCATGAATCTGTTGGTATCTGGGTTGGATTATCGGCCGTTATAAGTTTGCGCGCACTGGTCGGACTTTGGAGGTAAGTTTCCTGCTCGAAATTTTGACTTTTAGATGGTTTAATTTCTTGAAGGGCAAGCTATGCTCAGTGTGTTTGTCGATTTCTCAAGTTGGATAAACGCCGAGTTCTTCAAGAATCTTGAACAAGGATTTTCATAACATAATATGTTGATCCGTAACTCGAAGCTGCTTCAACATCAGGAACCTACTACATTGCAGGATAGGAACTGGAAATTGCAGGCCAAGTATGTTTCTACATGTATTCTTTCTCTTCCAAACTGTTCTAAAAATGGTTTGTCCTGCATGGTCTTGCAAGTTCACCAAAAGGGCAAGGAGGAAACTCTTGTTAGGGATAATACATCTTATCTTCCTTAACCTCTCTTGTTAGGGGACAATTTGGAATATGTAATGGGAAGAAAAAGAGAACTAATGTGGTAGAAACTAACACATAAATTAAACCTTGTATATTATGCAATCGTAGTACGAGTAAGTAGGGATCGTTCTATTTTAGGGATTAGAAGGGATGCTAATCAACACAAATTAAACTTATAAAACTGAAAACTAAGTTGAACTAACATCAAAACAATAACTGGGGGGATTTTGGACGAATATAATTAAAACAAAAGTAAAAGGCAGCAAGTAAATTAAGTTGTGAATGAAATATGGATGAAATGATAGTTAAGGGATTCTTCTCCACAAATGAATCATATGCATACAAATCAATTTCCAATTATTCTTCCTATAAACCATGAATGACAATGCCCCAAATTAATTGTGAACAGCACTAATTAACTCTCAAATTTTCCTAAGTTCATTGAATTGGACTCAACGATGCAACCAAATTATTTTTCTCAAGTTCCCTAACTATAAAAAGCATGATAGAGATACATCTCAAAGATCATTACGTTATGTGAAAATCATAAGCATTGACAAAGCATTCGTAACTATGCAAAGCATGATACTCCTGCCAAGAATTTACTTAACTCAATCATGACTAGTGACTTTTACTACTTACAAATATAAGTTCATAACGATTAGGTGAAATTCCTTTATATTCTAGCATCAAATCCCTGCATGCAAACTAAGTATGCATCCTTAATAAACATACAAGAATAAGTTCTCTATAAAGCAGATAAGTAAATCGCATTCATGTCTTACGAAACAATAACTTGATGTAATCAATTTATATAAAACATATGATCATGGTTTCGAATTCACCTCTAACTAAAAAGAAACTTAGTTACACAGGTTCATCATAACTGAAAAGCAATCTAAAATAAACATTGAAACTTAAAACAAAGAGAGAAAGAACTCTGAAAACTCCAGCAACTTCAATCGATGAATGGCAGGCGCGGCACACCCTAAATTGCTGCATGAATTTCATATATATAAGGGAGAACGGCTGAATCCAAGGAGAAAAGGGATTAGGTGTTTTGAGTTATTTTAGGACTCTAAGAAATAGGGAAAGTGTTGGAATGTTATTAGGATTCCTCCTTGCAATTGGAGATAAGAGAAGATAATGTTGGATAAGATATGATAAAGATAATGTTCCTCTCCAACTAGGATTCCTCTTTCTTGTGTAATTCCTTGTCTTCCAAGCCTCAACTTTAATTTCTCTAGAGTTTAGCACATGTCTAACACCATTTAAACACCAAAAACGTCGAGCCTATATGCTATCCACGCATGTTATCCAATCCAAGTCCAAAATTGCTCCTGTGACATCCCACATCGCCCAGGGGAGTGATCCTTATATGTATATTCCCATCCCTACCTAGCACGAGGCCTTTTGAGAGCTCACTGGCTTCGGGTTCCGTAGGAACTCCGAAGTTAAGTGAGTAGCACGCGAGAGCATTCCCATGATGGGTGACCCACTAGGAAGTTGCTCGTGAGTTCCCAAAAACAAAACCGTGAGGGAATGGTAAGCCCAAAGCGGACAATATCGTGCTACGGTGGTGGAGCGGGCCTGGGAAGTGATCCGCCCGGGCCGGGATGTGACAAATTGGTATCAGAGCCTAACCCTGACCGCGTGTGTGCCGACGCGGACGTCGGGCCCCTAAGGGGGATGGATTGTGACATCCCACATCGCCCAGGGGAGTGATCCTTATATGTATATTCCCATCCCTACCTAGCACGAGGCCTTTTGGGAGCTCACTGGCTTCGGGTTCCGTAGGAACTCCGAAGTTAAGCGAGAAGGGGGCTAAGAGCAATCCCATGATGGGTGACCCACTGGGAAGTTGCTCGTGAGTTTCCAAAAACAAAACCGTGAGGGAATGGTAAGCCCAAAGCGGACAATATCGTGCTACGGTGGTGGAGCGGGCCCGGGAAGTGATCCGCCGGGGCCGGGATGTGACAACTCCAAATTGCTCCATTTAGCTATTTATTGTCATCTTTACCAACTAGACATCGTAGTACGAGTAAGTAGAGATCGTTCTATTCGGGGGATTAGAAGGGATGCTAATCAACACAAATTAAACTTATAAAACTTAAAACTAAGTTGAACTAACATCAAACAATAACTGGGGGGGGGGGGGGGGAGGGAGGGGGGATTTCCTCAACTTTGATTTCTCTAGAGTTTAGCACATGTCTAACACCATTTAAACACAAAAAATGTCCAGCCCATATGCTATCCACGTATGTTATCCAATCCAAGTCCAAAATTGTTCCAAATTGCTCCATTTAGCTATTTGTTGTCATCTTTACCAACTGGACCTACAATAATACGAAAATAACTTAAATGACCAAAATAAATGGAAATTAACTAAGTAAATGCAAAGAAATAAGATAATAAAGTCGTATAAATATGTTCCTATCAAGAACGTCATTCTTTTACAACTTACTCAAGCTAGTGAAGGTCAATCATTGCTGCATTGTGAAATTCACATGCATCAATATATGACAGTCACCTACATGTGCGTGGAGCATTCCCAAGGTAATATATGAAGTGGGAATTCGACGTTAAGTAACACAAAAATATCAGTGACACATTTGAAGTCATATATACGACTAAGATGGCAATTGGGACATTCTGGTCAAATAGTACATTGTTATATCAGTGAACTCATTTTATATAAATTGTTCTCGCTTGAGTGATCTTAACATATGATAATTTTTGCAGAACGAAGTGAACTCATCTAGATTTTTCATTCCTTTTGTGTGGTACCAAAAATAATACACAAAACAAACCAAATATCAAAGTGGATGTTATGTCAATTCTGCACTAGAATGTTTTTTTCAATTTTAGAGGGCAGATGCAAAGTAGCTTCTTTTGTTTTCCTCTGGGCCAAAACCAATAAAAGTTTGATATTGGCTTATCGCAAAATTAGTTTCGTGTCAAACTGTAATACTTCACATTTTCTATTAAAAACAACAAATCTATCATTTTTACCCACTTTAAAGTGTTTTTCGTGTGAAACTGTAATAATTGTGTGACACTAACATATATGAAGCTGATGTGTAATTTAGTTTTATTTATATTTTAAATTTGGTTAAGACTTATGTGTATTTCGAGAAAATTAAAGTACTGGTACTTGAATTTTGATCCAAGAGGAGTGCTAGCGACAACCTCTTGGTTAGCTGCTCATTCAGTAGCTATATTCATATGTCGAACGTGTATCACTTTTCCCCTTTTCCAACTCCAGCAGCATTTGAGCGATGTAACAACCATCTAATGACTAGGGATGGCAATTTAACCCGTCAAATCCGATCCCCGCAAGTAACCGATCCGAATGGTTCGGTTTCGGATATAAAATTTTGGGTATTTTACGGGTATGGGTAACCGTCGGATAAATTTTTCGGTTTCGGGTTCGATTATTGTTATTGGGGTATCCGCCCCAAACCCGTACCCAAAACCGAACCATTTCATCTATAAAATAAAATATAAATATTTATTATATGAAAATGGGTTGTTAATAATCATGCATTATTAAATATGAAGTTAATTATTTACTTTTATATCATTAATAATAGGAATTATATGCTTATAATTTTTAAGAGTGTAAATGTTTTCTTAGTAATACAATTTTTTAATATTACTTATTAGATGCATTATATCAATTGTATTAATACAGAAATGCTCTCCTAAGGTCCTCATTTTGAGGACCTGTGAGGTCCTATTTCATTTCAACCCTTAAGATTAATCTGACTATGAAATAATCCAAAATATCATATTATCCCTGTTACAACACAACAAAATAATAATGTTGTAACAGGAATAATAACAAAATATGATATTATACCTGTTACAACATACCAGATATATGACATTCATGCCTGAAACTCTTCTTTTTTTTTTTCTTTTTTTTTTTATCAAAATTATTATTTTGTTATGTTGTAACAGGGATAATATCATATTTTGAATTATTTCATAGTCGGATTAATTTTAAGGATTGAAATGAAATAGGACCTCATAGGTCCTCAAAATGAGGACCTTAGGAGAGCATTCCTGTGTATTAATAATAGCAATTTATTTAATATCTTTTTTTTAAAAATATTCTTCATTTAGTTAATAATATAAATAAATATATAAATCTCATAACGGGGAAAACCTGTTCGGGGATTCTACAAGTTCGGGTTTGGGGGAAAATAAACGGGTTCGGGTTTGGGGATGGCACATCCGAACCCAATCCGCCCCGTTGTCATCCCTACTAATGACTGAGTTTTTGTCTCAAAACTAAAAATCCGTGAGTATTAGTATCATTCAATCAGAGATGCTACTAGCATTATGGTCTAACAGCAATCATCTCTACTTGTAAGTGTGAGATTTAGTATTATGATTTAACAACAATCATCTCTACTTGTAATTAACAGCAATCATCTCTACTTGTAAGTGTGAGATTTAGTATTATGATTTAACAGCAATCATCTCTACTTGTAAGTGTGAAATTTTACGTAATGAAACCCAATTTCCAACCCAAATATCTTAATATAAAAAATAGAATAAAAGTGTTCGAACTAAAAACTTCTTTCTACAATGGAAGAAGTACCGTTAAGTTAAATGCTATCAGGTTAGGCACATGTTATTAGGTGATTTTGTATTTTATAATTTTATTTGAAAAAGTGAGATTACAAATACATATTGACGATGCATTGCCGAAATTGAGAGAGTCTTTTCCATCTCTAGAGAGCTGAAAACCATATAATCTCACTTTGCTCATATTTATTAGACAATTCTTGAAATAATTTATTTTCTTCATATTTTAAGTTTTGATTGATATTTTTTGTTGTTCAAATTTGGTTGGTGTCGAGGAATATTGGATTAGTGTCAAATGCATAACCAATATATACTTGCGAGAGACCGGATAATCGACAATACTTTGTTGCTTATCCGATCTCTTGTAATAAATTTTTGTGTATACAAGTTCATGATAATATTTCATCTATTGTTTAACGATGTAATTTGTGACTGATGATTACACACTAATACTATGTTCAGTAATCAAACATTTAGGGTATGCTTTATCTCAAGACGGTCAACCAAATGTATAAAAATATTGAGAAAAAAAGTAGTCTATTTAGGACATAATAAAGGGTTTAGGGTTCATAAAAAAGCTTCTTTTCTCTCCTACCATGAGAGACCTTTTCTCCTCTCGTGAGAATCTTTCTTACCTTTGTGTGAGTGTTCTTCATTTCGTCAAATCTGCATCACCGCCGGCCCTAGTTGTGGCTAGGGTCTGTGGTAGTCCCATGGTTTTGCTTTCTTTTCCTTTTCTTTTTACTCTCTCTGTTGTTTACACTTTTCCCCATCCCTGCAATTCTCGATTTCCTCATCTCAAGTCTTCCCTTGCTTTTGATCACACCATCTCTAAATCTAATTCCCAATCATCCGATTATTCTATCTCCTTGATCCATCCCCTTCCATTCCCCTCCCTCCATCTCTCTTCCATCCCCCTCCATCCATCTCCCTTCATCTTTTTCATCAATTTGACTCAATCCCGAATAGAATTTTACGGGTTAATTTCCCATTGTATATACAATCCTTGTTCTATATGGAAACAATAACCAACAAAGGATACAACAATAAATCCTTCCTAATAAAGGACTCCTAGTATTTACAATATATTTACATACTTATTTTAATTACTCACGTTTACACTCCCCCTCAAGTTGGTGCATAGATATCACACATGCTCAACTTGACAAGTGAGTCACTAAACTTTCGACTACACAGTGCATAAGAAAGAACATCCGCAAGTTGCTCCTCTGAATCCACAAACGGTATTGATACAATCTTCTTTTCAAGTTTCTCTTTGATAAAATGATGATCAACCTCTACATGCTTTGTTCTATCATGTTGTACTGGATTATCGGCTATGTCTCTTGCTGACTTGTTATCACAAAACAACTTCATGGTATCCTTCGGCTTAAACCCAAGTCCCCAAAGAATTTTTCGTAGCCAAAGGATTTCACAGATTCGTTAAGCCATACCTCTACACTCGGCCTCAGCTGAAGACTTTGACACCACCTTATGTTTTTTACTTCGCCATGTCACCAAATTCCCTCCAACGAAAGTAAAATACCCAGAAGTAAACTGTCTTTCAGTTACATCACCTGCCCAATCTGCATCAGTAAACCCTTCAATCCTTAAATGCCCATTTTTTCCATACAAGACTCATTTTCCAGGTGCCGACTTCAAGTATGCCAAGATACACATAACAGCAGCCATATGATCCACACTCGGTGAATACATGAACTGACTCACAACACTCACAGCATAGGCAATATCAGGACGAGTACGAGCCAAATAAATCAATCTCCCTACAAGTCTCTGATATCTACCTTTATCAACAGGTTTCTGCTTCGGATCCAAACACAAATGATGTTTCTCTCAACAATAGGAGTATCTACCGGCTTGCACCCCAACATACCAGTTTCTTTTAATAAATCCAGTACATACTTACGTTGGGACAAGAAGTTATCTTTAGACGAGCGAGCAACTTCAACTCCTAGAAAATACTTCAAATCCCCTAAGTCCTTCATCTCGAATTCGGCCGCAAGGTTTCCTTGCAACATGGACATCTCGTAAACGTCCTCTTCTATTATAATCATGTCATCTACATAGATAATCAAGGTTGTTACTTTATTCTGTCTACACTTCACAAACAAAGTATGATCAGAATGACTCTGACAATATCTTTTCATGACTTGAGTAAATCTACCAAACCACGCACGAGGCAATTGCTTAAGTCTATAGAGTGACTTACATAACCGACATACTTTGGTGTTCCTACCATTGCTTTAACCAAGAGGAAAATTCATATGCACTTCTTCCACCAAACTCCCATGGAGAAACGCATTCTTCACATCAAACTATTTTAATGACCAGTCCATGTTTACAGCTAAAGAGACAAGAACAAGTACTGTATTCATCTTGGCAACCAAGGAGAAAGTCTCCTGTTAATCTACCCCATATGTTTGGGTATACCCTTTAGCCACCAGCCTTGCTTTGTATCTGTCTACTATTCCATCAACCTTATATTTAACTGTAAATACCCACTGGCATCCCACTATCTTCTTTCCTGCAGGTAGCATCATCACCTCCCACATATTATTTTGCTACAATGCCAATATTTCCTCATCCATTGCTTTTGCCCACTTTGGATCTTTTAGAGCTTCCTCCACTCGAGTTAGTACCTAGATAGACTCCATATTACTCACCAAAGTATGACGCTCTGGTGCAAGCGTATTGCATCATACATAGTTGGTTATCGGATACTTCACCTTCCCCTCAAGAGAAAACCTATCAGGAGGCACACCTCGATTTTGTCTTGGTGGCAATTTATAAGTACTCACATTATTACTCAGATTAGTTACACAATCATTTACGATACTTACCTCAAGCATATTCAGAGATGATGTATTGGGCAGCACTTCGGAACTAGAGAATGGGTGTACAAGGCTCGGCAATGAGAGGTGTACTGGGCTAGGCACAGGGCTACTGAACAACAAGGCTGTCATCGGCAGTAACTGGCCGAGACTCTCTTATGGGTTCATTCAGAATCGTCTGAACATCATCAATGTCAGCCACGGCACCAACAATTCCAGGTTCGACACTCTGTTCGGCAATCACATCTCCCCTTAGATCCAACCAACTCAAATTACCAACAGTGTTTTCCCCCTGGTGATCTGAAGTGTAAGGTACAGAAGTGTAGAAATATTCTGTTTCAGAAAAGGTCACATCCACAGTTACATACATATGTTGGGTCTCAGGATGGTAACACTTATACCCTTTTTGGTGAAATGAGAAGCCCACAAAGACACACCGTAGTGCACACGGATCCAATTTACTACGATGTATTTTCTGAATATGAACATAAGCCACACAACCAAATACTCGAGGAGTGAGAGTATTGTTGGACACCACTGGAGCATGTTGAGTGAGGACTTGAAAAGGTGTTTGAAACCCAACCACCCGAGAACACATATGATTAATGACATACACGGCATAAGTAACAGCTTTAAGCCAAAAACACTGAGGAACCGAGGCCCCAAGGAACAAGGCATGGGCTGTCTCCAAAATGTGGCGATTTTTACGCTCTGCAACCCCATTTTGTTGTGGGGTATGCGAACACGTGGTTTCATGGAGAATTCCTTGATCACGAAG
Source organism: Pyrus communis (assembly GCF_041283825.1). Taxonomy (NCBI): domain Eukaryota; kingdom Viridiplantae; phylum Streptophyta; class Magnoliopsida; order Rosales; family Rosaceae; genus Pyrus; species Pyrus communis. The sequence continues at coordinate 19,755,331 of NC_142576.1, read as the reverse complement.
AAATTCCAACAACTCAAAATTGATGTATTCTCCTCCATTATCAGAATGTAGAACTTTAATAAGTGAAGAGTATTGTGACTGAATCATCTAAGCAAATGACCGAAATATTGCACTAACATCACTTTTATTTTTCAACACATAAAGCCATGCCATACGAGTGCAATCATCAGCAAATGTAACAAACCACCTAATTCCAAAAGAAGTAACAACTGGAGAAAGCCCCTAAACATCGGAATGCACAAGGTCAAACGGAAAAGGTCTTTTATTCATACTAGGAGGAAACGAAGCACGATGACTTTTAGCAAGAATACATACTTCACAATGTAAGTCTGATTCGTTTATTCCACTAAATAAACTAGGCAACATACGCCTCAAATAGCTAAAAGATGCATGACCTAATCGACGATGTAATAACCATACTTCTTGTAAATTACTATCACGGAGCACTCGAACTGCATGAGCTCTGCCAGGAACGACCTTATCCATATAGTACAGCCCCTTCCTCTTAGTGCCACGCCCAATTATCTCTTAGTCTGAATATCTTGAAGTAGACAAAATGATGGATACATTAGACCAACACAATGCAATTGTTCAGTAACCTGTGGTATGGAAAGTAAATGATGTGATAAAGATTGAACAAGTAAACATCGGGCACCCTATGCTTGGCAAAACACGTATCCTCAATATGACGGGCTTGTCCACATAAAGTACATTTCAAATCATCTTTATTTTCTCGGGTAAAGGGACGAGAATTTAAAGACTGATTAGAAAGATTATTAGGACGAAGGGCAGCAGCTGACCAAAAGACCATGGCCATGGATGGCAGCCTCCTTGGTTGTTACTCCCACCCATCATAGTGGCATGTTTTTGTGCTTCACAACGAACAACAAAAAACACTTCCTCAACATATGGTAAAGGTTGAGTACGTAGAATATCACTACGTACTTTATCAAAGATATCATCCAAACCCGCCAAAAAAGCATACACGATCAATTTGAATCTCTTCTCGAATGGTCTTGAGATCCTGCCAAACGGACTTCAAGTCAGCGTAATACACACCACCGGTCGGCCTTCTTGATAGAGTCTGAAAGATTTAACCTTTAATTCATAAATTTGAGAAATATTTGAACCATCAAAATAGGTCCGAGCCATCTCTTCCCAAACTTCTTTAGCAGTACGCAGGTGAATAAAAAATCCCATGATAGCAGGTTCCATGGAATTGATCAACCAGCCTTTTATGATTGCATTCCCTGTCTCCCACGTTTCATACTCAGCATTACCTCAACAGGCTCTTTGGCACTCCTTATCACAAAGCCCTTCATACCGCGTCCAGCGATGTGCATCTCTAAAACCTTGGACCAAAGAGGATAATTCGATCCATTTAGCTTCAAAATGTTTGGTACAGTAAATGCATCGTTTTGAATAACCACAAGATGAAACCAGGGGATTGTTAGTTTTTACACAGGTACCCTCCAACTTCGCAACCAAACTATCTTCCAGGAAACTCATTCTGTCTCACAAATAAATAAATAAAAACTACATAGCAACCAATATGCAACACACACCCTCACGGTAGAATCGCACACACATACGCACAAGACTTGACTTGCTTCTACATGGGAAATTGCAGCAGCCTGTCGTCGAGCACAGCAACAGCGGAAAAAGAAAAAAAATATTATCTTACAGGTTCTAAGGTTACGGCAACCAAGGCTCAGATGCCAAATAGAATTTTACGGGTTAATTTCTCATCGTATTACTTCCTTGAAATATATACATATACAATCCTTTTTCTATATGGAAACAATAACTAATAAAGGACACAACAATAAATCCTTCCTAATAAAGGACTCCTAGTAATTACAATATATTTACATACTTATTTTAATAACTCTTGTTTACATTCCGATTGTCTTCCACATATATTCACTGCAATACTTCACGGATCCACGGGAGGATGTGTAGAGCTTCGGCTTGAGTGTTGGTCCTCCACAATGTTTGCCCTTGGTGGCGATGTTGCTCGCTTTCTTCAGGCGGGCTTCCTTTGTTTCGTGGTGACGGTTGGTATGGTCCCTAGTGGATGATGCATCCTTCTTCTTCATCAAGTCTGGAGTTCCTGCAGGTGTGTTCTTAGGCGATGGTGGTGGGCGACATATCGTGGTGATCGTTGTAGGGTTTTCTGGTGATGGCGTTTGCAGGCATCAGAGGAGCTGTATATTTGGGTTTCAATGTTGTGTTTTTTGCGTGGGCTGGGCTCTAAAGTTAGCTTTGGGCCTTGTCCCCTGTGTTTTATTGCCCGTCTCTTCTTTTGTGCTTATCTTGTATTAGGGTTTATGTTTGTACTTGTTGTTTGTTGGTAATGATTGTTACCTTTTGTCTTAAAAAAAAATTCAAAAAATTCAAAAAATTCAAAAATTCAAAAAAAATAAAATTTAGGGTTCATCCTTTTTATTAGGTTGACAAGTACTAAATTCACTTCATAAAAAAAAATATAAATAAATCAAATGCCGACAATACTTTAAAGAGGGCTCGTTGTCCTTAAGCAAGTTCTTGGCAAAGTTTGGCTGCTAACAAGAAATGTCCCCGTCAATCCTATGCACCGAAAGTGGAACAAGTATGTTTATGCTAAATATTAACTAAATTCAGAATTGTTACTCATTTAACGGTTCTATAGTAACAAGACAAACTATGTTTCTTAGGTAACACTGAAATTTTAATTTTTTTATTTTTTTTCAAACGATAGATTTGTTTGATTAGGAAGTCAACCAAGTTTGAGCACACGTCGTGGTTAGATTAGGAAGCTAGCCGGGTTCCAATCCACATCGTGGTGCAATGATAACACTCCTCTTCACCACTGTGGTAGAGGGCTACTTGTGAAATTTCTCAAACTTTTTTTTTCAAAAACTTTAATCAAGGGGTTTAAAGATTTCTAGTTTGTTTGATTTTTTTTGCAGAATTAATCTTTAAAGAGTGGCTTAAAATTTAGACAATGCTCTTCATCAAACAACATTAAAGAATAAATAAAAGTTAATACCAACCCCTTCTTATTGACATTTATTCCTCTCCAAGTCTCTTTCAACTTTCTTCTTTTTCTTGTTTTTAATTGGCTCATCTTTGTGCTCATGAGTCGTTTACCTATATCTTAGGGGAAAGAAAAAAATACACAAAGATGAACAAAATTCCACAAAACATCCCAATTTTCTTCTCTGTTTTATTATTAATATATTTATCCTTGTATAAAAAATCAGAAACATTGACATATTGTTAACCGAAAAATGACTTGATCTTAAAAGAAGGTAATGATCTTCAACATCATCTAATATAAGATTCCAACGTCAACATCACATGATATGATATCCGACGGAGTAAACAATGCACACATCGTTTTTCTTTCACATATAAATAACCAACTTCGCATCCAAGCAACGTATCACCCACTCGCGCATTAGCACATTATAAATAACTAAACCAGTAAACAGCTGTAACATATTTTTCGAAAAGCAGATGATAATCATTATATAATCACATTAAAACAGTGAGATCTGCAACTTTTGTTATGCTACTAGGCATAAAATAAACAATAGAACCCAGAATTTATAAATATCCCAAAAGGATTGAGAGAGAATCCAAATCCAATATCTTTTTCTTTTCCCCATCCCAAATCCCACATCCACATAATCTCAAATCCCACCACCATGATCGTGATTTGGAACCCCACCAAATCGCATTTCCCCATCTTAATGCTATCCTATTAACGCACTAAAACCAAAACCAGTACAACTAGCAGAGAGGATCAAATTACAAAAGGTAATTATATTCTTAGATTGCTTGGCTAAAAACGCTTTGAGTTTTGAGGACTGAAAAAATTGCCTATGTTCAGCAAAAGAGTTGCTAGTGCTTATGAATCATAAAACGTCTTTTAGAAAAACACATGTCTAATGCTTCTTCATAAGGCACTTGTCAGATGCTTTTTCAAGTACTAACTTTGAAAGTTTTTAGGAACACATCCTACTAGCTATAAAAGCTCACGAGCTTATTTGAAATTATTTTTAAAATAACTGAAAGCGTTTTTTAAAAAAATATTTTTTAAGTTTTCAAAGCACTTAAAAGCACCAATTATGTACTTGCATAAAACAATAAATTACTTTTTTAAGATTCACTTGCTATTTTACTAAAAATTAATTCGAAAATATTTTCACTAAAAATAATTTCAATTATTTTAAAAACACTTCCAAACGAACCGACAAGCCTTAATAGGATAGAGATTTTCACTCTCGTTCACCGCTTTTGAATTACTTATCTTGTTTTTGTCCCTTGATCACTCTTTGATTATTTAATCTATGGCCAAAAAAAGAAAACCACGAAAAATAAAGAAGGATGCAAAATCACTTCCCAATTAACATACTCAAAACACAGGATAAAAAGAATGATAGGTTACATAAAAACATGAAAAATATAAGCTTCAGAATAATAGCAATAGCAGTAAAACTTGAATGTTACAATTATGGAAGGATCATAATTTCTCCATCTCCCTCTTTTTATCCCTAGCAACTGCCCCTACTAGCAGCAGTTGCTGTATTACAAAATTACATCAGAAAAAAGAACCATTAGGAGCAAGAACAACCTTTCCAATCCCCAAAAATGGACCAGAGATCCAGTCCAGACTCCAGGCTCATAATACGAAGAAACCTTTCTGAGACAATAATAAAATGACCCCCTCCTAATTTTTGTACTGAATTTCGACAACGAATAAAAGGAACCCAAAATATTAAACAGGCCATATGATTTTCGAGCTTCAAGTTCATACAACATGTTTGCTCATCTTAGAAGAAAAAAATTTGATGATCATAATAAACCCCTAAAATTTTAAAATATTTTCGACGAAAACGGCACCTAGACCGGGTTCCGACTTTTTCGAGTATAACCCAGAGGTATTCTTACTCTTTTCTAACTTCTGTGACAATAAATGGTGAAATGAATTTCTTCAAGTGACCTGGTAATCCATGTTTAGCTACTTTCCAAGACCACCCGCCAACAAAATCTGGAAAAAAGAAGGGCGTTGTGTTATTTAATTTGAGTCGAAAAAAGGAATTATGTTATATACTAAAACATTCTTGTTAACCACCTTTGAGATAGCCGCCACGTTGTGTCAGTTCTGCTGAGCCACGAGATCAAGATGCATTTGGTCAATCCATGCTCCCAACACTGCATGATCGACCGCCTCCCTTTGGGAGTTTGCACTTGGACCGTTGTTGGAGGAACCCGTGGCCGTAACAGCTGAGCTCGGTGTTTGCTTCTCTTTGATGTCGGTAGGAGATTCTTTAACAAGTGACTGAACCCATGACAGATCCGGCTCCTCTCCATTGTTCCCAAGCTCAAAAGAAGATGATCTGCGGAGCTTACCCAATTCATCTGTAGAAACTGCCCAATCTGGTTTTCCATTGGAGGATCCCCATTTTGACCAAGAATTTGGAGAGGAACCAACAATGGATGCAGAACTGGAGCCGAGTTCCCGTGAACTAAGGCTACGAAACTGTTGTTGCTTCTCTCTTTGAGCTAGCATTGAAACCCGAGAGCCCATTGGTGAGATAGGTTCCACATTCCGTGGAGACATCCTCCCAGAGGATGGGCCCCCATAAGAGGCCTGCAATAGAGCATGATCAACAGTTTTTGGAGAAAAGTTTGTATGGATCGGTGAAAGTATGCTCTGCTGCTGTTGAAATTGATTGAGAACAGCTGATTTGTGAGTTGGGGAGAAAACACCCGATTGCAATGATTGATCAGAGTACCGGGGTGATAAGCTCTCAGCAGAGAAGATATCATCAAGATTAGAGGGGGTTAGGGTTGTCCTTCGACCAGAACGGTTCAGTGAATTATTACTCAGAGATGGTTGGGATAGGCAAGATAATTCATTTAGAAGCTGCTGTTGCTGCAGCTGCTGTTGCTGCATATCAAACTCTGGCAGTAAATCAAAATCATCCACTGGCATATCTCTTGCACAAAGAGAAGATCTCAAGCGACTAGACTGAAGATTGCTACCTGGCAGATGCAAGGCCGGGACATTAGGTTGGGGCCAACCCAGAGATGAGTGTGACATGCCATTGGCAGATGGAGACATGGGTGGAGTGAATGGTGAAGGAGACATGACATTGACCGATGATGGGGAACCAGGCAAGAGGCTCATTGCAGCAGCAAAATCCATGGCTGAAGCACCAGAGGTGCTCGAACGAGGAGAAGGAACAGCAGAACCAGTAGAAACGTATAATGGCCTGAGTTCCTCTGTGGTGTGGGCAAAAAAGCAGACTCTCCTTGCACAGGTTGTACCATCCTTGCAAAGTCGGGTTCGATACTGAGCTGGATGTAGCCAGCACTCAAAAACCCCATGAGCATATTCACACATATCTCCACGTCTGCAAGCCCCCTTTCTGAAATCAGGACACGGAACACAGCTATAATGAAACTTCCTTGGATCCCTTCTTCGTGCATTTTCCCCTGGATGGACAAAAGGGCACTCAGTCCAATCATGAGAGTATGCACGTGAACAAGGCCTCACCTTGAATGAATACATTCGGAACTCATCAGTTGAATAAATGCTGTTCTTGATGTCTGGAAGAGAGGGGTCAACAGGATATTCCTTCTTCTCTGATGCAGAAGAGAGAGAATTATAGAACTTCGACTTTGTTGGGGAACAAGTAAAATCTAAAGCAGACGGAGACCCATTTTCTGGGGAAGCTGACAGTGGAGGAGAAGTTGAATGTATGGTTCTCGTTGACACCGTGAGAGTTTTTTCACCAGCAGTACCATTTATCACAAGGAGTTCTTCTATAGCTAATTTGACATTCTGCAGCCTAGGAGGAACAACTATAACGTCAATAGGCCGATGACCATTAGCATCAAGCGAATTAGGATCAGCACCAGCTTCTAAAAGCAGCTTCACACAATCCACGGCATTCTCAGCCCCACCTGAAGCAGCACAGTGAAGAGCAGTGCTCCTATCACGCCCACAGGCCTGGTTCACATCGGCATCAGAGAGAGAAAGAATTAGCTTCACAACATCAATGCTACCATATGTAGCAGCAACCATTAAAGGGGTTCTCTGCTCATTAACCATCTGTTTTGAGCCCTTCTGACGACAATACCACAACCCAATCTCATCGATGGCAGAAGGGTCCTGCTCAATTGATCGTTTAAAGCTCTCAATGTCATTGTTCGCAGCAAGCTCAAGTAAGCTGGCAAAAGCATCTTCAGTTTCAACTGTCAAGTGATTCATGGCTGTATTGGAGAGTCTACTTCCGTCAACAGAGATGAGAGATGCTGCTGGAGAAGAATTGGGTTTTATCTGGTCTGATCCATTGCACATGCTTTCATTTGCTGGGATACCAGCTGAACATAATAATAACAAATCATTGAATTAAACTACAAGAAATATATAGATATATGTATATACATATTACACATACAAACACCCATACGAACTAAATGTCCCCAAAAGAAACCATAAGGACAAAGTGGCCATACAAGGATGACACCGATTTTAGACTAACAAACAACATTCTTAGAAACAAGAAACACAATCTTGATGGATTTAACAGACGCGAATAGAAATCCAACAACGGAACTCAGTAATCCACGAATCAAATTGGTTTTCTATTTTCGATACTAGCCGATTGATAAAAAGTAAGTACAAATGGTTAACTCCCTCAAGGATTTTCACTCCCCTTCCATACAGAGTCTCCAATATAGTATGAACACAAGTTGTCTATCAGATATGTCGATTTCAAATCCGATGCCATATAAATCACATAATCTCAAACTACATATTATTAATTCCATGAGAAAAAATATTAAGAAATCAACCCCTGTTAGAGTACTGAGCAAACATTGAAAAACCAAAAATAAAATTATATAAGAAACTAAGATTCACACACATGTGTGATTAAATTTTTATCAGAAACAATACCAACATTGAACTACGCTGAGAAATTAAAACCCCTAAAAAATCTTAACATAAAATTGCATCCTTTTTGTAATTTTTATCATCACCTAAAACAAACAGATCTGTGAGCACAGAAACCAAAGTCAAAACTCAAACCAAAATACAACTTTTAATGATCAAAGCAGCCACAATCGCACTACTGATCTTCCCAAAAATGTAAAAAAAATAAAGAAAAATACTGAAAATTTATATGATATTTCTCACTCCTCAAAAATCACAGCTTTAACCAAACAAAAATACGTACAAAATATCCATGGATATCGAGAGTCGTCATTCCCGAAGATCAAGAGTAGACGACGGTATCCTCAGCAAGTCTAAGACTGAGACACAATATATATGTGTGTGTGCATGTATAGGTGAGTTTGTAGTGTGATCGAAGCGAATCTTACCAAATCTTCCAGCTAAGAAAGAGAGGGCGGAAGCAGCACCATTGAAGGACTGCGACAGTGACGCAGATCTAAAACTTGTTCTTCTTCTTCTTCTTCAGGTCACCTTTCAAAGAGACTTGTTTGGACTCCGAGAAAATCTTCCTCCTCTGTTTTCTGAGCAAATAAAGAGAGAGAGAGAGAGAGAGAGAGAGAGAAACAAAACGAAAGAAAGAGAGAATAAAAAAGCGCCCTCTTCTTCCTTCTCCCAATTCCGCTGCCCTCTGCTTTCGAAATTAAAATAATAATAAAAATTAATAATTAAAGAATTAAATATAAATTAAATTAATAATTTTTTGGGTTGTTGATAAAATCGCCTATCCAATACGGGCAAAAGGAAAACTTAAAAAAGCCAAAGGCGCACTGAGGGTCGCTGTTTTCACGCCATTTTCTTTTAGGTCCAATGACATCGCGCCACGTCAGGGTGGTCTGGACACGCACGATATTTTCGCAAAAGAGAGGGAAATTATCGGAAATTAAATTCTCCTGAATCTGCACGTGGCGGAGCCTGATTAGCGGATGGTACGTAGCAGAAGTGGGAATAAGAGTACACGAGCCGGAGCGCTGTTGTAATAATCTGACTTTTGTCTTTCGGTGACATTTCATTGAAATTCCACCTAAATCCAGTCGACATGACACTTCATTTGTGCGTCCAGGAAATCCAGTGCACCCGGTTAGACACAATTAACCTGCAACCAAGTGACGTGGCACGACTCTATTGGAATCAGTTCGTATTTGGATAGGTGGACCAGTGTTCAGATGACACGTGAGATATGATGGTGGTCCTGGCAGGCAGACAATAGGCGAGTGTAATGAATTCTTGCAAGAAGTTTATGAGTCCTTGGAAACCGGTTTGGAAGGTGGAAAGGTGGGAGGAGTTACCGGTTAGGTGTGCAAAGAGTATCAACGTGACCGCAGAAGCCGGTGATGACGCACGCGCGTGCGCGAATTGGATTAAACTGGAATGGAATGAGGGAGTGGCGTCCGCCAATTAGGGCGGTTCGGGCCTCTGGTCGCAAGCGTACGGAAGCGGACTTAAAAGGCACGACTCAGTTTTGGTTAATTGTGTAGTCAAATCCACAAGGAGCGGAAAAGAAAAACCAAAAGCATGGAGGACCTTGGTGTAAAAGGCATGGAGCACCGAGGGGCAATGGCTAAGAATAATGAAACGAAAAGGTTTTTGACACAAATTAATTAAAATAAAATAATTTTCCTACGCTTCTCCTTTTACCGGTTAAAAGAATTTTTAAATATATTATATGAAAATGATTTAAGGAACACACTCATTTCAGTTATACTCGTGTATTTTACATGAAATTTCATTTTATTCTATACACTTTATTATGTTTCATTTCAGTTATGGCACTCTGTATCATCGTACATATCTCATATTACCTTGTTCATCAACTAGGTTGAGACAAACGTTATCTCATATTACCTCATCCATCAATTAGGATGAAAAAAGCGTTAATTCGTTGACATTTCAAAGACTCATTATTCTTTTTCACAGTGAATATAGAGAGAGGTTAAACAAATTGTATGTGTTACCAATATTTTGCAAAACTAAGCTCTTTAGGGAGGGAATTTAAGAGAATTTTGTTTTACTCGGATTTTGGTATTTTGTTTTTCATGCCAACATGATTTTTTTAATAACTAAAACTAATTATCGTAATTCGGTTATTTATAATCATTAATCAATTTGTTTTGTAAGACAAATTTCCATTACATTTTGATGCTCCAACTATAAAATCGATTTGAAATAACTAAAGATATGATGTTCCTTCAAAGAAAAGCATTTCCTTCAATCCAACTAACGAAATTGGTAATTTAAGCGAAATTAATAAACATGATTGATCACGTTGAATCCTCACAGCTTGTAAATAGTTAAACTCAATGTTAGTGAGTCTAATATACTTTGCTAGTAGATCACTGTAAGTTTTAAAAAACGTGGCATATTGTTTTTACTAGCCAAAATTTTTTGGTTCTAAAGAGAAGTAGAAAACTTGTGTAAAGGTAAAAGTTCAAAACCATTCCGAAATGAATGAACAAAAACTTCTTTTATACAGAAAACTTAACATGAATTTAAAAGAGATGACGAGTTAAAGATTATAGAAAATTAATATAACAAATTTTTATACATTTTATATAATAAATTAAAAAATATGCATAAATTCATATGATATTTAAAAAAGTTTCAAAAATAAATAAGCATTGAGCCGCCCCAGTTGACTAGAAAAACAGTGAAAGAAATTAAGAAAATTAACAGTTATGTGTAAAACGTCTAGGTTGTGGTAATCGGAACACAGCGTTACGTCAAGTGATGATTATAGTGGTGACGTGGCACAAGGGTTCCATGTACATAAATAATTGGATGCACTATTTTCTTCTTTTTTTTTTTTTTTTTTTTTGCATTACTAAACCGTCTAAACCGTCTATTTCTTCAAGTTGTACCTCCTCATAAATCATTCTTGAAAAATATTAGTCAAATCAGAAATATTTGAGACAAGTAATTTAGTTAAAAAAATTTGACAAACACTTTGTTCTAAGAAAACATAAAAATTTCATCGTAATAATTAAATAGGCAAATAGTTCAGATTTAATTCAACTTTTGCAAGGATGATCTATGAATCAAGACTTACAAAATAAATAATTCAGATCATTGAAGTTTGATGTAGAGTGTGTCTCACAACTAATTTCCATTTTTTTTTTCAAAAAATGAGAATTCCTTTCCTTATAAGGCCTGACTATTAGTATAATATAAGCTAATATGAACCACACACCACCATATGCCTACCTCCCTAAATTGCACCACCCATCACGACCATGAACACTTGTAGCTTGCATTGTTGCATTCTTCTGTAATAATGTAATTTCATTTAAGAGTATTTTTCGTCTAAAACATATTTAGGTTGTTGACTGCTAATAAAAAAATCATAAATCTACTACAAGCCATAGCTATGGACTTCAAATTGCCGCACCAAACACAAATTCATCACAGTTCTATATTTTTATTGTACTATCCACACCCTTTTCTTTACCTCTCACACATCCCATGTTAATTTTGTCGTTTGATCATTTTTAATTCATTTCGATCAGATGATAAAAAATTAAAAAGTGCGTGTAAAAGGTAAAAAGAGTGTACGAATCAAATATATTTGCTAATGTCTATAATGTGTGCTTCAACGGTTTGAAGATGTAGACGTGAAAGTAGCATATGTACCCTTGACAACAACATTCACTTGCATATCTTATAAGTTAAGATAAGACTCTTGCCCCAATTAAGTTTGAAGATTTGGGTTTTGTAGGGCAAGATTGCACCCTTTTCAATTGTCTCTCGATCAGCTAAATCCATCAACAAAGATACCAAACAAACATGTCCCCACAAAAGAAAGGGACCTATTGGTTTTGTGGTTAGGCCAAACGCCAAAGTACTTAACTAAACACCTCATGGTATGTTTACTTATTATTTTTTATATAAAATATGTATTTACGTTAACGTGTGTGAGATGAAATTGATATCTAATTTACCATATGCGAAATTTGAATTTAAGACCTTTCATTTAAAAATAAAGAAAAATATCACCAAATTGTAATAGTAAAAGGCGATATATTTACTTGAATTGAGTGAAATTGTGAAGAGAAAGAATTGGTTTAAGCGAAATTGATATACCAAGGGAGGAGAGTTTCACTCAAGAGACACATTGTGTTAAAATCAAGAATCATAATATTTACCAGGATAGTGTTATTTACACTTTTTTTTTTAACAAACGATATTATCTACATTAAGAAGGAGGGAGATGAGCTCAGTCTCACAATGAGTTAGCAATAACGTGATTCAAATTTGTCTTTGACAATAATTAAACCAAGACCTCTCATTTACAAGTGAAGAGAAATATCACTTAAACCGTAGTACTAAGTGACATTTATGCACCCATTTTTATTTCTTACACATTCTTGTTAATTTTTTGTTATTGTTTTTTTTTTAATTCATTCTATCCGAAAGTAAAAAATAAAAAGAAATGTTTGAAAAGTAAATAGAATTATGTTTTTGCAATACTGGTATGTAAACCTGCCACCATTATCTATGAATATGACATGAAATTTGGCCGGGTATACATTTGGCACCCTATCATGGGGACCAAAAGTGGGTTATCCATTCCATGATAGACGACACCTGTTATTCCTGATTGCATTGACGGTTTCGATTCAATTTCTGTATCATTCTTTTTTTTTTAATGTAAAAAAAAAAAAAAAAAAAAAAAAAACCTAAATTACAAGTTAGGTTTAAGTTGGTATGTACAAGAAACTGCATATATATTATCCACCAATACAAACATCATATTAAAAAAGTTTTTTAGCCAAAGTGGTCTATGAGATTTGCATAATACATCACTTTGGTTCCTGAGATTGAAAATCTATAGAAATGGTCCCTGAGAATGTCCACCATCCATTATTTTGGTTCTTCCGTTAAAAACTCCGTTAAGAGTCCTCGAACTCTTGATCAGGAATTTGACCAATTTTCAAAACTTCGTAACTCAATCGTTTCTTAACCAAATTCAACCCATAATATATCAAAATGAAGATAGGAAAGTGTAGAACAAGATTATACCTATTTGGAAGCCCAATGGTTGCCAAAGATGACCAGAAAATAGCCTGAAAGGTGACTGATCCACAAGAAAATTGGAAAACTTGTCGGAAACTATGTAAACTTTAAATGTTCATAACTTCTTCAACACACAACGAAATCAAGTGATTCAAAAACAAAAATCATACTTCTCAACGAGACGAAGAGAATGGTACCTTTCTTGATGGCTAATTCGACGTGGTTTGGCTGAAAATGGCTCGAAAGTGGCTAACTCGAGACCAAGAAAGCCATTTTTCCGGCCAAACCACAGCGAGTTTGTCACGCCCCAATCCCGACATACGTCCGGAAATGACACGTGACGTCACCAAAAAATCCGTATCCATTATATCCCACCTCCGGGATATGGGTAAGCACAACTCAAAAATCGATAGCATAGTTAATTTTCGCATGTTTTATGGCTACATCTAACCTCCCCGTTAGACTGCCTACGTACCCTAAACAGGGATCAAGCCATTCGTAGTTCGTCATGCACAATAATTGACATATAACACAGTCCGATTAAGTCGAAAGGTATAACATTTCTTAATCAATCCATAGAACTTGACAAGCATGAAAATACTAGACTCAGGGTTACATAACAAACCCATCTGAAAAACATGATTTCCCCTCCAACTATATATAAATCATTATGTTGCAACGTAATACCGCAATTCACAACATATATCACTTCAAAGAACCAACGAAGCACAATACCATTCTCTAGCCATAATTATCAACAAGTCTAATCATAACAATAACCATGATATCCAACATAACAATCACACATGACGATTAACCTTTCCACTTCATCCATCACGTAATTCATCACGTTTTCCACATAAAATCGCATTTCATAGTGTGTAACATAGTTAAGAATTAACAAAGTACACATGATTCTCTAGAAATATTAATCAACTAAAATACTCATGATAACCACACTCATATCCAACATCATTCCATAATCACATCAATCAATAATGTCAACCATCACATCATCAATACACATACAACAAGTCGAAATGCAAGGCTAGAGCAACACAATTCAGTTGAAGACTACATCTTTGGAAAAAGGGAATTTTGGACCACCCAACGGACCAAGGCTCTAAAGGGGATTCCCGACCATCACTTAACGGAATCCAAACAGAACTCAGTTCCAAACCACCCAACCGAATTGAACGGAAGTCCAAGAAGCATAACAACGGCTCGAAGGAACAAGACATGATTCAAGTTACCCAATTCACAAAACTCAACGAAACGAAGCAATATTCAGCACAAATCCACATCACAATGGGTTATCAGTCATTTACTAGACCTCACATCTCCCAAGTAATTCAATATGCATTTCAATCACATGTCACAACCATTTCCAATACACAAGTCAAATCACATTTCACTTCATCATACCAATCACTATACTTCCAACATTAGATCTCAATACATAGCTTGTAACATATCAAGGAATCACAAAGCACAACGTTAATATTTAATTATGTTAATCAATCAATGAGATAACATCATTTCACGAATTTAATTAATGAACTCTACATAATTCCCAACTTGGGTTATGAATAATAACATGGCGATTCTAATTTATTTTCACAAAATCTATTGTGGGTAATTCCCATCTACTCGAATTTAGGATTCTAAGATCACCTTATGGAATGAACAAGAGCAAGGATTCCGGACCACTCAAAGGAATCCAACAACATTGGGTTCCGGACCACTCAACGGAACCAAAATATCAAGCGGTTTCTCATAATCTACCCAAACCCGTCATATGTAAAGTCAATGTCAATATTATGGAATTGGTGCACTGGCAAATCAAGCACCCAGATAAGCTAAGAGGCTCGGGTGAGGGACAGTAAAATAAGCATATGATACAATAATAAAACTAGCCATCAATCATAATTTATAAACCTTGAATATAAATCTTTCATAAGAAATCAATATCCAACTTTTGAAAACTCCGAAGGAGTCACCCAGACATCCAAAAGTTCATTTCAAACAACCATAACATCTCACACCCATATTCACATACACACAATGAAAGTAGAATTAGGGCGACACTGTTCATCCAAAGCTTACACCTTTGCAACCATCTCAAACTAAACTCAATGAACTAATGTGGATACAATCCCAGACCATCACTCAACGGGATCGCGGAGTAAGAGGGATTCCGGACCATCACTCAACGAAACCCAAACCAAGATACGATTCCTGACCATCACTCAACGAAATCGCAGAGTGGAGTAGGAAGGATTCCGGACCATCACTCAACGGAATCCAAACCAGGATACGATTCCGGACCATCACTCAACGGAATCGCGGAGTACATTGCATAACCACCAATCAATGAAACAACACTTGAATCAAGTTGCTCAAGTTATAAAGGCTCAATGAAATAAGAAATGAAATAATGAAACGAGCATTGACACATGTTTCAAAGCAACAAACCCCATGACAATGGGTTAACGGTCCACCATTAGCCCTCACCTCATCAAATCAAGCCAATCAAACAAAACAAACCATTTTTCCAATATGCACGTCAAATCCCACTTCATATAACAATATCATTGGCTAAATATGAAAATTAACAATTTATAGGGAAAATGATTATAAAACCATTTCATATTCACATATAATAAAGTCACTCACATTTCATCATAACATACCATCTATGTAAATCAAACACCTTTCGAATATGCACGTCAATTCACATACCACGATCATCATCAGTACACAAGCCAAATCATGTCTTATAAACATAGGTCTATGGCTAAATATATATAAATATATACATATAACACATTTCAATAGAATCACATTATAAGACCAAGTCAAATTCACAAATGATACCAATATAAAAAAAATCAAGGTAATAACCATATCACATATGTTCAAGTCACTTTCTAACCAATGTAGGCCCATTAGACTTCACTTAAGTCTCCCATAGTACTAATTTTATTATTTAGAACATTCCGAGACATGTTGACCATAAATCAATTCTCGGTCAACGATGGCGTCCACAACAATCCGCAAATCAGATTTATGATCCATAACTTCCCAAAGTCCACATTATACTTCGAGGATAACATACTAAAGTTTCATTTTGATCCAATGGTTGAATTGTCGTCAATCACACAAACAAGTGGCGGTCCAAATTGATCACCACACCAAACAATTGAATCCTTGGAAACCAAGCTAGACATAGGTTCACATGGTCACTAGAAGGTATTTGAAACCTAGACAACACTCGTGAACGATCCCACGTACCGCCACACGCGGTGGAAGTCAAGATGGAGGGTTTACAAACCCCGAATTTCAACATTAACTAGATGAGCTTAAATTTACGTGGTAGCTAGAGCTCAACAAGGGAAACACTTTTCATAACTAGGCCGACAATAAATTCTAACCGGAAACCGTCCAATTTCACTGGAGAAAACCGGATTTCTAGGGTTCTAAACACCCAACTCTAAAATGAACATGAAAGCACAAACTAAGCATACCAACTTGAAGATTATGAAGAGTAGATGAAGTTTCATACCTCACTCGAAGGAAATCGTTGCCGGAATCGCCGGAAAAATGATAAAACCGCCGGAAAAGTCGTGGACTTTGCGACCTCGAACTGCAAAGATGGAAAAGAAAGGGAAAATCTAACATCACAGAGATGTAGGGCTCGTCAAGAGCTTTCCATGGACACCAAGATCATCCAAAACGGAGCTCGGATGAGAAAGATACAAGCGGGTCAAGTTTGGTGGGTTTATGGGTCAAATTCCCCCTAAAACGGGTTAGGCAGCACCCATTCTTCCATTTTCTGAAAACCTCCCCCTTTTTTGGAGGTTTCCTCCCATTTATAGCATTTTGGTAATATTACCAAAATGCCACCAACTTTAAACGACTCTAACTTCTCTGTTCGGACTTGGAAATAAGATCTGTTTACGCCTACGCGCTCATGGAATCGAACTCTACCTAACCAATTCAAGAGTTGACCGAAAAGGTCGAGAAAATTGGAAATGACTAAAGTAACCCTCACTTCGTTTCTCAAATTTGGAGAAATAAAGAACTAGTTCCAATCAAATCTTCGAAATACGTCAAGAATAAAATAAAATAATAATTTTAGGGATGGGATATCACAGAGTTAGTGGTTGAGAAATGTACCATTCTCTTTGTCTCGTTGAGAAGTATGATTTTTGTTTTTGAGTCACTCGATTTCATTGAGTATTGAAGAAGTTATGAATGTTTAAAGTTTACCCAGTTTTACGGTGAGTTTTCCAGTTTTCCTACAGTCCAGTCACCTTTTAGACTATTTTATGGTCATCTTCGGCAACCATTGGGCTTCCAAATAGGTATAATCTTGTTCTACACTTTCCTATCTTCATTTTGATATATTATGGGTCAAATTTGGTTAAGAAACGATTGAGTTACGAAGTTTTGAAAATTGCCCAAACTCCCAGATAAGAGCTCCGAAACACTTAACGGAGTTTTTAACGGAATGACCAAAATAATGGATGGTGGACAATCTCAAGGACCATTTTTATTAATTTTCAATGTCCGGTAGGCCTGGCAAACGAGTTGTGTCTGTCGTATTCTTGTCGTTTTCATATAACACCTGTTATCTTAACGGGTCGTGTCGTGTCACACCCGTTATCTTAACGGGTCCTTAACAGGTCGGGTCACTTTACCCAACGAGTAAAGTGACCCGACCCGTTATGACCCGCTATGATCTGTTAAGAAAAATGTATTTTTTTCCTTAAATTTTCACATACCACACATTGCCATATAAATATTACTTCAAAACATTAAAACACATTTGTCGTTTAAGTACTACATCTACACTTGAAAATAAGAGCCTAATAAACAAACATCCATACACTACTAGTCTATTACAAAATATTAAATGTGCAAGGATATGCAAAATGAAAGAGTTTTTGTTTTCAAGGTTGTGAAGCCTTTCTCAAAAGTTTAAACCTTGCCAATGGAACTCAAAGCTTGCATATTATTCCTTTTACAAAATCCTCAATTTTCATCAATCATCATGACATAAGATTTTGTGGTATCCACTAGTGTAAATATTTTAAATTGAAGATCGAATTCATTCATTGTATTCATATAGGGTCAAGGAGTGTACCTGTAAAAAATTATCAAAGTTAAAATAACCGTTAAATCGTAATTTTTTTGTTGATAACCGTTGAAAAGTTTTGTCTTGTTACTTGATCTCTGAATGCTTGTTTTTTGCGATTTTTTGCGTATGCGATCTTGAAGCATCTACAAACAAGTTTGATGGTTAAATCGTTGAAATTATTTTCGTAGAATGCGTATCTCATCAAAATGATAGATTCACTAACACTGAGTTTATTTATACTTTCAGTAAGTATAACATAAGATTTTGTGGTATCCACTAGGGTAAATATTTTAAATTGAAGATCAAATTCATTCATTGTATTCATATATGGTCAAGGAGTGTAGCTGTAAAAAATCATCAAAATTAGAGTTAATATAACCGTTAAATTGTTATTTTTTGTTGATAATTATCGAAAAGTTTTGTCTCATTACTTGATCTCTGAATGTTTGTTTTTTGCAATTTTTGGCGTATGCGATCTTGAAGTATATACAAACATGTTTGACGGTTGGATCGTTGAAACTAGTTTTCGTAGAATGTGTATCCCATCAAAACAATAGATTTACTAACACTTTAGAGTTTATTCATACTTTCATTAAGTATAATATAAGATTTTGCGGTATCCACTAGTGTAAATATTTTAATTGAAGATCGAGTTCATTCATTGTATTCATATAGGGTCAAGGAGTGTAGCCGTAAAAAATCATCAAAATCGGAGTTAAAATAACCATTAAATCGTGATTTTTCATTGATAACCGTCGAAAAGTTTTGTCCATTTACTTGATCTCTGAATGTTTGTTTTTTATGATTTTTAGTGTATGCGATCTCGAAGTATATACAAACAATTTTGACGGTTGGATCATTGAAATTAATTTTGTAGGATGCGTATCTCATCAAAACGATAGATTCACTAACACTTAAGAGTTTATTCATACTTTTATTAAATATAACATAAGATTTTGTAGTATTCACTAGTGTAAATATTTTAAATTGAAGATCGAGTTCATTCATTGTATTCACATAGGGTCAAGGAGTGTGGTTTGAAGAAATCATCAAAATCGGAGTTAAAATAACCGTTAAATCATGATTTTTCAATGATAACCGTCGAAAACTTTTCTCCCGTTACTTGATCTCTGAATGTTTGTTTTTTGCAATTTTTGGCGAATTCGATCTCGAAGTATATACAAACATGTTTGATGGTTGGATCATTGAAATTAATTTCGTAGAATGCGTATCCCATCAAAACGATAGATTCACTAACACTTAGAGTTTGTTCATACTTTCACTAAGTATAACATAAGATTTTATAGTATCCACTAGTGTAAATATTTTAAATTGAAGATCGAGTTCATTCATTGTATTCACATAGGGTCAAGGAGTGTACCTGTAAAAAATCATCAAAATCGGAGTTAAAATAACCGTTAAATCGTGATTTTTCGTTGATAACCGTCAAAAGCTTTTCTCCCGTTACTTGATCTCTGAATGTTTTTTTTTTTGCAATTTTTGCCGTATGCGATATCGAAGTATATACAAATATGTTTAACGGTTGGATCGTTGAAATTAGTTTCGTAGAATGTGTATTCCATCAAAATAATAGATTCACTAACACTTAAGAGTTTATTCATACTTTCATTAAGTATAACATAAGATTTTGTGGTATCCACTAATGTAAATATTTTAAATTGAAGATCGAGTTGATTCAATGTATTCGTATAGGGTCAAGGAGTGTAGCTGTAAAAAATCATCAAAATCGGAGTTAAAATAACTGTTAAATTGTGATTTTTCATTGATAACCGTCAAAAAGTTTTTCCCATTACTTGATCTTTGAATGTTTGTTTTTTGCAATTTTTGGCATATGAAATCTCGAAGTATATACAAACATGTTTGACAGTTGGATCGTTGAAACTAGTTTCGTAGAATATGTATCCCGTCAAAACAATTGATTCACTAACACTTAAAAGTTTATTTATACTTTCATTAAGTATAACATAAGATTTTGTGGTATCCATTAGTGTAAATATGTTAAATTGAAGATCGAGTTCATTCATTGTATTCATATAGGGTCAATGAGTGTAGCTGTAAAAAATTATCAAAATTGGAGTTAAAATAACCGTTAAATCGTGATTTTTCTTTTTATAACCGTCGAAAAGTTTTGTCCCGTTACTTGATCTCAGAATGTTTGTTTTTTGCAATTTTTGGTGTATGCGATCTAGAAGTATATACAAACATGTTTGACAGTTGGATTATTGAAATTAGTTTCGTAGAATGCGTATCCCATCAAATTCAATGGTGTGTGTATATATTTATTAAGTATATTTAAATCTATTTATTTTGTAAGTATAATTGACCGGTACACGGAGTAGTATATCACGTGTCATTATAAAAATAATGGGATATGTGTGATAAAAAGTTAATAACTTAAAAAAATAAAAATTCTCACCACTTCTATTAAAACACATGGTGTACTATTTGTGTTCCCGTTACAATGAAAAATTTCTCAAGAAAAGAAGAAGACAGAGAGGTAAATAATGTACATGTGTCAGGAACGTAGCTGTCGGATCTTATCCTAACAATAACAAGTGCATACTTGAGAGATCACGATGGAAAACCCACCCTACTAGTAGCAAACAAAATTGAAAATGCCACTAGGTTCCATCTTTCCCTCTCTTTTTTGTTTCATTTTCAGCTTTTCTTATAATTTTCATTTTTCTCTCCCTTTTTCTTCAAAGGGCGGCATGATGCATATTAATTATTATAGTTTTTAGGGGTATAAAATTTAATTTAAAATTTAATATATATATATATATATATAATTATTATAGTTAATATTTTGGGGTATAATTATTATAGTATATATAATTCTTATAGTTAATTTAATATATATATATATATTTATTATAGTTTTTAGGGGTATAAAATTGTTAAATTAATATATATATATATATATATATATATATATATATAATTATTATAGTATTTTTGTAGGGTTATAAAATTATTAAATTAATATTCTGCTTATCGTGTATCGTGTTACCCACGTGTATACCCGAACCAACCCGTTATCTTAACAGGTGCTTATCGGGTTACCCGATAATGACCCGATTTGTTATTGTGTTGACCCGAACACTTGTTAATTTCGTGTTGTGTCGTGTCTGGTTATCGGGTCGTGTCAGGAATTGTCAGGCCTAATCGCAGGGATCAAAGTGATGTGTTATGCAAATCTCAGGGACGATTTTGGCTAAAAAGCCTAAAAACACACACACAAACACAGAACAGTGGGTCTTGCAGCATTGCATGGGCTAGCCAAACCGAGACCGAGGAATTGTACGTGAATGAAATGGAGCATGCATGAATGGAAGTTCAATTTTTCAGAACACAGGTTTCAAGTGAGAAGAAACTCTCATAGCAAAACACTCACTTCATTACACACTTATCACCACAAAAAGATGTTCTGCACTTAATAATACTAACGGAACGCGAGAGGTTTGAACTCTGGGACACATGGGGATAGAGGAGGTGTTCGTGAACTATAAAATTAATTGAGACTAATATAATGTTCTGCCCACCGATCCTTCTCGTCCAGAACCTCTGCTGATATTTCTTTAGCATGAACTCCATCGCATACCATGCCACAGATGCACAGACTCAAACCAGTTTAACTCGATCAGTTTGTTAGGCCCCCAATTTTCCAAAAAGCTGTGGATTGTTACAGGCCTTGGAGAGCAATGGAAGGTCTTTGTCAAGTTGTTTAGGAATGTGATAACCACACCTCATTTTACTTCTCACACCTTTTTAATTTTCGGCCGTCAGATCGGACGAATCAAAAGAAGATCAACGAACATAAATGATCAAGAGATGTGTGAAAAGCAAAATCAGATGTGTGGATAGCACACCCTGTCGTTTATTGTGAGACATTGGAAGAGACTAAATACTTATCCCGCAATAGTTTTTATAGAAACTAGAAGCATCTCTCTGTCATCATATTTTTTTTATGAATGTGGATGAGTGCTTATATGTTTTGCTTAAGCTAGGCTTTTGCTTATGATGCGCAAGTTATATAATGCATGCTTTTTGGGTTAAATTTTGTTAGAACTCACATTTCCATGCATGCCTTTAGGGAGTGAAGTGAATCGGGGGTGATATAATAAGTTGTGAAAGAATCGGTTTAGAACGTATCCGCTGTTTTAGCCATGATAGGAGCATATTCATGCGACTTAAATGGCTTGTTCTCGTGCATTTACGTTATGTTTCTTTAGTTATTTTAGTACTTTAATCTATTTTCGTGTGTTTGTAGGTCCAAAGGGCTAAAAGAGCAAAAAGATGCATTTTGGAGACTTTTGGAGCACTTTTGGGCTAAGGATGGAAAGCCTATGCTTGGAGCCAAGGTGTTGGACGAAATTGAAGACCTAATTGAAGACCAAAGTGTTGGAACCTTGTTCCCTTTAGTTCTAGGACATTTAAACCTTTCCTTTATCCATTGCACATGCATCTCCATAAACCATCAACACCTCACACATAATCATTCACACCTTGCATTCACATGCATTTCCAACCTAATCACTCACCCACACAATCTGCCATCATTCCAACCAAAACCGTACACATGCTATCACCATGCATTCACATGCACTTGTTTCTCCATCATTCCATCCTTTAAAACATTGCACATGCACTTTAATCATTCAACACATGCACTCCCATTCTTTAATCCATGCAGCCACACATGCACCCACATGCATTTCCACCCACATGTTATCCCATTTCAGATTGCATTTCATTCATTTCACATGCACTTCCTTTAATTAATTCATCCTAGCTGTCAAAGCACATGTACATTCACCCTAATCATTCACTTAGCTTTAATTCACATGCAAACACATTGCATTACCATTCACCACAGAAAAACACTCATTGCCGTGCACATTCACTCACCATACCATTCCAGCATTAGCACATGCAACCTAGCTGTCATGTCCCCCCCATTTCACCTATAAATACTCATTCATTCATTCTCATTCATCCACAATTCATTTCACAACAGAAATTGGTCCCTTGGGGCCGTGCCCTTCACAAAGTTCATCCATTCCATTCATACACTCAATCCATTGCAGAAATGTAGACCATAAACCACCCTTGCCGTGACTCTCCCTTACAATCCAAACACCATCCTTCCATTTCCACCACTCCTCATCCATTTCCATAATTCCCCAATCCATTCAACACACCAACAACATCCCTTAGACCTTGTGCTACGACGAAGAGGAAGATAAGAGGGCCTAAACGTTCATACAATTCAAGTTTGAGTTGTTGGAATGTTTAGGTGTTTCTTTGATTCTACATCAGTTTTGCTTCAAGGGTTCTTTCTTCTTATTAATTCTATGTTCATTCATGTTTTATATTTTTATGTTAAATCCTTTGCAAACATGAATTGTAACTAATCCTCCTCTAGGGATTCGATGTAGCCTTGCAAAGTTTGCCATGTAGTTAATTCGGAATTCTCATTTAATCTATCTATTTCTTGCTTCATTCTCCGATTTAATTGTGACTTAGTGTGTTGATTTTAATGCTTGATCATCATTTGAATTAACCACAGGTTGTTTAGCCAAGATTAAAGCACACATCATGCATAATCTTGGTAGATATGTGAATGAATGAAGGGAATGTTTTGCAAACATCCTGCCGAGTGTTCCCTTTGGTTTTGTGAAAGTTTCTTGTGCACTACATAGTCTTGATTAGGAACCAAAGTTGCACATCACAATTAGGCTCATAATTAGAGACATTTGATCAAATCCACACATCATATGGCTGATCATATCTAAGTGAAACAAACCCAAGAAATAAGTAGAGGGATGAGTATAATCTGACTTAACAAGCATGGACTTGGCTTAGCAATGGTGAAATCGAATCTCTAGCTTCATCTTCATTCGTACTATCTTATTTTATTAGTTGATTGATTCATTCATCTTGTGTTTACTTCATTTCCTTATGTTTTAATTTACAATCTGTTTGTTTCCAAGTTTCTGTTTTTATTTCAAGTTTCATTCAAAACCAATCCCCCATTTCTTTTAAAGTGTTAGATTAGTTAGAAATACATTTAGTTTGTGTTTGTAAGTGTTTTGATTCATTTTGTTTCCCAAATTCGTCCAAAGTACTCAAGGTGCTCAAAACTGCCCAGAAAGTGATTTTAAGGCAGTTTTGAGTGTTTTGGTGCTGTTTTGAGTTTTTTGGTTTGTTTTAGTGTTTTAAAGTTTAGTTTTGCATTCCTTGAGTCTAGTATAGTGTTTCATATTGTTATTTTACGTTTTTGAGTCAAATCCAAGTGGTTAACAATCCCTCCTAATCCCCGGTCTAGAACGATCCCTACTTATGCATATACTACAATTTGACGAAAAGAGGGTTTAATTTGTGTGCGTATAATTCTCGCATCAAATTTTGGCGCCGTTGCCGGGGATTAGAAAATTTGCTAATCCCTTGGATTGTTTTATTTTCGTTTGTTCTTTTTATTTTATTCCAGATTCTTAATCTTGTTTTTGTTTCTTGTTTTAGGTACTAGTTTATGACTTGGAGTTCTCATCCGATTCGTGAACATATTCTGGAGTGATTGGGTTCTTCGTCCGGCTGCAAGACGTAAAAGAAAGCGCTACTTGGGAGGCAACCCAATGCACTGAAAAAAAAAAAAAAAATTTCATTTATTAAATAAAATACTAAACATGGAGAAAGGTGGTGCTTCACAAAGGTTGTTTACGTGAAGCCCCACTACGAGGCGTCGAAGCAGAAGGCTTTGAAGCAGAAGGAATTGGAGCGGAAGGCATCGGAGCGGGAGGCATCGGAGCTAGAGCATTCCAGGCCTCAATACTTGGCCAAGCGCTGGATGAGCCAGGAAAAAGGTGCCTCTGGAGGAAAGACGAAAACCTTTGACGGTCACTGTGAATCCGACCTTCAGACTCTTGCAGCTCATCAAGCTTCCTCTTCATGCCCGTCGAATAGTTGTTGGCAAGCACGTGCAAACTTCTAATTTCGTACTTAAGCTGCTGGATCTCCTGCTTGAGACTTTCCACCTCTGCCATCAATGATTCCACCTGACGGGAGCGGGCAAGCAGGCGTTGGCCCATGTTGGACACAGAACTCGCACACTGAACATTAAGTGCGAGGGACTCTTGAACGGCCAACTCATCGGACCGTCCTGACAGCAGCCTACTATCTTTTGGAGTGAGGAGGTTCCTAGCTACTATTGTAGCTGTTGTGGCGTCCTGCATCACGGAATCTTCACCGGTGAGAGGACCGTTAGAAAGAAGGGCGCCATACGTTACCTTGACACAGCGCGCCCGTATCACTGCTAAGGCTCAATTCCAAGCTAAGGTTCGATGAGTTTGCCATTTTTCAAAAGTGTTCAAAGAGAAGGGATGGAGTTAAATTTTAAAGGCCCGGAGTCGATTTTCAAGAATGGGAAATCTTCAGAGTGTGTTTGTTGTGGTGATCGATAGCTCAATAAAAAGCCAAGGCGACGCGTCCACCAATTCAAAAAGCCGGAATTTCCGGCGTAATTTAGGCAACGCTTTCTCGGCTTTTCAGAAGACGCGTTCAACTTTGTCAAAAGATTTCTTCTTTTCAGACAACACGTGGAGGCCATCACCGCAACTACACATCTTTAGCCGACAAGCGCAAAGTTCGGCGATGCTTTCTCGGCTTTTCAGAAAACGCGTGCAGCTTTGTCAAAAGGAGCCGCATCCGCACTACTACGTGTCGTTCAGAAAGCAAAGGGGCGTCGTTCAGAAATCGAAGGGGCGCCTGCTCAGAAATCGAAGAGGCGTCGTTCTGATATCGAAGAGACATTTGTCGACAAGGGTAAAAGAACAGTACCACCACTTGATATTATCTCTATATATGTCGACCTTCGTCTTTTATGGCAAGGAAAACCTGAAGAAAATGCCCAACTCTCCCTCACCTCTGAGGGCGCACTCCCAGCAAAGCCTTTCGAAATACTCAATTCTTTCTTCTTCCCCAAAGATGATACCAGATGCCTGGAGTACAGATGACCCAGGAAGAAACGGCGGATTGAAGTGTGCTGATTCATTCACCGCTTCTTCAAAAGCAAAGGTATCTCATATCATCAAGGTCAAAAGCAAAAGTATCTCATATCATGCTTTTTCCCTGTCTTTTTCTTTGTCCTTGTTCTTACTCGCATGGCAAAGTAAAAGAAGCAATCAGCCGGCACTTGGAGTCAGTCTTCCGATCTGGAGCCAACTGCCTGGAATCTATTCCTGATTGCTTACCTAGCGTTGCTCTCGAGTAGTCATCTTCAACGGTTGATACACTTCCAGAGAAGGGACCACTTCTGCAAAGGGGAGCGAGTAAAGCAAGTGAAAATGATACATTGAAGCATGTGGAGACAAACTTAGGCTGAGTTATCCTTCAACCCTTTTCAATACGAATTGGAAAGATTGAACAAAGAAACAGACCAAAGGAGTAAGCTCAGACCTTCGGGGGAGACCAATTGAATCCTGCTGCCCAGTTCAAGAGTAGCACAAAGGAAAATCAATGATGGGCGGAAACCAGTTCAAGAGTAAGCCTGTGGAGTCACTATGATCAAAGCCTCAATGCAATTACCAAGGAGAAGAGGGAATTTACACTCCATAACCAGATTTGCGTCCCTAAACTCTTCTCTTTGTTAATTACATTCTGCCATGTTTAGTATGTTTAAGTGCTTTTTGTGTGTTTACTTATGATTTGTGTGAATCTATGCTTAAAACATTGAGGACAATGTTTGATTTAAGTGTGGGGGGGGGGGGGGGGGTAACTAAGTATATTTAATGCAAATTCGTGGGATTTTATCACCCATAACTTCAAATGTTGTTCCTTGCTGTTTTAAGGTGTTTTTAAGTTATTTTAGAGTGTTTTAGTATGTTTTGTTTTTATAACTCCGAAAATCACATAAAAATTTGAAAAATATGTTTTGAAAAGCCTAAAAAGAGTGTTTTGAGTCGTTTTTGTGTGTTTGTGTCTTAGGGTACCTTCCAACACAATGATAAGGATTTGGTTTATAATTGCATGACGGTTAAAAAGAGTTATTAACATAGAGAAAAGTTTGATTTACTCTTGGTATATGCTTGGTTATGGTTATAATGTATGACTTCACATGCAATCATAAAAGAAAAATTCGTTTTTGTAACATGCTTGAAGGAAGGAACTCAAACAAACGCTACAACCCTGTGAGACTCGAGCCATTACCTTCTTTGGAGAGTTTTTTTTCTGTGATTCTTTGTTTTCTAAAGTTGTTGAATGATCTCATTATTCCTTGCTTGGTTGCTACTTAGAATGCAAGTGTATCATGATAGAACTAAATGCTAGAACTTATATCCGTTTCATTCAAAGCATGATATTGATTGCATAACATACAATAAGATGAAGTTGTTAGTCAAGCCAAAGCCAAAAAGCCTATCCCTTTTCACATGTATTGTAGGATTACCCCTTTTTAGCCTTTTCAAGCTTATTTTCTTTGTTAACCCCTTGTTCTTAAAGGATAGTGAATCATGACTTAGAATGAACTCCTTTTGATCAATATACTGCAGAAAATAAGTGTGGGGGAAGATAATAGGGCACGGCCAAAGAATGAAATAAAGAAAAGAAGAAAAAAAAAAAAAGAGTTGAAAAATAAGTGAGAATGATCTCACAAGCATTGGTTATTGAAAGAAGGGTCCAAAAGAGTGAATTTGACCCTAGTTGTTGCATGAATCTTCCCTTGTGTTAAAAGTTGATTTCTGCCATTAAAAGTGAGTTTAAGTGTCAATTTCAATACTTCGCTTCCTATTACTTTAAGAACCTTTGTTTTACTTTACCTTTCTTTGTTAAACCATTACCCTTAGCCCCGTTACAACCCTCAACTTCTATCTTGATGTTATGTGTTCAATATGTGGAGTTTGGAATTGATATGAGCTTATGGAATCACTGGTTCTCATTCTAAGTAGTAGCATTCCATTCATGAGATCATATTCATGTCATTATCGTAAATCCAGAAAATGCTTTCTTTGATATAACATATGTGAGTGTTAGAATTCATATTTACATCAATCTTCTCACATATAACTAGTGTAGGGTGTGTAGTCAGAAAATCTGTGTGAAAATAGAGTGCATTCTTGTAAGGATTTGAGAAAATTCTCTAAGGCATGTTACTACATTCAAAACATGGTTTTAAATGCTTAATTGTGAAATAGTATGTGGTGACTATGATTAAGAATGTACTCAAGTGTGAAGATGACTAAAATCTATGGGACTAATGATTTTTAACTTGTCATGTGCATTGGAAATCCCTGAAACGATTGTTGGAAGGTTTAGGTTGTGTTTTTCTTGTTCAGTGTCGTTGTGTTTTTTTTGTTTTTTTTGTTTTATTTTGCTCGAGGACTAGCAAAAGATAAGTGTGGGGGTATTTGATAGGAGCATATTCATGCGACTTAAATGACTTGTTCTCGTGCATTTACGTTATGTTTCTTTAGTTATTTTAGTACTTTAATCTATTTTCGTGTGTTTGTAGGTCCAAAGGGCTAAAGGAGCAAAAAGATGCATTTTGGAGACTTTTGGAGCACTTTTGGGCTAAGGATGGAAAGCCTATGCTTGGAGCCAAGGTGTTGGACGAAATTGAAGACCTAATTGAAGACCAAAGTGTTGGAACCTTGTTCCCTTTAGTTCTAGGACATTTAAACCTTTCCTTTATCCATTGCACATGCATCTCCATAAACCATCAACACCTCACACATAATCATTCACATCTTGCATTCACATGCATTTCCAACCTAATCACTCACCCACACAATCTGCCATCATTCCAACCAAAACCGTGCACATGCTATCACCATGCATTCACATGCACTTGTTTCTCCATCATTCCATCCTTTAAAACATTGCACATGCACTTTAATCATTCAACGCATGCACTCCCATTCTTTAATCCATGCTGCCACACTGCTTCAGATTGCCATGTCATTCATTTCACATGCACTTCCTTTAATTAATTCATCCTAGCTGTCAAAGCACATGTACACTCACCCTAATCATTCACTTAGCTTTAATTCACATGCAAACACATTGCATTACCATTCACCACAGAAAAACACTCATTGCCGTGCACATTCACTCACCATACCATTCCAGCATTAGCACATGCAACCTAGCTGTCATGTCCCCCCCATTTCACCTATAAATACTCATTCATTCATTCTCATTCATCCACAATTCATTTCACAACAGAAATTGGTCCCTTGGGGCCGTGCCCTTCACAAAGTTCATCCATTCCATTCATACACTCAATCCATTGCAGAAATGTAGACCATAAACCACCCTTGCCGTGACTCTCCCTTACAATCCAAACACCATCCTTCCATTTCCACCACTCTTCATCCATTTCCATAATTCCCCAATCCATTCAACACACCAACAACATCCCTTAGACCTTGTGCTACGACGAAGAGGAAGATAAGAGGGCCTAAACGTTCATACAATTCAAGTTTGAGTTGTTGGAATGTTTAGGTGTTTCTTTGATTCTACATCAGTTTTGCTTCAAGGGTTCTTTCTTCTTATTAATTCTATGTTCATTCATGTTTTATATTTTTATGTTAAATCCTTTGCAAACATGAATTGTAACTAATCCTCCTCTAGGGATTCGATGTAGCCTTGCAAAGTTTGCCATGTAGTTAATTCGGAATTCTCATTTAATCTATCTATTTCTTGCTTCATTCTCCGATTTAATTGTGACTTAGTGTGTTGATTTTAATGCTTGATCATCATTTGAATTAACCACAGGTTGTTTAGCCAAGATTAAAGCACACATCATGCATAATCTTGGTAGATATGTGAATGAATGAAGGGAATGTTTTGCAAACATCCTGCCGAGTGTTCCTTTTGGTTTTGTGAAACATCCTGCCGAGTGTTCCTTTTGGTTTTGTGAAAGTTTCTTGTGCACTACATAGTCTTGATTAGGAACCAAAGTTGCACTCACAATTAGGCTCATAATTAGAGACATTTGATCAAATCCACACATCATATGGCTGATCATATCTAAGTGAAACAAACCCAAGAAATAAGTAGAGGGATGAGTATAATCTGACTTAACAAGCATGGACTTGGCTTAGCAATGGTGAAATCGAATCTCTAGCTTCATCTTCATTCGTACTATCTTATTTTATTAGTTGATTGATTCATTCATCTTGTGTTTACTTCATTTCCTTATGCTTTAATTTACAATCTGTTTGTTTCCAAGTTTCTGTTTTTATTTCAAGTTTCATTCAAAACCAATCCCCCATTTCTTTTAAAGTGTTAGATTAGTTAGAAATACATTTAGTTTGTGTTTGTAAGTGTTTTGATTCATTTTGTTTCCCAAATTCGTCCAAAGTACTCAAGGTGCTCAAAACTGCCCAGAAAGTGATTTTAAGGCAGTTTTGAGTGTTTTGGTGCTGTTTTGAGTTTTTTGGTTTGTTTTAGTGTTTTAAAGTTTAGTTTTGCATTCCTTGAGTCTAGTATAGTGTTTCATATTGTTATTTTACGTTTTTGAGTCAAATCCAAGTGGTTAACAATCCCTCCTAATCCCCGGTCTAGAACGATCCCTACTTATGCATATACTACAATTTGACGAAAAGAGGGTTTAATTTGTGTGCGTATAATTCTCGCATCAAGCCATATCCGCAGCGCTTGTCCTTTCTTTCTAGATGCTTTGAATATCCCTGTACCGCCGATTGCCTTTATTACCGGATTACTAGAAAGTAATTCAAAAGGAATTGTTATAAGGTTTAAAAAAAAAGTTAATCATCAGCTTCGTTGGTTGTAGAAAAATTATCCACTCCCATGTTGTCTGCAACGTGGTATTCCATTGCTATTCCGATTTCTATGTGCGGGAACTCAACTGCTTTCCTTCTCCTTCCCTTTCTTCTCCCTCTTATTAAAGTTCACTCTTCATTTCTAATTTGATAATCATGGTCAAATGAAAAAACTAATTGCATATAAATAATAATATAAATTTTGAATCTTGTGATATTAAGTTACTCTTGCAACGGACCATGCAATATAAAATATTGGAGTATATTATTATAAATATCCTAGATTGTCAACTCGTATCACACTTATCTTAAATCACTCAAACCAAATATGCAATGAAGTTCCCTCAATTTCTTTAGTCAAAATATTAGATAATTGATTGAATGAACAATTCCACGTAATTTTTGTGGTAACAAATTTCCGATGTCTTTAGTTTTGATGAAATTATACAAAATAACACTTTAATCGAGGACCAAAGCAATAGCGGAGCCAGGAATTATTTGGTGAGTGAGCTAAACTAAAATTATTACTAGGAGATCAAATGATTAAATTTTTTGTTACTTACATAAGGTTACACAAAAACAAGTTTGAAAGCAATAATTTAAAGTAAGAAATTTAACTATGAATAAAGCAAGTTTCGACTAGATTTAACAAAAAAAACATTTGAAGTTGCAACTTATACTAGAAAGAAACATACATCATCAATCTTATCATAACAACTTAACAAATAAAAGAAAAAGTATCTATTCAAGTTGTGCCCTTCAATCCTTAATGGAATTGAAATCCTTTGTTATTTCTTCAAAATCAATCTTTTTGACAAGCTCTTTTTTAATGTACACAATTATTGAATCTGCTAGAAATTCACTCTCCATCTCGATCTATCAGACTATCAAAAAAATATATATTAAACTTGAAATTGAATTTTTAAAGTACGAACTCTTAAAATTAAAGCAATAAACAAATAAAATCATCAAGACATAAGAACAAAGTGATCAAAAACTTACCTATTGATGAGAAAAATTAATAAACTTTCTCACTTGTATGTTTGGTTTCTATGAACTGCATGAGAAGGCTTTCTGAAAAGTGAAAAACGGTCACTGTTGTAACCCAAAAGTCAAAAAATAATAATAAACTACTCCTAGGAAACATACAATAATAAAATATTAAATCTACTCTTTAAAACCGGATGACTACTCCTAGGAAACCTATACTAATCACTATAGACTACTCCCTATAAACTAATCAAATAAAAAGATTATTGGGACGTGTGTGTCAATGTGTACGATTTGAACTATAGTAATAATAAATTTTGATATTGATTAAAGTAAATAATTTATTTAATATTTATTAACTCTTACTTTTTCTAAAAGTAGTCCCATTTTTCAGAACTTTTACTTATTATGTGGGTTATAACAATTAAAAATAATCAAATAGTCTAAATTATCAGTATTTTAAACCTTAAACAACTAAAACTCTCCTTATGCGAGAGCCCACCATAGCCTTGATATTGCCTCCACTGTTGGACCAAAGCCACATGTGCCCACAAGGTGGTGTGTTAGCTAATGAATTTCTAATGCCTAAGTCAATTTCTTTGAAAAGAGTGACTGTTTAGGACCTTGAATGCATAGCAAAAGCTTACCAAAATTTAGTGGAGATGAGGTACTTATACGAGGTGGCCGGCCTAGGTGTAGGGTTCTGCCCTACACGTGACAGCTTCCCATTTGTCAGGTTGTGTCATTTGTAAGATGTATGAAGAAAGAATTATCCCAAGATATTAATTAGGAGATAATATCTTGAGATGATGATGGAACCATCCTTGATCGATTTTGATGAGGATTTCTTACTTGTTTGAGTTGATCTTCAAATAGGAATTGTTGTAACCAAATTTGCGTGGCACTACTAGTGGTAAAGATGCCCAAACTCGTTAACCTGTAAAAGAACAAACAACTGTAAGCAAATCCAGTACTGAGGGAGGGGGTGTGTTGGTCAAAGGCTCTCCAACGATTAAGTTAGTAAGTAATATTAAGATTCAAGCAGTATGTAAGAGAATAAGTATGCAGAGATTGTGTTACCAGAGATGAAACATAGAAGGCGGTATTATATCAGTTGAGGATAGGACCTTTTAGGATAGTAGAATCCTTATTAAACCAGGAGAATCCATGAAGATATCTAGGAAGTAGATATTGCATCATTTTAGGAGTGTGATTACTTAGGGTGCAAAACAATCTTTAGATTGTAAGGACTCTAAGACATATGAAACCTAATGATTCCTTGTTAGATTAGGTTCCCGAATCTTGACGACCTTCGCTCACTGATTTTGAACATGATAATGGTGGCATCGGTATGCGTTTAGTTAGCTCCGCTGTTGAGTCCTTGACCAGACTTTTGAGATAGGCGCATTCCGATTCGTCTTACTTTGGCCTTGGAAAATCTTAGTCCCACATAAATGTATTAAAGATAAGATTTAGTGATTAATTCTATCTTTCATGCATTTGACTTTTATATGCGACGAGCAGGGGAGCTTGGTACTGTCAGTGTCAATTGCTTGAGTCTTCAAGGATGTTCAGCTGCGTGTGAGAATTTTTGTGTGCCCTGCCTATTTAATGAGGGCAATTTGATCTTCTTTGGGAAAAAATCTACATGTCATCTCCAAAATTTTTGGAATTATTTTTTACTCCACACCTCTCCCAATTCCTAACATTTTTATAGAGTTTTTATCGATAGTGATAATTGGTTGATTTTTGCATCAAAATTCGTGTTTTAGACCAATGAAGGTTGTGAATTCAATTTACTTATTTTAAAAAGTGATGCTATACACGCATTCATTTTTATCTCTCACACACATTCTCAATTTTCAGCCACTGGGTTGAATGAATTGAAGAAAATAAATTGACAAAATTTAATAAGGAAGTGTGAGCGGTAAAAAAAAGTGTGTAAATAGCACTACTTATTTTTAAACGTACTATGATCTTACTATAATCAACTTATAAACTAAAACATTTCTACCTACAAACAATGAAATAATCATGATGACAAGTAAATGATTAAATGTTATATAATCTCTGGATAATCATTGGACGATGACATAAAAAATGAACAGTAGAAATCCGTGACTGGAGGTCTAAAATTTCGAATCATTGCCTTTGAATACAAAGCCAACAACATCAACCAGTAGAGTGGGTGCATTGTGATTAGAAAGGGGTAGAATTATATCCCCATCCATTTCGCTCTCATTCCCTTCCCTCCGGTCATATTTTTCATTTTGTCATTCTTTCTCTATAAAAAATAGCATAAGATGTTAACGTAACTTAATCGTGACTATTCAAATAAAAGGGAAAAAAAGTAAAAAAAAAAGAAAAAAATCCTGTTCTGATTAAAAATAGGCATTGTGGCTTTTTAGCTTTATTTAATTCTTGTATCCTTTTGGGAGAAAGTAGCAGGAAAGAAAAGAGTAAAAAGAAATTTCCTTTTTCTTGTTATCTTGGTAAGGATTGAAGGTTATCTTCTTGTTCCTTTAACCAGATCGGCTTTGATTCTGCGACTGTGCAGACTTGCATATTCTTCTTTAATCATATAATGTTTGACTTCATACAAGCACAGCTGGGAGGCCTCCAAAGTTTTTGTTCTAGTTGTATCATGCCAGCCAGCGATTTATATGAAATGAGTTTACACGTAATTTTTAATATTACAATACAGCATGGCATGTAGCATTTTTATGTGATAATGTATCATTAAAATGAGACGTTCAATAATATTGAATTCATTTCATATAAATTTGTATATGGAGTGGTTGATCCACATGCCCTCACTTTCTGTTCGCTTCCTTCTCTCTTTTTAGTGAAATACACGTGGTACTATGTTATTAGAGTATGTCAACCTCACACCGAGCCGCATGAATACATAAATAGAATTTTTGACATAATCAAATTCAAAAACCAAATTGATAAGCGGTGTCAATTTCAATAATCATATAAGATGAAAAATCTAGAAAAAGTGATGAACGTGCAGCATCTGAAAGGTAATGTTCATAAAGATCTATTTATTTATTTGTAATTAATCAAAGAAAAATATAAAAAAAACATAAATAGAAGGAAGGGTGCAAAAGGAAAATTGAGTTGGTACTCTCCCTCTGTAGCAGCAGCAAAATCTTTCGTTGTCACTCACTCACTCACTCACTCACTAATCACCATGTCACTCCTTCTTCTCCGGCGACTCTTTCTCACCGTCTCCGGCTGCTTTGACGTTTAACGCCCCACCTCGAACCCCCGCTCTCTTTTCCACTTTCTCTAGCATTGCTTCTGCACAATCACTTTTCCAACCCCTTTCCATTTCAAAACCCCAGCCCGCCCGGCTTTTTTTCTCGTGCCGCCGTTTCTTCTCTTCAGTCTTGGACCGTTCGCCTCACATTTCTTTGGTAAGTTCTTATTCTCTTCAGTTTTCTCTACTGCCGCCGTTTCTCTCAAATTTCTGCTTTTTTAATTTTGTTTTTGTATTTTTTTATGGTTCAGTTGTGGTGTTTAAAGTTGGGAGTTTGATTTGGGGTTTTGAATTAGGGTTTGCAAATTAGGGTTTTACTGGATTTTGTTGTGTTTGTTGAGTTGTTATATGAACCGACACTTCTAGTGCTCTCTTATCCTCTGCTTTTAGGCCCCTACATTTCATCTGTTCAACTTTTCAAGAAAAAAGCATCTCTTGGAAAGCTTTCAAGAAAAAGCAGAAGAAAAGCAAATTTGGCAAACTAGTTAGTAGGATGACACTCACTGTCAATGCTTAAAGTTTCAATTTTTATTACATTTTCAAATCTCACTAATGCAGCGGAGTGTTGGATTGTCCTAGGGGTACTGGTTAGGGCCTTCTTCTTTAACCCACTGCATCCCGGATTCTCACCCTTGCCCCTAGTGTATATTAAAGTAGTAACATCGCTTTTATTCAAATCTCACTAGTTCATAAGTGTAAATGAGATTAATCTTCAGAGATAATTGACAAAAAAAAAAAAAAAAAAATCTTGAATGTTGATTTGTCTGCAATATTCATTGTCCAGTGTGTTTAACCTTTCAAGCCCTAAGAGGGATTGCTTTGCTTAAACAGTAAACACTGAATCCAATTGGGTTAATTTTGGGTCCCATTCATCCACAGGAATCAATTCAAATCTTTACTCCCTTTACAGCTCATTTTTTTTTGTCATAGGCTACTTCCTGCCTAATTCTGTCAGTCACTCTCTGTTTGATTCTTCAAAATTCTGAATGCTCACATGACAATATTATAATGTTGCAAATACATAATAATGGGGTGCCTCTGAGATGGTCATGGGGGCATTCTTCACCGGCTTGATAAATTTCTGGGGTTTTAACTGTATTTTCAGGTACTAAATTCTGAAGATTGTATGTATTCCTTCTTGAATTGTATGAAGTTTGTTTTGAGTGTTATTTCTTTGAGTTTGTCATAATTTTTTGGAACTTCAATTTTCTTTTGGCCTGAAAACAGTAATTCTTCAATTTTTTTTTTTTTTTTTTTGTTTTTTGTTTTTTGTTTTTTATTTTATTTTATTTGGGCTATAAGTTGAATTGATTCTTGGCATTTTTACTTATCAGTGGGGTTGCTTTGGAAAATGTTGGAACTTGTCAACCTTTTTATCTACTTCAACAGTTCTACTCTAAATTTTCCTAGTGAAATTCATTAACTTTGATATGCGAACATGATTCAGCCCTTGGAGAGCTCACAGTTCTAATTTATTGTTTTGTAGGATCTATAAAGATATTCAGATATGCCTGAACTGGTTGAACATCTCCCTAAATCGTATCTCCTGCTGTGCATCTTTGTTGTGTTCCTGTTACATACTCTTTCCGGTGCAGAGATTCCCTTAGGTTCAAAACTTTCTGTGGCCGATGAAAACATATGGATCTCTCCAAATGGTGATTTTGCATTTGGATTTTTTAACTGTTCAGACCAGCCAAACTATAGTTTTGGGATCCGTTTCAATTCAAAATCCATTCCGCTTGACCAACAACTTTTAGTATGGAGTGCTGCAGATGGTCTTATTCTTGGTAACGATTCTTATGCCCAGCTGACCCAGGATGGCGAACTAGTTTTATTTGATTCCTTGAAGGGTGTCACTGCATGGACCAGTAAAACAAGGCAATTATCAGTTGTTTCTGCTGCTCTTAATGACAACGGAAATCTTGTTCTATTGAATCAAGAGAAACATATTGTTTGGCAAAGTTTTGATTCTCCATCTGACATACTTCTTCCCGTACAGAACTTCTCTACATTTCAAACACTTCGAGCTGCTAGCAGGAATAGTGTGTCCAGTTACTACACTCTTTTCATGAGTGCTTCTAGTCAGTTGCAACTTCGATGGGAAAGTCATGTCACCTACTGGACAAGTGGAAGCCCTTTTAGTTCAAACCTCAGTGCTTTCATCACTTCTGATGGAGCCCTACTACTCCGTGATCAAAACTTGAAACCTGTGTGGTCACTATACGGTCAAGATCACAATGACTCTGTAAATTACAGGTTTCTTAGGCTAGATGTTGATGGTAATCTCCGGTTATACTCATGGGTAGAAGAATCAAAGTCATGGAGATCAGTCTGGCAAGCAGTTGAGAACCAGTGTGATGTCTTTGCAACCTGTGGCCAACGTGGCATCTGTGTTTTCAATGAATCTGGGTTCCCTGATTGCGAATGTCCATTTAAGCTGCAGACAAATGAGTCCAATTCCAGATGTTTTATTCCAAATCATCGGTGTGCTTCTGGTTCCAACATGCAACATTATAAGCATACTTCCCTGCATGGAATGTACCCACCAACTGATGATGTAGTTGCCAAAGTTAGTCTAGAGAAATGCAAAAGCTTGTGTCAGAATGACCTGACTTGTACAGCTGCAACCTTTACAAATGATGGAACTGCACGATGCTTAATTAAGAGAACACCGTATGTTACTGGCTATTCAGACCCCTCACTGAGTTCAGTATCTTACGTGAAGATGTGTGCAGATCCATTAGCTGTAAATCCCAATCTCTCGTTGCCTTCCCCTCCTCCACTCAATCGGTCTCACAAGTTTTGTTTCCCTTGCTTAATCGGAGCAGCCTCAGGAGTGTTCGTTGTATTTGTTTTAGTTCAATTGGCACTTGGTTTCTGGTTCTACAGAAGAAGAAATTTGGATAGGAAGAAAGCCGCGTTTGCTCATACCAGCCCAAACTCGAATGGTTTGATAGTGTTATCCTTCTCTGAAATAGAGGAGCTTACAGAGAACTTCAAATATCAAATTGGGCCAAAGATGTTCAAAGGTGTTCTTCCAAATAGAAAACAAGTTGCAATCAAAGATGTGGATGCAAGCGTAGAAGAAAGAAAATACCGGTGTGTAGTTGCAAAGATAGGAAACATTCATCACAAAAGCCTTGTGAAGCTGCAGGGCTACTGTTGTGAGTTAGATCACAGATTTCTAGTCTATGAATATGTCAAGAATGGTTCTCTGGAAAAGTATATAGAAGATGTTAAACTCTGTAAGAAGCTGACTTGGGGGAAGAGATTTGATATATGCTTAAGTGTCGCAAGGGCCATTTGTTATCTACACACAAGCTGTAGGGAATTTATGAGCCATGGGAATTTGAAATGCGAGAATGTGGTACTGGATGAAAATTTAGAGGCCAAGGTGACTGAATTTGGACTTGGGAACATAGTCAGCAAGGCATCATGCTCTTCATGCTCTTCTGCAGAGAGAGATGTGGAGGACTTTGGTAAGATGGTGTTAGTATTAGTAAGTGGGTGTCGAGTTGGGGACCTTTGTGAGTGGGCATACGAAGAGTGGCTGCAAGGGCATCCAGAGAATGTGGTAGACAGGAAAATAATTGGTGGGTTTATTGCGCAAGAGCTGGAACGTGCTTTAAGAATTGCATTTTGGTGTGTCCAAACTGATGAACGTAGAAGACCTCCAATGAGAGAGGTGGTTAAGGTCTTGGAGGGCACCTTGAGCGTTGATCCACCACCACCCCCTTTTGCTTGTCAAGGGCCACTTGATGACGAAGAGGAGCCGTAGAACCCAGCTGTATGGAAGAAAGTTTATTTTATTTTTGAAATATCTTCTCGAGTTTTAAGCTGTGCATAGTAGGACTAACAACACATTGACAATTTAGCTTTGTGTTCTTGTCTTTGAGATAGTCCTGACAAGAGATTTTCCCCCTATCTGAGCTATAATGAAATGCCATTTTCCCATTTAACTTTTGAATTTCGCGTTTAACTTTGGAATATATTTTGCAATCTTGTGGCCTCATTTCCTCCGCATATAAGAATAATCATGACAATCAACGCCCTGCTCTCTTCCAAGTAGCCAAATCCAGTTTTCTCAGGTACGAATTCTCGTTTCATTTTCATTATTACATGGCCTAAAGATAACTTTTGTATGTTGGTTATGAGAGGAGTTGCTTTTCTCGTTATTGCTAATGAAGGTTACCGTTGTAACTCGCTTGAATTTCTAAGGCTAAAAGTTGTGGATTTTGTTGGATTTCTTTTGTGAAATTGTTGCTTTCCCCATGTTTTAGTTGATTGGATTTCTTGCTTTGCTTCCCTTTGGATCAAAAGGAGAAAAGGGGCGGCCAAAAACTGACATCCTTTGATTGTCTCCGGTCGTGGAGTAGGTTGGATTTGCCGGAGTTGTAGAACGTGTGCAGTTTCTCGTATTCTTGCTTGAGATGGTAATCATCAACTCCCTGACCCAATTTTTTGGCTCAAAGCAAGAACTATTCACCTTTTTATTTTTCAGATTTTGTGATTCATTGGTTTTCTTCTTACAGGATTTGTTTTGAATCATATAGGGGATTGGGAATCAATGGGATGCATATTTTAATTACACATTATTGAAAGAAATACAATAATCTGACATCAAGATTAAGAAAATTAATTAGTATGCCTTTGAGTAGAATTAAAATTTCTGGTCGAATTCCACCTGAGCTCTGCCGGAGGAGTTGCATGCAGTCATTCGACCAGAAATTTTATTTCAACTCGATGCAAGCGGGAACAACTTCACAGGATCAATCACTAGTTAGGTAATTGTCACTACTTGGATCTCAGCAGAAACTCACTCTCCAGGGCCAATTCCAACTTGTGGCATTTTCTAGAACGCACCAGCTAATGCTTTTGTCGGAAACTATGGCTTGTTTGGAGATGCAGAGGGAGTCGGACTGGCTGCATGCAACTCCTCCGGCAGATATTTCTTTTCCAGAACGTAATAACAACTATTCGTGAGTTAATAAAGGCAAAATTGGTGTTGTTATCGTTGTATCCTTTTTGGGTTTTGTAGTGGTTGCAACTGTCATTGCCTTCTTACTTATGTTTCGCCAGAGATCCAACCTACTGCGTCAATTAGTCAATACATATCAGAACTTTGAGCCCAATGGTATTGCAAGAGGAAGTAAAAATATAGACTCCCAAAACCCAAAACTTTCTCGAAGAGCCCGAAAAACCAGCAATAAATGTCTTAGAAAACCTGTGAGAGAGACTCCACCGTGTCGAAAGGACGTCGGAAGAGAGCCAACAACCATTGCCATGAAGCTGCCTTCCAAAAAGAGATGCCAAGTAGACTCTGAAGTCGAATTACACGTAGAAAAGCAAGAAAGTAACATAATTCTCATGCGTTGAAGAATTGAATCTGTGAGAAGGCGTCCTTGCAACACCTTCCAAACAAGAAGACTTGATTGTCAAAACTAAGCAAATGAGAATAAGCCTCTTTCGCCGAAAGGAGACCAGATAAACATCCCGACCAACACAAGGAATCAGTAGATGCTTGTAAAGGGAAAGGAGTAGCATCAATGGAAGCCGCCACCTCCGCAAATAAGTGACAGAAAATGGCAGGTAAATCCGAATGAAAACCAGTTTGAAATCCCGCGCATGATTATTCATAGAATGAGCTAGAGCATTAGGAATCTCAAGATGTGATACCAAAGGCCTGCCCAACCAATTATCTAACCAAAAAGAAATTTGTGAACCATCTCCAAGGACGCATGTCGAATTTGACAAGATAATGGGGATAATCTTCTTAAAACAAAGGCAAATGACAGACTTATTATGCGTCAATAAAGGAATCAAGAGCATGCGTAAAAACAGCCATCAAAGAACGAGATTTAAACATTTCAGAAGAAGAGAGCGATTTAGAACTAACAAATCTTTCAAGCCTAAACCCTGAGATTCATAGGACGACAACATACATGCCACAAGAATTGGGATCACCTGATCAGAAAAAATTTATCACCCAATGTTGTACTTGATTTAGGAGAAGACGCAGCCAAGCATAAACTTGGAAGCTATAAATGAGAATGCTCTGAATGAAAGGAGTCATAAGATGAAGACTTGCTTGCGAAAGCATATGTCCCTTACAGGACCCCAAGATTCTTTGCACTTCTGATAAATGGGGCAAATGCTAGAGCCTTGATCACCAGAGTCGCAAAAAACACAAATCTCATGCTTGTCGGTACCATCACCAGTAATATCATCATCAAATTCGGGATTCATAGAATCCTCTGGTTGCTCCTTCCCTATTAAAGGAAAGGTGATAATGATAATCAGACACTGAACAATAAGAGACATGCATATTGATATTCTTTCTTCTCCATACGCATCATGTTTGCACAAGTGGAAATGGGGCTGCTAGGTTAACTTTAGGTGTGTATGCATGTTTAGCATAACAGGGACCTTAACTTATTTTTATATAGATGATACCCTAGATCCCTTCCTTATAAAACAAAAGGTGATGATGAAACCAGTACTGAGACCACATGACACTGAATATAAAGACACATTGATATTATGTCATAAGAAGACTAAAGTGCGACCAAATGCGCAGTTTGTGGGGCTGTAAACATATTAAGTTGCCATAATGACAACACCTTGCTGAAATTGCAGAAATATGAACTAAGTAATCTTTAGTGGCAGAGTAATATATCAAACAACTCAGTTATTGGCAAAAGAAAAAGGTGTGCGCATAATATATCAAACAACTCAGTTATAAGCATAGCTACCTCGTCCGGTTTAATATGATTTGCATATATATCTCCATATAGTTAGAGAGTGTGTTTAGTGAATAGATGTTGATGTGTCTCACCATGAACATTATAAAATTTAATAAACCCTCCCGTAGATCGATCATGTAAACTAGCAAACAAATATGATTTCTCAACGGTCCTTATAAGTGTCTCTTCATCATCTTGGTCAGAGTAAAGGACTTCCAATGCAGAGTTTGCAAGTACAGACCCTGAACCTAAGACATGGTAGGTGCAACTTATCAAGGTTTAATGAGGTGTATCTGCTAAAGGACCACCAACGTGGAAAATCTCTTGTTTAAGTCCTCCAGCAATGATTATTGAACACGTTCAAAAAAGGAGGATTCCTTTTTGTTACTGATGGATGCTGCACAAAATCTTTAGAAAATGATGAAAGAAAAATCATCTGTGATAATGTCATAAAACAATAGGCCGTCTCCGGAAACGTGTGCTAGAGTGTGAATTGAGTCCTTTTACCGGTGGGATCGGTAAAAACGATAGGCCGTCTGTGGGAATGTATGCTAGAGTGTGAATTGAGTTCTTCTACTGTTTCTGAAGCTGCTAAGGGACCACCAACTTATTGTTTTTACTAATCTGGCTTATTGTTTCGAGAGAGTACTATCGGTGTATCCATAACAAAATGTGCTACTTCAGAAATGGTAGAAGGACTCAATTCACAGTCTAGCACATGTTTCCAGAGATGACCTATCGTTTTTACCGATTCCGCCGGTAGAAGGACTCATTTCACACTCTAGCACACGTTTCCGGACATGGCCTATCGTTTTACGACATTATCACAGATGATTTTTCTTTCATCATTTTCTAAAGATTTTGTGCGGCGTCCAGTAACAAAAAGGAATCCTCCTTTTTTAAATGTGTTCAATGATCATTGCTGGAGGACTTAGACAAGAGATTTTCCACGTTGATGGTCCCTTAGTAGATACCCTCATTATACCTTGATAAGTTGCGCCTACCATGTCTTAGGTTCAGGGTCTGTACTTGCAAACTCTGCATTGGAAGTCCTTTACTCTGACCAAGATGATGAAGAGACACTTATAAGGACTGTTGAGAAATCATATCTGTTTGCTAGTTTCAATAACAGATCACATATTCTCTATATTATTTTATAATTAAGACAGTAATATAAGTTTTTTCAAGCATTCAAACTACACTATTTTCTACATCATTCAAGGATTTTTAACTAAAAAAATTAAAAAAATCCAAATTAGCACAATAATCCAATCCGGATCAGATGCTTAACGAATATGGATGGACAAGTCATATTCAATAACCTAAACACGTACAAAATCCAAATCCAATAATCCGATTATAAATAGATCTGATTATAGATTCAAATTGGGTCTGCTTACAGGCCTAGGGAAAATCTACAATAATTAAAGTTCAGAAATGGCAAGAATAAAAATTGAAATAATATTACAATAGTAATATCAATAACTTTATACGTAAATTATAGAGCAAAGT
Source organism: Pyrus communis (assembly GCF_041283825.1). Lineage (NCBI taxonomy): Eukaryota > Viridiplantae > Streptophyta > Magnoliopsida > Rosales > Rosaceae > Pyrus > Pyrus communis. The sequence continues at coordinate 19,711,857 of NC_142576.1, read as the reverse complement.
ATCTAGAAACAATTACCTAGACCTGCTGAGACATTTGAAAATTAAGAAAGGACGTCTAAACTTGCTGAGGTGCCCGTCTAGCCCGACCAGACCCGCTTAGGCACCTATCTAAGTTGTGACTCACTTAGATAGAAAATAGATAACTTTCATTTTACATTTTATTCTTTTTAATAAATTGTAAGAGACTTGTTGAATACTTAAATAAACACACATTATATACTTGTTCCCCATATTTTCATTATATTCCAATACTTCATAATATATATGTTATTTTGTTTTGTAGTTTATGTTGAAATTATATATATTTTAAATATACACAGACACTTATTTACACCAAATATAATAGATTTACTTAAATCCGCCTCGTCCGCATAGGCGCCCACCTAACCCCATCTAGCTACCTAGGCACTAGGCCCTAATTCACTGCCCAACTAGCGCCTAACGTCTTTTAAAACCTTAATTCAGAGTTAAGAAGTGGTATCTGATATGGAACGACTCTAAGAAAAGCATGCCGTTGAAGGGAAACAATCCTGGATGCAATTGGCCCCAGTCTAGCAGTGACAATTCGAGTGATTTTTTTGAAAACAAAGTTGACCAGAGTAATAGGATGGAGTTACGAAACTAGAGATCCACCTGGAATTTTAGAAATAAGAACCACCAAATTAGAATTGAAATAAAGAGGGATTTGCCATCAACAAAAAGGTTTTGAAATGCCGAAACCACATCTAGACCAATAATACTTCAACAAACAAAAAATAAGCAACCACTAAACCCATCTGGTCCAAAAGATCTACAAGGATCTTTTTACTACTGAAAATACATCAGGGGTGGGCACCCTAAGCAAATAAATATTCTCCTTCGCCGTCACGGCTGTATCATCACATGAAGAAAACAATTTTTTGTAATGGGACACAATGTCATCTTGAATAGCTACTGGACCATCCAAAAGATTTAAACCATGACGACTTGAAGCCAAAGTTTGATGAAGCTTTTTTATTTTCACCATACAATGAAAGAAAGTAGTATTTTTTTCCTACAACGACAACCAGCGAAACAGATACTTTTCCTCTAGATTAAGAAATTTTTTGTTTGCTAATTCTTTCATATTTTAAAAGATTTCTCAATAACTCGTCTCGGTTTAGATTATACTAGCATAAATGCCTGCGCTCTGCCGCGGGATTTGAAACCGTCTCTACTATCAAACAAAATAATTCTACAATTTAAACCATCCAAACTTGTTGAACATAGTTTTTTGTCTATCGTTATATCTTTCCTCTCACAATTTTTATGGAAAAAAAAAAAATCCAAACAATAAAAAATCTTAACAAAATTTTGCAAATAATCTTGCATTTAAGCACATTCAAAACCATTAGCTCTTTCAAATTTTTTCTAAACAAAGAAAAGAAAAAGTGTTCATCACTGATATTGTGCATCCAATGTACTGGTTTCTTATCCACCTTTTCCTCCTAGCACTTTTACCACAAACTCATCTCATTCTTTCCCTCAGAGACTTGAAACCCAATTCTCACGGTCCATTTAACACCTCCCAATAACAATTCCTAGCAAAATAAATACAAAAGGAAAATCATCTGCGCTTTCAAATATTTTAAAGGGAAAGTGGGAAACTATTATCAAGAAAGATGCAAACCAAATATATTCATCACTGATATTGATGAGAAAATGAAGTGTATTAGTATGTTCATCTTTCCCCATTCCTTGTAAAGTTGAGGAATTTTTTCTTAACATCTGAACGAGAAGTAAAATAACGCTAACACACTCAATTACAGCACACAGAAGCTCCTGAACAAATTATCATTTCCAAACTGCCATGAGAGATTACTAATCATAAATCTATGTAGAAGTTGAAATTCAATCCAAAATAAACATTAGGCACATCATCAAAAACCAGCAGCACAACTACCCTATTGAAAAATTGCTTATCTCACAAAACATTTAATGCATATTTTACTTCAGAAAATTCTGAAAAACCACAATTGAACACACCGATCTCTAAATAATTCAGGAACCAATCAAAGCAGCTGAATACACATGGTAAAATAAGTGTTTCAGTTTGAATTTGTATTCTATAAACTTTACATTAACAAAATACATTTAGGGATTAGTACTACAATGACATTGCTCCAACATCAATTACAAATCTTTTGATAACAAATAAACAGGGTAGTGAGAGCTTGTACCCGAAGTGAAGCATATGATCACACCCTCCTCGGGTCCCCAAGAGTAATTGAATGGCAGCGCAGCCCCTACGGAATGCTTTTTAATTGATTCCGTAGTTAACACTGGCCAAATGCACAATACATGTCTTAGAAACTATTGTCAATTAACTTCCAAAGAAGTTAGAGCAAAAATTACCTCCAATCTTTGTTTCTCTTGTACTTTGGTATTGTGGGGTTGACTTGTAAACGGTAACAGTAGTCCTGAAAACCAAAGAATAAAAAGCCTTTTTTTAGTTAACTAAAAAGCACTCGTCAACGGAGTGAGATATCTAGTAATAAAAAATGAATCTTGGAAAGTAGACATAAACAAGCTTCAATCACAATTACTTTAATGCATTTGGGTATCAAGGAGAAAATTAGATTTATTCAATTTCGATATAAAGAAAATTAATTAATGCAGGGATAACATTTGTGCCTCAATGACGTGAGAAGTACTCAAAACAAACTTTGTTTTCTTTAAGTCTTTAGGCTATATCTACAAATCACAATGAGTTTTCTAACTCATATCCATTGAGAATCAAATTAACTAATTAACTTACTAACCCCTCCTGTTAATTTCACACCTATGCTCCAAACAGATTTTGTAACTAATATCCCAAAAAAGGGGGCAAAAGGGAATTTTAACGAAAAACCACATTTTTACACTAAAAAGTCAATCTTGATACTATTCACTTTACCTTTTATTTTGTTCTTATCGTTAAAACTCAAAGTTTTCAAGCCCTTTTTATTAGTTTTCCTAATAAAAAACCTTTGTATGGTATACAGCAGTGTTATCTGTGTAACCGAAGTCAAGCCCTGAAAGGCTAGCAACCTCCTTGTATACTTGGAAACCTATTGCAGATTTTATGGCTCCAGAAGAAAATAGATCCTACAGCATTAATATCATTAAGACTTAAGTATTTTTCCCAAGTGAATACACATGAAAAGTATCAAAGAGAGAAAGGCAAAATAAGAATTACACACCTGTCCTATAATTTGGCCGGAGAGGTATTTTGCCACCGAAGCAAAATTCTCAATAGCCCAAGCATCAGCCTATCAGATGAAGAAATATTCATAAGGGAAAAAGTAAGCTTAAACAGGATTTCATATGTATGAACTCACTCTTTGATACTTAATTACTCGTCCTATTACCAAGTAGCTATTGGAAATGGTTTGAGTTATAAAACCTGTCTCTAAACAGGCCTGACTCTTATCAAATAGCTCTCAAAAATTCGATATGCAAAAACTCAAACAAAGAAATAGATCCCAAATCTCATCCCACAACGAACAATGAACCAAAGTTACATGAACAAAAACAATACCAACATTTCAAGCTGTACAAAACTAAACCCATTCAGGAAACCACAAAGTCATACATCCAATCAGTCCCATTCATAATTCCAATACTCGATTCTAAAGAATAAAGAGAGCAATAGCATTCAAAATCAATAATTGTAAAGAATACCGAGAGCAATAGCATTCAAAATCAATAGTTCGCAAGTCTCCAACCAGCATGGCAAAATGCAAAGAGAGCAAAAGTCTCTAACTCTCCAACCAACATAACAAAATGTCAAAAATCAAAATGCCTTATGGCATTGGTACAACACAAAGTTCAAAATATTAGCAATAAATTTAAAAATGCCTTATCTAATATCATTGAGGTCATAAGTTGGAAGAGAAGACAAAAAACGAAAAGGGGTTGATGCAGGCAGTATAAAAAGCACAAGAGAGGAAAGATACCCAAAACCCATCACAAATCATAGTGAAAATTCGTGTTATAGCAACCCTAAATTCAAAAAATTTCTCTAGTTTTCCATATTTTCTCATCAAACAGACAACAAATTCCTATAAAATCAGAAAAAGTAAAATTACCAACAGTAACGTGCTCTGGGGGCTCGTATGACGGCGTTCCTTCGCCCGCAACGGTGTTGAGATTGCTTTCTACATTTGCAAGAAAACAAAACCACCGAAAGTCAGAGATTTTGAAAGAAATGAGAGAGAGAGAGAGAAAGAGATTGGAGTACCATAAGTGTATAAACATATTGGTAAAAAAATTGCACGGCAATTCCTACAATCTGAATCAAACTTCCACTGTTTATTACACAGTGCTTTGGAATTGTGTAAGTAGAGAAAAATTGGAGTTCTTACAGAGTGTTGACGAACAAAATATCAGCTTTCAGCGCCTTGAGAGATTCATTGAAGGACTTCGTTCAACATTTATCAAACGTCAGTAAATTCTGTAATGTACAGGAAAAATCCAAAAATAGTATAGATAGAACAAAAATAAGTGAATCAGACGACCATAATTTTGAAATATCATCTATTTGCTAATACGACCTTTCTCCATCAAAATAACATAAACCCCAAAGAAAAAATGGAAATTGGGAACGACCCATAATCTGAAAATTTACAAAAATTAACAGAAACGGATATAAAATGAGAGAAATAATTGGAGTTGTTACAAAGTGTTGATGAAATTTCAGAGAAAGAATTCGATTTTCCTGATCGTTTTTACTCTTATCTCATCCCTCCCATAAAAAATCCTAAACACTCATCACTCGACCCACCTCAAATCCTCTCTCTCTCAAAACAGCAAAAATAAATGACCCTTTCTCTCTCTGTAATCTGAAGAAAAATCTGATCAAAATTTATAATTTTGGTTTTTGGTTTTGTAAAAGTGTGGACAGTTAGAAGAGAATTTGTAGAGAGAAGAAGGGTAACGTTTTCAGTAGATGGGAAGCAAAGCCATGTATGTAGCTCGATTCGTTTTAGAACCAACGATCATCCATACAAAACTTTGAATTACACAAAAATCGATTCAAAAAACCAAAACAGATACCCAAAATTATAACCAAACAATCAAAACCCACAATAAAAAAAATCATACAACAACAATGCTTTCACTGGAAAATCTCAAAAATAAAAATCCCACAAACCCCCAAAAAAAAAAAAAATCACACAAAATTCTCAACACAGGTTAAGTCTAAAAATGTCAATTTTCATGCCACAAAATTGAATCTAAAATCCCACGGGTGGAGCCAAAAATAATCAAGACGCGACAAGTGAATTTTTGGTTAAAAAGGATAAAATTACCTATGAGGCATACTAGGTTTCCTACGCGCGAGTAACGAGCAAACATCTCTCAACCAAGCCAAAAGTGCCAAAATAAGTAACAAATTCAAAATTATTTCATCCATCCTCATCTTATATTCCCAACAAGGTATTTCCTCCATAACCTTCAAAACATTCCATATAAATTGAGTTAATTGGTCAATTAATGGATTTATTATCTAATTAATCCATTAATTGCCAAATAACTCACACATTACACCCTAAAAAACACCCAAAGGCCAGCCATTCTCTCTCCCAAAGAGGGCCGACCATGCTCTATAAATTGGACCTCATTTTCTCTAAAAAGCTAAGTTCCACACTCTTGCAAAACTTCCAAAAACTCTCCAAACACTTTTCTCTCTAAATTTTAACTTTGGCATCGGAGGTTCTTCGGCCAAAGCCCCCCATTCATCATGAGCGTGTGATGCTCTTGGCCTTGACCTAATGTGTTATTTGTTTTGTAGGTGCAATTTTGTCCAAGAACGAGGAGGAAGAAATTTGCATCCACAAATTGGTGCTTTCATTGAGAGTTGAGTCCTACACTCGTAGAAGACTCTCACATAATGTTTTCTATTTTCTTGTCTATTTGTAGATTTTTCGTACGTTCTTATTATTAGAATTTTTTTTTTTTGCAAAAATTCTTTAATCAAACGTAAAAGAGAAGTACAATGGCTAGAAATTTAGAAAATTCAACAAATGAAAATTTCAACATTCAAGAGATGGGACCACATCGATCCATGAGGCTAAATGTGATAATAGGTGGAATGACACCCCCACCACGAGTTTCCACCACGGAAACCACCGCGGTGGCTACCACTGTAGCTACCCGCGGCAAGGTCCATAGTTTCACCACCACGGCCCGAGCTGTGCCATCCAAGGCGGCTTACGACATTAAGGCCACGGCCTAAGCCATGTCATTCGACGCCTAACCGAGCCCAACGCGTTGCCAAGTCGAGCCCAAGCCTTGCACCCTCGTGCATTACATGCCGAGTAGCCCATTCTCGTGGCCCAGCCTGCTCCCGCCGAGCAGCTCACTCTCGTGGCCCAACCTGCTCCTGCCAAGTAGCCCATTCCCGTGGCCCAGCCTCCTCTCGCGGCATTCTAAGCAGCCCAAATCGACCCAAGACTATCTCAGCCATCTGGACCAACTATCGAGCCGGGGGCATTTTCACCACGTTTCTTCGCGGATTTGACATTTCCCAATTCAAATCTCGTGCCTGAAGCTTACCACACTTCCACTGCTCAAGGAGGCATATTTCTTCCAAGTTCTTCCAATCCAAATGGCGAACGACACTTGTCCTGACAAGTTATATAGTTGACGAGCGCCCTTGCATAACAGACAACCTTGGTGAATCAACTCTTGCAACGCACCGAGATCCAATGTGCCCCGGACAAGGTGTCCCAAGGAAGAATGAGGGCAGACGAACCTCTCCACTAGCGTCCCGACAAGCAGCCACTTGACCAGTCATGAACCGAGTGTTCTTAATAAGTACACTACTGACTGGACCCCTGAGATAGCGTATACTCCCGTCTTAGTGTGTGGAGAAGAGTGGACTCTCAGTTAGGCCCATAGACAAACATACACTCACGGTTGGGGCCACATTCCGATAATCAACATGAGCAACCTTCCAGGCAAAGTGTTCATTTGTGGCAAGGCCCGCAAAGAGCATCCTCCACCTCACGTCGGAGTAAGCAACACAGAGGACGAAGAGAAGAAGTCACTCAATCCGGTTCAAGTTCAACCGACAGTCTGTTAGTTATCCGCTCGCCTGCTAGGAACATACCACACCTATCACAGCCGCGACATAGATGAGCCGAACACATGGAAGAGTAGCCTAGACCAACAGGTCACGACCGGCGGCAGCCGAGAGCTTTGCCACCCTAACAAAGGAAAATTCAAGAAGAAGTAGAAAGATTCATGACCGAGCGATTGTGTAATTTCTCGTGAAACAAAGCTATTGACAAGGCGCTCTACTGAGACATGACCAACATAAGCGAGTCATCTTTCAGTGACAAGATCAAGCAGACGAGACTACCCCATATAGATTGTTGGATATAAAGACTAATTATGTTCGGACAAATGGAGCAGCTCAGCCTAATGGCACACTGAAGGGCAGCCAAGTACCAGAAAGACATACTAGCCCAACTACTAAGAACCGGGGGCAGGCTAAGGATTATTTTGGTTGTCTCGGCAGTCCAGCTTTCCTCAACTGCACTCACGACAATGATTTCTATGCTTTCTAGTGCTCGAAGGTAAACCAATTCCCCGACATCCATATGGGTCTGCTCTCTAGAGCGAGAGGATAAACTAATTGCTCTCCAATCCGAGAGGGTAAACTAATTACTCTCTAGCGCGATAGGGTAAACTAATTCCCTAACACTTATATGGGTAAACTCTCCAGTGTAAGAAAGCCACATAGCTCAAAAGATCGAATTCTTGAAGATTAACTAGGTAGCAAATGGTCAGGGAGCAGCAACCACTTTTGCACTCAATAGTTCGCTCATCCGACACTTTATCTTTAATAGCTTTGATCTTGGCAGCTCTATCCTTAGCTGTTCCATCTACGGCAGTTGAGAAATCAAACTCAAGAAGTTTCCTCATTTTTGGCAGGCAGCCCAAGCATGGTAACCTAAACAATTGGCCATGCCACGCCATTTCCTCAGCCCATGTCGAACCAATCTTTGGATTTAATTAAGCCGAGCTGCTCAAGTAATGGCCCCTGCTACATCACCTCCTTGGCCCATGACAAGTCGACTCTTGGCCTTTGCCAGCCGACATGCCGCAACACCCAAGAAGAAGACAAGAAGAATTAAGTTTTTCTTGCATCGGTGTGGCGCAGAGAAGATGAAGAAAGCAACGAAAGACGGTTCTTTGCATGGGCAAGTGTAGAAGATTGCTAGGGGATGGGGAACAAATATCCTCTAAGCTTTTTCTCTCTTGTAGGGTAGAATAAATCACTTTCCAAAGTTGATTTAACAACCCTCTTAAGGTGGACTTAAATAGGCTTTGAGAGAAATTTATTTCCCTTTCCTAGAAGCATCTAATATCATATTAAAGAGGGAATCATCATCAAAATAGGAAGCAGTCTTAGGTTTCCTAGAGCAAGATCTCTACACCTGCTATCCTTTCCTACGAGCAGCCCAGCAAGTGTGGGGGCATTTGTGGAGCCAAAAATAATCAAGATGCGACATGCGGATTTTTGGGTAAAAATGACAAAATTACCCTCGAGGCACACCAGGTTTCCTACGCGCGAGTAGCGGGCAAGTACCCCTCAACCAAGCCAAAAGTGCCCAAAATAGGTAACAAATTCAAAATTATTTCATTCATCCTCATCTTATATTCCCAACAAGGTATTTACTCCATAACCTTCAAAACATTCCATATAAATTGAGTTAATTGGCCAATTAATGAATTTATTACGTAATTAATCAATTAATTGCCAAATAACTCACCCATTACACCCTAAAAAACACCTAAAGGTCGGCCATGCTCTATAAATTGGACCCCATTTTCTCTAAAAAGCTAAGTTCCACACTCTTGCAAAACTCCCAAAAACTCTCTAAACATTTTTCTCTCTAAATTCTAACTTTGGCATCAGAGGTTCTTTTGCCAAAGCCCTCCCTCCCCCCCCCCCCTAATTCATCATGGGCGCGTGAGGCACTTGGCCTTGACTTAAGTTGTTATTTGTTTTGTAGGTGCAATTTTGTCCAAGAACAAGGAGGAAGAAATTTGCATCTACACCACATACACATATCATACATACACATACATCAAAGGGGAGAAAACAGATAATTTCAACAAATGAGATGCAAATATTTCAAGAAACCTACCAAGGAAATTAGAGCATGCATGTGTTAGATTTATCATTTGTCTGTCAAAATGCACAGCAGATACCAAAATCAAAGAGATTGGTGTGTTTTACACTTGGACTTTCCAGTTTCTAGACTGATTTGTAGTAGCGGACTGCAAACGAAGTTGAAGGCCTCCTTGATTTTCTTTTGCTTAGCAGGAGAAAATAAGGCTCTGGGCTTGTTGGGGAGATGATCGAAGCCTATAATTTTGAAAACAAAGAGAGACGAAGCTCTCGAGTTCTAGAAATGGAGGGCAGGTTTGTGTGGTTTTGGGAAACAAGAGCGAATGCTATTGCAGAGATGGGCGCAGTTCTGGGGCTTTGGTTGCAAGGCTTTGAGAAAGGGGAAAATGAAGGCCAAATGGGTGTGTTTCTATCTCTTTCTCCCATTTCTCTCAATCTCTCAATCACCGACACCACCCTTGATTTGAGGAGAAAAAATCAACCCTAACCCCACTTTTTGGCAGCCTCACTCGTCTCTCTCCCTTCCTCTCCCTGCCATCCCACACCTCTCCCTGAAATCCCTCACAAATCTGTTAGTTTTGGCTGAAGCACCGACACACACACAATGGCATAAATGTAAATAATGCAAAATCGAGGGCCTATTTTAGAATAGACTGGTAACACCATAAATATTTCGAAATATATTCGAAGACAAAATTACCCTCCTATCATTTCATAATGACCTTCCAACCCAGCCCCAAAAACAGATGGCTTTCTTGCAAATAAGGTGAAATCGAGGGGCTTTTTTTTACTGTAGCCATGAACAAGCCAATTCCCCTCTAACTTTAGAATAGATAAATGTGTAATTTTATAAGTAAGATTAATCCCTATGCTAAAAGTAATCTGGTGAGGCCATTTCTGACCGAAGGGTCTAGAGGGCCAGATGGCTGAAAATAACTTGAAAACCGTCTCCAACCGAGGGCTAGGCCAGAGGGCTCGTGGGCCCCACAGAATCTGAAAGGACCAAATGGCTAAAGAGTTGGCCGCATGCAGCCAGCCAACCAGCCTGGGATGGCCAGAAAATTAGAGCAATCATGTCGGATATAATCGATAAGAGTATATTTAATATAAATATATTCATGTCGGTTATATCCAACAGGATTGCTTAAAGAAAAATTTGAATCCAATGGCTAGCTGAAGCCAGTTACCGTTGGATTCAAATTTTTTTTTTTTATTTTTGGTTTTTTGGGCCAATTTTTTTTTTTTAATTCTTAAAAATTCTAATTTTTTTCCTATAAATACATAAACCATTCATTCACCATTCATCACAAAATTTTCAACATTCCTACACCATTTCAATTCTCATATTTTCTTTCCTATTTCAAAAATCTAGCCTTTAATTTTTTTCAATAATTTTCAAATGGCCTCGTCTGCAATGAAAGGTAGGACTTGTGTATCCAAAAAATAGTTAGAGTTCTATGAATGCATCACTCCACTGAATATTCAAAACCACAAGAGTTGTTCTTCAAGATGGAAGGAACATCTTCAGCCAAGTTTGAACAAATGGCATCAAGCATTTTTAGCAGCCGCAAGTAGACATGAAAGCGGCTTTAATTCCTACGACGAAGTAAGTGTTTTCACAATTTATTTTAAATATTTAATTATATTACATTTAATTTCATAAATTAATTTCCTTTAATTTTTGTAATTATATTTTCTAGGTATGCCAAGCGGATGAATTGTATATGGAGAGTAGCTCGAAACCCTTTCAGTTTCACAGTTGTTGGGAAATTTGTAAAGGGTGGGTGTTATTTGAAGATCCACCTCAACATAAAGCTCCTACACCGGTATTCGAAACTGCATCCTCAACTGCAGATATGGATGAAGATGGATCTCCTACCATTCAACAAACAAGGGTAGAAAATCCATCTTCGGGTGAAGGTTCCATACCTAGGGCTATGGGACGAAACAAGGCGCGAAGGTTGAAGGAAAAGGGCAAGGCAAATGATGATTACGCCGCTTAACATGAAGTGGCGGCCTCATTACGATTAATGGTAGAGTAAAATTCCCTTGAGGCGAAAGAAAGAAAGTGTAGGCATGAAGAATGGGCCAAACAAATACAAGAAGAGATGGATGAAAAGAATGTGGAAAGGAACACTTAGAATTACACTCCAATGAGTAAGACCTATTTTGATAGGGAAAAAAAAAAGAAATTATGACTCGGCGACAGTTGTTCACCTCTGATTATACTCCTACAATGGTGGATGACGAAGATGATGTTGACTATGGATATTAAATTTAAGTTGTTGTAGTTTTTAAATTTAAGTTAATGTTGTTTTTAAATTTAATTTGTAGTTTTTAAATTTAATTTGTAGTTTTTAAATTTAATTTGTTGTTTTTAAATTTAAGTTGTAGTTTTTAAATATAAGTTGTAGTTTTTAAATAATAAATTATGTTTGGCCCTTTGGCCCTCAGTTGGAGACGGAGGCAAATATGACATTGTACTGTTCATTAAATATTAATATCTTGGAGGGCTAGAGGGCTAAAACGAGCCCTCTGGCCAACCCTCGGTTGGAGATGGCCTGAGTAATATCATCAGGTAAATGAGTTTCCGAATATAAATTATTTGTGTCCACCAAAAGAGCAATTCTGTGTTCAATTTGAACCAACTGGTTCTAGAGATCGATAAAGGTCTTAAGACCATTTCCAACCAAAAGAGGGCTAGAGGGCTCGTTTTAGGCCTTTGGCCCTCCAAGAAATTAATATTTTAATGAACAGTGCAGGGTCATATTTCTTACCATTTCCAACCGAGGGTCAAAGGGCTCGTTTTAGCCTTGTCACAAAAAATGGTCTCCAACTGAAGACCAAAGGGCTATAGTATGGAATGTGAAGAATTGAAATAAAATGAGGTAAAATAGTATGGAATGGTGAAATGGTATAGGAAAAAAATTAGAAATAAACATAAAAAAAACATAAAAAAAAAGTGGGTTGGGCATAAAAAAAAAGAAGAAAAAAGGGCTGGGCAAATGGAAAAGAAAAAAAAAAGAAGAAAAAAAAAAAAAAAACAAAAAGTGGGCTAACCAGCGCTTTGGCTGGCTGGCTGAAGATGGCTAGTAGGTTGGCCCTTTGGCCATTTTTTGTCCTGTGGGGCCCACGAGCCCTTTGGCCTAGCCCTTGGTTGGAGACGATTTTCGGGCTATTTTCTACCCTTTGGCCCTCTGGACCCTTGAGTTGGAGATGGTCTAAGCACCTCATTTTTCCTCTCAAAATTGTTGGATGACCATGGGATGACTAAACGATTTCAGATTTGATTTTGGCAGAGTTCATCTTTAAAGTATGACCTGGAAAATGGACGATTCGAATTAGTGTGCAACTTTGTAAAATAAGAAAGAAAGCTGAGATGGTAGAATGAAAAAATTCAAACAAAAAAGTTAATATTGTTGCAGTCTTATTAGATTAGGAATGTGATTGTGTAAATCCTAGTAGATATGAGAATGTATCTTATATTCCTATTAGGAGTAGATTACCTATTACATGTTGTAATCCTAAAGGGAAAGATTTTTACCTATCCTACTACTATAAATAAAGGTACAATGGGGTGGAATATAACACATCTCAATTACACATCTCTCTCTTTCTCTCTACTATTGTTGCACCATTCTCTCTCTCTCTCTCTCTCTCTCTCTATGGCCTCCATAATTGTTCGGTAAATTATGCTTACAACACGTTATCAACACGCTCTTGATCTTGCGCTAAAGAGAGTTTATTCTTCAATCAAGGGAGTATTACGTTTTAATCATTCTTTTCATGATTAATTTATTATTTTGAATTGATCAACATGCTATTGATTCAATTTATTTTTTTTCTGTTGAACGTGATACAACGCATTGAAGATGCAATTCCGGCTTACAGAGAAGGATTTTCTACAAATTCAAAGGCTTTTATTTGTTTTCTACCAATCAGGTACGATTAAAATAAAGTAAGATATTTGAAACGACCTTGAAGCATGAAAACATTTCCCATGATGCATGAACCCCCCTATGTTTATATTTTCCTTCCAGTATATATATTGTATATGTTCATATATTTATCAATCTATATATATATATATATATATATATATATTTGTTTCATGCATCACACAATTAAATTACTATATGGAATATGTGAGTCAAAGTATCAAATTAAATTAGAAGCAATTCTAGGGTTTCTTAAACCCTACATATGTTGAATTTTTTTTTTTTGGAATGGTATGGCACCACTCATTGCGGCACAAATTGGGCAGCAACCCTCTGGGCTTTGCTGCACCCACATGGACCTTGACTGCAACTTTGCTGTGAGCATATACACACCCCAGGCCTTTGGCTTGGTTGGGTTGTCTCGGGCTCGTAGTCCTCAATCATCAAGGAAGCCCGCATTTTTCCTTTTTGAACCTCCTTTTGCTCTCGGCCCATGTCAGCAAGTTTTCATGCTTGCTGGGCTACTGTCCTGTGTGCACTAAGGCTTATAGCATGCTCCGGTATCAGCCCATATACATGGATTTGGTCTTTGCATGACGCCAGCCCATTGTGGCTGGGCTCTCATGCATTAACAGGCCAACAAATCTGTTGGGCTTTATCCCGTGCCATCCCCAAGGCCCAACCTTGAAACCCAGCTGCGGCTGGGGTTTCTCCCTTACCCCATGACCTGAAGTTTACACCCAAGGCCCTTTTTTTTGGGCCATGCCTTTTACTCCAAGCACCGAACCCGAGCCCAATTATCTTTTGGGGCAATTTTTTTGACCCACATGCTATTATTTTAGCATTCTAAATAGTATTAACCCGTATGTTAACATTATTTTGCTTCTACGATCGACCCTGAATGGTCCCGATCTATTGAATTAATTAAAAGCAACCTGTAGTCCATTAATCTGATAATGAATCCAAAATTATTGACCTGAAGATCACTTTTGGAAATTAACAATTCAATAGTTTATTTTTATACTTTGAACCGTTGACATACTTTCGTAGTAACGAAGCTCTCACACTTGAGTTCCTGAAGAACCTCAAATGCACTACACTTAGTTGTATATTGCATTTTGTGTTTCTTGTAGGGACCTCTCTTTTATGAATTAAACGTTCATAAACTAAATTGAACCTGTAGTTTCAAATTTAGTGCCCTTGAAACCCGAAGTTTTCGTAAAACAATACACCCATGAAAACCCGAATTTTTCATGAAAACCATGTCTTAGAACCTGAATGTTCGAACTTTGATGCTTATGGATGATTTATTCCTATAGCAACAATCACAATCTTGTTCCCTCAAATTCAATGGATTGTCAAACTATCATAAGTTCGATTTCCCTTATTTGGATGTTTCTATTAGAAACCACTTTATGTGGGTACAAGACGTGAATCTTCACTTGACTATCAAGAAGCTGAAAAACCATTGTAGCCAACAATGACAAGGAAACGCTGAATAAGCCTTCGCTATGATCTTCATTCGAAGACTTGTGCCTGAAGCATTACAAATGGAAATACCTCATGAATGAGGATTATATGGCTCTTTGGCTCGCTTCTATAGACCGTTTAAGCATGAAAGACATTGCCTGAAGCACACCATGATAACGTCCATGAATGAGTACAATTCTGAAGTTTATAAATCCGATCGAATTTTGACTAGAGAATACTTTTCTCATCATTCCTTGTTTCTAACTGGCTTTTGAAGCAGTAGTGTAGAAAGCAGAAGTTTACCAAATTCTTGGATCTGATTACTACCACAAATATATAATCAGGGCCTGCTAAGGTGTGGCATCATGCCCGAAGCGTGATCCTTGGTACCTAAGACCTAAAACTTCAAGAATAAGGGATAGTATTCCTAAACCTTAACCCTACAGAATCTACTTTCGTCTTGATGAAATAAATCATTGGTTATGCACCTGTTCATGCCCCTACCAATGTTGTTAAGGAGTACCATTCTAGTAGTCAATATGTGAGACTAATTTTGCTCCACCAAACATTGTTGGAAGAGCAGAATTTTGACATGGATGGCCTTGTTGGCCAAATCCACCCTAGTAACTTTGGTTTACTTTGTGAACATTTTTCCATGTTCTTGGATTCAAGTTTGGTGTATGTTTTACTTATGGATAATCTTATTGATATTGTCCTTGAATATGAGTTAATTGAATCATATTTCTTAATACATGTGACCAATTTAATTAAACACGTGATTAGGTAGGAATGTGGGAAAGTTAGTTGTCTGGATGAATGCGTACTACGCACACTAACTTTACACCTAAATCACATCTCTAACAACGACTCCAGGTCTATCCAACCTGATTAAGAGTATTGGCACGCTCCTCGTTGTATGAATGGTACTACATCACCATTTAAGGGACCTTAAATTCTCCCTGACATTGAGTTTTTAAGGATATTCGAGATGACAATGATCATAAATGAAACCATTGAAGAAAATAGAGTGAATATCTTTGCACCACCTCCATAAATGAGTATAAAACTTTAATTTGGGGCCAGTGGGTTGTCTTTCAACTAGGAATACACCACATGTTGCCAGCCTGGAGCCTGGTGATTGAGCAGTTTGCTTGCTTTAGCACGACCTTTTGGGACACTTAGGTCGAACAATGATGCTACAATGCATCTCCTCATCTGAAGTGAGGATATTGTTCCTACAAGCACACTTTACCAAGCATGCTCATTAAGGAAATTGATTTTCTATATCATTCCTCACAAAGATACGACACGAGTCTCTTTTCATAATGGATTCAAGGGAATATATGTGGACTAATCCAACCAAAATGCGGACCATATAAATACTTATGGTTTTGGTTGATGAATCGATAAACTGGTCACATGTTTGTCCACACACATTACTGCTAAACCTCCTGGCCGATTAAGGGTTCACCACCCTACTTATCCCTTAAGGTCCGGGAGACTGGATAATGCCGAAGAGTTTATATCGACGGTTTTCGATAAAGTATTGCATGTATTTTGGGTTTATAATTGAACATTGAAATTCCCATGTTTACCCCAAATAGCCTCGCCTAGCGATCATAAAGCACAAATTTAAATGATTGCCCGAATTTTGGTAAAAGTATCAAGTTTTTAGTTTCTGCCTTGGGCTATGCAATCCTTATACGCAGTTATGTTGGTCATCCTTGAGGCCCATTGCCATCCAACCTATATGACGTTACAGTTGGTTACTGGGTACGAACTTGACGATTTTTGTATTTACACATTTGGGTGTGCATTCCATGTGCCAAGCTGCGCTGCTGCAACGTACCAACATGGGTCCTCAAAGAATGAAGTGTATCTTTTGTCGATCATGATTCTCTTTCACACTAGCTCTTTTAGAGCCCTTGCACGCGATCTCTTTACCGTTTATTTGTGAGTTGTCACTTTAATGAGACAGTTTTCCCACCGTTAGGGGGAGATAAGAACGTCAACGTTCCTGTAGAATGGCGCAAATTTGTGTGGATGTTGCCCACTATGTCTTATCACGATCCTCATACCGCCCAAGTATGATAAGCAAGTGTGATGAATTCTAGTTTTCAGAATGTTGCTCCAGATGCATTCCTCTGATCTAGCTAAAATGACGAGATCATATACCAGCTGCAAACATGCCTACAAGGATAAACGTACTTAATAGACATCGAGTCAACATCCCTGGAGGGTGTGCTGCCTCTGTTGGGCGGTTTAGACGCCTTTGTTGAATGGTTTGGTACACCGGTGGATAACCAATCAATTTGTCTTGGTTTGGAGCACGACAGATCACTTGGTTCGTAGGATTCACTTCCTTGGAATAGGAAGACACGACATAACAATGAATCTAAACTCGATCGCTGTCTCAAATCATTTCCATCTCATGAGATTAATCCGGATTACTCCCGAGACTTGAAATTCTTGGTCCAGTATACTAGTTTGGATGAGATAAATGGAATTGAAATGAGATTATCATCGATGATATTTTCACTTATATGGTAGTTACCGACATAAATGAAAAGCGACGATATCGAACCATGTTCCGTTGATTAGGTGACAACGTAGAACTGATTGGACAACTGAAATTACAATCCAGGTCAAATTCCTTACTAGAGTGTGTATTGGACCTGCCGTTCCTACAATTCCCAAGGTAACCCTATTATGTTACAAGTGGGAAATGAAGCGTTATGAGATTAATGAAATAATGCGATATGATGCATGCCTTACGGTGCACGGTTTCTCTCAAACGTCCTGTGATTGATAGCAACATGATGAAATGTGGTTAGTGTTTTCTCTATGGGGATATAGATACGGAGATTTAAATGTAAGTTCTCGAAGAATTACATGGACTGGTTCAAATAGTTCCAAAACCACGGAACACCCTGTTAACTCATTTTGAGGCGTTCACTTACAATCTGACGGATGTGGTATACCCGTCTAAGTGATTATTTGATAAGTCAGGGATATGAATTATGCCATTGCGTGTTAAACTATGAAGTCTTATTCCGAATTGCTAGAGGTACAATTTATGTCGTTAACACGAATCTCACTAAGAATCCGAAAGAGCTTGAGAAAATTGCCTCCCATCCGAAGATGGAATTTGAGATGAAGGATCTTAGGAAAACTCGTTTATGCCTTGACCTGAAGTTCAAGCGTTGTTCTGACGGTACCTTGGTCTACCAGCCGAACTACACCCCGAATGTGTTACTTTTGAGTATACCTTTGATCGTCCATACATTATATGCAAATGAGACCCTTGAAGAGGTTATGGAATCCAAAATACTTTGTGCTTCATTGTACTTAGCTCATTGTATTTAGACAGGACATCTCCTTCGCTATTGATCTTGGTAAAGATCCAACACCGCGCCTACACGCAACCACTAAATTGGTATTAAAGACGTACGATGAAGGTACTAATAGGGCAAATCCCAACGCATCTTAAGTGGATCCAACCCCTTGATGCTCGAAATGATGCTTGCCTTGTTGTTATGCTGACGCATGTTACTTATCAAATCCGCACAAGGCAAAATCCCCAAATGGTTATGTCTTTACCGTTAGGGATATCGTAATATCTTGGAGGTCCACGATATGACCTTAGTTGTGAAATCTTTGAATCGTTCCAAGGCTCATTGTGGAGCCAAAAATAATCAAGAGGCGACACGTGGATTTTTGGGTGAAAAAGACAAAATTACCCTTAAGGCACACCAGATTTCCTACGCGCAAGCAGCGGGGAAAGATCCCTCAACCAAGCCAAAAGTACCCAAAATAGGTAACAAATTCAAAATTATTTCATCCATCATCATCCTATATTCTCCATAAGGTATTTATTCCATAACCTTCAAAACATTCCATATAAATTGAATTAATTGGCTAATTAATGGATTCATTACCTAATTAATCCATTAATTGCCTAATCACCCATGCCACACAAAAATACACCAAAAGGCCAGCCACATTTTCTCCAAAGGGGACCGGCCATGCCCTATATATATCACCCTATTTTCTGTAAAAAGGAGAGTTCCACACTCTTGCAAAACTCCCAAAAACTCTCCAAACACTTTTCTCTCTAAATTCTAACTTTGGCATCAGAGGTACTTCGGTCAAAGCCCCTTATTGACCTAAGGTGTTATTTGTTTTGTAGGTGTAATTTTGTCCAAGAACAAGGAGGAAGAAATTTGTATCCACAAATTGGTGCTTTCATATAGAGTTGAGTCCCACACTCGTAGAAGACTCTTGCATCTAAGGTTTTCTATTTTCTTGTCCATATGTAGATTTCTCATACGTTCTTATTATTAGAATTTTTTATTTGCAAAAATTCTTTGATAAAACGTAAAAAAGAAGTACAATGGCTAGAAATTTAGAAAATTCAACAAATGAAAATTTCAACATTCAAGAGATGGGACTACGACAATCCACGAGGCTAAATGTGACAATAGGTGGAGCGGCACCACCACCACGAGTTTCGACCACGGAAACCACCGCGGTGGCTACCACAGTAGCCACTTGCGGCGAGGTCCATAGTGACACCACCACAGCCCGAGCCGTGCCATCCAAGGCGGCTCACGGCACTAAGGCCACGGCCCAAGCCATGTCACTTCATGCTCAACGCGAGCCCAACTTGTTGCCAAGCAGAGCCTAAGCCTTGCACCCACGTGCATTATATGCTGAGCAGCCCACTTTCGTGGCCTAGCATGCTCCTGCCGAACAGCCCACTCTCGTGGCCTAGCCTGCTCTTGCTTAGCAGCTCACTCTTATGGCTCAGCCTGCTCCCGCAACATTCCAAGCAGCCCAAATCGGCCCAAGACTATCTCGACCAACCTTCGAGTTGGGGGCATTTTCACCACGTTTCTCCGCAGATTTGACATTTCCCAATTCAAATCTCGTGCTAGAAGCCTACCACATTTCCACTACTCAAGAAGGCATATTCCTTCCAAGCTCTTCCAATCCAAATGGCGAACAACACTTGTCTTAACAAGTCATAGAGTTGACGAGTGCCTTTGCACAATAGACAACCTTGGTGAAGCAACTCTTGCAACGCACTGAGATCCAACGTGCCTTAGACGAGGTGTCCCGAAGAAGGACAAGGGCAGACGAACCTTTCCCCCAGTGTCTCGGCAAGCAGTTGATTGATCAGTCATGAACCGAGTGTTTTAACGGAGTACACTTCCGACTGGAACGTATACTTCTGTCTTACTGTGTGGAGGAGCGTGCAATTTTAGTCAGGCTCACGGATAAACATACACCTCACGGTTGGGGCCATACTCTGGTAATCAACATGAGCAACCTTTTAGACGAAGTGTTTATTCACGGTAAGGCTCGTAAAGAACGTTCTCCACCTCATATCGGAGTAGGCAGCATAGCGAACAGAGAGACGTAGTCACTCAATCCGGCTCAAGTTCAACCAGCAGCCTGCGAGTTACCTGCTTGCCTACTAGGAACATACCGGACCCACCACAACTGCGACATAGATGAGCTGAACATATAGAAGAACAGCCTAGACCAGCAGGTCAAGACCAGGGGTAACCGAGAGCTCTGCCATCGCAAGAAAGGCAAATTCAAGAAGAAGTAGAAAGGCTCCTGACTGAGCGATTGCATAATTTCCCGCGCAACGAAACTATTGACAAGGCGTTCCAATGAGACATGACCAACATAAGCGAGTCATCTTTCAATGACAAAATCGCACAGATGGGACCACCCCACATAAATTGCTGGATATAAAGACTACTTTTGTTTCGACAAATGTATCAGCTCAGCCTAATGACACGCCGGGGGCAGATGAGTACCAGAAGGACACACTAGCCCAACTACCAAGAACATGGGGCATGATAAGGATTATTTTAGTTGTTCCAACAGTTCAGTTTTCCTCAACTGTACTCACGACAATGATTTCCATGCTCTCCAATGCGATAGGGTAAACTAATTCCCCAACACCCAAAATGGTCTGCTCTCCAACGCGAGAGGATAAACTAATTGCTCTCCAGTGCGAGAAGGTGAACCAATTCCCCGACATCTATATGGGGTTGCTCTCCAGTGCGAGAGGATAAACTAATTGCTCTCCAGTGCGAGAGGGGATAACACCCATATGGGTCTGCTCTCTAGCGTGAGAGAATAAACTAATTGCTCTCCAGTGTGAGAGGGTAAACCAACTCCCCGACACTCATATAGGTTTGCTCTCTAGTGCGAGAGGATAAACTAATTGCTCTCCAGTGTGAGAGGGAATGACACCTATATGGGTCTGCTTTTCAGCGCGAGATGATAAACTAATTGCTTTCCAATGTGAGATGGTATACTAATTCCCCAACACCCATATGGGTTTGCTCTCCAGTGTGAGAGGATAAACTAATTGTTCTCCAGTGCGAGAGGGTAAACCAATTCCTCGACACCCATATAGGTTTGCTCTCCAGTGTGAGATGATAAACTCATTTCTCTTTAGTGCGAGAGGGTAAACTAATTGCTCTCCAGTGCGAGAGGGTAAACTAATTCCCTGATACCCATCTGAGTGAGCTCTCCAGTGCGAGAAAGCTATATCGCTCAAAGGATCGAATGCTTGAAGATCGAGAAGGAAGCAAAATGGTTAGGCCACTTTTTGCAGTTAACAATTCGCTTATCCAGCATTTCATCTTCAACAGGTCCGATCTTGGCAGTTCTATCATTGACTACTCCATCTATGACAGCTGAGAAATCAAACTCAAGCAGTTTCCTCATTTCCGACAGGCAGCCCAAACCATAACCCATGCCACGCCATTTCCTTAGCCCATGCTGAGCCAATCTTTGGCTTTAATTAAGCCGAGCAGCACAAGCAATGGCCTTTGGCACACCACCTCATTGGCCCAGGCCAAGCCGACTCCTGGCCCTTGCCAGCCGACCGCATCACCCCAACGGCTGCACCGCGACAGTACTATCCAAGAAAAAGACAAGGAAAATTAAATTTTTTACATCGGCTAAGCAACGAAAGACGATCTTTTGCACGGGCAAGATGTAAAAGATTGCTAGAGGAAGGGGAACAAATATCCTCTAAGCTTTCTCTTTCTTGTAGGGTAGAATAAATTGCTCTCCAAAGTTGATTTAACAACCTACTTAAGGTGGACTTAAATAAACTTTGAGAGGAATTTATTTCCCTTTCCGAGAAGGATCTAATTTCATATTAAAGAGGGAATCTACATCAAAATAGTAAGTAGTCCTAAGTTTCCTAGAGCAAGATCTCTACACCTGCTGCCTTTTCCTACGAGCAGCCCAGCAGGTGTGGGGGCATTTGTGGAGCCAAAAATAATCAAGAGGCGACACGTGCATTTTTGGGTGAAAATAACAAAATTACCCTCGAGGCACACCAGGTTTCCTACGCGCAAGCAGTGGGCAAACATTCTTCAACCAAGCCAAAAGTGCCCAAAATAGGTAACAAATTCAAAATTATTTCATCCATCCTCATCCTATATTCTCCATAAGGTATTTATTACATAACCTTCAAAACATTCCATATAAATTGAGTAATTGGCTAATTAATGAATCTATTACCTAATTAATCCATTAATTGCCAATTAAATCACCCATGTCACACAAAAATACCCCAAAAGGCCGGCCACCTTTTCTCCAAAGGGGACCGGTCATGCCCTAAATATATCACCCCATTTTCTCTAAAAATGAGAGTTCCACACTCTTACAAAACTCCCAAAAACTCTCCAAACACTTTTCTCTCTAAATTCTAACTTTGGCATCGGAGGTTTTTCGGCCAAAGCCCCCCCATTCATCGTGGGCACGTGAGGCTCTTGGCCTTGACCTAAGGTGTTATTTGTTTTGTAGGTGTAATTTTGTCCAAGAACAAGGAGGAAAAAATTTGCATCCACACTCACCTCACTTCACTACGCCACAAGTGAGACATGGTTAGGCGTTCTTGTTGAGCATATTCGAAGTACTTGCTGTGTTTTCATCCATTGTTGAGTCCCAACGACGATCTATGAAGACTATGCTACATGTATCAACCTGACCAACCCATGATACATCAACGAAGTGAACGCCAAGACATATTGCGTCTATATCTACATCAGCAAAGCATCAGGAGATTGAAGTCATGCAAGCCGATCCCAGACAACCTTGCCGACCTCTACTAGACATCACTGCCGAAGTCAACCTTCCAGAAGCTTGTCCGAGGAATTGATATGCCTAACTATCATATGTAGTGCTTGTAATTCTCATTTGGAAGTTATGTCAAACTCAGGGGGAGTATCCAGAAGTATACTCACTTGATCTTAATGTACTCTTTTTCCCTAAAATTAGGAGCATTTTTCCCACTGGGTTTTTGCTACCTAACTAGGTTTTAACGAGGCACCTATTCTGGGTTGATCATACCCTTGTGAGCTCTTCTACTTGCGTCCAAAAGACGTATAGTTATGACTTAATGCAACTTCTCACTTTTCTCCTTAGTCTATAAGTTTTCTCCCACCTTGGGTTTTACCATATCAAGGTTTTGTGAGTTTTACTTTTTATGCATTCTTTCGTTGATTTGAGACTCGCATTCACTCGTTGTGTCAACGACTTCATCAACTGTACTTGCTTCATCACTGAAGACCTGATGCGCCATTTACTTGAGTATTTACACACTCAATGGGGAGTGTTGCAGTCCTATTAGATTAAGAATGTGATTGTGTAAATCCTAGTAGATATGGGAATGTATCTTATATTCCTATTAGGAGTAGATTACTTATCAAATGTTGTAATCCGAAAGGGAAAGGTTTTTACCTATCCTACTACTATAAATAAAGGCACAATGGGGTGGAATAGAACACACATCAATTACACATCTCTTTCTCTCTACTATTGCCACATCTTTCTCTTTCTCTCTCTCTATATGGCCTCCATAATTGTTCAGTAAATTAGCCTACAACAAATATAACGTATTTTTTGTTATTTTGTCCAATAATAAGCAATACTAAGAGAAAGGGATTCAAATGCGAGGTTGTACATTTTCAAATCTTTCTTAATAAAAAATGGAATTGGCAATGCAATGGCATTAATTGTTGACTTTCTTTACTAGAGTGAATATGTTGGTTTTCGATGACAAATTGTATATTTCTTTCATAAGTATGCTTTACAAGAAGGCTAAAGTATATAGCCAAGAGAAAAAGCCACAACTTTCTTCTTTAACCAGTAGACAAACCCTAGACTTGGTTAAAAGAGAAACCGTGTGGGAAACAACAATAAAGCCCACAAGTTTAGGAAATTACAAGTAAGATTGAAAGACTAAAAGGAACTAATCAGCCAGGCATACACATAAGTCAGCTCAGCAAGATGCGTGCCTGACAAGAAACAACACAGTAGCCGCCTACTCCATAATTGACTTCCAATACTCCCCCTCAAGCTAGATCAAGAGGATTGATTTATCCAAGCTTGGAAAGTAATCGATGAAACTGAGTTGTGGGAAGAGCTTTAGTGAGAATATCGGCCAGTTGGTCATGACTTCGAGTGAAACATGTTTGAATGACTTGTGACTGTACTTGCTCCCCGAATGTACTGGCAATCCACCTCAATATGCTATGTCCTTTCATGAAATACAGGATTAGGAGCTATGTGCATGGCTACTTGATTGTCACAAAATAAAGACATGGGTTGATTACCTAAAAACCCTAAGTTTGTAAGCAATCATTTCAGTCATATAAGTTCACGTGCAGTGGATGCCATGGCTCTATATTCTGCTCTAGCAGTGGATTGAGCAATAACATTTTGTTTTTTGCTTTTCCAAGTGACCAGATTACCTCCAACAAAGGTACAATATCCAATGGTTGTACGACGATCGATAACATTTTCAGCCCAATCAGCGTCAGTTATCCCATGATGTTTACGTGACCATTATTGCTCGTCAACATGCCACGACCAATTGAGCCTTTAAGGTAGTGAAGTATCATCTTGACAACATTCAAATGTGCCACAGTGGGTTAGTGCATGAACTGACTGACTATGCTAACAGCATAAGTGATGTCAGGTCTTGTAATTGTCAAGTAGATAAACTTACCTACAAGTCTTTGATAATTGGTGATGTTCCTAAGAGGATCACCTCCCATTTCCAGTTCAACTTGCTGTTCAGGGGTGTGCGACTAGGTTTTGAATCACCCATGTCAGCTTCTTGTAATAAATCAATCACATACTTGCATTGATTGAGAAATAATCCCTTCTGGGAAGTGGCGACTTCAATTCCTAGGAAATATTTCAATTTCCCTAGGTCCTTAATGGCAAACCTTTGGTGCAATGACTGTTTGAAGCTTGTTATTTCATCCAAATTGTCTCCAGTGACAATGAGGTCATCGACATAGATAAGAACAACCAATTTCCCATAGGATCCATTTTGAACAAATAGGGAGGAATCATCATTGCTTCTCTTGAACCCCACAGCTTGGTATACAATGCACAAGGTGACTGTTTCAACCCATATATGACTTTATGTAGCTTGCATTCCTAATTAGAATCGCATGCTTGAGAGTGCCCAGGGGGCAAAGAAAAAGGATGAGTGGTAGAGCAGAACAAAAAAAGTAATAATTCGACTGAAAAGAGCTTTTTTTTACAGACACAAAATGACCAATACTAATAGAGTAATTAAATAAAAACTAACTGTTCCTTGCATGACAATTGATGTCACCGAAAACGTGACAGCAATCAAACCAAGTTTTCAACCTCACTTCCGCATTTAGAAAGTTTTCAGGACGGAGAAAGATTTTAGTTTACATGCAATTGAAGGCCTACAACGGTCATCTTGACAAAAAAAAAAAAAAAAAAAAAAAAAAAAGAAAAAAAGAAAAAAAGGGCAATGCAATGTTTGGCTTTTCAAGATTAATTGAGAAGGAGTTCTTGTCAATTTACTTAATAGCTAATTTATAGATTTTAGTGTTTAAAATTTTTTTTTTGGGTAAAGATCACCTTTACCAAAAAAAATAAAAATAAAAATAAAACCACAGTCATTTAATCAATCAATGACAGCAAATGGATAGACGATTCTTGATCCTTATACTAAATCCATACATCTATTTTTACACAATTCGATGGCTAAACAGTCTCATATTCTATTGATTTTTTCTAGAGATGAATTTTACAAATTGTTTTATAGTATGAACGGTTTTAATGATAAACATAAAGTTCCATAAATCGGCTACATAGTGAATTGAGGAGGAACTCCTCATCATTCATTGAGGAGCGAAGTTAATTCCTTTGAAATCAGAGGAGAACTTGGCTCCTTAAGATTAAGGAGGAGTTCATTCTCAAGATAAGCTGTCATCGATTCATAAATCTTTGTGCTTATGATTAGACCCGTTCATATTATAAAATATTTCGTAAAGGTCATCTTTGTAGAAAAAAATTAATTTAAAATAAAGTCGTATAGCCAATCAATTGTAGCAAATAGATTGACATTTTGTAATGCTTTTATACAGTTCGATGACTAGACAATCTCATATTTTATTGATTTTTGCAAAGATATTATTTACAGGATAATTTATAATATGAACAGTTTCGATCATAAGTACGAAGTTCTATAATACTAATAAAGCATCTTGAGAAGGAACTCTTCCTGATCCATTGTGGACGGAAGTTAATTCCTTGAAATCCGTCTTACGCCTTTTTTCTTGTAAATGTGCATAATTGGAGGGGGAATATAGACAATCAACATTATGTAAATAGACGTGACCACTGCCTTGTAAATGTGCATAATTGGAGGGTGAATATATACAATCAATATTTAATAAGATACATTTATAAATTGACGTGATACGTATACATTATTTGTCACATGATACACTAATATGGTTCATAAATGTGATTTTTCTACCATTTTTAATTTTATTAAGCCATTTGTCTTTTGCAAGGCAATATTTATATTATTTTAATTTATGATTAAGGGTATTCGAGCTTGATACAAAATGGCTTGCACACTTTTTTGACCAACTAATTCATTCTCAAGCATCATCCACAACGCAAAGGCCAGGTCTCATGCGGTCGAAAGAAAATGGTGAATTCTTTTGACCAAACCATCTCTGACCTAAAATATAAATATATAGAACAAGTAGCACGTCCTTTTTGTGTTGTAGTGTACTAATCACCACTTGATCGCTGATGTTTTTGCTCGGAATTCTTAGATGTATCTTCAATTCATAGGATAAAGTTTAAAATATAAGTTTTAAATCTCTTCTAAATCTTCTCCAACTATGGGCTAAAATAAGTCACAAACAAAAAATATATCTCTAAGTTAGATTTCTCTCGAGATTTAAGCTTGTCTTAAATTATTCTGGACTCACCAATTTAACATATTTCAAACATTTTTGTTTGTTTGTTTGTTTACTTATATTCTAATGGTTATGATCAAATGAAATCAAATCTAATGATTAAAAAAAAAGGATTTCATGACTCAAAATTAAATTTAGTTTCTAAAATTATTTAAATCAAATTTAACTTAATACTTTATAAATACCTATGTATTTGTATGATTTAAATTACTTATCGGAATTTATATATTTTTAGATTAAAATGTTCATAAAAATAAATTAGGATAATCTACATAAATTTTATTTTAAAAATAATTACCAAAAAAAAAAAGTTAGGCTAAAATCATTATTTAAGAATCTCAAGCTAAAATTTTAAGCCATAAGGGTTGGAGGAGAAAAATTTAAGGGTTGGAAGAGAAAAACAGTTTCTGGGTTATGGTTTAAAATTTTTTGGCTTAAATTTTAAAGCGTTATCTTCAATGGTTGGAGATGATTTTACAATTTATTTGTAAAATAATGTAAGCATTGCAAATCTGAATCTATATTTGATGGGGAAAGATTCTCTCCCCTCCTAATTTTCTTCCTTTTCCTCCCTTTCTAATTGAACAGTTACGATTAAGTCAAGTTAATGTCTTATATTGATTTTTTAACAGGGACAAAAAGGTAAAAACCAAAGTGTGAGAGGAGAAGAGAGAAATGAATGAGAATAAAAGGTGAGAAGATTCTATATTTCCCGTTGGTTTTGCTTATGTGACTAGAATTGGATTCCATTCGGATCCACTTTGTTGGGATCCTAAGGATTCCCACATCTTAACCATTCATCGTCGATGGTGTGGTAAAAAATCATTTGACTTTTTTATTTAAAATTAAACATAAATAATATTTGACAAAAATTGACTGTACGATGTACGATGAACGGCTAGGGATCCCCACAAAGTGAATTTGGAGAGAATACTCTTCCTCTGTGACTTGACCTAGCAAATGGTCGAAATGATGTTGACAAATTATAGTAGATATAATTTGCCGACTTTTGTAATTAGGGTTTAGGGTCATCTAGGGTTCACTTTACGCCCCATTGTGCATGCATTTTCTCTGAGAGAGTTGGTTAGCAAGTGGAAATTTTGATTCCTGGCCCCATAACACATCCCTACTATACTCCAGAAAATTATAAAGACTAGGAAAGTTAGCACCTGCTCCAGTTAATAAATAATTTTGCTGTTTTGCTTTATTTCTCAGTAAGTGGTGATCATGATGGAGCTGAAATCAGTTTAGACTATTCAGAGTAAAATAGCTAGTAAATGATTTGATCCCTCCAGAAACTAAAAATATGGAGCAAACTTTGCTAGCTTTGGACTGTTCTGCTAAAATTTAGAGTGGGACTGGTGGTGCACTACTAATCACATCAATATTATTCTAATTCATTCACCTACACATCTAAATACGTGTTGGCACACCACTAATCACACTAAGTAGACTAAATTTGAATACTTGGAAAAAGTTCATGTTGCTACGCATTGTTGCATTCCTCTAGATGATGGAAGCCTAAAACTGGGTAGCATATATAAACAGACTAGACTGTGGTACATATGCATTTTTAATTTTCCTTTTTCAAACATGAACGTTTGAAAACTGGACCTTCGAAAAGTTAAGAGTTGGCTCCAGTAGTGACTAACTCGGAAAGTCGAGCGTTGGCTCTAGTGACTAATTACTGAATAACGAAGCCTTCGAAAAGTTGTGCGTTGGCTCTATTAATGGACTATTGAATACCGAAGGGCTCTCGAAAAGCCATGCATCAGCTTTGGTATAATAATTTGATCATTCTCCGATGTGGGAATTCGTTATGTGACCTCATATGGGGCCGCTCGTGAGGGGCGTGTTGGAGAATAGGGTCTCAAATCCTGTTGGAGAATAGGATTCCATATTGGTCAAATTCAAATATCAACAACATATTGATCGATCAAATCATTT
This sequence comes from Pyrus communis, assembly GCF_041283825.1. Taxonomy (NCBI): domain Eukaryota; kingdom Viridiplantae; phylum Streptophyta; class Magnoliopsida; order Rosales; family Rosaceae; genus Pyrus; species Pyrus communis. Next base: position 19,683,052 of record NC_142576.1, on the reverse strand, counting down.
CGCAAATCTAGCCTCATATGTAGCCTTCTTAGCCTCAATTCTAGCCATGTCCATCTCCAAACTCAATGCACCTTGGCGAGTAACTTTTTTCATATATTTTGTATATTCACTCTTGGAAGACCTCCATTTTTTGTTCACGTCTTTTTTACCTTGAGGCCTAAGTGAATGATGGGAGTGTTCCAGCACTTCAAGTGGGTTGCCTTCCTGAACAGTTGAGACTTCTTCTCGTGTAGAATGTAGAGTATAGAGGGATGTTGTTCATGACAATTTTTGGACCATTTGACAAAATTTTGTATATGGGGCAACCTTTGACAACATTCCAACATTCAAAGCAGTTGAATGACTTATTTTTGTTGGTCGTATTGTACTAAGCTTGTACTTGAAGTGTCTAAAAAAAAATTGGGGAGAAAAAAATTGTGCCCAAACTAATTAATGTCAATTTGGGTATAATACAAATAAATAAATAAAATATTGTCACCTCATCTGATAAATTTTTGCCATTTCGTATGTTATCATGAGCTTATTTGATGGCATTTCTCCCACAAGTTTGAGTAGTCTCCACCAACTTGCTAGAGCTTGCTACGTTCTTCAATCTTGACGAAAATGCACTTACAAAACTATTAACACCTTTGATCAAAGACCTAAGCCTCATACGCCCACAAGGTGGGGGATGAGTGTTAGGTCGAAGATAAACTCATCGTCCTTGGCAAAACAAGCAGATTGTAGCTCCGAATTGACACGCTCAAGGTCCTGGACCACTAGTGCAACACGACTAACTTTTTTCTTTGCAGCTTCCAACATCACCTTAGTCGTACTAAGCTTAACTTTCAAATTGATGGCTTTCTGCATAGAAGTTGGGGTAAAGACATCAGACCCCTTCAAAATGACGAGTTCAGATTTGAGCTTTTCGATATTTTCAATAGCCGAGTGAAGTTGAGCCGTCAATGCCACTTTAACCTCTTTAGCACACTTAACAACATCTTGATTAACGCGTATAGACTCATCTGCTAGGATCAAAGTCTTATGCATTGTAGCAAACAGGGAGGACCTTATCGAGTAGACAGGATGCTTCACAAAATAGTTTGAGCAAACAACTTTCCTAACACTGTCAACAAACTTGGTGCATGCATCGACATCCTCAAGACTCGGTGGATTTCTCATAACTACCCATGCGAGCAGACTTCCCTTTCTTAGCAGACGATTCAGTCGCAGCAAAAAGAGAAGCAGGCTCAGGTGCCACCTTAGTAGTAGAATCCATATTCCTGTTCTTCACAACAACGAGCCTCTCAGAAGCCAAATACTTAGCTCTTGATGCTCGCTTCGATACAAACCTAGACACTTGGGGCACCACTGAACCTTTTCGCTGGACAATTCTCTTAGCAACAGTCGTGGCCATCTTTGGAGCAGTATGTTTCACAAACTTAGACTTAATAATCTTTTTCTTTCTCTTGGGAGAAGTCAGATCAACAACAAGCTTTTTAGCAGCATACACCAGGCCCTACGACCTTGTCCCTTTTTCTCTCCAACTGACGCCTGACCCACATGGGCTTGTGTCCAGCCTGCTAAGCACATCACTTCGCACCCAAGTCGTGGCCCTAGCCACGTAATTCTTTGCATAAGAAGCTCAACCTGCGTCCCAAGTCACAAGTAAGAAAGATGGTGCCCCTCACTTTTTTTCTCTCTCTTTAGCTTGAGCCTGCCTCATCATACTTGGCCTATGACAAGCCTAAATCTAGAAGGGCTAGAGTTTCACGGCTTGCCCAACTTTGTGCCCAACGTGTCGTTCACCTTGCCCACTCATAATCACCTTTACTCGAGGCGTTGAGCAACCTATGGCGAGACCTTAGCTGCTCCACACCATCTGGCATACCTGACTGCCCCATGTCAGATTCAGGGCCCCAGAAGGAGCTTAAGCCCTATGGTTCACTCTGCACTGTGCCCCAACGCCTCAAGTCCCAGCCCCAGTTGCACAGCTTCCTTTGGTTTTGGTTGAGCTGAGCAGCCCAAGCCGTGGCCCCTGCCATGCCACCTCATCGGCCCATGCTGAGCCAACTTTTGGCACCTGCTAGGCGACATATTGCACCATCCCAATTGCTGCCCCGTGACAGCATCACCCAATAAGACAAAGAAAATTACCTTTTTCGTACCTTGGTGCAGTGTGGAGAAGAAGAACAACAACGAGAAAAGACTTTTTGCAAGGGCAAGAGAATAAAAGTACTAGGGGAGGGGGAACAAATTTCCTCTAGTTTCTTTCTTCCTTGTTGGAATAAAGATTGTTCTCCAAATTTATTTAATCCCCTGCTTAAGGCATAATTAAATAGGTATTGGGGGTAATTGGTTTCCTTTTCTTAGAACAGTCTATCTCCAGCATGTGTGGGGCCATTTGTGGAGCCTAAAATAATCCAAAAAATCCTAGAGACCACATATGGGCTTTTGCTCAAGAAAGACGAGATTGTCCTCATTAAATGGGCATGCTTATCAGATACTCCCATGCGCAACTCAGTACCCCTGAAGGTCTAAGCAGTTGAATACTTTGCCCACAACTCACCTACCCATGGCAAGTAAAAGTCAAAGCATTGAAGATAATAATTAATTACCCAAATCCTATCTTTAATACATTCCTAAATGAAGATTGACTCCATTCAAGTAAGTAATCCCTATTTAAATAAATTAGGGTTATTTACACCATTATCTCAAGATATTATTTCCTATTCAATATCTTGAGAATGTTCTCTCCAAAAACCTTGGCCAATAGGATGTTGCCATGTCTAGGGTAAAACCCTAACACTATGGCCGACCTCTCATCCTATATATGCCTCCATATTTACCAAATTTTGGTAAGCTTTTGCCACCCCTAAAAGCCTTAAACACTCACTCCTTTCAGATAAACTAACTTAGGCATCGCCGACCTTCTCCTTCTTGTCAGATAAAATAGGCTACAACATGTTATTAGCACGCTCCTACCGCTACGCTTAGGAATCTAACGTTGAAGCTTTTTCTGCATCAAACCAGTTCATCCATATCATCACGCAATCAAGTTCTTCCAAAACAACGGTTTTAATCTCGATATTTTTGCAGCCCTGGTAGCATGAATATTCACCATAATGGATGACCCAACTTTACGTTTTTCAAATTTTAGATTCTACATAAATTATGTATGCAATATATTCATAATTGTTGAATTATGTGAATTTGATATTTGCCATGAATTGCGTGAAATATATTTACATGCATTAAAATATTTGAATTGAATTAAAAAATTGAAATCGGCAAGCCCTGGGTTCTTCGAACCTATGACCTTGAGCTGCTCGTCCAAGCCTGCAGCTTGGGTAACTGAGCCGCATCAAGCCGCGAGACCCAAGCCGGAGCCGAGGGCTTCAGGTTTGAAACCCAGAACCCTGACGCTTTCCATGGCATCTCCACCGTTACATGTTGGCTTTCAACTAATCCTCGCCTATGGATCAACGTAATTGACGACTTGAAGTTTGTCCTCGATAATGATTGACCGAGATTCTCTCGAATCTCGTCAAAATTTTCAAATATTTCCGATTCGAATTTCTAAGGTTTTGAGTTTTCTCTATCTCCATTCATATTCGTGGTCCCCACTGACCCACGAACTCGCCTTGAGCATTGTTATCCCAAAACACGACTGCCTGAAGTGGCATCGCTGATTGTCTTCTTCGGCTTGCACACCTAGCTACGGCTGGGGTGTCTTTAGTTACAACCTAAGCCCAATTAGGCTCTGAATTGTTCGGACCATTTTTTTGCTATTTGGGCTCGCCTGCAATGGCCCAAACCCTGGCTCGGCCCAAACCATGAACTAGCCCAAGGGCTGCAGGGTTTTATGTGCATGCGTCGCACATGATCACAGCCTGCAGTTGGTACATTGGTGTGCTTGCATTGCATCGTACTGTATCAGTGCCTATCTGGGCCTCTATTTCTTGGGCTGGCCTTTTTCTTTCTAGGTAGCTCGTTCGCTACCTTGGGCTTAAACCCCTGTGGTCTAATCCACTTAACCCTGCCTAATTTTTGGGCCTGGCAGCACAACTCAAATTTGCTCAGCCCACTCGTGGGCTTCCGCCTATATTTTTGGGCCTTGAACTTTGATTGTTTAATATTTTAAAACAAGGGTTTTACATTTTTCACCCACACTTTAATTTTAGCCTGAAGTCCAAATAGTTAATTCAATTATAATTCTGGACCTGAAGTTCTATTTGCATATTTTCTTGTTGCATATATCTGTGTATATATTTGCGTTTGTCTGCAGGAACATATGAACCTAAAGTACATAATTATTTTGAAACTTGAAGTTTCTATAAACATGCTTTGTTTGAAAACCTGAAGTTTTTCACTTAAAAACATCATACATGAAAACCCGAAGCTTTTTCATGCGAATTTTAACCAATACATGTCTATTAGAACCTGAATATTCTATTTCTATGTGAATGGATTGAATTTTTTTTTTCTTTTCTCCATTGCACTAATCACATCTTGTCCTTTATTTTCTGATAGGAACATGTCAAATTTGAACAAACTCAACTTCGCCGTTTTAGGGGTCTTTGGAAGGAACTACCTCAAGTGGGTTTAAGATGTGAAGCTCCACCTCATTGGAAAGAATTTGCGTCCTGCCATGGAAGATGAGACGGACAACCCTGTTGGCAAAGCTAAGAAAGCCATCGCTATGATCTTCATCCGAAGACATATTCATGACGCCTTGCAAACTGAATATCTTGCTGAGAAGGATCCACGAGCACTATGGGTCACTTTGGCCTATCGTTTTGATCACCAAAAGGACATCTTTTTGCCTGACGCGAGACATGACTGGCAACATTTGCGTTTCCAAGACTTTAAGTCTGTGAATGAATATAATTATGAAGTTTGTCAAATCCGATCACTTCTCAAGTTTTGTAATGAAACTTTGACCAAAGAGGATCTCTTGGAGAAGACATATTCGACATTCTTTGCTATTAATATTGTCATGCAGCAACAATATAGAGCTCAGAAGTTCACTAAGTTCTCGAATTTGATCTCTGTTTTACTTATCGCTAAAAAAAACAGAATCAGCTGCTGATGAAGAATCATCAAGCTCGACCTACTAGGGTGACTGCTATGCCTGAAGCATACTATAGCACAAACCAACGCCCAAAACGCCAAAAGAGGCGTGGTAAGGGAGGCCAAAAGCCACCTCGCCAAGGTCAATAGAGTCAAGGCCCATCCAAGGGAAGAAACAAAGCCTCGAAGCACACTAAGCTCGCTCCCAGGGCCCCAAACTCCAAGAATAAGGGCAAAGCACTTGAAACCATGGATGCGGATATGTGATATCGTTGTGGTTCAAAAGACCCTTGGTCCTATGTTTACCGAGCTCCCCAAAAGGTTGTAGCTAATTATCATTCTTGTCATAAGAAGTTTGAATCAAACTTTATGCTAGTGGACGAACCGGAAAGTTTGAAGATAATGGTTTTTGACTTTCAAGAGGCTATCACACCTATGGAAGATTAGAATCTTAGACATAGACATATTTTTAAGATGAAATAAGACCATGGGGTTGAATTCTACAGTAGTGGCCGAACCCCCCTTTGTTTTTTGGTTAATTTTGAACAATTTTCCTTTATGTTTGGATTATTTGTTGGTGATTTGTTTTTGGATATTAAGTTTTAATTAATTTCCGTCCTTGAATACTTAAAATTATTTTGAATGGATATTTGTTTTTAGAACTTTTATGCATGTGACCGATTCAAATTAATTTTTCATTCTAGGTATAACTAGTGGGGAAGTTAGTTGTCTAGCAGATAGTGCAAGCACACACACCATTTTGCATGAACGCATCTATTTCACTAACTTTATACCTAAGAATGTACCTTTGACAACCCTCTCAAGCCCATATAACCTGATCAAAGGATACAGTGAGGCATTTTATTCTCTGTGTTCCAGAAGAACGTTGCTGAGTTTTAAGGACATTAGAGATAACAATTACCACGCTGAAATCTATATAGAAAATGGAGTTGAATTTCTATGCATAACTTCCTACAAATATGGCCAGAAGCGTATTCTAAAAAAGATGGAGCGTATCCCGAGTGATCTATATACTTCGACCATACACCCCATAGAAAGCCACTATGTGGCTACCTTTGGGATCGTGCACGAAATTACACTTTGGCATGATCGTTTGGGACATCCTGGACAAATAGCGATGCGCTGTATCCTCAAATCATCACACGAGTATCTATTAACCCAAAGTTTAGGTTCAATTCAAGGAATCCCATGTCAAACATGTTATATGGGAAATCTTATCACTAAGCCTTCTTATGACAAGATTCATTATAATTCTCCCATTTCTCCATAACGGATTCATGGGGACATTTGTGGACCGATTCACCCTCCATGCGGACCATTTAGATATTTTATGGTTGACGCTTCCACACGTTGGTCACATGTGTGCTTGTTGTCCACAAGGAACACTGCATTCTCCAAACTGTTGGCTTAGGCTATCAAGTTTAGGGCTCACCACCCTAATTATCCGATCAAATATATTTGATTGGATAACGCTGGAGAATTCATATCTAAAACTTTTGATGACTATTACATGTCAGTTGGGGTTGAAGTTGAACATCTAGTACCCCATGTTCACACCCAGACCAGCCTGGTAGAGGCATTCATTAAAAGTTTACAAATAATTACTCGATCGTTGATCATATGTACCAAGCTCCTGATTGCTACTTTGGGCCATGCAATATTACACACAGTCATGTTAGTCCGCATGAGGCTTGTTGCGACCCAACCATATTGTGCCCTTCAGTTGGTTACCGGATACGAAGCTGACATATTGCATCTGTACGTTTTTGGTTGTGCGGTCTATGTGCCAATTTCGCCGCCCTTGCGTACAAAAATAGGGCCTCAACAAAGGATGGGAATGATTCTCCTTCGATCATTTGTTACTTAGAACCATTGATAGATGATCTATTTGCCGTTCGTTTCGCGGATTGTCACTTCTATGAGACAGTTTTCCTATAATTAGGGGGAGATAAGAACGTTAACGTTCCTGAAGAACAACACGAATTATCATGGATGACTTTCATTTTGTCTTATTTAGATCCCCGCACCGCTCAGTCTGAAACTGAAGTGCAGCACATATTAAATCTTTAAAGCATAGCTTAGAGCATGCTACATACTTTCACTGATCTAGCGTGCGTGACAAGATCACATATTCTAGTTGCAAATACAAAAAATAGATGTACCAAATGTATGATGGACTTCCGTCCTGGAGGCCTGGGATGCCAATCTTGGTGATCCACGTACATTAGGGGCTAGCCAATCATTTGCCCCTACACAAAAGTGTGGCAGACCTCTTGGTTCAAAGGTTTCACACCTCCAGAAGAGGAAACCCATAGCATAGGTTTCTGAAGAGTCTACCATGAATCCGACTGTCGCTTACTCATTCTATCCAACTCATAAGGAAATTCTAGATTACAAAAGCATCATTGAAGAGACGAATCATCCTTCCGAGAATCGTGAGATTTCGATTTATTATGCTAGCTTAGATGATGTATGGCGTAGAAATGAGATGATCGTCAATGATGCATTAACATATGCAGTAGCTACTGATATCATGAAATGAGATGATCGTCGATGATGCATTAACATATGCAGTAGCTACTGAGATCATGTGAAGCGATGACATTGAACTTTATTCTGTTGATGAATGTCACCGTAGAATCGATTGGTCAAAATGGAAACAAGCAATCCAAGTTGAATTCGATTTGCTTGTGAAACGTAAGGTGTTTGGACTTGTAGCTCCTACTCATCCACATGTGAAGCCCGTTAGCTACAAGTGGGTTTTTGTTTGGAAGTGTAATGAGAAGAATGAAATTGTACGTTACAAAGCTTGTCTTGTTGCACAAGGTTTCTCATAACGCCTCGAGATTGACTATGATGAAACTTATTCACCCGTTATGGATGTGATTACTTTTCGCTATCTTATCAGTTTGGTAGTTTTCGAAAAACTAAGTATACATCTGATGGACGTAGTAACTGCGTTCCTGAAGGACTTACATTGACTGGATCAAATATTTCCAAACCCCAGAACACGCTCTCAATTCGGTTGAGGCGTTCACTCTATGGTTTGAAGCAATCCAGAAGGATGTGGTATAACCGTCTGAGTGAGTATTTGACTAGTCAGGGATATGTGAACAACGAACTACGCCCTTGTGTGCTCATTATGAAGTTACATTTTGGTTTTGCGATAATTATAGAATATGTTGACGATATGAACCTTATCGGAACTCCTGAAGAGTTCGCAAAAACTACCACGCACTTGAAGTCAAAATTTGAGATGAAAGATCTAGGAAAGACTTGATACTATCTCGGTCTCGAGATAGAGCACAGTTTGGATGAAATCTTAGTACATCAAACGAACTAGACCCAAAAGGTGTTGCACCACTTTAACGACGATAAATCGAAGCCTTTGAGTAATCCTATGGTCGTTCGATCGCTAGATGCAAAACGAGATCCCTTCCGTCCGAAGGAGGATGATGAAGAGATTTTGAAGCCCGAAGTTCCTTATCTAAGTGCGATAGGCACTTTATTATACTTAGCTTAATGCACTAGACCTGATAGGATCATATTTATGCGACTTTGTTAGCCTATTTCCTTGCATTTACTCAATTAGTTTCTATTTATTAGAGTGTTTTAAGTCATTTTCGTGTGTTTGTAGGTCCAAATGGCAAATTTGGCAAGAAAAGGCAATTTGGAGCATTTTAGAGCAGTTTTGGGCTTGGAATGGATATCACATGCATGAAGCGAGGTGGATGGACGTTTTTGAAGATCAAAAGAGGCTAGGAATGTGCTTAACATCTGGAAGAATTAATTCAAGACATTGAAGATAAGGAATCAGCTAAAAGGAAGGAACATTATCCAAACCTTATCCAACCTTATGTTATCTTATCCTAACTTAATCTTATCTTACCTTAATTCCAGCTGCAAAGGGGAATCAATTTCACATTTAACCAACTAAATATCTCGTTTTAGAAGCCCTATCCTCTGTCCCTGATTAGTGTCGTATACCCTATCCCTTGTCCTTCTAGAAACCTGTCACAATACCCCTTTCTAGAAGCCCTACATTGGTGTCGCACCACTCTAATCCTTTTCCTTCTGGACTTGTGGCGTGCCCTATCCTTGTCCTCCAAGGATTAGTGCTGTGAACCCTAGCCCTATATATACATATTTTATGTCGCACAAATCAGGGAGAGCTTTGGAGAGAAAATCAGAAAAATACAAAGAGTGTCGCAACTTTGAAAGGAAGGAATGAGAAGAAGAAGCTTGGTGCCGTAACCTGCCATTGGAGTGCTGGAGCGTTTCTTGGCTTATTCTATCCTTAGTTTTAGTTCAATGTTTATTTCAATTTGGTTTTCAATTATGATGGACATGTGGAACTAATTTCGTTTTAGCTAGAGGTGAATTCAAAGCCATGAACATAAGTGTTATATGAATTGATTACATCCAGTTATTGTTTCGTAAAACATGAATGCGATTTACTTATCTGTTTGATTGATAACTTATTCTTGTATGTTGATTAAGGATGTATACTTAGTTTGCATGCATGAATCTGATACTAAAATATAAGGGAATTTCACCTAATAGTTATGAACTTATATTTATAAGTAGTGGAGGTTGCTAGTCACGATCACGTTAAGTAAATTCCTGGCAGGAGTATCATGCAGTTCATAGTTACGAATGCCATGTCAATGCTTATGATTTTCATAGAACTTAATGATCTTTGGTATGTATCTCTATCATGCAGTTCGTATAGGGAACTTGATAAGAATAATTTGGTTGCGTTGCTGAGTCTAATTCAATGAATTTAGGAAAATCTAAGAGTTAATTTGTGCAGTTCACGGTTAACTTGGGGCATTGTCATTCATGGTTTATAGGAAGAGTAACTGGAAATCGATTTGTATGCATATGTGTCATGTGTGGAGAAGGACCCTCTAGCTAGCCTTTTACCCCTTACATTCACCCCAATTTAGTATTAATTAGTTTGTTTCTGCAACCTACTTAGTTTTAGTTTAAAATTCGTCCAAACAAACCCCCCTTTAGTATTTCATGTCAATTTACTTCAATTTTCGTCCAAAACACCCCTTAGTGCTTGTTTTGTGTATTTGAGTCTAGTTTTCAGTTTTTGGATCAAGTTAGTGTAGATTAGCATCCCTCATAATCCTTAGCCTAGAACGATCCCTACTTACGCATACTACAATTGTCTAAAAAGGGTTTAATTTGTGTGTTAGTTTCTACCACATCAAATTTTGGACATCTCCTTCGCTGTTAATCTTTTGGCAAAATACAAATGCACCAACACGTAGACACTGGACTGGCGTGAAAGACATCTTCCGTTACCTTAAGGGTACTACGAATTTGGGCTTGTTCTATCCCTACGGATCCTCAAGTGATGTCATACCCCCTGCTTCTCGAGTCGATTCTCGCTTTGTTAGTTATGCCGACACAAGATACTTATCTGATCCACACAAGGCGCGTTCTCAAATGGGTTATGTCTTTACCGTTAGAGGCACCGCAATTTCTTGGAGGTCAACTAAACAAACCTTAGTTGCCACTTCGTCTAACCATGCTGAAATTCTTGCCTTACATGAAGCAACTCGAGAATGCTTTTGGTTGAGAGCAGTTGTGGGCCATATTTGAAGCTCCTGAGATCTTTACCCCATCGTAGATGTCCTGACGATGATCTTTGAAGACAACGTAGCATGCATCAAACAACTCAAGAATAGTTACATCAAAGGAGACAATACTAAGCACATTGCGTCGAAATTCTTCTTCTCACATCAACAACAAGAGCATCAGAAGATTGAATTCAAGCAAATCCGTTCACAAGACAATCTGGCCAACCTCGTCACCGAATCACTTTTGAAGGCGACATTTCAGAAGCTTGTTCAAGGAATTGGTATGCGTAAACTTTCTGAGTTGTAACATTGCTATTTCTCTTTGGAATTGTGTCAAACTCAGGGGGAGTATCTTGCAGTATACTCACTTGGTCTTAATGTACTCTTTTTTTCCTACGAATAAAAGCATTTTTCCCACTGGTTTTTTTCTACCTAACTTGGTTTTAACGAGGCACCCACCTTGGGTTGATCATATCCCTGATGACGTCCCGTAGACGTTTCATTTGACTTTGCATTACTCACGCATTTTTCCTTCGACTATGGATTTTGTCCTTACTCAGGTTTTTGCCATAGCCTTAGGTTTTTTAGTGAGACTTACTACTTTATGCAAGTTCCTACCTTATTGAGAATAAGCGTTGCTCCCATAATCAATGTTGACGAGTCGACTTCCTTAACTTTTGCATGATGCTGAAATCTACCTTGAGTATTTACACACTTAAGGGGGAGTGTTGTGAACTTTCCTAGTTTAAGTGTGATTGTGTAAATCCTAGATTAGATTTGATTCTAATTATTCTTTCCTATATGGACTTGTATTCCTTGAGGATTAAATATTTCTTCTCTCCTTTTACTACTATAAAAAAAAGGCATCACGTAGGGAATAACAGATCCTCAACACACAATTTCCTTATAATTCTACAAACATGTCTCTTCTCTCTCTCTACCCTTGCCGCCGGCCCTTTCATTCTTGTCAAATAAAATAAGCTACTATGGTTGTTGCTTTGTCCAATAATAAGTGACATTAAGACAAAGGATTCAAACGCGTGGTTGTATATTTTCAAATTTCTTTTAATAAATCAATGGAATTGGCAATGCAATGGCATCCATTGTGGACTTGCTTGATTAGAGTGAACGCATGTGGATTGGTCCTTGATTTATTAATCCTCGAACGTCGAGCCCCACAAAGAAAAGGGCAAGCAGGTTCACGTTCACACTATCATTTTGTTTTTGTCACCGTATTTTTTAAGATCTCAGACAAGAAAATCAAACAACTTGCCATAAAATAAAACTAAAATTCCTATCTACACGAGATAATCAAACAAGTAAACATTAAAAAACCTAGTCATCGTGGAGAGACTTTGAAGCTTCTGCTCTTTTGGCGTTTACCTATTAAAATTCCCAGCTTTTGCCTAACATATAATATTAATATAGTACTAGGTTGCCCTGTATCCAGCTGCGGGTATGCACTCCACCAGTCGGAGAGTTATTTTTGTATTCTTGTCGTCCAAGTCTTATAATATATTTGGCTCTTTTAAATTATTATCGTTCTGTTTTGTGTTAATAATATAATGTCAAGTATAAATTTTTATTCACGTAATATTATATCATTAATTTAAGGCATATTTATCGATTTGTTTTCTGAATTTGTATGGAGCTGTCAATTTTCTTCTCTAAACTTAATTTTAGTCGATTACCTTATTAAATCTTTATAATTAACTAATTTCCCCTTTGAATTTTAATTTTAGCCTATTACCCTCTAAACTTTTATAAATATCTAATTTCCCCCTGCGTTAGATTTTAAAAGTTTTCATCTAATTTTTTATCCATCTTGATCACGGAAACAACACATGATAATTGTATGAGGGCAAAAATGATGAAACATCGGATGGATGAAAAATTGAATGAAAGTTTTTAAAATCTAACGCCAAATGAGGAATTGGCTATTTATAACAGTTCAGGAGGTAATCGGCTAAAATTAAAGTTCAAGGGGGAAATTGGCTAATTTAAAAAGTTCAAGGGTGTAATCAGCTAAAATTAAAGTTTAGGTAAAAAATTAGCAGCTGCATACAAGTTCAAGGGACAAAGCAATTAATATATCTTAATTTAATGATGCAGATGTACAATGTACTCCAAACTACTCGTGTCATAGAAGTTGATGTCCTTATATTGCGGTTCTGAGTCGGTTTACTGCGGTTCTGAGTCCGTTTACTGGTGATTCTTCGCAGCTATACCAAGCTAGTTCTGCAAACGCTTTTAAGCAACAACTTGCCAAAGCTTCCATTAACTACCAGTTTGGTTACTGGTGATTAGTCTCCAATGGCTGATCCCATGACCACCAAAACCTCGTCAACTTTGCCCCCTCCACTGAAATACGAGGTTTTCGTGAGTTTTAGAGGTTTGGACACTCGGAAAGGTTTCACTGACCATTTGTACAATGCTCTAGTTCGAGACGGGATCCACACTTTCAGGGATGAAGAACAACTCGAGAGCGGAAAACCCATCTCAAGGGAACTCACCAACGCAATCGCAGAATCGCAAATTTTCGTTGTTGTTCTTTCCAGAAACTACGCAACCTCCACATGGTGCCTGGATGAACTTGCAAGTATGGTTGAACTTGCGGCCAACGACGAGTCTAGACTGATTCTGCCGGTATTCTATGACGTGACACCGTCGGAAGTCCGAAAACAGACCGGAGTTTGTTTTGAAGAGGCGTTTGCTAAACATGAAAAAGATTTCGAAGGAGAAACAGAGAAGGTGACAAGGTGGAAGAGTTCACTGACTACAATAGCCGAACTTTCAGGATTTGATCTAAGACATTATAGGTATGTGGTGCTTCTATTACGTATTTCATTTGTTTAGGTTGAAAATTTCTCATTTCAATATATGTTTTTCTTGATGTTCGTTTGGCAACTATTTGAATTTTCGGTTTTTAGTTTTTGGTAGCTATTTTCAATTTTGAAACTTGCAAAAATATAGCTCATTTGGTAACTATTTGGTTCGGTTTAATTTGTTATCTTTAAGATATAGGAAAAGTATATGATGAAAAGGAGAAACGAACACTACAAGAAAAACACCCTCTTTCCAGATGAAGGGATTTCTGCTAGCCAAATAAGGTTTCATCGCCTAATGTTCTGTCCTACACAAATTCATCAGATAAAACTTGTCGTATAAACGTTTGCTCGACGAATTTTGAAACTTTGTCGAGCCAAGTGCGTTGACCAATTTGGGCTAACGAATCTAATTGTCCAACAACAATATTTCGTTGGTAAAACCTATTGATGATCTAGAATGGTATCCTAAACGACGAAAATTTTACAATTTTGCCTGACGTTTTCTACTATTTCGCTAGCCAAAGTTCTATTTTCTCGAAATTTATGTCCTAGTGGTCACTCATCCTATATTTTTCTCTCCGTTTGTGAGAGCCTCTCTCTCTGTATGTGAGAGTTCTTCTCCCCTTTGTGTGAGTGCATCTAGTCCTTGAAGATTCACGTCACCGCCGGCTCTGACTGTGGCTAGGGTTGGTGGCAGTCCCATGGTTCTCCTCTATTTTTTTCTTTTCCTTTTCTTCTTGTTATTTGCTTGCTTATCTTCCCTGTTTCCTTCCGGTTCTTTTCCTCCTGCTATCATCACTATGCTGCCCTATTTTCCTTTTGATCCTACCATCTTAATTCCACATCACCCGTTTCCTCCATATCCATCTCCATCATTTTCATCAATGGGTTCGATCATCTTTCCAACCATCTACAATTTCGATAGATTGCCATCTATTTTCTTCGTGATCATGTTCGGTTGCTGCTGGGAGAGGTTGGCTAGATACTCATCCTCCTTTTGTGACATAAAAGCCTACCCAAAAAAAGAGAAACCAATTAAAATTATTGATCATAATTTTAAAATTTTTTAAGTGTAATGAAATTTGAAATTAAATTCGTGAACGGAATACTTACATAAATGTTATTAGCCATCTGACTGCCATAATTGGCATGCCTATCCCAATAGGTGTTGACTTCACAGAAAAGCGAACCCTTCACACACCGTTCATCAACCCGGTAAGTGAGGAGCTGAGCACCGGAGTGACGAAGATGCTGCTTCACTTCCCAGTTAACCTTATTTGCCGAAGATTTTCATTGTGAATAAAAAAAAAAAAGCAATTAAAAAGAAAAAAAAATAGAATAGTGAAATGAAGTTTAAAAAAAAAACTTACCAAAAAGTTCAAGATCTGAAAATGATTGCAAAGCCAGTGTCATTCGTCCATTTCTCATTAGATTTATATTTATAGGCAAAACCCTAGTGAACTTATTAATTATCCATCATCGATATTATTAGAGTTTTCATCCAATAAGATTGGTCCACCAAGTCCAATCCCTAATAGATTGTAATTTGGAGCCAAAGTGTAAAGACTTATTAGGCAACACTAGGTCAAACTGTAACATTCCACATCGCCCAGGGGAGTGATCCTTAAATGTATATTTCCATCCCTACCTAGCACGAGGCCTTTTGGGAGCTCACTGGCTTTGGGTTCCATAGGAACTCCGAAGTTAAGCGAGAAGGGGGCTAGAGCAATCCCATGATGGGTGACCCATTGGGAAGTTGCTCGTGAGTTCCCAAAAACAAAACCGTGAGGAAATGGTAAGCCCAAAGCGGACAATATCTTGTTACGGTGGTGGAACGGGCCCGGGAAGTGATCTGCCCCGGGTCGGGATGTGACAATTGGTATCAAAGCCTAACCCTGGTCGAGTATGTGCCGACGAGGACGTCGGGCCCTTAAGGGGGGTGGATTGTAACATCCCACATCGCCCAGGGGAGTGATCCTTAAAATGTATATTCCCATCCCTACCTAGCACGAGGCCTTTTGGGAGCTCATTGGCTTCGGGTTCCGTAGGAACTCCAAAGTTAAGCGAGAAGGGGGCTAGAGTAATCCAATGATGGGTGACCCACTGGGAAGTTGCTCGTGAGTTCCCAAAAACAAAACCGTGAGGGAATGGTAAGCCCAAAACGGACAATATCATGCTACGGTGGTGGAGCAGGTCTGGGAAGTGATCTGCCTCGGGCCAGGATGTGACTAAAACAATTAACCCAAGAAAAAGTTCAATGGAATTTGAGCAAGATTACTTTATTGGGCAATGAATTTAAGTAAGATAAGCTTCCTATATGTTTCTGTCTAATAAAGTTTGCTCGTTTTGGGATTATTTAGGTTAATTAACTTAAATCACCCATTAAACTTTACAATCACACAAATAAGCTCCATGTAACATACATCATAAAGTTATTAGTAGTGAAGAGCAAAGACCCGAATGTATATCAGTTCATTCACTCCAGGGTCCTCCTTAATTATCAATCTTTACAAGATTGCATTATGCTTCGAATGAAAGCTCATAAACGGTAAAACCAATCAGCTGTAAACATTTGATGCCTCCTTTACTGCCATGAAATCATTTAAGCAAATTAAAATTTTAAAACATAGTCGAATGCAGCTAATAACTTTTATGTACTTCTGCCAATGCCGTGAACCTTAACGAAGTGCAAAATTTAAAACTTATGAGCACTTAACTAGCAGCTGCATTAAAACCTTAACAACTCAGTAATTCACGACGAACTTATATGAATGCGTAATACCAATATGAAATTGTTCGACCATCATAATTACTGGCCATTGTCAGCACTATATCAAACTGAAATTTATACCCACATTCACAATTTGTTCTTTTATGACTCTAAAACAGTCTTCTTATAGCTTCAAAATTGAAGCCTTGATGTCTAAAAGACTTTCACAAACATACACAAAACAAATAAGTGAAGCACATATCAATATAATAACCTAACGTTCCTTATGGCATAAGCTATAAATTGTAGCAAATGGAATGAGAACAAATTTCATTAAATGTTAAACAACAAAAATTGGCAACATAAACTTCTTACTAAACACAGGTTAATAATAAAATCACCATAAATAAATTAGTAAACTAGATTTTAATCCTTAAATAAGATGAAGTTTAGAAAATGTCTTACACAAGATTAAAAATTGATTTTAGTTCCTAGACTCTATTTAATGCCATCATATGTATTCAATATCTTTTTTTTTTTATTTATAATTTTATGTTGTTCACAAATTAAATTTTATGAAAGTATTATAAATTTTAATTTTCATCATGGTAAGTATCTTATATAAGAAAATATTTTCGTAGAGATTTTTATACACACTTATGTTTTTGCATATTTTCTTGTGTGCCACTAATTCTTTACAATATATTTAGATACAAACATTTCGGTATACTAGGTTAGTATAATATGTTTAGGTACGAATATTTCAGTACACTATTGTAGTATAATATCTTTAGGTACCGGCATTTTGGTACACTAGTTTAGTATCATATATTTAGGTAAAGAATTTTCGTGTACACTTATGTTTTTGCATATTTTCTTATGTGCCACTAATTCAGTACATATATTTAGTTGCAGACATCTCGGTACACTAATTTAGTAAAATATATTATGATATAGGCGTTTAGGTACACTAATTAGAGGAAGTTAAATCAAATTAATGAATTAAAATGTGTATAATAATTAATTTAAAATTTTATGTAATACATTAAATAAGATATCCATTAAATATTAAAAAATAATAATATAAATTTGAATTAAGTACACATTAAATGACTAAAATCAATATCCAATCTAACACCAGATTTTTAATAAATTTTAATCTTCTTCAAGAATTAAAGTTCAAAACCCCTAAATAAGTACACATCCAATAATCATTATAAGTCCAGGTTTATAAGTAGACACAATAATGAATAGCCTCATAAAAATTAAGGTAATTTGATGGTCATTATATCAATCGTTTCTGAAACTTACATCAGAATCCGTAATCTGTCAAAAAAATTCATTAATTTGTTTCAACTTGATAAAACCATCAGAATTCAATCTTTAATGTATTTCCTTAAAAGATTAATTTGAATTACAGTGACATGCAAATAGACAACATAGCAAATTAATAAGACAAACGAGCCTGAAATTTTACTAATGTGTACCTTGAGCAACCGTGATTATCTTTCTTGTGCCTAAAATTCTACGCTGCAAGATATTTCATATTTGAGCCTAGAATATAAAACACAACAAAAACCATCTCATATAGAAGTTAATGAAATCCAGAACTATTTTAGCAAGAAGTAAACATATAACCATCATTTTTGAGTACGCAGCAATGTGCCACTTTTAAACTAAACCAAATGGGTTGCATCTTAGTCCAAATAAAATGGTCCTTAATTTGAATCAATAGAAGTCACATTTGGTCAAGAATCTTTAAGGCCAAACAACTTATATGTCATGCTTCATTTCCTTAAAATTGGTACCCATATGAGATTTGATGGGGTTCATATCAGAAACATTTAAAATTTGAAGACATAGAACTATCCTTCCCAATTTTTTGTAGGTATTTTTATATACTTATTTTTCTCTCTTTCCTTGTTTAGAAAATGCATCTTAATTCACCAAGAAAGAAAAGGCACTTTATTTATGATTCAACGATATATTTACACTCAACTCAAATATGAAAGCTAAAAACCAAAACCTACAGATACACAGATAGATCATCAACCCATGCTTGTCTTATATTTGAATACATGCTAAGTGATTGTAAAATTATTTAATGCCCAAAAACTGTATCCTGAGAAACTAAATGATTGTAACCTGTTAACGAGTATGTTTTAACCCATATTTTACTGATCCCAAATACTTAACATTATGCTTCAACTGTTTGGCAGATACGAGACACAACCGATTGGACAGATAGTTGAACGTATTTTCGGTGAATTGAATAACACAAAGCACACGTTCTCAGATGATCTAAAGGACTTCGTTGGTACGGTTCAAGTAGATAAAATCGAATCCATGAGTTCGTCTATAGGGTCGGAAGAAGTTTGTATGATTGGGATTTGTGGGATGCCAGGGGTTGGTAAGAGTACCATTGCAAAAGCTCTTTCTCAAAGAATTCGCAATCAATTTGAAGCTTTCAGTTTCATTTCTAAGGTTGGAGAGATATCTAAACAAAGTTTATTTCCCATCCAAGAACAACTTTGTGTTCACTTGTTGGGTAGAAAAGTAACTACGATGAATGTCAACGAAGTGATAAGTAAGAGATTGTGCAGCAAACGGGTTCTGATAATTCTCGACAACGTGGATAAATTAGAACAAATAGAAGCTGTAGCTGGAAGGGATGGCAAAGATTTTTATAACCGGTTTGGTAAGGGTAGCAGAATCATTATAACCACAACAGATGAAAAGCTGTTGACAAAGTATAAGCCAAAATTACTGTACAAGGTTGAGAAACTTACTGACAAGGAAGCTCTTCTTCTCTTCTGCCGGAAAGCCTTCAACGAGGATCGTCCTATAAATGGCTATGAGAAATTATCTTATGAATTTTTAGATCAATGTGATGGTCTTCCTTTGGCTCTTGAAGTGTTGGGTTCCTCCCTCCTGGAAAGAAGTGTGGAAGAATGGTCCAGTATGTTGGCTTCTTTGAAAGATCATAATTATTCTGGCGAGGAGAGAATTATTGGTACTCTTAAATTAGGTTATGAGGGATTAACGATTTCAGAACAGAAGAAAATGTTTTTGGACGTTGCATGTTTCTTCAATGGGGAGGATGTTTGTCGGGTAAAAAAGATATTTGAAAGTTGTGGCTACCATCCAGGTATCAATATAAATATTCTCCGCGAGAAAAATTTGGTAAGCATCATAGGAGGAAAATTGTGGATGCATGATTTACTACAAAAAATGGGCAGAGAAATTGTTCGTGGAGAAAATGAAGAGAGGGGAAAACGCAGCAGATTGTGGCTTTGCACAGATGCCCTTCATGTAATAAAGAAATATAAGGTGAGTAGTTTAGTGAAATGCTCATGCTTTTATCTCGATTAAAAAGTTGTCTAGTTATAATTTTAGGGGTAAGATACATACTTTATTAGAATTTGATTTTTTTTTAATTGGATTTTCAATGTTGTGTTTTTTTTCCAATGGCTATTAGGGGACAGATGCTGTTAAAGGCATTTTCTTAAGCTCGCCTAAGCAAGAGAAAGTGCACTTGAAGAAAGACACATTCTCAAACATGGACGATCTAAAACTGTTGAAAATTCACAATGTGATATTTTCTGGATGCCTGGAGTCTCTTTCAGATGAGTTAAGGTTCTTGGAATGGCACGAATATCCTTTAAAATTGCTGCCTTCAAGTTTTGAACCCGAAAACCTTGTTGAACTGCACTTGCCTCGAAGCAAAATAGAGAAATTATGGGAGGAATTTGAGAAGGTAATAATGTTTATATACTCCATGCATTTCTTATTGCTGAATTTATTTGACAAATTTAAGGCTTTCGGAGAATGCTACTTGTACTCAAACATATGCATTTTCCTCCCTTCTTCTTTACAGCCTTTGGAAACGTTGGTAATACTCAACCTTACTGATTGTGAAAAGTTGATCGAGACCCCCGACTTCGGCGAAGTCCCAAACCTTGAGCAGCTAATCCTTAAAGGTTGCACAAGCTTGTCCGAGGTTCCCGATATAATCAACTTGAGATCTCTTACGACTTTCATTCTTTCGGGATGTTCCAGACTTGAAAAGCTTCCAGAGATTGGAGAAGACATGAAACAATTAAGGGAACTGCATTTAGATGGGACAGCTATAGAAGTGCTACCGACATCAATCAAGCATCTGACCGGACTTATTGTGCTCAATCTCAAAGACTGCAAGAACCTTTTGAGTCTGCCTGACATCATTTGTACTAGTTTGACATCCCTTCAAACTTTGACCATGTCAGGGTGTGCGAATCTTAAAGAGTTTCCAGAAAACCTTGGTTTTTTAAAATGTTTACAGGAGCTTGATGCAAGCGGGACAGCTATAAAACAGCTACCAGCATCAATCAAGGATTTGACCGGGCTTAGAGAGCTTTATCTCAGATATTGCAAAAACCTTTGCAGTTTGCCAGCAACCATTTGTACTTGTTTGACATTACTTGAAATTCTCAACCTCTCAGGGTGTTCGAATCTTGACGAGTTGCCAGAGAACTTGGGGAGTTTAAAACGTTTAGAGGAGCTTTATGCTGGCGGGACTGCTATAAGTGAAGTACCTGAAAGCATCTCTCAACTTTCTCACCTTGGAGAACTTGTATTGGATGATTGTAGCAAGCTTCAGTCATGGCCAAGACTTCCATTTAGTATAAGATGGGTAAGGGCACATAATTGTCCCTTGTTGGAGGGAGCACATTCAGATAAAATAATGGTATGGAATTCACCTGCTGCTGGATTTAGTTTTATAGATCGCCGAAGTGATAAAACCAAAGGTCAGGCGTATTGGCTACCGCCTAAATATCTTTTGAGGGAGTCCTATCAAACACTCTTTGAGGTCCCTCTCTCTCTCTCTCTCTCTCTCTCTCTCTCTCTCTCTCTCTCTCTCTCTCTCTCTCTCTCTCTCTCTCTCTCTCTCTCTCTCCCCCCATCCACCTTTCTAATTAGCTGTTTTTTTTTTTTAACTTATCTCGCTTCTATTTTACAGGATGCAATTCATCGCAGTACTATGTTAGAATATTCTTATCGATCAAATAAAATTCCAGCATGGTTGAGCCGTCAGAGTACTGAATCCACTGTAACAATCCCACTGCCTCGTGATGTTGATGGTATAAGTAAATGGATGGGACTTGCTCTATGTTTTGTCTGTGTAGGTGCACAGAAGCATGATGATTTGGAAGATGAGCCAGAACTTGATGAGAAATTGCAATCAAACCTCACTCGCAATTTCCGCATTGATCTCTATACAACTGAAGATCCTCATGAACTTCCCCAAGTGCTTAATTACCCTGATCTTGATCTCACTGGACCATTTATACATTGGTTGTATATACCACGAAGTGACCTTGAAGAATGTTCAAATAAACGCTTCATCCGAGCTTTGATTACACCTGATAGCCCAGAAGTAAAAGTGATAGAGTGTGGGGCGAGTCAAATAAACTCGGAACACGTGACTACATTTGTCAGGAAATTGATTAAGCACAATAAAAATTTCTGTAACGGCCATCAGCCTGAAGAAGAAGACGAAAAAGAAGATGGTATGAGAAGTGTTCCGTCGACAAGTGGGGTTCAAATTCAACAAGAATTACAAAAAGAAGAAACTACTAGTTCAACTCCCATTGTAGGTCAATTGAGAAGAAACATAGTGTCATTGCTTGAAAAGCTATTTGAGGTACTCTCTCTCTCTCTCTCTCTCTTTCATACGCACACAACAAAAATGACAACTTGATTACTGATATCATGAGTGTGTATGCATGTATAGGGATTGCGGAGGGGCCTTCCAAATATCAACGATTATGGTTTTATTTTTTCTCAACGAGAAAAATTACAATGGTTCAGTGAACAGAGCACTACGTCTGCATGCACGGTCAACTTAACTCTACCTCCGTATCTGCATAATGATGAGAAATGGGCGGGACTTTCTCTATATGTTGTTTGCAGCCTGCCTCAAGGTGTTCAACGTAGCCGCATTTACTATGAGTGTCATTTGTATACACCTATTGAAGCTGTGGGTGTGGAAGCACTGATGCATCGCCTAATGTTAGTTTCCCCGTTTGATGACAATGTGGGGTCACATCGACTCGTTATTGTTCATATACCACGAGTACGTTTTGCGGAACGCTTGAATCGGTGTCGTTTCATTCAAGCTTTATTTGGATGTAGAACTCCAGGTGTGAAGATTGAAATGTGCGGGATGCGTCTAGTATACGACCAAGACTTGAAAGGGTTAATCCAAACAATAACCCACTGCACTACCACAACGGGTCGGCCTGTTTACTACGGAACTGGT
Organism: Pyrus communis; assembly: GCF_041283825.1. Classification (NCBI taxonomy): domain Eukaryota; kingdom Viridiplantae; phylum Streptophyta; class Magnoliopsida; order Rosales; family Rosaceae; genus Pyrus; species Pyrus communis. The sequence goes on along the minus strand of NC_142576.1, from coordinate 19,660,546 downwards.
GATTTTACAGATACCAAGAAATATAATGGAATTAGTTTGGGATGTACAAGTATGTTAATGAATTTTCTTGAAGCAGCCAAATCCACGGAGCACAGCTCAGTGAGCGAAGTTTGTCCTCGTTTCATGCCAATTGATTTTCGCGGAGAAACTTATTCTGCTGAGGAATCTCAACACGAAAGAAAAAGAGCATCAGCTTGGCAGGATGAAGCAAGAGGAAGTAATTACTCTATACTACGGGAGATTGCTCTTTCTAATGGTCTTGCCAAGAACATAAGCTTGGATCAGAGCCAGAAAACAAGTGGAAGTAATTACGACTTTCTACTACAGAACATTGCTCGTTCTCATGGTCATGACAACAATATAAGCTTGGATCAGAGTCGGCTCCTGGTAAAATTATAGCTTGAGTTTTTGCGTTCTCTCTGTCTCTGTGTGTGTGTGTATATATATGTCTACCTATATATATATATGTATGTATAAATATTCATCTATCCTATCTCTCATGTTTTGCAGGACTTCGACCGTGACTTGATATATAATTCATGTTTCCCTCCCAATGAGATTATAGACTGGTTCGCGGGTAAAAGCAGAGATTACTCTGTAAAAGTCTCTCTACCACCAAATCTATGTGAAGACACCAATTGGAGAGGACTAGCTTTATGTGCATACTTTTCAGTCCTCGACCATTCAACTACCGACCATGAAAATTTGGATCTCGATATTTCTCACAATCTTACATGTATTTTAGGGACTGATAAAGGTTCTCTGGAATCTCTCCATGGCTTTTGCACCACCAACCAAGAATTCAAGTGGTTGAATCGTATGGGAGGATTCATTTGGTTGTCCTACATACCACGATGTTGGTTTTCGAATCAGTTAAATGAAGGAGGGCACCTGGAGGCTTCAATTGTAAGCGATTGTGGAAGCTTGGGTGTGCAGAGTTGCGGGCTCCGTCTTATATATCTGGAAGATGAAGAAGGGCTCAAGGAGACCATAATGCACTGCATGACTTCCTTGTCTGATATTAATGAAGGGGAAGAAAAACAACACCAGGACTGTGAGGTAGGATCATCTAGTATTACAGGCGTCGACATTGTAAATCCTCATCTTGAGAAATCAGAGCAGCCCAGTGATAAGAAATGGGTAGAGTTCCCTCTCTCTCTCTCTCTCTCTCACACACACACACACACATATATATATTTAAACGTATATCTCACACCTTGTCTATCCTCTACAGGTTTTTGACTGTTATTCGATCTATAATTCTTGTTTTCCTTCAAGCATCAGTCTAGAGTGGTTTGGGGATCAGAGCAATGGTTCCTCAGTAAGAGTTCCACTACCACCAAATTTGTATAGTGACACTAATTGGAAGGGATTGGCTCTATGTGCTTACTTCTCCGTTGGGGAAAATCCAACTGCTGAGCTAGACAATTTGAATCGAGATATTCCCCACCATCTGACATGTGTTTTGGAATCAGAAATAGGTACAATAGAACCTATCCATGACTACTGCACCACCAATGAAGAATTCCAGTGGTTATATTTCGGGGGATTCATTTGGGTATCTTATATACCACGAGCTTCATTTTCGGATCATTTGAATGGATGCAGTATCGTTAATGCTTCAATTGCAAGCGATCATGGAGCATGTAATGTGCATAGTTGTGGGCTACGCCTCGTATATCAGCATGATCAGGAAGAGTTTGAGGAGGCCTTATCTCACAATATGATGTTGTCAGATAAGAAAGGAAAAAATAAGCAATGCGCTGAGGGTCACTCGGAATCATCTAGTAGATGTAGCAGCTACATTACGAAACCTCCTCTTGAAAGATTAGTAAAGCCGAGTCACAGGAAATGGGTATGATTTTCTTTATACTCTCTCGCTCTCTACGCACACACATTTATATTTATATACACACCTGAACTATTCGCAGAAATTCTATGTGCTGGACATCCTCTTACGCATTAAGAAAATCTCATTTCTACTTAATTCTCTTCAACTTTGATCCCAGAAATTCTATGCGCAGGACATCCTCTCACTCGTCAAAGACAAGACATCTTGCACATAGTCAAACTGCATTATATACACATGTACATATATCTGCATATCTGACTCCTTGTCTCTCCTCCTTTACAGGACTTCGATCGTTTCTCTGTATACAATTCATGTTTCCCTTCAAACATAGATCTAGAGTGGTTTGGCCAGCAAAGCAATGACTACTCGCTAACAATCAGTCTGCCACAAAATCTAAACATGGACAGTAATTGGCTAGGATTGGCTGTATGTGCAAACTTTGCAATCCTGGAGCATCTGACTTCCGAGATTGACAAATTGGACATCCCAGAAATTTCCCACAACCTTAGTTGTCATTTTGAAACGGACAAAGGGAATTCTCTGCATCACTACTGCACAAGCAAAGAAGAATTCATGTGGTTGCATCTTGGAGGATTCGTTTGGGTATCCTACATACCACGAGTGTGGTTTTCAGATCAGTTGAATGAATGCAGTTCCCTAGAAGCTTCAGTCATAAGCGATCACGCGGCCTTCAGTGTCCATAAGTGTGGTCTCCGCCTACTGTACCAGCATGATGAAGAAGAGTTTACTCAGGCCATATTGCAGTATACGACGTCATTGAGCGATAAGAAAGGGAAAAATAAGCAAACACCCTCATAAGGGTGAGACAGGAATGATCATGTGGTAGAACTCACAAAGCAGCATTGAGGAACCTCACCAATAAAGAAAGGCTTGTCAATGTCACTAATAACTTCTCCCCTTCCGCAGGCATGGGTGTAGCTACATTGGCTAGAGCGGATATGCTCCCCTATGATGCAGTGCATTAAGGAGGTTGATTAATTACGGATCTTGATATTCGGGATGGTCCATTAAGTTTTCAAATCTAGTTAATATCTCTGGTAATCAAGTATTTGGAATATTGTGTTTTTAATTAGATGGTTGGATTGAGACTTGGTGATTATTATTTCTTATGTTCTAGGGACTAGGAAGTTGTGTTAGTGTTTAACTATCTTGTTGCTGGGCCTATTAAAAGGCTAGAATCGTTAAGGAAGAAACAAATTATGCATTTTGAATGAGTTTATGTAAACAAGGACTAGTTCTCTATATGTTCATTGGGTCATAGTTGTGCTTGATATTTCAATAAACATCTCATTGTTTTCCTCCCTGCATCACCTTAAGCACCCGAATTCGAATGCGCAACTTCTCCCCATCAATTTATTTCGTCACTCAGCAAAATTTTCTACCTTGGCAATGCCTTCCCTTTTTATTCATCTGGTCTCAGCTAATTAATTGTCAACTTCATGTTAAAATGCAACAATGCAGCCTCCTATGTTTAATTCATCATTAGGGCTTGACAAAACTCAATACGGAATCATAGAGATTAGACATGAAAAACGGAGTGCCGATCATCAACTATTTGACTCCTCCTCCCTCCTACTTTATCCGAGCTTTGGACCGGCAGCGTAAAATAAACTCAATACGAAAGCCTTGAATATATTTCTTCTTCTAAATCAAAATTACGGAAAAATCAACACGAATTAATTATGCAAATGATTAAATAAAAAAGGAACAAATTTGGACATACCGGATGTTGGTGAGCTGATGACTCGTATCAAAACAAATTGAGATGATTGCATGGTCCAAATGTTGGGAAAAAACTTTAGAGTACATAACTCTAACACAAGTGTTGGAGAGACAAAACAAGTAAACAAATTACTTGTATTAACTCACAAAATATTACAACAATCACAAGGACACAACTTTAGAAGCAATGACACTCACTCACTTTCTATAGACAAACTCTAGATCACTCACACTCCTACAAGACTATTCTTGCTTCTCACTCTCACTTGGTTGCCTACTACTACTTCTTGATTTCTTGGTTGGTTGGTTACAAATGGTGTGAATGCCTTCTCCTTTTATGGGCATGGATGGAACCTTGGAGAAGCATGGAAACATCATATTAGAGATATCTAGATAATTCCAGTAACTTCCTAATCTAGAATTATCTACACAAATCTTTCATGTTGGTGGAAACCTCACCATTCTTCTAGACTCTTCCACCAACTTGAACTTTGCTAGAATTCTCTAGCATGTGTATGGATCTTTCTTTGTCCATGGGCTGGATCCATCTTGAGCCAAGGCAAGATTACACGTCAACATAAACACCAATTGGGCTGGTGTTGGTCTTCAACACCAGACTCAATTGCAAATGATTTTAAATACCAATCAAACATGTTTTGTTTCATTGTGATCAAATAGAGAGACAGACTTTCCTCTCGAACAAAAACCATCATCAAATCAACCAAAGCTTGCACGCCACCATAAACTATGGGTTATCATTTGGAAAATACTGAATTTCTGCATGCCTCTGTCTCGAGTCTTGTGCCACCTCTCTCTATCAAGAAATTTTTCATTGTGATTGAAACACGAGTGATATACCACATGTTTTTATATAATAGTGGCAAATTTTATTTTTTAAGTTATTAACTTTTTAACACACATATCTCATCATTTGTATAGTGACACATGGTGTACTACCCCGTGTTCCCGTCACACTGAAAAATCTCTTGTACTTTGTATATGAAGAGGAATTTCTTCGGGCAACTTCACAAATATTGAAACCCAAGCTCATCTAATGACATTACTAAGAACCTCCAATTGAGTTAACCACGAGATTGATTAACAATTTTTAGCATTACACTAAAGGCTTATTATATTAACACCCCATAAATTATTGAATAAACTCCACATACTTAATACACCCCACATTTGCTTTTTCAATGAAAAATTATCTTAATACACCCCACATATTTCCCCATAATACCCTCACACCTCACTTCTCAACATACCTTACATTTTCTACATGCACCCCATATTTTTTATACACCCCACACATTTCTCAAATCTTATAAAGCTTTTAATTTGGACAAAAAATGCCGACTGGAATTTTGACAAAAGATGCTACCTCGGATTTAAAGCATATGTGGGTTGTTTTCAATTCCACCATTAGAACCCATGCCGTCTATTTTTAATATTTGGTGGTAATTTTAGATGTTTAATTCTTCATGTAATTCATGTGATCCCTAAAAGATGAATATGAACATAGAAACTTGAATAACGCAGCAAAAGTAAGATTAAATAATTATCGATGTGTTCAAAATCACTAAAATAATAAAAAAAATATGAAGTCTTATCTCATTTGAAGTTTCCTAAAAATCAATTTCGTATTTCATTCATCAAAAATAATTTCTCAATCAACATGTTCGTAGTTTCATTGGTTAGGGTTTTATTCAACAATGGAGGGTCAGAGAGATTTTGATGGTTGAAGAAGATACATAATACGTTAAAAATGATTTGGGGTGTATTTAGAAAAATTTTATGTTTTTTAAACCTAATAAGGTCAAAATTGTCATTACATAGTAGGATAAATAAATCATTTCATATTAAATTTTAATATGAAATGCATTTAACATTTTATGAGGTGCTAATATAAAAAGCCTAGATTAAAATTTACTTCTAATTCCATCTAATTAAACAACTATAGACCATTTCATCTTCTCTTGACGAGTTGAAATTCATGCAACCCAACTGAAGGAAGATATTTTACTATATAAAATGATTCACTTGTTCAATCATCTTTCATTATTAAATATATGATCAACATTGGCAGAGAACAATTCATGCAGCAGAAATAAGAAATAAAGTAAATATTTATTTCAGATGAATTTAAGACGTCGGCTTTGCTACCACATGTAAACAAATAAGGATTAGTGCAACAGAAAGTTCAGAGATCATTAAGACATCATTAAACGGTTATTAAGAGGTCATTAAGCAGTGATCGCATGACAATTCTATCGGATCTCATGTTAACGAGTGAAGATTGCGGAAGAGGACCTATAATCGATTCGACCAAGTTTCAAACATCTACCATCGTAAAACCATAACTAGTAAAATTATATTTACATTAGTCTGCAGCAAAGGTATAAAGAAAGTTGAGATTTCATCATTAAATCAATTGGTAATATGAAGAGTATCTCTACCTACTTATAAGCACATGCATGATCCATCATCCCATCAATGTGGGACTTATTCTTAACAAGCCCTCTCACGTGCGGCAAATTTTTAAGCTTAACACGTGGACAACACAACGGGGTGACGTGGAGTGCGTGTGATCGTTTGGCTTCACACGTGGGACAATTTGCTCTAATACCACAAAGAAAGTTGAGATTCTACCATAAAACCAATTGGCAATATGAAGAGTAACCCAACCTCTTATAAACCCATGCAAGGTCCATTCTCTCATCAATGTGAGATTCATTCTCAACACGCCATCTCACGTGTGGCAAGCCTAACATGTGGACAACACAAATCGGATGATGTGGAGCATGTGTAACAATTGGGCTTCACACGAGGGATAACCTGCTCCGATACCATGAAAAAAGTTGAGATTCCATCATAAAACCAATTGGCAATATGAAGAATAGCTCAACCTACTTATAAGCCCATGCAAGGTCATTCCTCTCATCAATGTGGGACTCATTCTCAACAAAATACACCACGTTGATGTCTAGAGATCAATCTTCTCTTCTTTAGAGTTCCTTATGTTCTTGCTTACAATAGGACTAGCACTCATAATGAACATGTAACCCAAAAAGAGGGACTTACAACAAATCGCTCTTTACTCCAATGTTAGAAAGCAATGATGTCTATGCATTCTGGTGCGGATTCAATTTCCATCGGTCCCCCTCCCCTACAACTAACAATTTAACTCCCTCCAATGGTAGTTAATTAAATTTAACTATATATTTAGGCGTGCGATATCCACACACCCCATTTTACTTCTCACACACCTTTTTTATTTTCGACCATCGGATCAAATAAATTGAAGAAGATCAACGGACATAAATTATTAAGGGGTGTGTGAGAAGTAAAATAGGATGTGTGGATAGCACACCCCTATATTAAGTGCATACATAACACAAATATTTATATTTGCTACTACGTCACTAAGCATAATCTCGATCACACTCGCAAATAGTAGAGTTCTTACATACGGAATAGTCTGAGGAAGTTAAAAGCAACAGATGAAGATAGAGAGGAGAGATGTAGTGTACCACTCGTGTTTTGGTCATAATGAATCCCAACCAATATCACATTCCCTTTAGTAAACATCTGTAAACTTTCAGATCTCTAATTCTAAAGACAAAATGACTATCAAATGACCATCTACATCAAGTTTTTTTCAATTTTTAGTACATGTTGTGTATTCATGTGCATTTCTTCCGTACTATTCCACATCCTTTCCACCACCCACCCTTTCTCTCTATTCATCCCTTTCTTTCTTCGTTGTATTTTCTTTTATATCTAACCAAAAGTAAAAATTAGAAACCATAAACGAAATAATCATCAAACGAGTCTTTTAACTTTTATTTTGTTTGTGTGGCAGCCTTCTTGATATATAGTCTACAAACAAGTAGGGGAAGGGCTGAAATTCGAATTTGTTCATGCTACACGGATAAGTTTTGGTCCAAGAGCCACTTCATGTTCGAGCTTCATAAGATTCCAGAAATCTATTTCTGCAAACTCATGGGCCCTTTGCTCTAGATTCATTTTTTTTTTTTTTTTCCAATCTTCATGCTATATGTCGAAGAAGGGAAGTGATTTGTGCAAATTTATATTTCTCCCAACTCAATCATGTTTATTTTTAACATTTAAATTGAATAAACAAGAAAATCCACAAACAAAAATATATAAAAGTGTGCGAAAATCATTTTGCATTCAAACACTGTTAACCGTTAAATTTAAACTTAAGACATCCTTAAACAAAGTAGATACCGAGTTGATGGTCCACAGCCATAGCTGCCAAACAAAAGATACCAAAAGCTGCACTCTACCTGTAGCTACATAGCATGTGAAATTTTGGAGTGTGTGAACGGGACCTACACAAACTGAAGCACAAATCACCAGATCTCCCAGTTGCCCTGTGTGGCCTCATTCAGGCATCAGGGTCCCCGACTGAACCACCGAAAAAAATTTGGTACAAGATTCCAACTTTTACAGACACATGAATAGGAGTACCCTCAGCGCAGAAGCTTCTCATATGGGCCATCTCCAACTGCTCTAGATAGATAGGATATGCGAGAAAGATTTCCGAGCAATGGAATAGTAAGAGATCGTTTGAATGTGATTTTGAAATAATTGAAAGTACTTTTGGTGAAAATATTTTTGAAACCAATTCTTAGTATAAATGCAAGTAAATTCTGAAAAAGCATTTTAAATGCTTTTGGAACCAAAAAACATTTTCTCTAAAAGTATTTTCAGTAATACATCCAAATGAGTCATAAGATAGCGATGTTTATAGTCTATCATGCGTATTCATGTAATCAATTAAGCATGATTGTGTAGAAAACATAAAACACGCATTATTGACACACCCCGACCGAGATCAGGGCGTGCTGGCCGTCATCCGAAGGTGACGTAACCATGTGCACGTGCGGAAGCTAATAAAACAGTAAAATAAAAGTACGAATAATTAAAAACTAGCATACAAAGTACTAAAACAAATGCTAGCGTAAGTAAGATACAAATTCAGAGCAAGACTACAGCAGTCCAAAAGAAAAGTTGCGACATAAGTACACCCGAAGGTGACCCTACGCTGGTGAGTGTCTGTCAGAAAAGCCGGAATAACCCTCTGGGAGACCACCGAAACTGCTAAGCAACTAGAACCTGGAGGGGCGCAAAAACAAAAGCGTGAGTGGGCAAAAACAAAGCTCTTTGAAAACCATTTAGCAAAATACATTCTAACCCCTCGCCGTAAAACCTGTATACTTCCCAGAAAATAAACATATACGTATGTATAAATATGCCAAACATTCTCAAGGGTATATCAATCATGCTAAAAAATGTGCCATGTCAAAGCTTCATAATGAAATGCAAGTGCTCAGGTATAAATCACATCAATAGCATAACATCTGGCAGCCGGAGTCACCTAACGTGACCTGTACGGCTGCATATAGAGCTCAAATCTCAACTCAATAACTGAACCTGCCCACGAGTCGGAACCACCTAAAGTGGTCTGTACGACAGGCCTGGGTGTAATATATATATACGCTCTAGTGCTACGATCACGTGAAGGCTGTGCGAATAATCGCGGGTCACCTACGAGTCGGAACCACCTAAAGTGGTCTGTACGACAGGACTGTGCACCTAACTTGGATCCAAGCTGAGCGTGTGGTGCGGGAGGTGAACATCACGTGAAGGACTGTGCCCTACTCTGGGCGGGAGCACTAACACCGGGGGTGCATGTTATGAGCTCTCTAAGCATCTCAAACCACTACTGAAATGTAAACATGTATACTACTTACCTGGCACTTACCTGTGCGATCACGTGAAGGCTGTGCGAATAATCGCGGGTCACCTACGAGTCGGAACCACCTAAAGTGGTCTGTACGACAGGACTGTGCACCTAACTTGGATCCAAGCTGAGCGTGTGGTGCGGGAGGTGAACATCACGTGAAGGACTGTGCCCTACTCTGGGCGGGAGCACTAACACCGGGGGTGCAGGTTATGAGCTCTCTAAGCATCTCAAACCACTACTGAAATGTAAACATGTATACTACTTACCTGGCACTTACCTGTGCATCCACAACACCAAATATGCATATGTATATGTGTACCACTACTAATGTACGCAATAATGCATAAACGATAATAATATGGTGCATGGCATAAAACACTTAACCCTTTTTAAACAATTTCTGGGAAAATAAATGTATATAGGTATATACGGAAAACAAAAGCCCACTCACTGGTATGTGGAAGGGTCGTAGCCCCCCTGCCTCGAGTGCGAACGCTCGTCCTCGGGATACGTGTCACCTATATGCGAAATAACTATAAAAACGTTAACTTTAAAGCACATAACCTAACTTTCGTAATAACTTCTCATACATTGCTCAAAATGGACAAATGAATATACCAACGTGCTCTACACAACCTCAGGATCACAACCCTAATTTTAGAAAAATTTTCCTCCGCCTCACGCGCCCCCACGCGCCGGCCAAGGCACGGACACACGCGCCGGCCACGCGCAGGCACGTGCGGTGCACACGGACGGCGTCAGTAATATTCCGTTATCTCTAACGGATTCCGTCAACGGCGTCAGGAATATTCCGTCAGATTTGACGGAATATTCCGTCACCTTCTTCGTTCAATCTCCGGTGCCGTCGCCGGCGCCGGAAAACTGGAAAACCTGTAAACCTTGTTTTCTCACTCGATTCTCAACCGTTTTTCACGTTTCTTGCACCAAATTAAAGCTTAGGACTAGTAGAACACGTCCATACAAGTTTTAAGGGCTAAAACTCACGCGATCTTACCTGTGCAAACTATCCAAAACCGGCCAACTTCGCACAGGACGATCCCAACGTCCAAATTCGTCCAACGAAGCACTCCGAGGCTCCTTGGGACCTCACTAAGACACCTACGAGCTTCAAAATTCCAAAAACATGCTAGATTAAGGTTTGCATGAACAATACACAAATCTGCCATTGTCGAATCGACGTGAAAACGTTAGAGTTCTTACCTGAAAATGGTATGATCGTGCTCCTCTCAACCTCACGAGTTCGATAGTGACCTTAGTTTCCTCGATCTGCTAAGGTTTGAGGGGTTTGGTGTTTGTCCGTACGTTTAAAGTGAACGGGAAGGGAGAGGGAGATGAGAGACAGAGACAGAGACAGAGAAAGGGCAGAGAGAGACAGTGAGTGTGCATGTGTGTGTGTGGCCCAACACATGCCACAACACACAAAACAACCAATAATGTCAAAGAAACGAACTAGGGGTAAAGTTGACAATTCACACGTGCGTTTCGATATTTCCGGGACGGGATGTCACATTATTGTTCTAAAATGTCGCAATAACATCTCGAAACTATAGGCAAGTCATTCTCACCACCTTAGCCCATCTCCATCTGAATGGTCCAGAAGGCCAGAAGGTCGAAAATAGCCCGAAAACCGTCTCCAACCGAAGATTAGGTCAGAGGGTCCGTGGGCCCCACGGAATATGAAAGAGCCAAAGGGCCAAAGGGCTGGCCACAAGCAGCCAGCCCAGGCTGGGCCAAAGGGCTGAGTATTCCTGTCGGTATAACCGACAGGAATGCTTAAACAAAAATTGCTAGCTAACTAGCCATTGTATTCAATTTTTTTTTTGGTTTTTTGGGCAAATTTTTTTTTTTTTTTAATTCTTAAAAATTCAAAATTTTTTTCCTATAAATACCTAAACCATCCATTAAATTTAAGTTCTAATTTTTTTGGTTTTTTGGGTCAATTACCGTTGTAATTTTTAAATTTAAGTTGTTGGATTTGAATTTAAGTTGTTGTAATTTTTTAATTTAAATAATAAATTATGTTTGGCCCTCGGTTGGAGACTGAGGCAAATATAATCCTGTAATATTTATTAAAATATTAATATCTTGAAGGATTCAAAGGTTAAAACGAGCCATATGTCTAACCCTCGATTGAAGATAACCTTAGCGCCTTTAACGACCCACACCCATGCTGCCTTGCCCTAAAATATGTGGAGACACTCGAGCCTTGTAAAATTCCAAGCCTAATTCGCAATAAGTTTGTATGCCCAACTAGACCTAACGTGCAAAACTGGACCATGTGAACTTACACAACTTAGGGCTGTGTCACAACCCACCTAAGACCCCACTCCAAATCACGACAGGTGGGGACTTCTGGAATCTGTCATTTTATTTTTTTTTTCTCTCCTTTTTTTCTTTTAGTTTTAAGAAAATAAATTGATTGGTTGGGAGGTTGTCTGCAAATTGAGGCCATTGGTAGGTCAATTCACAACTGATGAAATTCAACTAACGGCCATTGTTAAATATTCGGGGTATCTTGTCAATTATTAAATATTGGGGAAACGTCAGCCTCAGCTTCTACTAATTTCCAACCACGATTCCTTATAATTGTTGGTATATTTGAATTTGGATTGTATGCTTATTAGATTGCAGCTGGTTGATAGTTACAAATGCAAATTCTTTAATTGTATCTGATGCCATATAGAAGCACCACTAGGTGAATATGTCTGTATTTTTTGTCACGTGACTTGATTTGAGCAGAAAACTTGATTGCTGACAAATTACGCGATAATATGTGTGACTAAATTGGGGGATGGAAATTGGGCAAAGTTGTGTATTGGCGGTCATATATGCGTGACTAAATTGTCTATTGCTAGTTGATGGTTACTTTAGCAAACTCTAGTTGTACATATCTTCCGAAATATTTTTGTTCACCGTTCTTGTTAGATGAGTTTGATTAAATTTATCAACTACACAAATATCAAAATCCGAACTCCAATTTCTTAAGTTTGAATTCTATGTAAATAGTTGTCATTTTCAAATTTCTATGAGTGAGAGTTAAAAACAAAAATACAAGCGAACTCAATGGCCACTATCACCACCACATACCCTTGTCACTGCTATTGACACCACCATCATCACCACGATCACGGATGTCATCACCACCACATAACATCGTCACTGTTGTAGCTACTGCCACACTAATGTCATCGCCACCATTGTCGTCACTGCCACGCATTGTCACCACCACCGAACATCATCACCGCCATTGCGAACACTACTATTAGCACATTTTCTAACTACGATCTCATTTATATATTAATAAATCTATTCACACATTGTATTTCATATTTAAATTTCATTGTTCTTTTAGGTTAGCCGAACAAATAAATTCACAAATTCTAGAAAATAAAATTTCGTCCTTTCAATTTTAAAATTCTTTAATAATCTTAAATTTCTTCATTCAAACGCAATTAAAAAATTAGAGGAAATCACGCATCACCAGTCAATCCACCTGTTTAACTACGTATCTCATCGAACAACTTAAGAAAAGCACATCTAAACAGAAAACTTGACTATTTATACGTTATGCGATGAGAAATGTAGACACAAGTGTATACACGGTGACCTTGCCGAATCCCTCATTTAACAGCTAACAAATTTGACCGGTTCATATAAGAAAACAAAAACAGAAACAAAAATTGACCAAGTCTTCTTCCCTACCTTTCTGACTGAACGACCTATTTTTGGAGACGTTTTGACAGTGAACCAAGACCCTCTCAAAGTCCAATCTATTTGCCGACTTTTCTGCTTTCAGTACTTTCTGGTAAGTGGATTGCGTTATGGCTAGTAAAACCAGATTAACAAACGTAATAATGTTTAATAAACAAGGCCGACTATGCAAGCATTAGCATTACAATCTGTATAGTATTTGTAGAGTTGGACGGCCTGATTTCTAGGCATGACAAACGGTGATTTTCTTAAAGGCGCGCGACTGATTGTTGACCAATTATTAACCGTAGATGCATTCCAAGACTTGCTAAAAGGTCGGCAATCAGTCATGCGCCCACGAGCTCTAACTCAACCAGATTCAAGGAGTTTAATAAACAGAGGAATGGAAAATGAAGCTACAACTACATTAGAGAACGTTTTACAGCATCCGTAAGAATGGTTCTTAGTTCAACGTCCAAATTGCCCCACAAATCATAAATCAGCTCTCATTGTAATTGTTCAACACTGCGCCGGAGTCCAAAGTCATTTCTATTCTAAACAAACAAAGAATGGGAAAGAAACAATTCAATTTATGGAAGATCTCGCACATTCATATATGAAGCGTCGTCACTTTTCTCTTAGATTAAAATTGAACGAGATGAAAAGAAAGTACGAATAAGAAATCAAAGTTGGTGTCTTTCGGGGTTGAAATCTTTATCTCACTGATTAATCCCAGTCAGACCGTCTGAAAATGAGTCCATGGTATATATGTCTAGCCCTCTAGTCCGCCCAGGCGCCCCTCCTTTGAGGGCTGACACATCCAGCACGATCCTGCTCATCAGACCGTGCATATGTGTAAACAGCTGAATATCTTACGCTATATATTGATTAAACAAGCCATGAAAAAAGAAACTTACGTGTTAGTGGATGCTTCTTCCAGTTCTGGAGTTCTGGAGTTTATGATGATTTTGTTATCAATCTTGGTCAACGAATGGTCCATTGGCAGATTAACCACTTTACTTGCTGAAGTGGAATTTTAACACATTAAATTTCGGTTTAATGTAATATAATACTAATGAGAACCAAGTTCATTTGAACCGCTTCTTACCTGATTTAGGAGCAGCAGTAACAGTTCCATCTAGCCCCAAGAGTTTCTACACAAACAGATGAATTTGGCATCAGTAATAAGTAAAAGTAACCGACAAGGTAATTAGTAAATATAAAAGTTCACAAGAAGCATCGGTGCAATCCAATGACGGTGGGAACAGCTACCTTTAGACTCTGGTAACAGTCTTCCAGGTTATCATTATACAACATATGATCAAAAATGCCTGATGATTGCCCTTGCTCAATCTCTGCCTCGGCGTTACGAAGTCGCTTTAGGACCTGTTCCTCTGTCTCAGTTCCCCTGTTTCCATATTCAACCATGCTCAGAACAGGAACATGGAAAGTGGAATTTGAGGATGAGATATAATAAATGGCATATCAAACTACCTTGCCCGAAGGCGCTTCTCAAGCTCTTCCATTGAGGGTGGACATACGAAGATGAAGATAGCTTCAAGTGAACTAGCCCTCACGGATCTTGCCCCTTGAACATCGATGTCAAGAATGCATCTCTACGTTGAAAGAAAACAACACCACACAGAAGTTAAGACACTATTAGGGTGTAATGAAAATATCACAGTTCCATACAAGACAAAATTATGCCGGTTCCTGATGTAATAAGGGTTGAGTTTGAGGGGACACCCTAGACTTTCCCCAAATTCGGTAATTTGTGAATAAACTTATGGGAGCTCACAATGTCCCACAGCTAAACCAGACTATAACTAGAGCAATTCCAAAGACAACCAATCATCATACGGGTGCTGTGTGACTTGTGTGTGTTTTAAAAACATTGAGGCAGATCCAGATAGTAAATCCAACATGGCAACAAAAACTGAGCCAGACCCCAACACTCCATAATCGTCATTAAAATAGAAACAGAATCTTCAAAGAACACAAAAATACAAACATTTACCTTCCCAGCATCTGCTACGACTTCTACTGCTTCAACACTAGTTCCGTAGAGATTTCCATGCACAGAAGCGAACTCAAGGAACTTGCCGTCTTCTATTTCTTTCTCCATGACACTCCTCTCAATGAAATGGTAATGGACCCCATCCTTCTCCATAGCTCTTGGAGCACGGGTTGTGTGGCTCACCGAGAATCCAAACATGGATGGATACTCCTTCATGAGCATGGATATTAGTGTCCCCTTTCCTACCCCGGAAGGACCACTAATAACAATTGGCTTCTCAGCATAGCCCCTCACTCCCTTACTCCAAGCAACCACCTCAGTGCCCAAAATCTTCTTCTGCTGCCTAACGTATTGGGTGTCCACCTGACACAACAAAGCATTTTCAGAAATTTGGATAAGTAATACGTAATGGCTAGAAGGGTGTTAACTGAACAACTTCTGTTCCTTTATCATATATGAATGGTTTCATAGGTACCAAACCAACCTCAAGAAACCAGGCAAAAACGTCTGTGCTGGAACCATTCTTGGTAATCAATATCCGGTCTTCACTTAAAAGCACTGCTGAATGGCCTTTAGATGGCCTGGGTTTGGTTCCCAACACGACAGGATTTATCCTGAAAATTTGAACCAGATATTAGTAACAGAAAATCACAAGAAAGCAATTCATTACCAAGAGACATGCACATACCATTCACCACTGGATCGGTCAAGAATACAAACTCCAATTGAAAATGCCGATTCCTCACAGGCTCCACCAATCACATACTGTCAAAAAATGTACTGGCAATATGATTGACCTGGTGGTAAATCATTGAAGGACAAACAGGGGCATTGGACGAGAAAAACATATGGATATATTAAATATCATACTGTTCTGTTGCCCACGACAACGGACGCTTCACCGCCCTTTGATTTTACATCAAAACCATTTGCAAATCCCTTCTGCAGCACATCAACAAAGAATGCTGGTGCTTCTCCCTGATGACAACAACAACCAATATCTATCAAATCACAGCAACTCAAAGCAACCACCTTGGTTAACATGTAGGCATCATTTCTAATCACATTCCTTTCACACCGAAATCGAGCGTAAAACAGGTATGAGGGGCTTACCATGGAAAAAGCTATTCCTGCAACTCTAGATTCCCCCTGATCAGTAGACATGGAGAGAGATCAGAATAATTCAATATTTCCTGGATCTAAGTCATATACAAAAAAAAAATATTCAAACCAGAAAAAGCATAAAGGGTATATTGCAATAAAACGTTAAAAATCTATCACATTTGACAAAATGACAACAGAACACCAATAGAAAATAGATAAATTGAGCTGGAAAAGAACTCTGGGATCAAAACCCCAAATGGCCCATCATCATATACACAGACAAGAACAAACATCAGAGAAAATGATGCCACACAAACACAACTGTTAATTTTTGTCAAAATCTCTTCAAAACCCACATAAAACTAAACAAAAACAAACCAAAGAAAAACAAATGGGCAGAGAGAAAAGAACATCAAAATGCAAAAAACCACAAAAACCCATCTCAAAAAACCCAAAGCATATGGATCAAAACCCTTAGAAATCCCAAAACAATATTGGGTAACAAGGAAAAGGACCCAAATACCTTTCTGTGAGCAGCAGTTGCTCTGTGACAAAAAGCAAGCTTATTTCTTGGGAGGGATGCAAATTTCAGAAGGGTAAACAACGATTTAAAAGGCCAGTTGGTGTACAACTTTTTCAAGGTGAAGTTTTGGGGAGGCTTAGAAATCAAATCAGCACAAACTTGGGTAGGAAAAAATCACAGGAGTGGTAGAATAAGGTGGAAGAAATCTGGGGTAGCGCTCTCATATTTGTAGCAAGGGAAAGGGGGAATCTTTGAATTTAGTCCAAAAGTTGTCGTGGAGGAAGTGGGGGGAGGCGGAAGAGGAGCGACAAGAGGAGGAGAGAGAAAGAGAAAAGGAGTGAAAGCCTTGTTGTTGTGGTCGCATTCAATTCACGACACAGAGAAGACCGGATTTCGTTTTCTTGTAAGGTGCGTAGGAAGTTTCTTCCCTTCCCCCACCGCTACTCGTCCTTTTTTTTTTTTTTGTTTCTTTCTTTCCTTATCAATTTTAGGGCTTCTAGATTTTATATAGGCGTTTTTCCCTTGGGAGAACAGAAAACGAAAAAACAAACCCTAATTTTTTTATTTTTTTATTTTTTGAAAAGTCCCCATTTAGCATTGGTATCCTCGTACACAAAATCAAGGTCAGTCTAGAAATTTTCAAGGTCCGGGACATCAAAATTATGCGCTCATTTTATATAAAAAAATTATTTCTTTTCACACGTAAGATATCGATAAAATTATACTTAAAAAAACATTTCAAACTTAATAATTTAGAAACAAGAAAAAATTAATTTATTTTGTACCGTGAGAAGAAAACAAAAAAACTCTAGGTTTACAAGTAGATATATATGAGTTTTGTTCTATCTGAATTTTTAAAGTGTTTTTGTATAAATCACAAAGTGTTTTTTCTTATTTACTAACCTTGTCAATATGGGACTGAAAAATAATGATATTTTTGAGTCTTTAATTGATATGTCTAAGTAATAAATTGGTACTAAATTAAATTTTTTTATGACACGTTATATGATCTGCAAATTTGGTCTAAAAATTTGGTCAACGCATTACTCTTTGTGGAAGAATAGACTTGAATTGGAACAAATGTTTAAAAATAACAACACACATAGCTACTAGCTATTAATTAAAAATAAATTAACAACCAAACAAAAATTTGTAAAAATTGAAAAGAATAAACATGCACTTAGCATTTCGAACTTAGGACCTCTCGTTATTTTTAAACAACAAAACTCATTGATTCTAATTAAAAAATTTCATCATTTAGCCAAATTTTATATATTTATACTCTTATGAAAAGAAATTTGTAAAAATTGAAAAGTAAATAAGCACACATGATGTTTTGAACCCAAAACCTCCTCATTAATTTCAAACAACAAAACCACCAATTCTAGTTAAACTTCTTCACCATTGAACCAAATTTTATAAATTTATACTTTTATAAAAGCATATACAAATGTATCACCCTAATAATTTTAGTGCCCTTAATTATTTTGGATCCCGTACAGTCATCTTGCCTGCACTGGCCTGGGCCGGCCCTGTACAAAATGGGGACAAAATTCACGAGTGAATGTGAAGGCAAGGCATTGAAATGTAAATTGGTGGATCGACACGTGTACTAATAGAACCATTGCAATCGTGACACGTGCGATGGGAATACTGCGTGACAAATTTGTTGCTTGCCAAATTAGTAAAAGAAGGTAGTGTATCAATTCACCTTGATTTCATAATGGTAAGGGGACTAATTTGTAAATTAAATAATATATCATCAATAAAAATAAACATGTTTACCAATATTTAAATAATAATCGTACCATCAATTTTCATATCATTTAATTTATAAAATTTTATCTCTAAATTTTCTCAGTTGCATTGACCTCGTTTTAAACCATCCTCCTTTTTTTAATGTAAGTTAAAGTAGTATTATTGTTTTACTAAAAAAATAACAAAGGTAAAAGAAAAATGCACCAACTCTTAGAAACAGACTTAGAAAAAGACACTTATAGTTCAACAAGTTATAAGTGGTATTCTTGTATTCAAGGATTCGTGTTTATTTTCTCTTTTTTCGATGTCGCTTTTATTAAAGAGAAACTTGCTTTGCAATATGTTTGCGAAATTCTTGAAGGATTGTTTCTCAATCTTAGCTAAAGAATTAAGAAGGAAAATAAAAAACTTGATTGTCGACATGCATTAGTATCTAAAGTGTTAGTTGAACCAAGCCGTCAAAACTTAGATAAAGGCATAAAAATTGAGGTGACGTTGGCGCTAGAATACTTAAAAGGCAACAAATTTAAAATGGAGCGTCTAGGAAATAACTTGAACCACAATGCATGTGTGTTATTGGTTTATCAAATGGAATATCAGAAGTTTCTTTTCACATGATATAAATTACTCTTGCGATATGAATTTTGATGAAGGGTGGTGAATACTGATCTAACCAACAAGTGTATGGATTATGTGATAAGCTTTATAGGTTTAATATTGTTCATCACCAATATCACTGATATTGTCCAACTTAACCATCTATTTTTAGGTGTTGGTTTTTATCACAAAAGGTATCGGTGAAATTAAGAGTGGAAACTCCCTTGTACATTATTGTGTCATATGACTGATATGGGATCCAATTCTCCAACAAGATTTGAGACCATATTCTCCAACACGCCCCCTCACGAGTGGCCTCATATGGGGTCACATAACAAATTCCCACTTCGGAGAATGATCAAATTATTATACCAAAGCTGATGCATGGCTTTTCGAGAGCCCTTCGGTATTCAGTAGTCCATTAATAGAGCCAACGCACGACTTTTTGAAGACATCGTTATTCAGTAATTAGCCACTGGAGCCAACGCTCGAGTTTTCGAAGGTCCAGTTTTCAAATGTCCATGTTTGAAAAAGGAAAATTAAAAATGCATATGTACCACAGTCAAGTCTGTTTATATCTGCTACCAATGTTTAGGCTTCAATGATCTTGGAGGCTTTCATCATCTAGAGGAATGCAATAACGCGTAGCAACATGAGCAAATTTTTTCCAAGCATTCAAATTTAGTCTATCTAATGTGATTAGTAGTGTACCAATATGTATATAAATGTGTAGACGGATGGATTAAAATAATATTGGTGTGATTAATAATGCACCATCAGTCCCACTCTAAAATTTTAGCAGAACAGTCCAAAGCTAGCAAAGTTTGCTCCGTATTTTTAGCTTCTGGAGGGATCAAATCGTTTACTAGCTACTTTACTCTGAACAGTCTAAACTGATTTCAGCACCTTCATGATCACCACTTACTGAGAAATAAAGCAAAACTGAAAAATTATTTAACTGGAGCAGGTGCTAACTTTCCTGGTCTTTATAATTTTCTGGAGTATAGTAGGGACGTGTTATTGGGCCAGGAATCAAAATTTCCACTTGCTGACCAACCCTCTCAGGAAAAATGCATGCACAATGGGGCGTAAAGTAAACCCTAGATGACCCTAAACCCTAACAACAAAAGTCGGCAAATTATACCTACTATAAATTGTCAACATCCTTTCGACCATTTGCTAGGTCAAGTCACAGAAGCAAAACCAACAGAAAATATAGAATTCTCTCACTCTTTGTTTTCATTCATTTCTCTATTTTCTTTACATTTTGCCTTTTTGTTCATGTTAAAAAATAAATATAAGATGTTAACTTGATTTCATCGTAATTATTCAAGTAGAAAGGAAAAAAAAGGAAGAAAGATTAGGAGGGGAGAGAATCTTCTCCCATCAAATATAGATTCAAATCTACAATGCTTACATTATTTTACAAATAAATTGTAAAACCATCTCCAACCCTTGGAGATAAAGCTTAAAAATTTAATCCAAAAAATTTTAAACCACAACCTAGAAACTGTTTTTCTCCTCCAACCCTTAAAATTTTCTCCTCCAACCCTTATTGCAAAATTTTCTCCTCCAACCTTTATTGCTTAAAATTTTGAGATTCTTAAATAATGATTTTAGCCTAACTTTTTTTTTTTGGTAACTTTTTTGAAAATAAAATTTACGTAGATTATCCTAATTTATTTTTATGAACATTTTAATCTAAAATATATAAATTCCAATAAGTAATTTAAAATCATACAAATATATAGGTATTTATAAAGTTTTAAGTTAAATTTGATTTAAATAATTTTATACATTAGATTTAATTTTGAGCTGTCAAATTTTTTTTTTTTTTTATCATTAGATTTGATCTCATTTGATCATAGCCGTTAGATTATAAGTAAAAACAAAAAAAAGTTTGAAATATGATAATTTGATGGGTCGAGAATAATTTAAGTAAGCTTAAATCTTGAGAGAAATCTAGCTCAGATATATATATATATATATATATATTCTTTCTAGGACTTATTTTAGCCCATGATTAAAGACGGTTTAGAGGAAATTTAAAGCTTATATTTTAAACTTTATCCTATGAGTAAGAAGTGATCTAAAAATTCCAAGCAAAAGCATCAGCGATCAAGTAGTGATTAGTGCACTACAATACAAAAAGGACGTGCTACTTGTTCTATATATTTATATCTAATGTCAGAAATGGTTTGGTCAAAAGAATTCACCATTTTCTTTCGGCGGCGTGAGACCTGGTCTTTAGCGTTGTGGATGATGCTTGAGAATCAATTAGTTGGCTAAAAAAAGGGTGTAAGCCATTTTCCTCTGATTTCAAAGGAATTAACTTTGCTCCTCAATGAATGATGAGGAGTTCCTCCTCAATTCACTATGTAGCCGATTTCTAGAACTTTATGTTTATCATTAAAACCGTTCATACTATAAAATAATTTGTACAATTGATCTTTAGAAAAAATCAATAAAATATGAGATCGGTTAGCCATTGAATTGTGTAAAAATAGATGAACGGATCCAATATAAGGATTAAGAACCGTTTATCTATTTGCTAGCATTTATTGATTAAATAACCGTGGTTTTAATTTTTTTTTTTTATAAAGATGATCTTTACCAGAAAAATTATAAACACTAAAATCTATAAATTAGCTATTAAGTAAATTGGGAAACAACTCCTTCTCAATTAATCTTGAAGAGCCAGACATTGCTCAATATCAAATGTATGATTGGGGCATGAAGTGGTAGCCGTTGTAGGCCTTCCATTGCATATAAACTAAAATCTTTCTCCATCCTCAAAACTTTTCTAAATGCGGAAGTGGGGTTGAAAACTTGGTTTGATTGCTGTCACATTTTCGGTGACATCAATTGTCTTGCAAAGAACAATTAGTTTTTATGTTTGTTTTTATTTATTTGCTCTATTAGTATTGGTCATTTTGTGTCTGGAAAAAAAAAAGGAAAAAAAAAGCTCTTTTCAGTCGAATTATTACTTTTTTGGTTCTTCTCGACCACCCATCCCTTTTCTATATACCCATTCAAACTGGATCGTCCTCAGAAATCTTTTTGGGGGAAAAGCACCCAATGGACAAGTTGGCATAATGCCTTTTCTATACACCCATTCAAACTGGATCGTCCTCAGAAATCTTTTTGGGGGAAAAGCACCCAATGGACAAGTTGGCATAACGCCAGTGGACAACTTGATATGAAAAGCACAAGCACTTTACAAAGTGACAATCTAGGAAAAGGCACTAGTATTTCAACTTTAGGACTGTTTGCTGGGTACTGTTATATTATCTCGTCCAAGTACTCGGAATTCCTCTATAAATGTGGGTTGAGCTTGCTCAAATGCGCCTAATATTTAATTGACAACATTTGATCGGTTGTTACTCATGAGAATCCATTTGATGCACTTAAATAGTAACAGGTATACAATTATTAATATTTAAGTCACTTAGCACTACGTTCTAGTGATATTTTTCTTCAATTATAATTGAGAAGACTTAAATTCAATTATTTTCAAATGCGAATTTGAACCACATTATTATTAGCTCATTATGAGGCTTTGCGCATTCTCCCACTCCTTTGGTGTAAATAATATCGTTTGTTAAAAAAAAAAAAAAAAGTCATGTACTTTGAGTATCTCTAATGAAAAACTCACATTTTAAACCTACATTCTTATATTTAGGTTCTAAAAAGAAAGTGAGTTTCATTATTTTGATTTCTCCTCCAATTTAAAGACATATATTCTTAGACCAATATTCCTAAATTTTGAGTTTTATGAGTTGAGTCTTTGCATTGGAAGAGAAAATATTGAATTTTTGAAACTTAAATTTTGTGTTTTTGACAATTTAGATGTGTGCATTGGAGATGGTTGGACTCAAAACTCAAAATATATTTTTTTGGTTGAATACTATTTTTCCCTTGTTGGCATGGATGGCATGGATTCCACCTTGAACTTAAATCTCATATTGAAACCCAAATTTTGGTCTCGCTTTGGCTCAAAACTCAAATATAAGATTTAGGTCTTATGTGCATTTGGAGATGTTTTGCTTTATATTTGGACCCAAATATAAGATTGGAGTCTTTAGGGCATCTTCAATGGAAAGATGCAAAATGCCTAGAAATGTGTATTTTGCATTTTTGGTTGGCCAAAAAACCCTCTAATTGAGAGATGTAAAATATATATCTTGGCTAAAAAATGTACATATTTTTTTACATCTTCAGTAGTGGGTCCGTCAATCAAAGAGAAAAAATGTTAAATAGGATCTCAAATTCACAAATCTCCCCCTGGAGTACAACTCCCATATCCATCTCCTTGAAGTATAAAATATGATGCAATATGGTTTTTGCATCTCAAATTTGTATCTCTCCATTAGAGATGCTTTTAGTGAATTGTTTTCTTACTAGTAATAATATGGGATGGAAAGTCGAACACACAGCTTTGAGTGTAAGAATAAATGCTCTTCACCAACTTAGCTACAAACTCATTAAACTAGTGAGTATTAGATATATATATATATATATACAAACAAATAACATTAGTAAGTTACATAATTAGTTGTTAAGGGGGAGAAGAATGGGTAGAGATCGAACTCGCACCATAATACATGGACATAATTATTTTTCGCCATTAAGGCAAAATGCTAGTTGCGTAAATATTAGATTTAAGATACATATAATAATTCATGGGATAAAATTATTATAATTACAACAAATAGTCAACATACAATATGGTGTCACCATTTAGCATAATATCTTTTTTGGTAAAAAAAATTAGTATTTATTGAAAATTGCTACACTTGCCAATTTTTTACAATTGGGCCATGTTTTACTATTCAATTATGAGCCAACTCTGAATTCCAGCCCTATGCAAATAAGGCCCAAAACCCTTCACGCCCACAATTTTCAGGTTGTTTGCATAAAAGGCTTCATAATCATAAATTAGGAGCTCTTCTTTATCACCTTCAATGGAAGAAAACAATCAGTTCAACAACAATATGGTTCCAGTTCTCAATGAAGTAGGTTCGGTTGATGCACACATTGATTCTCTTCCACCAGGTTATCGCTTCATCCTTACCGACGATGAGTTGATTTTACACTACTTAATGAGAAAGTTTATGAATGAGCAGCTTCCCATTAACAGGTTTCTTAATGTTAACATCTACCAGCACCATCCTCGAGAACTTACCGGTTAGATTCTTGTTATATTCTTCTCTTTATAATCTCTTTTTTCTGCAATCCTCTTTATCATTACTCTCTTTTTACATACTAAAAATAAAATAAATCTTGCCCTAACTAGTGCTTTTTGTTTCTTGTGTTTCAAGTATCTTTTACGTTTATTTTTTGTTTGTCGTACCTATATCTTCTTTTCTTTACCTTCTGAAATTTTATATTGTATAAAACAAACAATATTGCTCTACCCTTTTAGTTCTTTCCATGACTGCATTACTGTAAGTATACAGAAGTACGTGTTTTTGTGTCTCATATAGTTAATATTGTCAGGTTAAGTTTTGAAATGTATTTTACTCTTTAGTTTATTAGCCAGTAGGCAATCTCTGTTAATCCTGCAATTCCTTCTAAATCTAGGCATGCCAACGACAATCGGTTTTTCTTCTTTGGCAATATATAACTGGAAGCCATTGAAGTATGATGTTATACTTACTAGACTACTAGTAAATAATACTACTCTAAATCGGTTCTCTATTCATGACTAGTAATTGTAACAATTAAGATAGAAAAGACAAGTTCTGAGGTTTTAACAAGATTGGTATGTTTTTTTTATCCTTTCAGGAGAGTACCATTTGATTAGAGAGTGAGTGGTACTTTTTCACTCCATGAAGGCGGAAGTACCCGAGAGAAGGACGGCCAAATCGAACAACAAATAATGGATACTGGAAGGCAACTGGAAAGCCTGATGACATTTAAGACGCTAATGGCCAAGTAATTGGGTCTAAAGGTACTCTAAATTATTATGAAGGGATACAACGAGAAGGGACAATGACAGACTGGAAAATGCATGAATATAAGCTCACTAATGAGACTGATCCTCCAAAGAAAATAGATGGTACTGACATGAAGGTATGGAAGTGTGCACGTATGTGTGTGTCATCTGATAGAAGTATTTGCGTGGGTACAATTGTGGACTCTTTATATTGTGAACCAAAGTTCGGAATTTTCTAGTATATGCTCTAGTGTGGCTCTAACTTTTTTATATCTTGATTCTGCAGTTGAATGATTGTGTTTTGTGTAAGATTTACAAGTTTAGCAGAAGCAAGACGGAAAATAAGATGAATGATACAAACTGCAAAGAATTTGCAGTATAGTTTCTGGAAATCTTAGCCTCTGCAAGTAGCTGAGGAGTATTTCATTTCTCTCTCTTAGACATGGAATCGTGCATTACAACAGTTTGTTATGCAGCTGGAGCTCGCACATTCATCAAGTGGTCTCAGCCATACATCTACTTAAACTCTAGGATTCTAACACATGGCATTCATAGCCTTACAATAAGAGTCTTACACTTGTCACTCTAAGACTAAGTGAGTATACATTAATCTCAAGGCTTATAATTTCTAATTAAAAACAACTCACAACTTATAATTCTACACTCCCGTTTAAGTTGTGAACTGATTTCACTACAAGTGTATCCCTGAGATAGCATAATCGATCCTTGGCCAATGCCTTTGTAAAGATATCTACTAGCTGCTCATTTGTAGGACAATACACCAGATCAATAATTCCTTCTTGTAAAGCATCCTTGATGAAGTGGTATCTTTGATCAATATGCTTGGTCTTTTGATGGAACACCGGATTTTTAGTGATGGTAATTGCTGCAGTATTATCACACTGAAGTGGTATTGCTTCTAGGGCTGGGTACGGGTCGGACCGGGCCCAATTTTGAAGGGAACGGACCGGACCTAGGTTTAAAAGAAACGGGCCAGGCCGAGGCGCGTACAACATATTTTAATACAGGAACCAGACCTAACCCGACCCCTTTGAAAAGGGGCCTGTTCGAGTCGGGTCCACGAGTCCTTTTTTTTTTTGGGGGGGGAAGAAAAAAACTAAATTTTAACAAGTGCTGCACAGATTCACAGTTTGCATTGCACAACACATCCAAACATTACAAAGTCCAACATCCAAGTCCATAGATTAACAATACATCCAAAATAACAACATTACATCGTCTAACATCGTTTGATACATTAAATCCGAGACATTCAAAATAACATCCTAGACATGTAATGATCAAATCAACATACAAAATATCCGAGAGTCTGAGACATCCAAATTCCGAAATCCAAAATCAAATAATCCAAAATAGCATAAACATAACATCCGCAATAAATTCCAAATTAACATCTGAAATCACATCCAACGTCCAAGTTCCAACAACATTCCTCATTGAATCTGTAAGGAAAAATAGAATATAAACATGACATTTTTAACGTCCAATATCATATTATCCTCATTGAATCATTGAAATTTAAAGTTTATTCATTTTAGTTTAAATATTACTGCAATTCATTTTCCTTTATTCATTCGAGTTGTTTGAGGAGCTTCAATTTCAGGAACACTTGTTGAGAGAGTTGAACTTGTAGATATAGTATTTGCTTTTCTTCTTTTATATTCTACAACAAAGAACAAAAGAAGCACGTTAATTGTAAGTGAATAGAAGACAACAATTAATATAAACCAAACTATACAAAACAAAATAATTACCTTCTTCACACTCTTGATAAAATTCAAGCTCGGGCGGACTTGCTTAATACTCAATGTTGCTAATTTGTTCAATTCTTAACCAGTTTTGGAGGCATATCAATGACTTAACTGTATGAGGAAGGATAGATGATCTAAAGGGATCAATTACTCTCTTTCCTATGCTAAATGCACTTTTACTAGCAACTGTTAACACTTGAATTGGCAAAACATCTTTTGCTATCAAAGCAAGTGTGGGATATGTGCTCCTCCCTTTCAACTTCCACCATTTCAAAACATCAAATGGTTGACCATGTGGTACTTTCTCTAGCGTGTCAAGGAGATACCTATCCACCTCATGTGCAAGCGCAATATCCTCGGTGTCTTCTCATTCCTTCTCCCAATCATCAATCATTTAACTAAATATCATTGGATTTTCTGTTGGTTCACTAGAAGGTAATTGTTTTACCCTTGAAGTAGTGTCAACAACTAAATCTTTTTTACTCTTTTGTTGTGTTTGTGAACCGAAAGCTTGTTGAGCATATTCATCACACATTGCCTTCAACAATGTGTTCACTTCATTGCTTTTCTGTTGAATCTCTTCTTCAAGAAGCTGTAATTACTTTTTACACTAGTGCATGTAGTGCCTTAATTCGAATCTTGGGTCTAAGACAAGGGCAACTACAAATATTTGATTAAGGTCCTTAATTGAACCAAAATACTTTCGGTATTTGGCGCTCATGCTCATTGCCATATCACGTAGCACCAACTGCACAGTTCCTCCAATTTGCATATATTCAGGCAAAAAAAACTTTCAATCTCGTTCTCCACATCAATGACATCATGAACAACTGTATTAGATGTAGGATACTTACTTGTATTAACTTTCAAAGTTACAAAATAGAAGACCTTCAAAAATTCCACGAACACTTATGCACCATCTCAATCTTCCTCCTTAGGTGGTCCAACCTTACCTTTACTCACCACTTCTTCTCCTTCATCATCTTCGGAAATCCTTTCAAATGCCTATTTAAACTTCAAGCAAGATTCTAGCATCATGTATGTGTTATTCCACCGAGTAGGCACATCCATAACAACTAGGCCCCTACTATCCAACTTCTCATTCTCCACACATTTCTTGAAATAACTAAACCTTCAGGGATTTGATTTCCCAAACCGAACAACGTTTCTAAGAGCATCCACATTGTATCTAATCTTTTCAACCCATCTTTCACTACCAAGTTGATAATATGAGCTAAGCACCTCACATGGATAAACTTGCCATTCATAATAATTTTCCTATTAGGCCATTTCTGCATTTTACGAACAACATGCTCAATTGCCACCTTATTAGCCGATGTATTGTCAACTGAGATACACATCAGCTTTTCAATCTCCCACTCAACCAAACATTGCTCAATCAACTTCCCTATTTCTTTTCCTTCATGACTTGAAATCAAACAAAAGTTTAGAATCCTTTTGTGCATATTCCATTCATCATCCACAAAATGAGCAGTTAGCACCATGTAGTTCAAATTTTGCACACTTGTCCATGTATCAGTAGTCAAGCTAAATCTATGCTTGTGTATTTCCTTTTTTAATTGGTCTTTCATGGTATCATACATATTGAATAACTCCCTCACAATAGTTCTCCGAGATGGAACATGCAATCTAGTTTGGACTTTGCACATTATCCGCCTAAACCCCTTACTCTCCACAACACTAAAAGGTACCTCGTCAATCACAATATACTCAACAATACCTTCCACACTTTCTTCTTGGCTCTACCCTTTAGCAACAAGCATGCTTTTAACGTCCCCAGAAGGTCTAGATCTACCTAGAACCTTTTGTAACTCATTAGTTGGTTTATACATCTTGCAATATTTATTGATATGTTTGATGTAAGTACTCGTTCCACCCCCACTAGTATCACATGCAAAAAGGGTGTTACAATGGTTACACTTAGCCCTCAATGCTTGTACCACCACAATCTTTTTCTTTCCTTCCTTTTCTACTTCTTGTAGTTCCAAGACGGTACACTTAGTGACATGATCCTAAACCCAAGATATCTCAGAAGAAGATCTCTTTACTGAAGCTATTATAGTTGGTTGTTTTGTCTTTGGAATAGTTGGTGCTTTTTTTTTTTTTTTTTTTTGGGAGGAGAAGGGTTTTGGGGGAGGCATTGATGATTTTGACTGTACGAGTTGTGTTGGTTGTGGAGGACATGGTGATGTAGCCGTAGATGATGCTACATTAGTACTAAAGGTACTTTGAGTTTGAGACATGATGTAGAAATTTGCACACCAATTTCATGAAATTACCACAAAATATTAATCATCCAAGAAGAAAACAAAGTAGAAATCCTGAGTGGTCATTTGTTATATCCAACAATCTAAAACCACATTGCATGCTACAATTCTGACTTTTTAAGTCCAACTTACTTTTAAGTGTAAAAAAACCACATAATCTAACACCAATAAAAACCTCATAAAAGCTATATGTATAGGACAAAATTTTGAGATTATTAGACCACAATATATTTACGGCTTGCTGTCAAGTATTTTAATTTCTCAGATAATAGCCTCTTGAAATCTTGAGGAGCCCAATATTCGTCCTACAAAAAAAAATAAAAAATAAAAATCTCTGAAGTGAGCTAATTACACAAAATAATAGCAAGAAACTAATGCTATGTTACACAACTCGATAGTATTATTTTAGTATTAGAGAAGGACTCAAACTTACGACAATCTTGTTGCCGGTGATTGAAGAAAGAAATGAGAAACAAGCGGAAATGGAAGAAGATAAGTAAGTTGTAGGAGATGTAAGAAAGATAAAGAATCAATCATACGTCAATAATTTGATTTTTACCATCACTAAGCTCATGTATGAGAGTAAAATTCAAACCATGAATTGAGTAAAACTGCATGCATTACGAGAGCCACTAGGAAAATCATACTGCTAAACGG
Organism: Pyrus communis; assembly: GCF_041283825.1. NCBI lineage: Eukaryota > Viridiplantae > Streptophyta > Magnoliopsida > Rosales > Rosaceae > Pyrus > Pyrus communis. The sequence continues at coordinate 19,630,810 of NC_142576.1, read as the reverse complement.
GTCAATCAAATACAAATAGAGATAGAACAAGTATAGTATTACACATACTGCAAAGGGTGGAGAATCACAAAAAATGAACCTCACCAGTACCCTTCTTGGCTTGCAAAGTGGCAACAACGTCTAAGCACTTCTCAATATCAGGGATCTTTGCCTAATAATCAAAATGAAGGAATCCAATATGAATACATGGGAAAAAAAAAACATTGGAGAAACCGTATATAAAACAGAATATGAAACACAGCAATCTGATTTTTCAGATACTGAAGTCACAGGTCAAGTAAAATCATAAGTGAAGTAATTCCATAACATGTATTTATATAAACAGAATATGAAAAATCACTACAATCATTTTTTTTCACACCTAGAATTTACCCCAAGGGTGATGAAATAAGGTCAAGTTAACTACGAAAACTTGGTTTTTTTTACAGGCAAAGTCCAATATAGTTGTAGATTAGACTTAAGGTCTAAAGGCAAACTCCAACGTGCCAATGTGCCAAGTAGACTAATCAAATAATAAAGAAAAAAATGCTATAATCTAAAGAAAAGGACTTTGCCAAGAAAACCTAAAGATCTCTCTACTGAGCTTAGTTTGTGTTCATGTATTTTCCCAAAGTTTCAGAAATACATTAATGATGGCAACAGATCAATCATCAATCTACAAATGCAATTCAAATTTTAAGAAAACCCTAAATGGTGGCAACATATCAATCATCAATCTACAAATGCAATTCAAATTTTAAGAAAACCCTAAATGGTGGCAACATATCAATCATCAATCTACAAATTCTAATTTAAAAATCCTAAAATCCTTACACTAGAAATTCACATTAATAACAAAACCATAATTCAAAATTACCTAAATTTTAGAGGGATGGTGCGTGGTATCAGTGTCCTCAACGGCGGTGATGGGGTAATGATGGTTGTGATGGCAGTGGTGTTGTCAAAGAGGAGAGAATCAAGCCGTCGTGGTTCTGGGACCTGGGTTCTCTGGGATGTTGTTGAGGAAGACGGCTGGATGGGTGGTACCATTGTGTTGGTCGCGACAGCGATGATGGGCTGGGTGATTTCTATGAAGTGAGGTTGGTGAGCACTGTCGTCAAGGAAGAGAAGACGATTGAGAGTTTGAGTCAAGGGAATCGAGGGATTGAGTCTGATTATGGAACCGGGACTTGGGAGGAATTGATTAGGGTAGAAACTAATGGTTGAGATTGGATGATAAGTTATCATTAAATCTCAGTCGTTCATTATAATTAGAAACAGGTCAGTCCGAGGCCTTATTTTTCTAATTATATGGACTCGCCCCATCTCATCCCGCCCCGTCCCGCCCCGTCCTATTTATTCTTTATATTATTTGGAATTGGCATGTACCCGCCCTGAACCTAGACTACCTAAAGTAAATATTTGTGAAAACTAGTTCATTTGAGCAACATCTATGCATGCAATTAACAATTAAAAGGCAGAATCATGCTTGTATGCACTCAAAACAAAACTTTACCCATGAAATTCAAGGCCTCATAATTGTGGTGAACCAAGACTCAACTCAAATCTTAAAGAAAAGAGTTGAGAAACTTGTATACCTTTGAAGCACCTCTTTGCTTAGCAAAGGATATTCACCCATGCAAGGGCCTTCTTTCCTTAGTCTCCTTGCTCGTTCACTCCATGGATGTGGATGGAGGAACTTTGCTTCTTTGCTCCATGACTTCTTGGATGGATGAAGGAATGGATTCTCCAAGTTCCCAAAATAGGGAACCTCTAAGTCTCCACACCAAGGAGAGCATTGAGGAAGAGATGAGTGACCTAGAGGAAGAAAGATTGCTAGGTATTTTCCTCTAGGATGGCCGGCCTCCTAAGAGAATAGAGAGCTTTGTGTTCTCATCTTTTCTCTCAAGAAAACCTTTTTTTTTTTTTTTTTTTTTTAACTTTTGGCGATAAAGTCCTTTATATAGTCACTTCACTTAAGTGACAAAAAGAACCAAAACCCATTCATTTACCATATGGCCAGCCTTCTAAAGGTTTTGGGCTGTTTGGGCCATTCTGAGTCTTTAGTCATTAAGTTGTCATACAACTTAAATTTATGGACTTGACAATTCTAAGCACAATGGGCCTTAAGGTCCAATAATTACTCAAAAGCTAAATTAATGGACTTGACAATTCTAAGCCCAATGGGCCTTAAGGTCCAATAATTACTCAAAAGCTAAAACAAACTTATTTGTTTGATTAATTAACATATTAATTCATCCTAACCATAAATAATTAAACCATTTAATTATCTTTACTCATCTCCATTGTTTCTTCAATCTCTACCTTACACGGTGTATGATCGATTAGGTTTCTTTTAGCAAGGTAGTGGGCGATTAGAACTCTTCAAATCGATTGTGAATTGAAACATACTTTCAATTCCCCCTTTAGTGATTATACACTTTTAGGGCTTCCACAAACCATGAATGACACCTAACAGTATATCATGGCTACCCAAGCTAATTAGAAGAGGTGGATAACCTATTCAGTTTAGGATTACAATGTAATACAGTCTTTCTCTAATACAATACTCTTGACCACATTGTTTGGTTTGATAGTTTATTCATGTCTACTATCCAATGTGATTCTTTTACTTATATAATTACCTTGAATGTGATTTGGAATGACTTCCTAAATCTCATTCATATTTTGGCCAGAGATTCTTAATCATATCATAAAGTATTCTCGCTCAAACGGTTTGAAGGTTAAAGATCCCTTGTTGTGCATTCACTTGCCTCCATGGCTAAGTGGCTTAACCCCAACTATGCCGTGGACACCCTTTGACGGAGTGACTTTGACATAGTCAAAGATCAAGGACCTAACCACAAGACAACTATGATGCCTCAAGTTAAATGACTACTTTGCATTATCCTAACCATGAGTTCTAATGTGACATGAGTATGAGAACTCCTTGTTGATCATGTTCAGTGGACTCATTTTCTATTGAGCACCTACATTCTTGTCTTGGTGTTAGTCACACCAATGACTCGAGACCAGTCACTCTCTCTAAGAGAAGACATAGCACGTACTGATCTTAATGGATTGTCAATGCCTAATTGACGATCGTATGATCATGAACAATTAGGGTATGTATACGAAAGAGAATGGTCTCATGAATCTAACTTCTTTAAATCACATTCTCCCAATTACATATTCATTGGACTTATCGTTTAAGCATATAACATTTATATGAGCGGCTTTAAACAATAATCTTTGCCCTTTATATTAAACTATATTAGTTTAACATGTGAAATGTCCGTAAAGTATCATCATATGATTGGCTTTAGGGCACATTTCCAACAATCTCCCACTTGCACTAGAGCTAATCAGCTTGGTTATCAGTGATGATACCTCTTCTGAATTCATTTCAAAAATTGCTGAGTAGTATGCCTAGACAATGGATATCTATATGTTATCCATAGAAGCAACCTTGAGAATAATGACGTCACCATTATACATGATTCTTAATTATGTGGTTCAGTCTCTTGTTTGAGTTCAGATCTTGACGAGACCTTGGTTCCCTGGCTTGAGCTATTACCCTATTAGTGTCGTAGTGTGGGTACACTGGAGACACTTTCTGGTTGGAATAGAATGGAGAGTTCATAAATGAACTTTCCCATCCAAACAACATTGTTGTAAGCTTCTATATGGCGAAATATTTTGCATGCATGATGGAACACACTAAAGTCATTACTTATAACATTTCCACCCAAATATCTCTTTAGTCATAATAAAGATACATACAATTATCTTTTCATTCATAATGAAGAGACATCCAATGATGGATATGATATTAGATTCATAATCTAATACATTTACACTTCCATTGTGTTACTCTAATTCTTCCTCATTCTTGAGGAATCTATCCCTTAGTATTTCTTAAATACTTAAGGACTCACTTGACAGTTGTCATGGTTCTGATCCTGGGCTTGCATTGATATCATCTTGTACCTATCTTGGTACAACTCATATCAATGTTTTTCATACAATATGAAATATGTAAATCACTTTTCTGCGTATGCATAAAGGATTCTATTTATGCATTATGCTTCTTTGGGAGTCAAAAGGGTACATTCCCTTTTAGAAGAGCAATTTCCCAGTCTGACTGGAATTGTCCTTTCATTTGAAGTTTATCATTCGAGAAACTTCCTACATCTATCGTCTATCAATAGGGATTGAAATAATCCAATTATATCTTGAAATATATCATTATAGATTTCCATCCCATGTACATAGACTATGTCTCCCATATACATTCTATCATTATAGAATGTTTAAAGTCATAACTTTAACGAAGAAGAATTCCTTTCATTTCCAAAATTAATATATCATATATATTTTCAAATTTAGGAATATGATTGACTGCCACTAATCTTTTGTAAACCTAGTAAACAAAAGATTCATTTACATCTTTATGAGAAATCAAACGATTTGATCTTTCTCTCATAAGACGCTTATGGCTCCCACTAGTTTGCTAAGATTCATGATGGATGGATCTCTACAACTTGCACGTCTTGTGATTCCTAGTTTTAGACATATATTATCAAGACTGCCTTGATAATGGTTTCAGAAACCCATATTATATCCAAACATTGAATCACCATTTAGTTGTTGCTAGCAATCTTCGAATTAACAGAAACAAGATTACGTCAAATATGGTTTCTTCCAAGTCAACCAATCTTGTTGATTGTAATCACCCTAAGCTACCAATTAGCTATGAAGGTTTCACTATTTCGGGTCAAATGGTACTATACCATTTCCTTGAGTATATTTCATATATACACTCATGTAGTCATAAGGATTTTTCATTCTTATTTCTTTCGAATTAAGAGGTGTAACTCTATGACATAGTCATAAAGTTCAAACCATTCAACTGAGACGGTTTATAGATCCTTCTCGACTACCTTGGGGCTAGTGGTGTAGGAACTAGGTTGTTATATTTGTTGATTATCATCTTGTCTCTCAAAGAACCCATTCTTTGAGTTTTATCTCTCATTCATTTGCTCTATCTTAGGCAAATCCTATTGTAGGATTACAATGAACTACCCAACAAATAACATTTGTTAGTTGGTTTATAGAAGTGATATCCAAAGGTTAATTTAAGGATATCCCACAAGATTGTTCTCAAACAAATATTGCTTATTAGCACACAATCCCAAATCTTAACACGCTTAAGACTTGTCTTTCTTTCCAACTACATCCTATTGAGTCATGAATATTTTGGAAGATCTTCTAATTGACAATCATATTGTCTTAGAAGTATATATCCTATATATGGGTATTTGATACTACTTTTCTTGATATCTTTCAAGGAAACTCTTCTAAAGTGTTATTTTTCCTTAGATCAAATCTAAGGAGGTAAATACTTTATATGTCTTACTCATCAACTTACATTCTTGAATTCTTTGAAACCTTTTGCAAAGTATTCAGACTTGTGCTTATTCAAAATAAACGATAGTCCAACCGAAAGCAATCTTCGGTGAATGTCATACAACATGAGTAGTATTATGTTGTGGAAAAGTGCCACTAACATCTAAGTGAATTAACCTCAACAACTTTGTGATTCTTTCTTCTTTTCAAAAGAATAAAGATTCAAACATTTCGCCTTTATACAATTTTAACAGGAAGGCATTGGATCCGGATCTAACGATCTAAAGCATCCATCTATGACCAACTTGTAATTTATGTTTTAGAGGTGTCACAACTTATTGGGATTAGTCACTACCTTGCAACCTTTTGGGTTTTAAGCATCGTTATATTCTAAATAGTTAACACTACCACATCATCTCTACTATAGAAACAATCAATTAGATTACAATAATCCAATCATTCATTAATAAAGAATAATGTTTTGTCAAACAAAACATTCATCCATCTCTTACAATGACGGAATTAAGTTCCTTATTCGAATTGGAATGTAAAGACAACCTTTGGTTTTCCAATTTCTTTGGTAGTTCATACGAGGAAGTAAGTATTATCTGCTTTCACAGAGATCTATATTTTATTCACTTTCTGAATGTGAAGTACTTTCTCTTTTCTCGTTAATCTTCTACTTCTTATTAACCACACTTTTACAATGATTGTAAAACATATTAGTAACTATGGAATCAAGCATTCAAGTAGAAGAACTAACTGTTTTGAACTATTCAAGAACAATTTACAACACCTTAAAAAGGTGTGTTCTTGACACTTGCAAGACATTTCTTGCAAATACCCCTTTGAATGTCCATCCTCTCATAAAGAAAGTTTGTTCCCTTGGATTTATTTCGCCTTCTTCATTTGACTTCTTCATTGACTACAATAGTCATGGTCCCTAAACTCCCACTATCTCTCTTGAAACTTATTTCAATTGTGTTATACACATCAAACAATTTGAAGAGCGTGCGGTTATTGTTCACTATATAGTTTACAATAAACTTAGTGAACCATATGGATAGGGACACAAAGGTGAAGTCCTTGCCTAATTTTCGTCTTCTGAAGTGGTTTAACACTTCAACACTCAATGATTCAAAATCATCATAAGTCCATGTTGATAGACTATTTTTGTCAATCAACCATTATGCTCTAAACATGATTACAAACTTTCAAGAATTGTTCAAGGCAACTCTCATTTCTTCATACAACAATTTGTAAGTGAAGAATCATAGCACATAAAGTGTCCATGCCCTTGTGCTTACTTCTCAAGTTCCTTGTTCATGTAACAAAAAAACAAGCACTAGTGTTTGCGTTAACTTAGAGTTGTTCAAAACAACTCTTATTTCTTCATACAACGATTTGTAATGGAAGAATTATGACACTAAAAGTGTCCATGTGTTTGTGCTAATCTTCTCAAGTTCCTTTGTTCATACAACAAAGGAATAAGCACTAGTTGTTTGTGTTGTCCTCTTTAAGATAGACTTATCTAACATGTTCTTCCATCGATACATTGTCAATAGGAAGATTGTGAGGATGAGACTACTTAGGTACATATACAATCCATTTAAGACAATCTATGGCATTGTGGTACCAAGTCCGGAAACTAAAGCCTTCGGCTTTTCTTTATCAAGTTTTGGATAGCATTTGCAAATATATCGGTAAATAAATACGTGAACATAAATTGATTGATTTTAAGCTATTTGATCTGGGTCTTTAAATCAAATAGCACCGCCCACTATTTTTGGCAAATTCCATATCCCTCATCAAAATTCGAGAGTTTTAGAGGAAACTCTTAGTAAGGTATGAGATGCTTACTATTACTAAGCCCACCTCACAATAATATGATGTGCATCAATAATAATGAGAGAGTACGCTTACTCATTTACATCACAAGTAAGTACCCATCTTATTTGGTCTCTAGAGAATGATGCCTCACAATGATATGATATTGGCTCCATTGCACTTAGTTAAGTCATTCCCACCATGCAAGTTCGAGTAGGGGTTCAAGAACAACCTCACAATGATATGATGTTGATCATTATCGTTGCTTGCCTTCACAACATCATGTATGTGTATAGAACTCCTCCTGAGTGTAAGCAAATACTTTGTACTCCCCCATGATAGGGTGAAGTTGGTGTATGAGTCACAAATGATTGGAGCCTACCACGGTGGAAGGCCATGAAAGAGTGTTCAAAGCACTCTCACGCTTGTCAACTTAGTAACGGTTTGGTTGAGGGTTTTAGGTCTTATCACATGTAAGCATGCATTTGAATCTTATTAAAACAATTTTGTCCTATTACAACTATTGGTCCATGTGATTGATTTAGTAGTATATGATACTCCCACTATGCTTGTAAAACAGTTTTAAAGCAAAAGTATATGGTACTACTAACATAAGCTTTGCATTCATTGATGGACTATATAGGGCCTTAGGATGACTATGAACCTTTGATTCGATCCAACACGAGCCTAGTGTTGGATCTCGGTCTAGGGATGGTGATTGATTTTAGTTATGTGTTTAATCACATTAAGGCGTGCTTTCTTATTAGGTGTTGGACCCTACTACTCCAATTTCATGCATATCAAATAATACAAGAAATGAGTACTTCAAAGTAAAGAAGAGCTTATACTCTTTTACAACATTTGATCAAAACAAATTACATTAAAGTAAAAAAGAGCTTTTGTCTTTTACAACATTTGATCATATCAAATTACAACCAAAGTCTAATCTACACATTCCCATGGTTCAAACAAATTTGAGAGATGGCCTTTCACATAGCTCAATTATCGTAGGTTTAGGTTCATAATCACCCTATCTTTAATTTATTAAAGCTTTAACTAATTAAGCTTGAATGCAACATTGTCATTTGGTTTTTGTATCCATAGAATTGATTTAGATGGAGCTAAATGAAATGAAAATCCAAATCTCATTTAAAGATACAAAACTATTTTGTTCTCAACTAATTTGGGCCAAAATGCAACAACCTCAACTTTTTGGGCTATATTGCAAAACACAAACTTTTGAGGTCACTTTGTAAAAACACGAAAGTCTACTACTTCATGTAATCACAATTAGAACCCAAAAATTTCAACAAATGCAAAAAAAACTTCATTAAAGGAGCAAAACAATTTGGCCTTTATTGATTTTCGGCCTTTATGTAAAAACGTAAACTTTCGGGTCAAAGTACAAATACACAAAAATATCAAAACTTTATGTAATTGCACAAAAGCCCCAAAAGTACCCCATTATAGGGGTGGCCAGTCATGGTGAGTAGTGATGGTGTGTGTGAGTTGATTTGTGTGTTTAAAAGGTGATTGAAAGTTGTAAGTGATTGGTATGGTGTGAATAGTAAAAAGAGTATGGGTGTTGTTTGAAAAATCATACCATCCATCACTAACAAAAACAAATAAACAACCAAACACCTTTTTGAATCAAAACAACAAACCTTTTGTTCTTGGTATGAACAACAAGAACAAAGCAAGAACATTGAAGAACATCCATGAAAACCCATAAGAGCTCCATGAATATTTTCACTCAATAAAATTCAAATTTTCACCACTCAATAAAGGGTTAACTTCCTAGGGAACTTAGGGGTTCCAAAAGTCACTTTAAAACACTTTTAACAAGACAAACATGAACCCAAAAATCCACCATTTGGATTTGGCCGAATTTCCCCATAAACATGGCACCAAATTTTAGCTCCAAAATTCGTGCTCATATGAACTACATCTACAACATTTGAGATGACAAATTTTCAAGCAAAATTTACATTCAAAGAAGCAAGAATAAAGCTTGTAACAATTACAACATTCAAATCAAAGACTATGAACTACAAAACCCCAAAGGATTCACCAACTTCTAGACCTAGGCTCTGATACCACTTGAAGGAAATATCTGTGAAAACTAGTTCATTTGAGCAACATCTATGCATGCAATTAACAATTAACAGGCGGGATCATGCTTGTATGCACTAAAAAACAATACTTTACCCATGAAATTCAAAGCCTAGTAATTGTGGTGAACCAAGACTCAACTCAAATCTTAAAGAAAAGAGTTGAGAAACTTTTATACCTTTGAAGCACCTCTTTGCTTAGCAAAGGATATTCACCCATGTGAGGGCCTTCTTTCCTTAGTCTCCTTGCTCCTTCACTCCATGGATGTGGATGGAGGAACTTTGCTTCTTGGCTCCATGACTTCTTGGATGGATGAAGGAATGGATTCTCCAAGTTCCCAAAATAGGGAACCTCTAAGTCTCCACACCAAGGAGAGCATTGAGGAAGAGATGAGTGACCTAGAGGAAGAAAGATTGCTAGGTATTTTTCTCTAGGATGGCCGGCCTCCTAAGAGAAGAGAGAGTTTTGTGTTCTCATATTTTCTCTCAAGAAAACCCTTTTTTTTTTTTTTTTTTTTTTTTTTTTTTTTACTTTTGGCTATAAAGTCCTTTATATAGTCACTTCACTTCAGTAACAAAAAGAACCAAAACCCATTCATTTACTATATGGCCGGCCTTCTAAATGCTTTGGGATGTTTGGGCCCTTTTGAGTCTTTAGTCATTAAGTTGTCATACAACTTAAATAATGGGCTTGACGATTCTAAGCCCAATGGGCCTTGAGGTCCAATAATTACTCAAAAGCTAAAATGAACTTATTCGTTTGATTAACTAACATATTAATTAGTCATAGCCATAAATAATTAAACCATTTAATTATCTTTGCTCAACTCCGTTGTTTCTTCAATCTCTACCTTACATGGTGTACGATCCAATAGGTTCCTTTTAGCGAGGCAGTGGGCAATTAGAACTCTTCAAATCGATTGTGAATTGAAACATACTTTCAATTCTCCCATTAGTGATTATACACTTTTAGGGCTTCCACAAATCATGAGTGACACCTAGCAGTATCATGGCTACCTAAGCTAATCAGAAGAGGTGGAGAACCTATTCAGTTTAGGATTACAATGAAATACAGTCTTTCTCTAATACAATACTCTTGACCACATTGTTTGGTTTGATAGTTTATTCATGTCTACTATCCAATGTGATTTTTTTACTTATATGATTACCTTGAATGTGATTTGGAATAACTTCCTAAATCTCATTCATACTCTGCCCAGAGATTCTTAATCATATCATAGAGTATTCTCCCTCAAACGGTTTGAAGGTTAAAGATCCCTCGTTGTGCATTCACTTGCCTCCATGGCTAAGTGGCTTAACCCCAACTATGTCGTGGACACCCTTTAACAGAGTGACTTTGACATAATCAAAGATCAAGGACCTAACCACAAGGCAACGATGATGCCTCAAGTCCAATGACTACTTTGCATTATCCTAACCATGAGTTCTCATGTGACATGAGTATGAAAACTCCTTGTTGATCGCGTTCAGTGGACTCATTTTCTATTAAGCACCTACATGCTTATCTTAGTGTCAGTCACACCAATGACTCGAGACCAGTCACTCTCTCTCTAAGAGAAGACATAACCACGTACTGATCTTAACAGACTGTCAATGTCCAATTGGGAATCCTATGATCAAGAACGTTTAGGGTATGTATACGAAAGAAAATGGTCTCATGAATCTAACTTCTTTAGATCACATTCTCCCGATTACATATTCCTTGGACTTATCGTTTAAGCGTATAACATTTATATGAGACGGCTTTAAACAATAATCTTTGCCCTTTATATTAAACTAGATTAGTTTAACATGTGAAATGTTCATAAAGTATCATCATATGATTAGTTTTAGGGCACATTTCCAACACTACCCGTCCTGATCCGCTGTTCCTCTACCCGTTTGCCCACTCCTAGTTGGTTCAGTTTAAACTTCACCGAAGTCTTCCAACACAAACTTAAGCCAAATTGCTTGTGCAATTGTCTTTAAGGCACTAACGTACTCTACCTCTGCAGTTGAAAGTGCTACACAATTTTGTTTAATTGAAGCCCAAGAAAAGCTTCCACTGCCAAAAGAAAAAGCATACCATGAGGTGATTTTGCTATCATCCACAAAGTCTCCCCAGTCACTATCATAGAAACCAATTAACATAGCATTCCTTCCTTTCACATAATCCAAACCGTAGTCTAGTGTTCCTTTGATGTACCTGAGAACCCTTTTGGTAGTTCCATAATGTTTTTTTATAGGATAGTAGTGAATAAATCTAGCCAGTAAGCTTGATGCATACATCACATCTGGTCTTGTAGCAGTTAGATACAATAAACTTCCCACAATCTTCCTGTATTGTTCTTCACTTGTTGGACCATTGTCGTCGTCCTTACTGAGTGTATTAGTTACAACCAGAGGTGTAGAAACCGATTTACATTCACTTAAACCAAATTTGTTTAACAAAGATGCAACATATTTTCCTTGGTGAATAAAGTTACTTGAATTAGTTTGAATGATTCTCATGCCAAAAAAGTGGTGAAGAAGCCCCAAATCTGTCATTTCATACTTCTCCATCATATCTTCCTTGAATTCTTTCAACATTTCTTTGCTATTCACTGTGTACACAATGTCATCCACATATATAAAGACAATCAAGATTTCTGTTTCCCATCTGGTTTTGGTATAAAGAGTGGTATCACTTTGAATCTTTGCAAAACCACACTATGCAAAGTAGGTGTCAATTTCACGATACCATGCTTTCGGAGCCTGCTTTAGGCCATAAAAAACCTTATATTCACTCTTCTTGACCAAAAATCCATCTGGTTGTTCTACATAAACTTCATCTTCTAACACACCATTCAAGAATGCAGACTTTACATCTGGTTGGTACAGTTTGCAACTCTTTTGAGCTACCAAAGCTACAAGTGTTTGAATTGTGTCAAGCCTAGCTACATGTGCAAATGTTTCATTGTAGTCCACACTAGGTTTCTGAGCATAGCCCTTTGGTACAAGCCTTGCTTTGTTCTTTTGCACTGAGCCATCAATTGAGCTTTGTCTTGGACACCTACTTAACCCTAAATATAGGTTTATCAGTTGGTCTATTCAATAGTTCCCATGTTGCATTCTTTTTAATCATGGATATCTCATTTTCCATAACATTCATCCATGATTCATCTTCAGCTGCTTCCTCAAACTTGCCAGGTTCTACAATATAGAGATTGCATTGTGCTGGAACATCATCTAGATTTCTCCATTTCAGTGGAGTGTGATCAAAACCTTGAGCAGCTCTCAAATTTTCACTTGTGCCACCTGAAAATTCACATGAAGATGACAATCTTGATAACTGAGTACATTCATTTCTGTGTAGAGTTGTTTTGTGAGTATTAAGGGATATGGAACTTGAACCAGACATTGTTTCTACATTTCTTTCAATACTATGAGTGATCCCAGATCTTCTTCATAATTAGTCACAGTCACATGCTTCTCTGAGATATCCCTCTAATTCCAAGATGAACCTTCATCAAATATAACATCCCTTGACAAGATCAACTTTTTAGTAGTGGGAACATACACCCTGTAACCCTATTCACAAGTTTCATAGCCTACAAATATACCCTTGGTACTTTTCACATCAAGCTTTTGCCTTAGTTCATTTGGTATGTGTACATAACACACAAAACCAAAAACTTTAAGGTGAGCAATCCCTGGCTTTTTACCACTATAGGCTTCAAATGGAGTTATATCTCCAAAAGCTCTTGTGGGACACTTATTTAAAATGTAGATTGTTGTGTGTACTGCTTCAGCCTATAAGTAATATGGTAAACCCTTGTCATGAAGCATAACTTTTGCCATTTCAACCACTGTCATGCTTTTTCTCTCCACCACTCCATTTTGTTATGGAGTGTAGGCCATAGTAAGTTGTCTTTGTATACCTTCCTTCTCACATGGTTTATTAAACTCATAAGATGTGAATTCACCACCTCTATCACTTCTCAAGCACTTCACTTTAAAACCACTTTGTAGTTCCACCATTGACTTGAATTTCTTAAAGCAATTTAGTGCATCTGACTTATATCTGAGAAAGTATATACCTACACCAGTCTTGTATTGCCATCAATAAGAAGCATAAAAAATTTGTTACCAGTAAAAGAGTCATTTTGCATTAGCTCTAGAGGATTTATTGCATTAGCTCTAGAGGATTCATAGAGGATTTATTGCTCTAGAGGATCAATAAGACCATAGAGATCTACTTGCATTAGCTCTAGAGGATTTATTGCTCTCCATGCTTGTTCCCTTGAAAGCCATTCTCTATGTTGCTTTCCCAATTGACATCCCTCATAGAGTTCATCAACTTCTTCCAATTGTGGAAGTCCATGCACTATATCTTTGTCTTTGAGCTGTTGGACACCTCTGAGATGCAAATAACCTAACCTCTTGTGCAAGATCCAAGTAGATTGGGAGATATTTGCCTTCAAAGCAATTTGATCATTTGGTACTAGTGCCGAAGGATAACATCCATTCTCCTTCATTTTGAATTTGAGCACAAGACATTTCAGTGATCGACCATAAAGAATGCTACATATTTTTCCTCTAAATAGTAAGTAATAACCATGTGTAAACACGAAAATTCTTGACGATGAACGAGACAAGAACACGTGTATAAAGTAATATTTTGTCTTAATGATTTTAGGGTTACAATCTCTTTGTAATTTGGTCATCTGATTCAACCTCCGTAAGATGTTGGTTTGTTGACGTGTTGTTGATCCAAGGGATGTCGAGGCTTGATCTTGGATGAACAGTTGGAAGTTTCTTCAAGGGCCGTTGAGGCTTGATCTTAAAGTTTCTTCAATGACTTGATCTTGAAGAACAGGGATGAACAGATTGTCGAGGGCTTTTGGGTTTGATCTTGAAGTTGTTGATCCAAAAGGCCGTTAGAGCTTGATCTTAGGATGAACAGGTGGGAGCTTCTTCAAGGGCCGTCGGGCTTGATCTTGAAGGTTGATGGATGAGCGGATCTTCAAGGGCTTTTGGGCTTAATCTTGAAGAACGATTGGATGTGTGGATTTGTTGATGTTGTTGATCCAAAGGGCCGTTAGGGCTTGATCTTAGGATGAACAGATGATGAATGATGAACACTTTCTTCAAGGGGCGTCGGGGCTTGATCTTAAATAATGGTTTTGCGGGTTTCTTCAAGGCCTTTTGGGCTTGATCTTGAAGGTTGATGGATGAGCGGATCTTCAAGGACTTTTGGGCTTGATCTTGAAGAACGGTTGGATGTGTGGATTTGTTGATGTTGTTGATCCAAAGGGCCGTTGGGGCTTGATCTTAGGATGAACGGATGATGAACGATGAACACTTTCTTCAAGGGCCGTTGGGGCTTAATCTTGAAGGAGGATTTGACGAAGAACGAAGAGAGCTTTCTTGATCATTTGGGATTTGCTTGAGAGCTTTAGAGTTTCAAAGCTTCAAGGTTTTAGTGTGATATCAATTCTCTCATTCATGAATGCCTTGGCTTCCTATTTATAAAATTACAAAACTTGATTTTTGGATTTAAATAATCAGATGAAATAAATCATTTCTACCAAGCATTGACACATGTCCTATTTGATGACTTTTCAGATTTATTTCGATTTTTCGTTGAGTCACACGCTAATGTAAAATTTATGTGACATGTGAGCGTTGAAATTTTAATTATTGGTCAACATTCATTTCATCAAAATTTCAATGTCTACACCATGTTCATCCATCTGTCCCACACTTAGTAGGTTCTCATTCAATCCAGGTAGATACATTACTTCTTTGACATATTTTCTACCTTTGCTAGTATCAATCACAAGAGTGCCCATACCAACCACATTTACGAATTCCCTTGTGGGCATTTGAACTTTGCCAATATCATTTGTTCTTACATCAACCAACAATTTTGAATCACCTGTCATATGGTTGTTGTAACCATTGTCAACATACCATTCTCTAGTCACCTTTGGTTTAGTGATTGTACAATTTGCATAGAATAGTGTCCCAGTCACTTCCACTTGATTGCCATAGTTTGCATTTTGCATTAATTTACCTGCAGTATAGTCTCTATCCCAGTGACCAAACCTATCATAATTGTAACACTTAGGTTTCCCCTTATATTTGCACTAACCAAAGTGAAACTTGGAACACACCTTACACTGGTTTTGTAGTTTCTTGACCCACTGACTGTGATGGATACAAATTTTGTGCAAAACTAGCAAAAGGTTTCTGTTGAAACTTGGGTTTTGAATCCCAGTTCTCACCCTTAGGACTCCAATTCTTTTGGAATTTAGATGGACCAAATTGTGCTCCACTCCTATTTTGCCCTTTTGAACTCACTGAGAATGATGCAAATGCTTTCTGAGTAGTATCAACAGTATGCAAATCAAATCATTTGCTCAACTTTTCAAAATGGCAACAACTTCCTGCAACTCTACAGTTTCAAGTCATTTTGTATTTTCTATCACAAGACATATGAGATCATATACTTTACTAAGGCTAATAAGAACCTTTTGAACAAGTCTCTCATTCGATAAAACTTCACCAAATGTTTTCATCTGGTTGATCAATTCATTTATTCGAGTAAGATAGTTAGAAAGAGATTTATTATCACACATTCTAGCATATTCAAATTCACGCCAGAAATTTTGAAATTTCACATATCTAACCTGATCACCACCATGATATTCCCTAAATAGCAAATCCCATGCCACCTTAGCTGAGTCTACATTAGCTATTCGAGGAAAATTTTGATTTGAAACTACATTTTGTATTATACCCAGAGTCTTCGCATCTTTCATGAAGATTGCAACCATATCTTCATCATGATCCTCTTCTAAAGTTCCCTCAAACTTCTTTTTCTTCTTTGACTATGGAGTCGTGACCCTTTTTTCTACCAGATTCCAAAGCCCGTATGACTTGAATATGGTCACCATTTTGATTCTCCAAAACTTGTAGTTCCTACAGGACGAGCATCATTAATCTACAATTTCCAAAAAATGATACAAATGAAAGATGATGACGATTTGTGTCTTTTGAAGGGCATATATTCTTAGATTTCCAGTAATAATGCTCATTAATCTCGTGTCGTGCATGTCTCTTAACAAGCAGTCGTCATTTTAGACATACAGATTTGACTGCATTCGATAGAAAAAATGAACAATTTCCAAATTCTACAACCTTCATCAAAACTTTGGTATCAAGTTTCGTGTTCTTTTGTTGGTCAGTGCAAGCACTAATACTTTGAAAATCATAAAAGCTGACCAAAACTTACTTTTGTGCCAAAAGGAAAAGAGAAATGTTAGGAGACTCGCAAAAGTTGAACTTTTTATAAATTTTTTGTCACTTCATATACAATCATTTGGTCTACTTATCATTATCCTTTTGCAAAATGTTTGTTAATGTTGCCATGGAAATTAAACTGTGAGATAGCAAATAATCCATGAAAAGTCCCACTTTAAAAGATTCTACTTAGCTTTTTTCAAAGAAGAAATCAAATAACACTTCTGCAAGCTTATAGTTTGATTAAATTATCTTTAAAAATACCTCTCCATCCTTGTCTTCCTGGAAAGTCCAAGTCTATGGCTTTACAAATTATATTATCACCAGTTCATAATAGACAGATGAATGGGTTATATTCAGTTCCAAATTTCTAATCAAATGGAAAACAACTCCACACCAAACTTTATTATTTTATTGTTAATTTGTTAATAATAGTGGACACTTGTCAAACTCCACTTTACATATTAACACTTCAATTACATCACTAAACAGCTCCAAAACTCCAATCCCCAAATGTTGATCTCTAATTGGATGCTAAAACCCTACTCCAAAAAATTAAAATTAAAGACTAAAAAGACGCATTATTTTAAGCATATTTGATCTTTTCCTACATGTCACCAATAAGATAAAACAAATTTTTAGACTAACCACGGGATTAATATGCATATTAATCAATATTTAAACGTGTCCTTGATCTAGAGGTATGATGCCATCGCTTGCATGGAGGGAACACACGTGCACATCTGATGGATGCATCATCCATTGGGTTTATTCCACGTTTATCCCATAAACAAGACCTTGATAGTTACGGTGTGACGCGTGGTGAGCGTCTGAACCGTCCATCCCCAATAAACCTAATTCATTATATTTGCAGGCTGTCTAATTCTCTCTTTTATTTTTGTTCTTTTTTCAGATAAAATCCTTTCGGCCGACACTACTAAATAGAATATGGTAAAGATTTGGATAAAGTGTACTTTTGCACTAGTGCCCATTGATCTGTTTTCCAACGAGAGAGGGATCTTTGCCGGAATTTTTTGTGAGGATTCTAAAGATCCTTCAATCATATTTATTCATTGCACATCGTACGATCAGTTTTTATCAGGTACTATTTATATTCAATTTTAAATAAAAAAATTTACAATGATTTCTGACTGTACAATATACGATGAACAAATGTGATTGAAAGATCTTCAGGATTCTTACAAAGAGGATCCGGCAAGAATCCTCCTGGTTTTCCCACATCCTCCTCTTTGTTCTACAAATCAGAAATGCTAAGAGGACTCTCTCAAAACGAAACTTTTTATGGACTCTTTGTCACCTCATACTTTAACACGATATTTTTGTAACGTTGACATGAGAATTGGCATTAAAATGTTAGGTGGCAGAGAGTTCTATCTAGTTCTAACTTTAAGGGGTTAGTTTAGTGAATAACAAATCAGGTCTCCTACATACACATAATTGTGTCCTTTTTTTTTTTTTTTTGGTAAATGGTTCTGCTTTGGTGTACCGTTTAATCAAAGAGTTAAAAGTACGTTGTAGTCTTATGTGGTAAATTGAATGATGAGGAAGATTACTCTATTATCAATGCATGATAGGATACACCTTATACTAAAAGAAAAATAATTTAACTCATAATTTAGTGGTAGTATACTAAGTAAGTGTACATAAATAGTCTTGATAATAAGAACATAATAAATACAAGAGGGTGTCCAACTCCTGTAATCAATTTTCTAATATGGAGACAAATTCACACTACTAGCAATTTAGATAAAACCCTACACGATCACCATAAGAAACAAGCGTCATCGATACAAATTTACCACATAAATGACAAACACGAAAGACTTAAATTCGAGCACACACAAAGCCAAACACTAAAATAGCAAAGGTAATTAGTTTGAAATTGTCTACCTAGTCTGATTAGCGATGACTGATGAGCATAGTTGAGCAACTATGAGATATGTGGATTCTAAACGAAAAATTATTTCTACAAGCAGGAGTAGTTTGTGGAAATATATCTTCAAATGGATCCATTATCTACTTGTTTTAGCAATCCTTGTTATTATTATTTAAAACCTAATTAAGTCGTTGATTAGAAACTTGTGAGTGAAGGACTTTGATATAAATGGTGGGAGCCCCATGCATTGGATCGCCAATTGTATATTCTTCAAGTGCAATCATCATATTCCCAATGATAATTCAACATGCAATAACTAACTAGACGTCTAGAAAATGCTTAGACAGTGAAGTTTTCTACTTTCGTAAAAGTGAAGGTAGGGTGGCAAAGTAAGAGTGCATATTAAAAGAATCAATAAACTAATATGACATCGGTTAATGTCTTTCTTCACTTATAAATAAGAAATTTCAATTTCGATTCACATGAATGTTGAGGAAATATAATATTCATGTTGAGCTCACTACCCAGTTACTTAGCTCAGTCATTCATGTTCGTAGAATATTCACTCCATTTAGAGCATAATTCGGTTGTAACAAAAAATAAAATAAAAAAATAATACAATATGATAAATACTAGAGATAACAATTTAGAGCATTTTCAACAGAGAAGTCAAAAAGTCTATATTAGAAATAACAGTAAAAAATGACAATATTAATGTTTTCCGATTGAAATACCAATTCCTATGTGACATGATGTAGAAAGTCAATAAATATGGTTATTGTCAAATTTGACAACAGTTTCAAATAATTTTTAATTACTTAGTAAAAACTTTTATTTGTTCTCTTTTATTTATTTATTTATTTATTTTTATTTTTTTTGTGTTTAACCATTGTCTTTTCATTTCCTTTCGTTACCAATGAAATGTCTAAATATTTTAGTACCTTTTAGTTCATTTTCTTTCATTACTAATGCAAAGAAAATAAATATAAATTTTTATTTTATATTTAAAATTTGACATATTGGGTGAAGAGTAAACTTTTAAAAAAATGTCAAAGTGCTACACAGGCCGTCAAATTTAAATTTTATGTTCAAATTTGGTATCTTAAAAGTTGATCAAATATGTCACTTAATACTACGGTTTAATGATAATCCTCTTCGCTTGTAAGTAAGAGGTTTTAGGTTTGATTCTCGCCAAATATAAATTCAAACCACTAGTCTATTGTGAGCCTAAATCCACCACTCCCTCTTAGTATAAATAATATCGTTTGTTTTCTTAAAAAAAATGTTTTATCAAATATTGTTCATTACTACGCTTTTTATTTTGTTAAGTGCAATCCCACTTAAGCTATGTCTACTAACTAGTACATGTGGATGCCAATGTTCAAGGAGAGGATGCAAGTTAAAGAATCCATACAAAGTGAGCCAACAGAAGAATAAGATTAGAACTAAGGGACTGAACAAATAAATTTCATTTAAAAATGGATAATCTTAACCCAAAGCACTTTTTATCCCATTGGGATAATTAACAGCCCTAATTTGGCCTTATTTACGTTATTCAAACCTATCCAAATCTACTTCCATGTGTGGCTCCTTTACACTTTAATTAAACCCTTGTCAACTGTCACTAGCAATACAAATAGACAATTCATAAGTCCCTGGTACTCTTAATTTCTCAGCTGATCCGCCAATCCTAGTACTCTCAAAACCCCATTTCATTTTCTCAAACACTTTTGACGTACACACGCACACTCAAACCATCTGAGATGAATGATCAAGGGGCTGGGACTAGCCAAGCAGCACAAGATCATGATGATCATGGTGAAGATCAAGAGCAGATCATCAGGGACATCCATGCCTTGACACCGCCTCGTCCACCGCCTCCCGGCAACCACGGCCGTAGAAGAGAAGCTTGGGAAACTGGTAGCCATAGATCATCATCTTTGTCCATGGCCAGCACTGAGTTAGGAACAGCTTCAACTGAGAACTTCACTACCATGAGTAGAGAATTCAGTGCTCTTGTGGTTGCAGGGTCAGCAATCGGGACTAATAATAGTACCACCAATGATAGTGACCACGGTACTAATGACAATAATTTGGGAAGGATTGGAGAGGAGGAGGATAACAATATGCCTGAGGAGGAGCTGGAGACCAACCCTTTGGCTATAGTCCCGGATAATTACAACCCTGTGGACCCAGTTCCTTATTCTCCAAGGAATAGTGAGGCTAATAATCATAGAATTGGCTCTTCGTCAAGCATGGTTAGGACTCGGGATTACCAAGGCGGCAGCGGCGGCGATCAGACGGTGTCGGTGCATCGGGTGAAGAAGGAAGAGGTTGAAACAAAGATATCGGCTTGGCAAAACAACAAGATTGCCAAGCTTAATAACAGGTTTAAGAGGGAGGATGCTATTATTAATGGGTGGGAAAGTGAGCAGGTACAGAAAGCTTCTTCATGGATGAAGAAAGTAGAGGTACGTACGTTGCTAAAAACTGATTTGGATAGTGATATTTTTGTGCATGTTGGAAAATTTGATTTCCCATGATGGTTTCTCTGACTAGTTGAAACTAGGAAGATTTACCACTTTCTTTTTTAGCGACTTCATACTATTTACCGTCCAATTATTCTTGAGAATTGCCCTAAAGTGATCAGTTTTCAGTTTCCTCGTCGATGTGTGATCGCTATGGTGTCACTATTTGATTTTGATCTGTTAAGCTTAATTTCTGATCATTTTAGCTGATTTCTCATTATTATTTGACGAGGCAACTAATCCATGATGAAACAATTAATCATTATCGTGATCATCAAATAGCAACATTTGAACTTTGAAGCTTCTGTTTGGTGAAACTATATTGTCTTAATAATATTTTTATCCTTGCCTATGTTTCAATTCACGATAAAACAACTAATCGCAACAAAGTTATAACTTCAATGATAAAGATGTTCATCCTTTTCATAGTCTTATGGCATACGTTGACCTTTGAAGCTTCTTTTGGATGGAACTAACACGTTATTGGGAAGTTGGCCTAACTGATCGTTTTTCATACCTCCCTAGCTGAAATGATTTGATCGATCAATATGTCGTTGATATTTGAATTTGACCAATTCAACTACTGTAATTCAATTCCTAATCATGTTAACCAATTTTCTTACTTTATATTCATTTTTGGACGTGTTCCCGCTTTCCTTGCATTTTGGGTAATTTGAAAATGAATACTCATAATATATAGGCCAAGTAAATGATCACATAATGTGTGCATGCAGAGAAAGTTGGAGGAGAAAAGAGCAAGAGCCCTAGAGAAGATGCAAAATGATATAGCCAAAGCACGTAGGAAAGCAGAGGAGAGGAAGGCATCGGCTGAGGCTAAAAGGGGAACAAAAGTGGCTAGGGTTCTTGAAGTTGCCAATCTAATGAGAGCTGTTGGAAGAGCACCTGCCAAAAAATCCTTCTTCTAGGCTTCTAGCCCCCTTAATTATTTTTTTATAATATCCCAAACAAATTCCATACCCACAAACAAAACCCGAAAAACAAAAACAAAAAAAAATTATTTGGGCAAATAAGTGCCGCATGATCATATGATGCAAGGGCCTTTACCTTTTGAACAAAGGCTCCCCTATATGAAATGGGGCAGTGAAGTCAGAGAAATCTGGCAACTATGAATTTTGAGTGTTTTTGGTTGATGCGTTCTTATGAGTGTCTTAAGTGTGCTGGAATTTTGGGATGGATTTGCTAGTTATTGTAGTGGAAAAACGTCGAGTCTTGTGCAGTTTTCGTATTCTTGGGCAGGAGGTTAAGTGTGATGTTGTAATACATATAATTTCCTACGCCTAATTTGGTGTATTTTATTTTCCGCCTAATTTGGTGTATTTTATTTTCCGCCTATGAAATGGAATGATAATTTGCAGTAATTCTGTATTTGCCATGCCTAGTGGTTTGAATTTGCGAGTAAGCAGAGTATTAAAGTGATTGATTGTATCAAAAGGTTGAGTCTAGCCTAAGCCCTACACGGCACACCCTACCTCGCTACAGGTAGGTAGCAAATGACCAACGATCTATGATATGATGAAAAACTCGGTATTCATCTTGTGAAAGTTAAAACTGCTACTTCTTGGAGGCGAACCATCAAAGCAATGGTAAAACTGCTGGTTCTTGTTTCTTATTTTTTGTCTCAAGATGGGAGCTGGATCAAGACAACACTTCAAGACGCAATCGTCTCGTGCCACTACAAAATTCATGACGATGTTTCCCTCAAAATATTCTTCATATCCAACCATAAGACCGAAAACAAGTGGCAACATCCTCTCCTATTCAACCTAACTCAAACTAATGCAAGCCTGGCAATGAAGAAAGACAGGCCTTCAGACCTAGGACTTTTGGTACCTTCTTACTCTATAATCCTCTGTTACAACAAGGATTTTAGGCGTCCACAGACCAGTGTTGAGTAAAAATAAACAAACAAAAGTTTGCTTAGTGCCCGGAATTACAACTTACTTTACAAGCATGAAAGCAGTTCCGTTAATAAAATGCAACACCAGTTTCAAAAGCAAAAGAAAAGATTTTAACAGTAGAAAGCATTTTGTCTTCAGTCCGTGACAACGAACTTGGACCATTTGGTATTCCCCAATGTGGTGGCAATGTCCAAAGTTTTGGAACTTCGAAAATTATATATCACCAATATCGGACATATTGTCACCTAAACAGTTGCTACAAATAAGGTCTTATTTGTTTAGTAGAAAAACGCAAACAGGAAAGATCTTTCCCTTCAAATTCGAACAATGGATATCGCCTAGATTTCTTTCATGTTTATGATGGGGAGTTTAAGGTTCTAACTTTTAGTTTTGGCTAACAAGGCAAGTTAGATGCTACTTCCTATTTGTGTAGTTTGTGATAAAGCAGATAATATCTCTCACACAGCTCTTCCCATTTCGATCATTTTATTGATTACAAAGTTCGAACTTTCAAACTTTGATTAGAGATTTTTATCATATACAAACAACAGAGTACGAAAAGACCAAAGTCTAGCACAGGTAAACAAACAGATTTACTTCTTTAATGAGTCCTGAACATTGCTACACACCGGAATCTCTAATTGAATTCAGGTGGCATTTACAGGAAAAAATAGGAGTTCCATCCAACTGTAAGACAAACTTGTGTGTTTATTTACATAATTCCATCACAATGTCAAACTTTTACAATCAAGTGAATGATATATCCATATGTCAGCTTGTCTTCTCTTACTAATCTAATTCTAAAGTTGTAAAACAGAAAACAAGTTTCAAGATAAAAGAGGACCACTTACTGAAACAAAAGCTCCTTGACTGATACTCTTCATCTCGATTGACATCTCCATGTAAGAGAAGTGATCAAGTTCCATGGGCTACATGTGCAATGAATTGTACAAATTGTACTTGCAGCAAATCTCAAAGGAAGAAGACGCTGATTGTTTCGATGCAGATATCAGATCTCAAATCAGATGGAGATCACATCTATCATCACTCATTTGTTTATTAAAACCTTCAATAGATTTGAGTTCTGCATAAATTTCAGCACTTTTTGGATGGCCCATATCACTTGCAACAAAATAATGAAATTTATTACCAACGTCAATCCAGCTGCATCCTGCTTCTTTGTTCATTTTCAAGTCATTCATAATGGTTCGAATCTTTGCAGCCTCATCAAACATTCCTCCTCGAGCATACATATTTGAAACAAGTATGTAAGACCCAGCGTCCTCAGGTTGCAAGTCAAGCAAATGTTTTGAGGCTAACATGCCATAATTCAAATTCCCACTTATCATGCACACATTCACTAAAGTTCTCCAAAGCATAGGTGAATCTGGAAATGGACTTCTGTGGATGAAATTGATGGCTTCTGAAAAATTCCCAGACCGACCCAGAAGATCCACCATGCATGCAAAGTGCTCAATTCCTGACTTAGTTCCATATTTTGGCTCCATTTCGTTGAATACGCGTAACCCAGTTTCCCATAGTCCATTGTAACTGCAAGCTTGCAGAGTAGCCAATAGCGTGAGCTCATCAGGGGCAAACCCTTCTCCCTTCATTGATTCAAAAAGTGAAAGTGCTTTGTTGCCTTCTCCATGAAGGGCATGTGCAGAAATTATGGCGTTCCACGATATGCAATCACGACTATTCATACCATTGAACATTTGATAAGCTTCTTCAATGCTACCACATTTGGCATACATGGTAATTACAGCATTAGATACAGTGGAATTGGCTTCAAATCCAGCTTTAATAGTGCAAGCATGGAGACTCTTCCCCCTTTCTAAGCAAGCTTCTTCAGCTGCTACACTAAGGAGTCGTGAATACGTTATGAAATCTGGATTTACACCAGACGACCTCAACCGACTAAATAAGACCATGGAATCCTCTTCAACATCTCTACGTTGTTCCATGAATCCAACAAGTACTGCATTAAATGAAGCGGTGTTTTTACCTGAAAGGCCATCAAAAACCTGTCTTGCAGATTGAAGGCTCCCACATTTAGCGTACATGTCAATCAACGCAGTCCCAACGTTGACACAAGAGTAAAAATCAAGCTTGATGCAAAATGCATGGATCTGACATCCCAATTCCAGATTTCTGCACTCTGAACAGGCATCAATCACGGTAGATAAACAGCTAGAATCAACACAAATACCTCGATCGAGTATTTTTAAGAAAGCATTGAGGGCCATATCACCACGTCCATTTTTTACATACATTGACAAAAGCGCGGTCCAAGAAATTAAGTTTCTCTCATCCAGTAAATAAAACATTGCCTCAGCTTCTTCAACCATCCCGTGCTTTCCGTACATGGTTATTACTGCATTTCCAACAGAAGTTTCACCCACAATACCATACTTGACAGCAAGCCCATGTAATTGCAAGCATTCATCCACACCCACATCTCCATCGCATGCACTAATCAGATTGGTAAAAGTATAATCATTTGGCTCTAAGCCAGAACTCAGAAGATATACAAAGGCCCCAATTGCTTTCTCTCCACAGCCCGCCTTCCCATATTCTAAAATCATATAATTTAAACACTGAACATCTTTGTAATCCATGTCATTGAACACTTTCTCTGCATCACCCAAGAAGCCACTTTTAGAGTACATACAAACCAAAGAAGTGGCCACAACAACATTCTCCTGAAGCCCACTTTTTACAACAAAACCATGAACCTGTTCCCCACTTCTCCTGTCTTCAAGTGAACTACACGCCTCCAAAATCACCGAGCACGTATGCTCGTTAAACTTCTCGTCGCTGCAAAACATATCACGTGCAACGTGGAAGACAGATTCAAGGTCACCAATGTCAGAATACCCCTTCATGAGAGAAGTCCAAGTGATTGTGTTTCTAACAGGCATTTCATCGAAAAGGTGATGTGCATCATCCAGTCTTTTGAATTTCGAGTACAAGTTGACAAGATTGTTGCCCTGAAATGTGTCATTCTGGCAGCCACATTTGAGTAAAAATGCATGAATTGCCTGACCCAGAATGAGGATTTTGGACCCAATTGAGAGTTGGAGGAGCAGAAGCCAGTCATTGAAGAGAAGTGTGTATTCTCGTTGTTTGAAGAAGGTTGTGCCTTCCACCCTAGTGCATATATAAGTTGAAATAATCAGATAAAAATGATGCATTACTAAGCAGAAAATTCAAGTAATAACTGTCTATGGCCATAATCAGACAAACAAATGAGAGTATGTATAACACCTCCATGGTACCCACCACCCGTGGGGGGAAGGACAAATTGTTGAACAAGTGAAAATTAAACATTAACTTATCAATGTTCTTTTGAGTTTCATACTCCTAATCATTTCACAGCCAGACATGTGCATATTATTATATAAGAGAGCAACAGGACAAGCAATTGTGGTACAGAAATATTATGGTCTGGATGTTCAAGTGCAGATCAATTAATGTGCATCATGTATGTAGGATATGTGAGTGTGCAGAGAAATTTCACCTGCACAAGCAGATGCGTATAGTTATAGATTGGCAAATGATGTTTAAACATTTATGGTTATATTTATATATAAATCTATGTATTACATTGTGCAAACTTATGTTGCATCATAACAACTGATAGCTTTTTAAAGAAAAGTATGCTGTAAATATTATCATGCTAGTATCACTTCTGAGTCTACTAGCTTATCACTTCTGATTATACTTTATGCATTTACATTGAATTTATTAAAAGATGATTAGTTAAAGATGAAAATAAAAGCAGGAAAATTTCTACACACCCCACTCCTTGCATATCAAATCAGCCCCACCTTTTGCCAGTAAGCTCAACAACAGAGCCCATATGTTCTTCTGGCACCTCCACAGCGGCGATCTGCAAGCAATCCAAATGACAGAAATGACTGATACCAGACGAGTGGTATGATCTGTAACTCAAGACAATATTTGCCTCAAGAAAAGAAAAGTAAGCATTTGGCAATACCGTTTCTATATTTGTAAAATTGATATTTTCCTCAAGAAAAGAAAAGAAAGTATTTGGCAATACCGTCTCTATATTTGTAAATTTGTACAAACCACGGCATCACAGTTTTTATGAATTAAGCACTGCATTATTATTATTTTTAAGTAATATGACAACGTGCTTATTTGGATTCCAATCGTTCAAAATGGAGCAGACGTATTGGTCTTCAACCGGTGACAGTAATTATTTCAACCCTTCACTGTCTTCCTAAACATCAGAAACAATAAAAGTTCAACACAATCACCTCATATGGTTATAAAGGCCCCTCTGAATAGGGATCCTTTCTGAAACTAAAAGGGTGCATCGTTGGTGCCAAATTGCAAAATGGTCTGGGTATCTGAACTATCTAAACTTTAGACTCCCATCTAAGAATAATCCCTGGAAACAAAAAGTTGAAAATTGCTTGGTATTTGAATTATCATCATCTATATTTCAGTTCTTCACAGATAGACTGTGTTCATTATTTATTTAATCATAGTTAGGTTGAAGTGATTTCAAATTTGTTGATTTTTTAAAAAGATCCATGAAAAGAGAGATCTAACAAGCGAAGAGGTTGGACCAATGACTGCCATGAGGGCTGGGCTACATGTCATCCTCTTGACTTTCATTGAAAGAAATCCCGTAATAAAAGAGTCAGTACTTTACAAAATTCAGATCATTTTTCCGAATATCCTAGACAGTTTCACCTCTTTAGACTTTGGCTTGTTCATACATATACTCCAAGGGAAAACTAAGGAATTGGGAAAGTTATCATAATCTGAGACAGTAAACATCTATAGAAATTACTACATAAGCATACTGTTCGGCTTGGAATGTCTCCCGCAGGGCCCATGGCAAATTAGAGGGCAAACACAGACCTCACGCCCGACAATCGGTGAAGTGTTTACACCATCCTTGTCAATAGCAGGTCCAGGTATGTTCCTTATGTTACTTCTCCTCATCAACTTACTCCTCTCTAAGACAAGAACCCATTTCCCAATTAGACTAACCTTACCCACCATTCCCAACCAACACACACACACACAAAATCTACAAAATCAAGCACGAAAACAAACTCTATAGCTACGAGACTATTTCGAAGATAAATTGTGAAACCAATGTGCTCTAAGTATGAAATTGATGCAGTAAATAGGAAATGAACGAACAGAGGCATAGAAATGAAAGATTGCAAGAGAAGATGAAGAAGCGGAAGTACCTGCTGCGGTGGCGGTGGCGGCGGCTTCAGTGGCTTCGGAGACGGAGCATTTGACTGGCGGGTGAGTGGAGAAGGGTTTCGGGGAGCGGAGAATGTGGTGATTTTGGCGGTTGAGGAAGAAGGTAAGGTGAAGGCGTAGAGTTGCTTGGCGACTGGAAGAGAAGAGGAAATGCTAGTGCTTCTAGTGTTCGGGATGGAGGAGGAGGAGCTGTGGAAGCTGCAGGTTGCCATCTCCATGGCTCTCACTCACTGGATATTATAGTGTTCAACCTTTCTCCATTCAATTTATGGAAATCTCTTTCCTCTAAGCCATCAAATCAAATCAAGTGATATGTCTTTGAAATTTGATCTTACGATAAAAAATTATTATAATTTTTAAAAGTTTTTATTAACTTTTTTTTTTAACTATTAGATCAAATTTTAAGAGTCTGAATCACTTGATTTAATGGTTTTGGAGAGAGAAATCCAGAGAGGATCTATTTCCCAATTTATGGGTTCATTTACTATCCCTAATTAGATTGAGAGGAATTGAAATGATAAAGAATTTGAATGAAGTGGAATCAGAATCAAATTTCTGTTATATACATTTACTAAAATTGAATGATATTGATTTATATAAACTGTTTAATAATTCATATAAATCGAAATGAAAATTAATGTGATTACTAACATACTCCTATTGTAACTAATTTATTTTATATCTAATTATTTTTAGAAAAACTAATATTTTTTTCATTTTTCAGTAGAGAGAATAACTATTTTTTTATGTTCTAGTAACTTTTATTCTTTCATTGGTCGTTACCAGTTACCAACATAAAATAAATCCTCATATCCTCTCTCTCTCTCCCCTATCTCTTTGATGTTGTGCTGACCCATCCATTTCTAAATTTCCCAGGCACCTCTCTATCTTTTCCCCTATCTTCCCCATCTTTCTCTACCAACCCACCATTTTCTAAAATTCCTCGGGCATCTCTCTCTTGTCCCCATCTTTCTCTGATGTCAACCCGCCCCTGATTGCGAGACCACGATCTTCCCTTTTCTTTGGTCTTCATCAGAAATGCGAGCCTTGTCAAGTAAGGGCTTGAAGGCAGCACCTATGGCCAGCTATCATAATCGTAAGGGCTGCATACACTCACACTCTTCTCATCTTTGGAGTTTGAGGGTATTACCGGTATAAAATTTGGATTCCTGATGGAGACCATTTCCAGGAATTCAAATACCTCCTTCCACTTAAGAATCGAACTCCGGCTATTTCAGGAGTTGAATTCCTAATTTTATGCGGGTCCCACGATTATTTTGACCACTCCTGATGGTTGGGTAAACGCTGGAATGTTTGGGGATATGTGCAATTCCGATTCCCACCATTCCATTCCCCTTTGGAAAACATGCCATATAACCCCAATGGCTGTACATGAACTCTCACCCTTTTTATTTCACATTCACTCCTTTCGTATTTGAACGGTCACGACTGGATCACGTTAACAATTTGTGTTGCTTTATTTATAAAGAGACAAACGCAAAGTAGAAAGTGTGAAAGGAAAGGCAGAACTAGAAGTGAGAAAATCCTATTCGCCAATGACTTTCATTGAACATGTACACATAGAAACCAATTAAATATGGCTACTTGTTCAATTTAATGACTCGTTTACGTAATAAAAAAGCAAGAGTGAAATTTTATTTGAACTCATGTAACCTCTTTCTACACCCATATTATTTTTAATGAAATTATCAATATTTCTTTAAACCTAAATTTATTACCTAAATTGTCCTCACAAACCCAATTCAATATGTAAATTTATCTACAGACCAAAACCTTCTCCAACTCATTCAAAGCATAAAAGAGAGCAGCCAAATGAATGATGTTTATTTCATTTATCAGAGTATAATGTCAATACATATTTGGAGTCATGTTTGATGAATTGATCAAACAAGCAATCTGGAATTGGGAAGGTATGTGATTAGAAAAGATTAGATGAAGTAATTAAATCATATGTTGCAGTCCTTTTGTGCTTATCTCATACAATGGAAATCGAGTTGGGTTTTAAATTGGATTCCCATTGTTCTTACCTCATTGCCGCTTCATAAACAAGATTTATTCAAACTTAGCCATTGCCACAATAATTACTCTCCTTGATGAATTACATAACTCAAAATCATTTTATGAATACAAGCACACAATAGTAATAATAATTATATAAATACAGAAAATATATAAAATGGGTTCTTTTGTCTGGTTTGTAATGTTTATTATGCCCAAATGCTTAAGCTAGTATTAGGGGTGTCATGAATTCATTTGGATAGCAATTGTTGTTGAGAGGCATTTCCATGAATATATCCATTGTGATTGCCCGCACAATTCATGTTCCCTTTTACCAAAAGACATAATGCTCTTTAAGTAGCTGGTGAATCCATACATTAATCTAATAAGATGATTAGCTCACCATCAAGTTAATCTAGTAGAGGTTCTAGAAGAAAAAGAGCCTTTCAATAATAGTATAGCTTCTAGAAAAAAAGTCACAAACAAGAAGCAAAAATTGGTCGAGTGAAATGACGTGTTTACTCGACCTTTATCACTTCTGCTTATAGAGGTTCTCTTGTTCCAGTCATCCTTCTTTGCCAACCATGGGGATTGATGGGCAACAGAGTACATATTTGAGGTCAGCAAACAGCGGTTGATGTGGGTGTTCACAGTAAACACCATGTGGTTGCTTCAAAGGATTAAACCTTAATAGGAAGCAACAATTTTAGTACTAAAAGATTAGGCTAGTGAAGGAAGGTTGAAAGTACATAGTAGACTGAAGTATCAAGAAAGATAGCCCCCTTATTTATATTCAATGAAGATGTCAAGAAAGATAGGCTCCTTAAAGCCAATTTGTTTTTTTTTTTTTTTTTCCAGATTTTGAATTTAATGGATCCTCATGCCCTCAGTGGTTTATTAATTAGTGTGTTTATAGGTAAATTTTAATTATATTGTTAATTTTATTTTGTACTTGATGGTAATTTTGTAATAGATTAAAAAAGGCATCTCACATTTAAAATTTAACTTGAGTGTAGAATGAGATTATATGGGTTCAAATAAAATATCTCAAAGCAAAATCAACATCACTATCATATTATTAGTAGCAGCATCTCTAGAGCCTTGGATTGGAGCATAACCATTTCAAGTGCCCCATACTCATCCATCATCGATGTAAGGCGACCAATTTTTACATCGATGATCTTGATCTCGGGATTCTTCTTTCCTTTGAGTTTTTTAAAAGATATTAGCAGGTTTCAAACACTCATGAAGTGACAAGGCCATAAACTTTTACAAATTTGTTTGAGAAGGTTATTGATCATATGCGATGGTACTTCGCACTTCAAATATGTTTTGACTGGCTTTCATAAGCTTAAATACTAAGCAAATGCACTCCAAGGGGAAATGACATCTGTAAAGATATCAAAGATGGTGATCCAAGTGAAAAGAATACAATGGTTAAGATTGTGCCATCTGTCATTAGATGAAGATGGTTGTTATAAAGGTAGTTAGGATTGTAGTTTGTTGTCATATGGTGCTAGCACATTGTATTAGCTTAACTAGTAAGCTTTGTAGTGGATTAGTATATAACTCTTTGTAAAACAATTCTTGTTAATGAAGAAAGAACAATTCACAAAACTCTCAAGTTTTCTCTCTTTAATTTCTATGTGCATTCTTTTCTGCATAACTCTACATTTCTTTAATTCTCACATAGTATCAGAGCCAATAAATGATCCGGCGCTTCCTCAATCTCATTGAAAAATTCTCTCTTCTCTTCTCAATCCTCTAGTTTGTACACCTTCTGAGATAAAATTGGGCAAGTACAATCATCTGATTCACAAGAAAATTGGAGTTCTTGATCACGAAGATCAACTGTTTGACAACACAGCAGTGAAGAAATTTCTCTATTTCTACGACAATGGTTACAACAGCGTAGCTGCAAATTGTTCAATCACTAATTACTAGTCGTATTTCAACAGTATCGACATCTGTTACAGTGAAATTGGATGACACCAACTACTTGACATGGTGTTTTCAAATCACATTACTTCTTGAAGGTCATGGGATCCTAGAATTTGTGGATGGTACCAATAAATGTCCATCAAGATTTGTCAATGATTCAAATGTGGCAAGTGGACACAGAAGCCTACCAAGTTTGGAAACTGCACAATCGTGCAATTATGCTGCTTATTACTGCAACTATGTCATCAACTACATTGTCTTGTATCATAGGTAGTAATAGTTCTCATTTGTGACTAAAGAAAGTATCTTTCAATTAAAGACTTAGCTTCAAAACAATAAACATTGGTCTGATTCAATTTCTAAGTACCTAAAGAAGTTTAAAGATGCAAGAGATCATCTTGGAGCAGGTAGGGTTGTTTTTGAAGATGATGATATCATCATTCTTGCTCTCAAGGGTCGCACTGCAGAATACAACATATTTCGATGTATGCAGGAAAAATGGCATCTCCATTAAAGATTTTCATTTTTAGTTGCTTGCTAAAAAAACAACTATCAATCAACATCTGGCAATTTTTTCTCTAATCATAAGGCCCACCAATCCACAAGCACCACAACAATGAAACTTGTAATCCACCCATGCAACCTTTTGTATTGCATATAATCAGAGGCATCAAATAGCAAAATTATTAAAATTACAATCACATAATTTGGTAAATTAAGATATGATTGGTGGTGAGCGGTTCTCAATGTTAGACATCTCATGTTTTTGGGGTAATTTTTTTGTTCTACTTTGATTCATCATGAACTTGTTAACAAAGTGGGAGTGGAGAGGTGGAGCTCATCAGGGAAAGCCGATTAGGCCGAAGGAATACAAGTTGCAGAATATATCTTTAGCAATTTTCAGGAACAGTGTTTAAGTACTTTTATGTTAAACTTTGGTTAGAATTATTTAAAAAAAAAAATTAATAATTGCCTGAAATTCTATTCATGGTCCAAATTTTGGTTAATTTTCCAAATTTCTCAAGAAAAACTTAATGAAAGCTGATACGTTAAAGGAAAATGCATAAATAGATCGCTTTCTTAACAACGGGAGAGTTAAATGTAGAGAACAACTAAACCCTTAAAACAACCTAACCTAATGCATTTGAAGGAATTAATTTAAAACAAAGTTACATAATTTAAAACACACAATGTAAACTTATAGTTCTTGTTTGACCCTTGACAACCTATACCCTTAACTAATAACTTGTGCTTCTTCGATCATCACTCTTTCTTTCTCTCTTTAGAGTACTACTTTATGCTTCTTCATTATATTCTCCTTCTTTCTGTGTAGTTTATTTCCTAGCTTCATGGTTATCTTCTCTAGTGTGTCATTGAAATTATCATTAATGGTCTCGTGGATCATGAAATTCAGAACTCATGCCCCCTTTTTAATCTAGGCCTTCATAACATTGTGATTCTTAAGATTATCCATCACAACGACATTTTCAGGCATCAGCTCTTCAACTACAAGTTTGTAGGCCTTCTTCTACAACTTCCCAAGACATTTGTACTTCGCAACATGCATCAAAGTTTTGAAGTACAAACATCTTGGAAAGTCGCAGAAGAAGGCCTACAAACTTGTAGTTGAAGAGGTGATGGCGGAAAGTGTCGTTGTGATGGAGGATCTTAAGGATCACGATATTGAGAGGGCCTGGATTGAAAAAGAGGTATAGGTCCTAGATTTCATGATCCACGAGATCACCAATAATAATTTCAAGGACACATTGGAGAAGATAACGTTGAAGCTAGGAAATAAACTACACAGAAAGAAGGAGAATGTGATGAAGAAGCCACTAAGTAGTACTCTAATTTGCTGGGAGCAAGTAGGAAGAGTACTAGGCATTTGAGGGTTAATGATGATGAGGAAGTGATAGTGGAAAAGAAGGCCAAATGTTGATGAGAAACATTTGGGAATTTTGCGGACACCTGGGTGTTGTTGTTGGAGTTGTTGGAGGTAGGGGCAGAAATGTAGGATGGAAAAGAGAATGTAGCCATATTTTGATTTTTATCTGTATGAAGGTGGTGGTGGTGGTGGTGGTGGTGGTCGATGCATTCATTTTCTAGGCAAACACACATTTAGGGTAGTTGAGATTAGGGTTCATCATCAATAAACAAGTACGAGAAAAAGCAACTTCGAGGTGTAATGAAGGAGTAAGGGCTTGGAGGTATAATGGAGGAGTAAAGGCGAACGGTGTTGGGAAGAGGATGAGGAAAGCGACAACCTTTGACTTCGAAGTTTCTGAGTTTTTGTCGACAGAATTAAAGAAGGGGCAAAAAATCCCTCTAGATTTGTTTAATTTTTTTTATATAAATTTATGTATCCAATATTTTTTATTTTATTTTATTTTAATAGAAACAATTTTATTAGAACTCTTTTCCGGCTTCTAGTCAATCAATAAGTAATTTTAACATTATGCAATGGAAGAATGATAAAAAAAGATTAACCTTGTAAATTTCATTCTAAAAGGCAAGTGACCCTTTACCATAAAGGTAAAAAAGAATTGAGTCATTGCATGACGGTGTGAGTTC
The DNA here is from genome assembly GCF_041283825.1 of Pyrus communis. Taxonomy (NCBI): domain Eukaryota; kingdom Viridiplantae; phylum Streptophyta; class Magnoliopsida; order Rosales; family Rosaceae; genus Pyrus; species Pyrus communis. Next base: position 19,596,066 of record NC_142576.1, on the reverse strand, counting down.
AAATTTGTCGGTGGTTAATCTAACATCTAATTTAATAAATCTATCGTTTGACAAAAACAAAAAACAAAAAACAAAAATTCATCCTAAAAGCCGTATTTTAATGGCGCCTAAAAAAACAAAAAACAAAAAACCTGTGTTACGTGTGTGCTCTAATGTTCATGTAACATGTACAAGGAAGATATTGAATGATGATAACTAACTAATATGATATATAATCGCAAGTCTATAAAAAGAAAAATAAATGCAAGTTTAAAGAACCCAGCTGTCTTCAAATTCTTTTAAGTTATGTATAATCTTTAATGTACGAGAACGAAACACTACTAAACCAAAATAACTTAAAGGGTTTGGCATGTTTAAAATGCATTTATGTATTTCTTCAATTTTATTTTCAATTTATTCTTCCCAAATCAAGGTTGGTTCTCTGATTTTTTTTTCTTTTCTTTTTTCGTATTTATAACGGGGAAGTAAATAATGTCCTCAACTCTTCATATCTGGTGGAAATAGTTTATATATATATATATATATAGAGAGAGAGAGAGAGAGAAGTACCTACCATTGATCCATTACTCAAAACATATTCCTTCTCTGCCCAGTCAATCAAACTATAGAAGTTTAGGTAACTATAAAAAATAAAAACAATTGCATGACTAAGCTCCCAATCAAAATCTCTCGAGTAGTTAAGGATGAGGATCCTTTCTGAATCCTCTTTGTGAGGATACTCTTCTCACATCTTATCTGTTCATTATACATCGTGCATCTAGAAATCATTAGATATTGCTTGTGTTTAATTTTAAACAAAAACTCAAAATGATTTCTAACTGCACGATATACAATAAACGGAAAGGATGTAAGGATCATCACAAGAGGATCTGGGTGGGATCCAAATCCAATAAGTTAAAATAGTGCTTCAAATTTATTATGTTGCAAAAGAGTAATAAGTTATCCCACTTAGAATATTTAGGTTATGACATATGAAAACTTATATGTTTTAACAGTAAAAACATTTCTGGTGAGCATCACGAGGAAGGGTGGTGGAGAAATGCAATAAAATATATAATTGCAATATCTAGAGCATAAAATCTGATTAAAAGGGATATGAGGTAGTTTAAACACTTAAACTCCAAATGAACTCACTATAGGTCGAGAAATTTTTACTTCTGCCCGTAACATAAGCGATACACCACATGTTATTATATAAGTGGTGAAATTTTTAATTTTTTATGTTATTAATTTTTTAACACAAGAATCTCACTACTTGTATAGAAACACGTGATATACCACCTTATGTACCGGACCTTTAAGTCAAGTCTTTAAGCTCGGTGCAGTTTACACTTCCTACAAATCAAATAAAGCTTGGTTATAATTATGGCATTAAAGGTCCTCAATCTCTCCATCTTTTTAACCATAATATTGAATTTTCAATGAATTTGTGTGTGTGTGTGTATCCAAATTTGGTCCTAAACTAAACACAAAAATAAATAAATAAATAAGAATTATATGAAGGGGACACAAGGGATTCAAGTATCAGTACCACTGGTCCTAAACCCTTTGGTATGTAGCATACTCTTAACTCGAGCTCCATGCTCTAGCTAGGTATATTGATTAAATGCACAATAGTGAAGTCCCGGATGTACCACATAGGATATTTAGGTTATGATTGTCTACCTATGAAAACACATTTGTTTTAACAGTAAAAACACTTTTGGTGAGCATTGCGAGGGAGAGTGGTGAGAGAAATGCAACTTTTGATAAAATATATATAATTGCAATTTTCATCACAAAAAAAAATCTGAATGTAAGGGATATGAAGCAGTTCAAACACTAAAACTCTAAAAGGACTCACTCCAAGTCTAGGCTTTAAGCTATATAGGTGAAGTTTACACCTCCTAGTAATCAAAGAAAATTTGGTTTTAAGGGATTAAAGGACCCCAACTTCTCCATTTTTTCAACCACCAACATTGAAGTTTCAATCAATTTGTATATATATATGTATATTAAGGCTTTGCCACGTTCGATGATCAAGGTCATGCCCATACTACCAATTGATTTTATCGTGTTGATTTTGTTGAAGTACGAATAATACACTTGAAAATCAAATTTAGCTGTTGAGTTAGTTATCATGTAAATTGTTGTAACATGAAAGAAATGAGATGAAAGTGATGATAAAGAGTAGGATAATAATTAAGATCATTTTTTTTAAGGGCCATGCTTTAGTTTCTTGTACTATATAAGGAGAGTGCATTAGCTATGGGTGTTCTATGGGATGTTTGAGCTATACATATATGAATTTGGTGTAAGTGATTATTCCATTTTTATAGTTTTACAGAGACGGACATTATATAGACTCAAAAATTGCATATGCATCACATTTTGCTAGCTCATCGACTTCTTGATGTTTTATCTTAGTAAAAAAAATGTCGGTGATAGGAAATAGGATTTTTTTTTATATAGACGAATTGTCGAGAATGAACTTCACCTCCAAATTATTGATTGATTTTACAATTAGACTTCAACTTTCTTCATGCATGCAAACCCCTTGAAAACATAATCAATTGTTGTGCCTTATGCATGAAGAAACATATGTAAGTTTTTTTGTTTTTTGAAAAGAATTGTGATGTAAATTAATATATAGAGGAAGGGGTTATTGACCAAAAAAATAAAGAAAGGGTTGTGTAGCAGAATAAAGTACATGTGTGCAATAATAAAATTACTATTATAACCTCCATTGTTATGCATGATATTAGTCTTGGCCTTCCACCATTTGAAGTTGAGTATTCTATGTCTAATCAAATACGTAAAAGCACAGAGGCACAAATTTGGACTTCCAAATTAACAAAATGTAAGCTCAGCGATTGACACGTCATTACTTAACTGCCAAGTTAACATATTGACCGATAATTGTATGACTTAAAATGAAATATTAAGTAAATGTACGAGATTAAAATATTTTTAAAAGGTTGTATAAAGTTGCAATTCAACACAAATCTAAAATTGCAAAATATAATCTACCTAAATCATATGTTTTAGATTAATACAACAGTTGAAATGTAGATTAGAAAAATAACTAACTAAATTTCATATGAATTATGTCAACTTTGGCAAACTTTTGATAAAAGACTATTCTACTCATTCTTTCAAGGATTATAATCAAGATTTCCACAATATAACAATTGCAAATGTTGTTGTTATTGATCTCTAAAAATTTAGAAGATGTTTTAAAAAGTTATAACTCATCCACGTCTCATATCATAATATTATTGACTTACATATTTTTTATGTAGGTTCAACTTTATCAGTAACAATCATTGTCACTATGTTTGCTATTTGTCTCATCTTTGGGTTTTGTTACCATTTGAGTTAAACTAAAAGAAGATTTATTATATTAGCATCCCACATATTATTAAATAAATCCCACATACTTAATACACCCTACACTTGTTTTTTCAAATAAAAATTATCTTAATACACCCCATTACTTTCCTATAATACCCTCCCATATTCTCATCATAATATTTCATGGTTAATTACTTTTAGGGTAATAATTGCTACACAATTGTATTATTTTGAGAAATTATGGAGATCAATGAATGAATACGCCTTTCAAGTGAGTCGAAACTTCCTCACAATTCAAATAAGAGATTTTTGCATGTATCTATAATTTGCATTCTTGTGGATTGTGGTTCATTCTCTTCCTAAGCATTTTTTTGCAAAATATATATTGAACAATTCCAGAGCTCATTAATTAAGCATGGTGGTGTTTTAGGGGAAAATGTTTAAGAGCCAAATGATTGAACTTAAACTCAAACCTTCAAATGATTGAATTGTGCTATTTTAGATTCATGCAAAGTAATATGGTGATCAAGTTGAACTTTACAGCTGTGGTAGATTTAATTACACAATAGCTGCAATTTTGATTCTTGAATTATAGCTAGCAAATGCAATTTGCAAATTCATGAAACTATTCAGTGCTTTCATTTTGTTTGCAAATAGTTTGATTCTTGAATCATTACTCTGCCAATTTGGATGAACTAATCTACGAAAGTAGCGGTGTATTGGATAACGAAGAGGCAAAATCCAAGAAGAGAAAGAGAAAGCTTAAATAATTATCGATGTCGATGAAATCTCTAAACAATGAAAAATATGAAGTCTTACCTCATGCCAATGTCACAACCCGTCCCGAAATTTTTAATTCCGAGGATGTGAAATTACGAAAATGCCCTTAAACGGGACTAAGGGGCGTAAAGTTGGCATTGGTTTTTACCTGAAGTTCCTAAACTAATGTTAATTGGAATATTCATTAGTTTTAGGGACTTAAATTTAAGACTTAGAACTAGGTTTATATGTTATAACTTGATGATTTGGGGATTGGGTAGGATCCCACATCCCTCAAATCTCTCCCCCATTTCTGCATCTTGTCTTTCTCTCTCCTCCCTCACAAACCTCTCATTCTCTCTGTCAGTTCTCTCTCTCTCTCCTTCGAACTCACACGGACCACCCACAAAACCACCCTAAAACTATACCAACGAAGGATCTAAGACCACCATCGTACTCCTGAAGACCACACGAACACGATGGTACCAATTTCAGGTGAGTTTCACTTCGGAAAACATGGATTTCAATTTCACTGTGCGTGTGCATTGTTCATGCACATGTAAAACTTGATGTTTTTTGGGATTTTGAAGCTTGTAGGAAACTTGGTGAGGTCCTAAGGAAGCTCGGAGTGCTTCGTTTGAAGGATTTGGACGTCGGGATCACGAACTGTAAGTTCGGCCGAATTTTCGTATTTTTGGAAAAGTTTGATTCCGTTGTTTTTAGGCCCTAAAACTAGTCCAACGTGGTAGATTATGATTAGGGCTTCATTTTGGTATAAATTACGTGAAAAATGGACGTAGGAACACGGAGAACGACCAGTTCAAAGTTTGGCCGGAGCTTTCTGGGCTTTTTCTGGTGAATCCACACCGAGTTAGAGGTCAAGGCAGGTATGGATGTGTTCGTCTCGTCAATACCTTCATTTTGATATATAGTACGTCGAAAATGGTTAAGAAATGAAGAAGTTATGACACTTTGAAGTTTACCCAGAAATTCCGGCAAAACACCCACCTCCGGCGAAACCAGTCCGGCGACGCGAGGAAGAAGACGCGCGCGTGGGTAGCGCGTGAACAGGGCGCGTGAGAGCTCCAAATTGAGTTCTAAAAATTGTCACGCGTTCGTGACGTCGTGTAGATCACCGTGGTATATTCACACACCCAATTTGAGTAACGTGTGAAAAAGTTATGGACGAATGTTTGTGTGTGCGTTTAATTGATGATTTTTATAATCATTCTTTTATAGGTGAAACTGGTACGGACGACGAATGTAACCAAACTAGGCGTGAGGGTTACGAGCCGGCTACTTATCAGTGAGTGGGCAGTTATTTTTCAGTATATATATATATATATATATATATATATATATATATATATATATATATACGTATGCTTGACATATTTCCCAGAAAACGTATTTTAAAAGAAATACGAATTAAATATCCTGTCATATATGCATCATATTTTAATATGTGCATTACCATAATTATGCATACTGTTGCATGGTGCTGAGGAGGCCCAGGTAAGCTACCTTTGAAATACATTTGATATACGTACAAAATACATTTGATATACGTATGAAGTACGTTTGGAATATGATTGAAATACTATCATCACATGCATTAGTAGTGGCATACATTTATATATGTGTATTTGGTGCTGTGGACGCACAGGTAAGTGCCAGGTAAGTGGTATTCATGTTTGTATTCAGTAGTAGCTTGAGATGCTTAGAGAGCTCATAATCTGCACCCCGGTGTTAGTGCTCCCTCCCGGGGCCAGGGCATAGTCCTTCACGTGATGTTCACCCGCACCACACGCTCAGCTTGGATCCAAGTTAGGTGCATAGGCTTGTCGTACATACCACATTAGGTGGTTCCGACTCGTAGGTGACCCGCGATTATTCGCACAGTCTTCACGTGATCGTAGCACTAGAGCGTATATATTACACCCAGTCCTGTCGTACAGACCACTTTAGGTGGTTCCGACTCGTGTGCAGATTCAGTTATTGAGTTTGAGATTTGAGCTCTATATGCAGCCGTACAGGTCACGTTAGGTGACTCCCCGCTGCCAGATTATATGTTATTGATGTAAGTTATGCTTGAGCACTTACATTTCATTATGAGTTTCCGACATGGCATATTCTTGAGCATGAATGATATACCCTTGAGCATGTTGGCATATTTATACATACGTATATATGTTTATTTTTCTGGAAAACTATACTTGTTTTACGACGAGGGGTTAGTATATGCAAAAGAGAAAAGAAGGTTTTGAATACGTTCGTTTTGCTGACCCACTCAATTTTGTTTTGCGCCCCTCCAGGTTCAAGAATTGCAAAGGTGTGGTGACTACGAGGAAATTCAACGGTGTTCTGACAGAATGGACCAAATAAGGACTCACCTTCGGGTGTTTCATCTACAAATTGTATCTTTAAAGCTTCCGAACTGTGCAAATGGTTACGTCACTCTCACGTGACGGCCAACATGCCCTCCTTCGGGACGGGGTGTGTCAGTTGGTATCAGAGCTTAGTTTCAATCTTGGACATCTTGAGAAGTTCTAGTGAATGTTGTCAGAACTACACCGCCTCGTAGCAAACCACATAGTTAGAGGAACTTAGTCACCCTGATTTTAGCTGTTAGGGGAAACTATTATTTTGGGTGATTCAGTATATCATCTAAGGGGACATTTTAAGATGGGTTATGAGTTGAATTTGAATCACCTTATGAAATGATGAACCTGAGGGAGCAAAGTGATGGATTAACCAATTGGAAAAGATGTTTTAGATTATGCGAGTCAAAGGAATCTTCCTTTTGACAGAAGGGTTGAGACGACTATCTGGTTTGAGTTATGAACTTGTATCCTGGTGGAATCAGGAGTATAATTCGTTGTCACCGGAGGAAACTGAGAATTGTTTAAGGACTTGTTTAAAGAAAAGAATTATTTCCTTTGGCATTTTATGATGGTAGAAAGCAAGAGTTTGCAAATGTGAGACAAGGAAAGCTGACGATCAATGAGTATTATAGAAAGTTTACGGACTTGCCTTATTACCATCCGGATGTTGTTGATAATCCGGCAAAGATGTCTCGTCGTTTTAGGCTGGGTAATAAGAAGAAGTGGCGTTCTTTGGCGACCACTACCTACTGTACTTATTACAAGGAGTTTTACGAGATTTTATTAAGAATTAAGGACTCTGAGATTGTGTCTAGCGATAATGATGAAGAAGAATAAAGGAATGGGAATCAGAGGAATGATGACAAGGATAAAGACCAGTCATCTCGAGAACCTCGAAAGATTTGGAACTTCAAAAGAAGTGAAGCTAATTCTAGTTCTTTTGGCAAAGGTTTTAATGCCATTGACCAGAAGCGAAGTGATAGATGTGTTGGTAATCCCAGATCTCAGAAACAAGGTGATTTTGGTAAAGGAAATGTACCTTTGTGCTGTAGGTACAATAATGGACACCTTTGAGAATGTAGGCGAGAAAGCAGTGGACGCTTTACAAGTGGTTAGATGGGACATAGAACTACAAATTATGTCCAAAGCCAACAGAAGTCCTAGTAGTCTTCTTTGCCACAACTAGCGCCGATCCAGCAAGTTCCTGGATCTATTAATTATGGTCAGTTAGGCCGTGGTGTACATGAGCGAAGTATTTACACTAATAGAGGTTGTGGGAGACGACAACAAGCCCAGGGATGTGTTAACCACACATCACTGCAAGATACTCAGAATTATTTGGATTTGATTAGGAGTACAATAATTATTCTTAATGACTTAGCTAGAGTCTATTTGTTATTAATGTAGAAATTTTACGTTATTATTGTTATTGCCTAGAAAGTAGTAGGTAAACGCGGTTGAGACGTGTGTATGTATTTCCTAATGAGTGGCAAAATAGTAATATTACACCCTCGAGAGTTGTTGCTTACTTATCGAGACAACGATGATTTATCAGTATTGCGGGCTGCAGACCGTAATATTAATAACTTATTCGTGGATTCGTTAAGCAAGTAAACCAGTAGGTTATCCTACGTTAGTATCGTACTTATTCAGAGTGCTCAGTAATAGTAGAGTATGTATTGATGCCAGCTACTTTTGTTCCATTAGATTGTGGATTTCGATGTTATTCTAGACATAGATTGGTTACTTTATAATCGTGACAAGATAGATTACTACGGGAAACCAGTTATTTTCCATCGGTCTGGATGACTAGAGATTACTTTTGTAAGTATGCAAAGTGGAGTGAGGCAGGCCGTTATTTATGCTGTGAGAGCAAAGAGATTATTATCAAAAGGCTGCCAAGGATACTTATCTCATGTGGTGCTAAATGATGTCACTTCTAGTACTGTGGAAGAAATGGGAGTAGTCAAACATTTACCTGACGTTTTCCCTGAGAATTTACCTGGATTGCCGCCAGTCAAAGATGTAGAGTTCACTATTGATTTGTCTCCAGGTACAAACCTTATATTATTGAATGTTGCCTTTTGAACTAAGAGAATTGGAAATTGGTTGATAAAGGTTTTTATTTAACCTAGTATATTACGTTGGGGGAACCCCAGTTTATTGGTGAGAAAGAAAATAGACGTTAAGGCTGTGCTCTGATTATAAGCAGTTGAATCGGGTAACAATTGAAAACCGTTAGCCGTTACCTCACATTGATGGTTGTTTGATCAGCTTCGAGATGGTTGTATATTTTCTAAGATGGACTTGAGGTCTGGATATTATTAGTTGAAGATTATCGGTGAGGATGCCCTTATGATAACTTTCAGGACTCGTTAAGGTCATTTCAAGTTTTGGTGATGCCATTCGGAGTGACGAATGCATCTACTACTTTATGAATTTGATGAATGAAGTATTCCAATGATATCTAGACCGATTTGTTGTTGTTGCTATTGAAAAGATTGATAAGACTAGAGCAAAGTATGCTAAACATCTTAAATTGGTATTGCAAAGATCGAAGGAACGTCGATTGTATGCTAAGTTTAGCAAATGCCAATGCTGGATGAATCAAGTAGCATTTTTGAGATATGTTATATCTGCTTCAGGTATTCAAGTGAATTCTTAAAAGGTAGCAGAAATTGAGAATTTAGAACAACCACGAATCGTGATTGGGATTCGGAGTTATCCTAGCTTAACAAGCTATCATGGACGGTTCGTGAAAGATTTTTCAGTCATTGCTTTGTCATTGACGAGATTGTTGAGAAAAAAAGGTTATGTGTGAGTGGGAAGGAAATTGTGAGCAAAGGGTTCGACAACTGAAGCATTTCCTCACTCATGCACGTAATTTAGTATTCCCAGAGAATAGTGGTAATCATAAATTTTTAGTGATGTTTCTTGAATGGTATTGGATGCATGTTGATGCAAATGTTAGGGTGATTACATACGTTTCACGACAAAAGGAACCTCATGAAATGAATTACCCTACTGGTGATTTAGAAGTCATGATTACCATTCTTGCTGTGAAGTTATGAAGACATTATATTTGGTAAGAATGCAAGATTTTTACGAATCCAAAAAGTCTCCAATATCCATTACTTGGAAGGATTTTGATATGAGGCAGCGAAGGTGGATTGAATTGTTTAATGAACATGATTGTACGACAAGGGTGATCGTAAAATTGTTCTAGCTGATGTACTTGGTGAGAAGACTGCGGTAAGAATTAATGTCTGGCACGCTTGCCAAGATTGTCTTCTTGTGGATTGGAAATCAACTGAAGTAAAGTTGAGAATGGAAGATTGAGAAGAAGTTGTAATTGCTAATTTTCAAGTTAAGTCTTTTTAGTAAGGTCGTACTTAAGACTCAAATGGTTAACGAAGAAAATTAAGAATTAACCAAGGCAAAGAAAGAAGGGAAAAAGAAAGATTGCTGAGTTCGAGAATAGGATGGTTATGATTGAACTTGAAGTGATGGTTGATCAATGTACCAAGTTAGTACATTTACTCCAGTGTTGAGTAACAACCACGGTGCAACAGTACTTATATGTTATATGGAGAAGAGATTTGGGTTACGGAACTACTGAGTTTCTTAAGTATATTGGTTGCACAGTTTCCGATGTAACGCCATAAGGACCATGAAATATGTCAATTTTTGCTGATTTGTGGAAGAAATGCTTCTGGATAGAGAAGATTCGATCACGAAAGAGTTTTGGTAGGCCCTGAAACTATGGATGAGTCTTCTCAAAGTATTCAGGTGATTAAGTTTAACCTGAGAGTAGCCAGGAATGGCAAAAGAGATTAATAGTTGAACATGTCACTAATCGAGTGTTTAACGTAGATGATCTTATAATTTTGAAGTTTTCACTTTAGAAAAGTATGATTCGGCTGGGAAAGGAAAGCAAATTAAGTCCTAAGTACATCGGACTTTATGTGATCATCGAAGAGTAGGTGAAGTTGCTTGAATTACTTCCAGAGTTATTGTAAGAGCATGATGTGTTTCATGATTCAACATTTTTAGAAATTTCATCACGAAAAGAAATAATGAGATTTGGAAAGGAGACAAAATAAGTCTTAAACACATCAGACCGTTTTTTACCACTAAAGGAATCGATGAAGTTGCATACAAGTGGTGATGTCTTCAGAATTGGCTAAGGTGCATAATGTATTATATTTCGATGCGTTGTCACTAGGTGACAGATTCGTCACATGGAGTTCCGGTGCAACTATTGAGAATTAATCCGGATTAAACTGGTTGAGGAACCAAGGACGACTTTGGATTGGAAAAAGAATGTATTGAGAATTAAGACAGTGTAATTGGTAAAGAATTTGTGAAGAAAGCAGTCAGTGGAAGAAATTACGTGGGAGAAGGAGAATCGGATGAGAGAGATTTACCCGAAGCTATTGTATGAGTATAGATGATTTAGTTGGTTGTTGGAATTTCGGGGACGAAATTCTATAAGGAGGGAAGATTGTCACAACCCGTCCCGGAATTTTTAATTCCGAGGATGTGAAATTACGAAAATGCCCTTAAACGGGACTAAGGGGCGTAAAGTTGGCATTGGTTTTTACCTGAAGTTCCTAAACTAATGTTAATTGGAATATTCATTAGTTTTAGGGACTTAAATTTAAGACTTAGAACTAGGTTTATATGTTATAACTTGATTTGGGGATTGGGTAGGATCCCACATCCCTCAAATCTCTCCCCCATTTCTGCATCTTGTCTCTCTCTCTCTCTCCTCCCTCACAAACCTCTCATTCTCTCTGTCAGTTCTCTCTCTCTCTCCTTCGAACTCACACGGACCACCCACAAAACCACCCTAAAACTATACCAACGAAGGATCTAAGACCACCATCGTACTCCTGAAGACCACACGAACACGATGGTACCAATTTCAGGTGAGTTTCACTTCGGAAAACATGGATTTCAATTTCACTGTGCGTGTGCACTGTTCATGCACATGTAAAACTTGATGTTTTTTGGGATTTTGAAGCTTGTAGGAAGCTTGGTGAGGTCCTAAGGAAGCTCGGAGTGCTTCGTTTGAAGGATTTGGACGTCGGGATCACGAACTGTAAGTTCGGCCGAATTTTCGTATTTTTGGAAAAGTTTGATTCCGTTATTTTTAGGCCCTAAAACTAGTCCAACGTGGTAGATTATGATTAGGGCTTCATTTTGGTATAAATTACGTGAAAAATGGATGTAGGAACACGGAGAACGACAAGTACAAAGTTTGGCCGGAGCTTTCGGGGCTTTTTCTGGTGAATCCACACCGAGTTAGAGGTCAAGGCAGGTATGGATGTGTTCGTCTCGTCAATACCTTCATTTTGATATATAGTACGTCGAAAATGGTTAAGAAATGAAGAAGTTATGACACTTTGAAGTTTACCCAGAAATTCCGGCAAAACACCCACCTTTGGCGAAACCAGTCCGGCGACGCGAGGAAGAAGACGCGCGCGTGGGTAGCGCGTGAACAGGGCGCGTGGGGGCGCGTGAGAGCTCCAAATTGAGTTCTAAAAATTGTCACGCGTTCGTGACGTCGTGTAGATCATCGTGGTATATTCACACACCCAATTTGAGTAACGTATGAAAAAGTTATGGACGAATGTTTGTGTGTGCGTTTAATTGATGATTTTTATAATCATTCTTTTATAGGTGAAACTGGTACGGACGACGAATGTAACCAAACTAGGCGTGAGGGTTACGAGCCGGCTATTTATCAGTGAGTGGGTAGTTATTTTTCAGTATATATATATATATATATATATATATATATATACGTATGCTTGACGTATTTCCCAGAAAACGTATTTTAAAAGAAATACGAATTAAATATCCTGTCATATATGCATCATATTTTAATATGTGCATTACCATAATTATGCATATTGTTGCATGGTGCTGAGGAGGTCCAGGTAAGCTACCTTTGAAATACATTTGATATACATACGAAATACATTTGATATACGTATGAAATACGTTTGGAATACGATTGAAATACTATCATCACATGCATTAGTAGTGGCATACATTTATATATGTGTATTTGGTGCTGTGGACGCACAGGTAAGTGCCAGGTAAGTGGTATTCATGTTTGTATTCAGTAGTAGCTTGAGATGCTTAGAGAGCTCATAATCTGCACCCCGGTGTTAGTGCTCTCGCCCGGGGCCAGGGCATAGTCCTTCACGTGATGTTCACCCGCACCACACGCTCAGCTTGGATCCAAGTTAGGTGCATAGGCTTGTCGTACAGACCACATTAGGTGGTTCCGACTCGTAGGTGACCCGCGATTATTCGCACAGTCTTCACGTGATCGTAGCACTAGAGCGTATATATTACACCCAGTCCTGTCGTACAGACCACTTTTGGTGGTTCCGACTCGTGTGCAGATTCAGTTATTGAGTTTGAGATTTGAGCTCTATATGCAGCCGTACAGGTCACGTTAGGTGACTCCCGGCTGCCAGATTATATGTTATTGATGTGAGTTATGCTTGAGCACTTACATTTCATTATGAGTTTCCGACATGGCATATTCTTGAGCATGAATGATATACCCTTGAGCATGTTGGCATATTTATACATACGTATATATGTTTATTTTTCTGGGAAACTATACTTGTTTTACGGCGAGGGGTTAGTATATGCAAAAGAGAAAAGAAGGTTTTGAATACGTTCGTTTTGCTGACCCACTCAATTTTGTTTTGCGCCCCTCCAGGTTCAAGAATTGCAAAGGTGTGGTGACTACGAGGAAATTCAACGGTGTTCTGACAGAATGGACCAAATAAGGACTCACCTTCGGGTGTTTCATCTACAAATTGTATCTTTAAAGCTTCCGAACTGTGCAAATGGTTACGTCACTCTCACGTGACGGCCAGCATGCCCTCCTTCGGGACGGGGTGTGTCAGCCAAGCTTCCGAAACATTGATTTCGTGTTCCATTTGTCAAAAAATATTTTTCCCAATCAACATTTTTGTAGTTTCATTGGTTAAGGTTTTGTTAACAATGGAGGGTAAGAGGGGTTTTGATAATTGAAAAAGATAAATAATACATTAAAAATGATTTAGGATGTATTTAAAATTTTTTATTTATATCTAATAAGATCAAAATTGTCATTGCATAGTAGGGTACTAATAAAAAAATCCTTGAAAGAATAATGGAAATAATTGAAGAACTTTAGTAAGAAAGATGAACAAATTCAATTTTTTTCGTAGATTATTAAACACAGAGCTTGAGATAAAGGTTGGATAATATTTGAATTAATTAATATTATTATTTTGTTTGCTGGATTTAAATATCGGTTATTGAATAACTTTTAGTTCAATGTGTATTTGTTTTTAATTTATAATATATAAGAGAAGTGAAAGAGTTCGAAACTATTACAAAATGTTGAAATGCACCCTAAGCCATTAGATTATTGTAACCATAAAAAATAAAATCTAGAATTAAATCAGGGCAATACAACTTTGCTTTGGTGAGTGTGCATGTCACATCTTTTATTTACTGATCTTCATATAGACTAAATTTCTTCAATTTAGGCCCACAATTTTTTTTGGTCCAAGTTGTCACAAGTATAATATTTGAGTCCAAAACATTCCAAACTTAAATTTAGTCCAACCAAATATATGCATTATGGAGATTTTTTTGGGCTAAAGTCTCCCATTAGAAATACCCTTGTATTTTTACGTATTTTAAGTGGAGAATGACTTCTTGTTTTTAATATTATTACTGAATATGTAAAAATGACTGACATGCATTTTCAAAGGAGTCAGCAATATTTTTCTATAAAGGTGTCTTTTGCTAACCAATGTTACACTTTTATGCTGCTTTAAAAAAATGTGGTGGTTTTCACAAGTTGCATTTTACTTCATACACAGTCTTTCAGTTATTTAATAGTTAATCATGTAATAATATATAAGATGGTGATATTTCATACATCTTGTTTTATTTCACATACACCCTCAATAATCTAAAACAATTAAAATAGTTCATGAGAGGTAAAATAGGAATTGTGAAAATCACCACCCTTCAAAATATGACACTCAAACCCACTCTTTAAATTTTATTTTTCATTTTTTTAAGTTTATCTTATTTTGGCGGCCCAAATTTTATCTTCCAGCTATTTAATAAACAATATTTTAATTAAAATATATTATAGGGTTTAATTTGCTAAATTGAAAAGTAGTAAGAGCATCCCAATGGAGTTTTATCCTTGAGGTTACCACATTTATAGCTCTAACGAAAATTTCATCCTCAATGGGCCGAAAAATGGGAATACATCCATCACATGGGCTAGTAACTTCAATATTTGAATAACAAAAAGTTAGGCTACATCTAGCCTTAAAAAGTAGGGGACCCACACCAAATTGGGGGCCTAATCTTGGTTTTATTTTTTTTTATTTTTTTTTATTTTTTTCACTTAGAAATGGGTGAGCCTCATTTTTATTTTCAAAATATGATTTTAAGGGTTTATTTTTTAACCGTTTAGGATTTTAAGTTCATTTTCAACCGTTTGTTTGCTTAAGAAAACATATACAAACCACGACTATTTTTTGTGCGATTGATTAAGAAAAAATGTAGTGGTTTGTATTTAATTTTCTAGATTGAAAAATTCATAAAAAAAGTAATGAAATTTAACATTGGTGGTTTAGAAACCTAAACTGAAAATATAAACAAATAACATTATTAAATTGTGATAAGATAATGCAATCCAATAGTTGTTATGAAATGAAAATCTTGTTTGATTTCTGAGAATGTATTAAACAGAGAAATAAACCAACGGATAAGATTGAGATAAGATAATCAAATCTAATGGTGTTGTTATAAAATGAAATCTTATCTTGTTTGATTTCATAGAAACAAACCAACGGATGAGACTTAAGATAGCCTACAACAGTGCATAAGTGATGAAATCTAACTTTGTCAGAAATTAAATTTTTTTACGTTAAAAAGTTCATAAATTAAAATTTAAGATAACACGTTCAAAAATTAAGTTAAGAAAAGTTAAAACAAAAATAAAGTTACCGTGTAATCAAATTACTACATAAATAATATATATATATATATATATATATATATATAACACCCCATATAGAGCCAGATGATATATAGCCCCTTATTGGGAAAAATTATTTTAGAGCCCCAAAGATTCCTCCGAGCTTTAAATTAGGCTATATCCACCACTTTTCTAGCCCGATATAAAGCCTCTTATTGGGAATGCTCTAATTCACCTTATATATTTGAATAGTCATTTTAACGCACCATCCTTTACTTTGTACATATTCCCTATTAATTTTTTACCATTGATTACTTTAATTGTTCAGTATAAAAGCTACAAAACTGCACAATGTGTGGGTTGAGAAATGATGTGTTAAAATCATTTTCCCTTCTTCAACTTGCTAATATTTTTGATACTCCTGGTAGAGATGCATTTGCTATCCAATTACTACATATCTTGAGAGAATTACTCATATAGTACATGTTCACTGACATCGTGACATCTTATTCTAATGAAAATATATAAATTTTTATCTACATATCCCTATATTATTAATTCTAAATGTCACATGGCGGTGAAATGTTGTCATATTTTTCCCAATAAAAAAAAAAAAAAAAAAGCGAAAAACGGATGGGACCCAAATTAACTAAAGACGATAAAGGACCCACCTTCTCCGGGTCCCACTCAACGAGGATGTGGAGTCCTCCCGCAACTTTTATTTGTTTTGCTTTGGAAGTTCCAATAGCAGCCTCACTCGCCAAATCTCCTCTTTATCTCTCTCCCTGAGGCTGAGCCGCTGCGAGCACAGAGTCAGAGCCATGGAGATGGCAACCTGCAGCTTCCACAGCTCCTCCTTCTCCATCCCAAACCCTAGAAGCACCAGCGTTTCCTCTCCTCTTCCAGTCGCCAAGCAACTCTTCGGCTTCACCTTACCTTCTTCCTCAACCGCCAAAACCACCACACTCAAACTCCGCTCCCGGAACCCGAAACGCTTCTCCGCTCACCCGCCAATCAAATGCTCCGTCTCTGAAGCCACCGAAGCCGCCGCCATTGAAACAGGTACTTTCTCTTCTTCTTCTTCTTCTTCTCTTGAAATCTTTCATTTCCATGCCTCTGTTCGATATTTTCCTATTTACTGCACCAATTCTTACGTAATTTCGTATTTAGAGCAAATTGGTCTCAGAATTTATCTTCGAATAGTCGTAGATAAGTGGTTGCTTTCTTGATTGATTGATTGATTGATGTGTGTGTGTGTGTTGATTGGGGATGGTGGGCAAGGTTAGTCTGATTGGAAACTTGGTTCTTGTCTCAGAGAGGAGGAGTAAGTTGATGAGGAGAACTGACATAAGGAACATAGCAATTGTAGCGCATGTCGACCACGGAAAAACAACTTTGGTTGATGCAATGTTGAGGCAATCAAAGGTAGAGTATAAATCTCACGAAAATTCTTCATGCTATATTTTTTTAGGTTTCGTATTTCTTAATGACATTGTTAGGGACTTTTGTGCAGGTATTTCGTGATAACCAATTTGTACAGGAAAGGATAATGGACTCGAATGATCTAGAGCGTGAAAGGGGAATTACTATACTAAGCAAAAATACCTCTATTACTTATAAAGACTCAAAGATTAATATAATTGATACTCCTGGACATTCTGACTTTGGAGGCGAAGTCGAACGCATCCTCAATATGGTGGAAGGGATTCTTTTAGTGGTACTCTTTTGCATCTTCTGTTGCTTTGGCTTGTAATCCTTCTGGTGCTTTTGAAATCAGCAGTTTGCTTGCTTTGTGTTTTTAGGTAGATTCTGTTGAGGGCCCGATGCCACAGACAAGATTTGTTTTGAAGAAGGCTTTAGAATTTGGTCATGCAGTTGTTGTCGTTGTTAATAAGATTGACAGGCCTTCAGCTCGTCCAGATTTTGTCATCAATTCCACTTTTGAACTATTCATTGAACTAAATGCGACTGATGAACAGGTAACAAATTAATTGTCCTTTGGATCGTAATTTGTTTCTCAAACTGAAACAATGTATTTGGGGCGCGTTGGAATGGTATATTGGAATACTAGGAACTAGTTTGTGGTTATTGTTGAATAATAGCCAGAAATTTCCTTTTAATCATGTTTTGAATGATTGAATCTTGATCGGATTGGGAAAGCTAAGAAGTCTAATCTCATCTTTTTGCTTGCAGTGTGATTTCCAGGCAATATATGCTAGTGGGATTAAAGGAAAAGCTGGGTTGTCAGCTGATAATTTGGCAGATGATCTTGGACCACTTTTCGAGGCCATAATGAGATGCATCCCTGGACCTGCTATTGACAAAGATGGTGCACTTCAAATGCTTGTCAGTACTTTTTGATAATTTCATTGTTCTTTCTCCTTCTATTTTATAGATATTTACTACTAATCGTGACTGTAAAATCTGGATCAAGAAACTATTTTTCTATCAAGAAAGGCTGATCAATATAATTAGGTTACAAGGCTTTTGATGTAAAGACCTGTATGGAATATCCTTCTTTTTTAGTATAGGAGAAGAGTCAAAGGAGGCTCAGACTCTTTAACATCTTGACTGTTTGAAATTAATAAGTGGAAGATGAAGAACAAGAAATTAATATTAATTGTTCTTGCTTCCATAAAGCCGACCCCACTTAGTGGGAAAAGGCTTTGTTGTTGTTGCTGTTGTTGTTGTTCTTGCTTCCATAACACGTGTTAATATTTGTAAATGATCCAAGGCAATATGAGCTGCTGCTTGCATAACTCTGGAAGAGTGAGTTTCCTAAATTACCTATCAAGTTTTTGATGTGCTTTCAGAACAAGAAGACTTTTTACCACATTTCAGGAAAATGAAGAAAGTTAATGGCTATATTTGACTGTTATGAATTACAAAATTTCTGGTCCATATTAATGCAATTTGTTAGAGTGGTTAGGGAAGACAAACTGAACTGTGCTACACAAGTTTTTGTTTGTCACCATAATACCATAATACTTGTATAGCTTTAACTTGCTCCTGTGGAACTTAGCTGCATTTGCTTTTACTTTATGCTGTTTATTTCTCGAGTTTTCTTTTTATTCAACTTAGGCATCTATAGGTTATTCTGTATTTAATTTTAATCAAAACATTGCAGGTTACAAACATCGAGTATGATGAACATAAAGGACGAATAGCTATTGGACGTTTGCATGCTGGGGTTCTGAAGAAAGGGATGGAGGTGAAGGTGAGTTTGAACCAAAACTGGAACATGGTCAATGTTACATTCTAGCCTTTTCTTTTTCCAAATTAAATCGCTCAGGGTATTATTTTCATGATATCTGATTATCGCTGTTAATATTTAACCCTTATCAGTAGTATATTTACATGTTTAATCTGAATTTTTAAGATGGTATTCTTTTCTCATGATTGAAGTTCATTTTCAAAAACAAAAGGAATGCATAAAGTTCATCTTAATGCATTTTCTTCAACACAGGAAAAGAAACAAGTTTTCTAAACTTCTAGATAAGGTGTATTTTATAGGTATGCACCACAGAAGATGCATGTCGAGTTGCAAGAGTTAGTGAGCTTTTTGTGTATGAAAAATTTAGTAGGGTTCCTGCAGAAAGTGTGGAGGCTGGTGATATATGTGCTGTTTGTGGAATCAATGATATTCAGGTGATAACTTTGTTGATGCTATCACATTTTTATAAACTTGAGAGTTATTTCATGGTTTATTTAATATTTTTTAATCTGCTCAGATTGGCGAGACAATTGCTTGTAAGATCTCTGGTACACCATTACCTGCGATTAGGGTTGAGGAACCAACAGTGAAAATGGCTTTTGCCATTAACACTTCACCGTTTGTTGGACGTGAGGTATGCCTATAAAATAGTTTCTACTATTGTTTACTGTCTCATACCATGATAACTTTAATCAATTCCTTAAGATTTCCTTAGGATAAATGTTTGAAGTTATGAACAAGCCAGAATATTGAACAATCTGTGTAAAATCCGACTCCTAAACAGTCATTCCACATCCTAAAGTATTTACCCTGTCGGTGAATGGAGCAGAAGATATGAGGACATTCGAGATTGGAATCTGCACTTTAATAATGCATGAATGAGTAATGGAGATGATTTTGTATTAACATATATATAGGGTAATGTTTTTCGTTTTTGGTCAAAATGGGTAATGTTCAATTGCCACATTTTTGCATAGTATGATGTTAGAATTGTCACTGTAGATTAAAGTGAGTCCCCCTAATCAGTGGTCCTTGATTGACATCTAGCAACATAACCTGCAATATATCTGACAACTGAAGATTCTGCCTGGTCAATGGTTCATATATTTTTTTAATGTCCCTCTGGTAATTAGTTCTGGCACAAAATACAGTGATCAAGTGATCTGTCTTGTGTGACAATGATTGGAAATTTATTTCGTCCTTTTCAGGGAAAGTATGTTACCAGTAGGAACTTACGAGATCGCCTTTCTCGTGAGCTTGAGCGTAACTTGGCTATGAAGGTTGAAGATGGCGAAACAGCAGATACCTTCATTGTTAGTGGACGGGGTACTTTACATATTACCATATTGATTGAGAACATGTGAGTATAGTTGTTTAGTTGTTATTCTACAATCTTATTAATTCTATATGCACAATTTTAAATGGTTATTTAATTCAGGCGAAGAGAAGGATATGAATTCATGGTGGGACCTCCCAAAGTTATTAACAAAAGGGTGAATGACAAATTGCTGGAACCATATGAGGTGAGTGTCGGAACTTTATTGTTTCTTATGCGTACGAAATGGGCAAATGTTAGAAATACTTACTGTCACTGTTGAAGACCAATATTTATATTCCATTTTGAAAGAATGGGAATCAAAATAGGGCACATTGTCATACTAGTTAAAAATAATAATAAATGCATTGCTTTATTCTTAACAACTATGGTGCAAGGTTCG
Source organism: Pyrus communis (assembly GCF_041283825.1). NCBI lineage: Eukaryota > Viridiplantae > Streptophyta > Magnoliopsida > Rosales > Rosaceae > Pyrus > Pyrus communis. Next base: position 19,575,636 of record NC_142576.1, on the reverse strand, counting down.
TTCAAAATTACAAATAAAGTAACGATATTGCCAAATAAATTTTCTTAAGTGAAATATCCCCTACAAGTTAGGAATCATGGGACCACTCATCTGATATCAGTCATTTATGTCATGTGGATTGCTTGCAGATCGCCACTGTGGAGGTGCCAGAAGAACACATGGGCCCTGTTGTTGAGCTTCTTGGCAAAAGGCGGGGGCAGATGTTTGATATGCAAGGAGTTGGGTGTGTAAACATTTCATGCTTCTATGCTCATCTTTAACTTATCATCTTTTTTAAATTCAACGTAAATGCATAAAGTAGAATCAGAGGCAATGAGTGAGCACATGATAATATTTAGAGCATAATTTTCTTTATAACTCTAGCAGTGGTTAGGGTGCAACCAAAGTTTGCACACTGTAAAAGATAATATTTTTTGTAAATATACGGTAATTACATAAAATTCAGTTGCCAATCAAGAATTTCATGCATATGTTTGTGAAGGTGCAATATCCATGCACCCTCATATTTTCCCCTATATATGTAATGCACATTAGTTGACCTTGCAGTTTGTACCTGAACATCCAGTCCATAATGAAGATCTTGTGAGAAACATTGTTCTTCCATTAGATATATACTGTGTTTTCTCTACCACACTTGCTTGTCAGTCTCTTATCCTGAACTGGTGCAGATGCATTTTCTATGTAGTGCTCTCTTTAACTAGTACTATGCACATGTCTGATTTTGAAATGATTAGACTATGTAACCGAAAGAACTTAGTAAACTAATACTTAATTGTCATCCTGTTCAACAATGGCCCCTTTCCCCCGCAGTGGGTACCTTGGAGGGTCAGAGTGCTCTCCTTCCTTTGTTTTCTGATTATGGCCAAAGACAGTTATTACTTGAATTTTCCGCTTGGTGAAAGCAACATATGATCTGATTATCTGTATGGACTTTATGCATGCACTAGGTCTGAAGGCACAACCTTCCTCAAATATAAAATTCCAACTCGTGGCCTTCTTGGTTTACGAAATGCAATTTTAACAGCTTCTCGTGGCACTGCGATTCTCAACACAGTATTTGATAGCTATGGACCTTGGGCTGGTGATATGAGTACCCGGGATCAGGGTTCACTGGTAACTTCCAATATATCATTATTTTGATGTTTAACTTTGCAAGTCTTGGTGGTGGTGAAAGGCTGAAAGCCTTTTGCCATTGTCAGTTATTGTACTGACTAGAACAGTTGCTATTATCAATTGTCACACTTTTGCACATCTAAGGTTGAGATGATTTTAACCTAACTTTTCACTAAAGTGAATACTCAAGTTCAAGCATTGCAGTCATCCAAATGAAGATCATATTTGTGACAATGATTTTAACCTAACTTTTCATTAAAGTGAATACTCAAGTTCAAGCATTGCAGTCATCCAAATGAAGATCATTTTTGTGACTTGTATGTCCGTCTTCCCTGTGTCAGGATAACTAAACTGAATTGTGACAAATTGATTTTTAGGTTGCCTTTGAGGGTGGAACGAGTACATCTTACGCCATTTCTAGCTCACAGGAGAGGGGGCAGTTGTTTATTGGTCCCGGGGTGGAAGTTTATAAAGGTCAGATAGTTGGCATCCATCAGCGGCCTGGGGACTTGTCCCTTAATGTGTGTAAGAAGAAGGCTGCAACAAATATCCGTTCCAACAAAGAACAAACAGGTGAGAAGCAACTATGGTACCTGTTATTTTATTTCCTGTCTATTGCATGAAAGAGTTAACTCCCTTCTGATATTGTTAAGTTCACATTTATTAAGCTTTGATATGTTGGCCAAAAATATAATATCCGTGAGGTTTAGCTGTTTTGAGGCAACAATGCTGAGTAATTAATAAAAACTAAACTTTTTCCTAACATTTCAATTATGTCTAACCAAGTTGTTTCTTTGTTAGCTATTTATCCCATTGTTAATGGTACTTTTAGGGAGACCCAATAAACATAGTATTCCACATGGAGCAACCCAAATAGATTGAATTTTTATCATGATAGCTTTGATTTTGCTCTACATGTTTTAAATGTCCACTTTTCTTTTTTTATTTTATTTTATTTCCAGAACAAAATTATCCTTATATTTGTGAGGAGAACGGGATATTTGATGTTTCTTAAGTTTAATGGTGTCATGCTTAATATTTGGCAGAACCAATGCAGTAGGTCTTTTATTATACTAATAATTTCTGAAAGGTCCCTCCAATTTCCCACGTCAATAATCTGCCTAGGCATTGATTGGTTATAAAAATGGTTGGGTTCTCGTGTTTTCTTCTAAACTTTCGATAAGCAATTTGATTTTCTTGAGTTTGTACATCTGCAGAAGCAAGCCTCAGTTCATGGCATTTAATAATCTTGATTCTCCCATCTCTCTGTGCAGTGATTCTTGACACCCCATTGGACTACAGTCTGGATGACTGCATTGAGTATATTCAAGAGGATGAATTGGTGGAGGTCACTCCCGCAAGTATCCGAATGTGCAAGAACCCAAAGTTTTCAAAGAAATCAAACAGGTAGTCAGTTTTCGTAAATATATATGATTTGAACCAATGATTATGCTGGCAAAGCTCATTGGATAACTCGTTTGAGTAAGCCGCGATATAATGTTTAGACATGAAGGAGAAAGAGTAAGCAAAGTTTTGCAATATTAATTGGTTGTATATAGAAGAATGAGAACCAAAGTTGTATTACTCAAAGATGTTCAATGGTGATGTGAAAGACAAATTGAAATGATGATTTCTGATTTTGAGTTGTAACGGAGACTGGAACTGTCGGAGTTTTTATTTTATTGAAGAACTCAATATTTCAGCTAATGGAAAGGAAATGTTAGCAAAGCGTATATTATTTTGTGAATTTAACTGCTGCTTGTTTGAGCTCAGGCCTGTCGTCAGTTGCTTAACAGGTACGTTTTGTCACTCACTTGCCCTATATACGTATATAGACACACACACACACACACACACACACACACACACACACACACACACATAATATAGTGAAGCTGTTATGTTTATTCTTATGGTCTACAAGACTAGAACTAAGGTCTAAGGGCTGGTTTTCCTCAAATTTTGGTTCATGAAAAGTGTTACTGCCTTACTTCTAATGGTTGGAGAAAAAGTTACTACCTGTAGTTGGTAAAATTACGAGAAAGATGATGACTGAATGCATGATGAGAGGCTGTATTTGTTGAACCTCACACCACGATCAAACCAAACCAATAACAGAAAACATGAACAACGGAAGCACACTTTATTGATTGAATAAAGGAATACAAGAAAACTCACACATACAAATAGTTTTCTTGTCACATAAGTCTCTCACACACTATATCCACACTAACTATACCCTAACGTTAAGGACCCTTTTTATACTAAATCAAAACCTAAACCAAACTGAGTTGGAATCCTAAACCTATCTGAAACTTGCGTCCAAGTTTCCCATACCTATTACAATTAGAACTCCCACACCAGTTAGGAACCCTTCTCGGATTCTATACCAACTTCTAACAAACTCCACCTTGGTAAGAACTCCGCCTCGAGACTTCTTCTGCTTCCATCGCTCCACCATTTTCAAGTATCAAACCTGTCTTACATGCACCAAACCCAGACAATGACTGAATTTTGATGCACCAACCACCTTTGTTAACATATCTGCAGGATTATCAGCTGAAGCAATTTTCTTCACAAGAATCTCGCCTTCAGCTATAATCTCCCGAACAAAATGATATTTTACATCTATATGTTTGGTTCTTGCATGATGCACTTGATACTTCGCCAAGTAAATAGCACTTTGACTATCACAATGCACATCTATCTTTCGCTGTTTAACTCCCAAATCTGCTATTAATCCCAGTGTCCAAATGGCCTCCTTAATTGCTTCTGCCATTGCCATATATTCAGCTTCTGTAGTTGATAAAGCAACAGTTGGTTGTAGAATTGATCTCCAACATATAGGACCATTCGCCATGGTAAACACATATCCTGTGGTAGATCTTCTTTTGTCTAAGTCACTAGCAAAATCAGAATCTACATATCCAATCGAGAACTTCTCGATTCCTTTATCATTCCGCTCAAAACAGATTCCCGTGCTCCTTGTTCCATGCAAATATCGCAGTATCCATCGAGCAGCTTCCCAATGCATTTTTCCAGGATTATGCATAAATCTGCTTACTAATCCAACTGCATGAGCAATATCAGGTCGAGTACAGACCATGGCATACATCAACCCTCCAACCAAACTAGAATAAGGAACGTCCTTCATCTTAGTCCTTTCTTCATCAGACTTAAGGCATAACTGCGTGCTCATCTTGAAGTGAGAGGCCAGAGGTGTACTTACAGGTTTGGTTTCATCACGGATGCCAAACTTGTGTAGCAATCTTTCCACATACTGTTTCTGTGATAAACACACCAGCCCTTTCTTTCTATCCCGTGTGATTTCCATCCCCAAAATTTTCTTTGCTTCGCCAAGGTCTTTCATCTCAAACTCATTTTGCATCTGAGTTTTGAGTTTTGAGATTTCTGTTTTATCACTAGAAGCAATGAGCATATCATCTACATAAATCAGTAAATATACATATGTACCTTCCCTTGTTTGCTTGTGATATACACAGTGATCGTATTGGCTCCTAGTGTAGCCAAAATCCTTCATAACCTTGTCGAACCTCAAGTACCATTGCCTCGGTGATTGCTTCAAACCATATAGAGATTTGTTGAGCTTGCATACTAGATTCTCCTTTCCTTTCTCTTCGTATCCTTCTAGTTGACATATGTAAATTTCTTCAGACAAATTTCCATGCAGAAACGCAGTTTTTACGTCCAATTGTACTAATTCGAGGTCGAACTGTGCCACCAGTGCAAGGAGGATTCGAATAGATGAATGTTTCACCACGGGAGAGAAGATTTCATTGTAATCTATTCCTTCTTTCTAAGCGTAGCCTTTTGCTACTAATCTGGCTTTAAACCTTACTGAACTTGCATTATTCATTCCATCTTTCTTTGCATATACCCATTTGCATCCAATGGCCTTTCTTCCCTTAGGTAGCTCCACCAGATCCCAAGTTTTGTTCTTCTTTAGTGACAACATCTCATCATCCATAGCTTCATGCCAATTTTTAGCTTCTTTACTCCTTGATGCTTCTGTGAAATCTGTAGGGATGTCTACTTCGATTACTGTCAATGCGTAGGCTATACAGGAGACGCAATCTTTGAATTTAGCAGGAAGCCCAACCTCTCTTTTTCCTTTTCTCTTGGCGATACAATCTTCTTGATCTGGTACATCATTAACCATACTGTCCTCTTCTTGCTTTTCTTCTTGATCGACACTGATTTGATCCTCATTGTCGTGTTTGTCTTCATCTCTTGAAGGTTCAGTTTGTTCTTCTGCTAGCTCCACCTCTTGCACAATCTTTCGATCTTCTCTTAGTTGCATATGAGTTTCATTAAACGTCACATTTCTGCTTATTACAACCTTCTTGAGTTCTGTACTCCACAATCTGAATCCCTTGACGCCATTGTTGAACCCTAGAAAAATAGCCTTCCTTGCTCTCGGGTCTAATTTATTTTCTTTCACATGGTAATACGCATCACACCCGAATACCCTTAGTCTGTCATAATCTTGAGCAATTTGTCCTGACCATACTTCCATTGGAGTCTTTCCGTTTATGGCTGAAGAAGGAAGACGATTTAGAATGTGACATGCATAACTCAATGCTTCTGCCCAAAAGCGTTTATGCAGTTTTGCTTGTGACAGCATACATCTGACCTTTTCTAACAGTGTTCGATTCAACCGTTCTGCAATTCCGTTCTGCTGAGGAGTTTCTCTAACACTGAAATGTCGTGTTATACCTTCCTTTTTGCAGGTTTCAAAGAAGGGATCAGACGTATACTCTCCCCCATTATCACTTCTTAAGACTTTCAATTTTTTTCCAGTCTTCCTTTCGACTATGTTTTTCCATTCTAAGAAAATATCCAGCACCTCATGTTTGTGCTTCATCATATAAATCCATGCTCTTCGTGAATAATCATCAATGAAGGATACGAACCATCTTTTTCCTCCTAGGGATTCATTCTTCGCAGGCCCCCAGACATCTGAGTGTACATAATCCAGGATTCCCTCCGTTTGATGTATTGCCGTGCCAAAACTTACTTTGGTTTGTTTGCCAAGGATGCAATGTTCACAAAAATCGATCTTCCCACTTTTGGCTCCCTCTAGGACCCCTTGTTTAATCAATCCTTGCAATGCCTTGTTTCCCACGTGCCCTAGCCTCATATGCCATAGACAAGATGTATCTGATTGATCACTTGCTGCTACCATAGCCATCGGAGATTCAATAGTGGTGCCTTCTAACAAATAAAGCAAACCCCTTCTTGGCGCTTTCATTATCACTAATGCTCCTCTTGCAACTTTCAATGTTTGTTTTTCTGAGTAGAATTTACAACCTTGATCTTTAAGAGTTCCAAGCGAGATTAAATTCTTCATAAGATTTGGGACATATCTCACCCCTTGTAGCTCTCGGACTACACCATCATGGTGTCTGATTTTAACACTACCAATTCCTTTCGTTGCACATGGATTATCATCCCCCATATATACCATTCCAGTGAGGGTCTTGAACGAAGAAAACCAATGACGTTGAGAGGTCATATGATGCGTGCATCCAGTATCAAGCACCCAGTGATTCATATAATTTATTCCGTCTGATGCAGTTAGGGCACAGACGAAATCTTCATTGTCAGCCTCGACAATGTTTGCCTCTGAGTCTTCATATTTCTTCTCTTTGTTCTTGGCTCTGATTTTGGGACAATCCTTTTTCCAATGCCCTTTCTCATGACAGAAGGTGCACTCATCTTTATCGAGAAACTTTCTGTTGCTTGAGGCACCTCTCGAACGAGACTTGCCTTTCTTCTTAGTTGCTGGTTTTCTTTCCTTTGATCTTCCTCTTACCATTAGTGCTTCGGAATTGTTTCTCTCTTGTCTGTCTAAATTGCGGACTTCATGATTCATCACTGCGCTTGAGATTTCATCAAACTTAAGAGTTTCTCTACCATAAATCCATGTCGTAACAAACGACTCGTAAGATTCAGGTAGGGAATTCATCAGAATTAACGCTTTATCTTCATCTTTGATCGTCTCTTCTAGGTTCAGAAGTTCAGCAATCATCTTGTTAAAATCTTCAAGATGGTCAATCATCTTAGTTCCTTCCTTGTACTGAAAACGATACAATTTACTCTTAAGATAAAGTCTGTTTTCTGCACTCTTCTTCAAGTACTTCGATTCCAACGTATCCCATAGTTCTCTAGCTGATGAGATATTCATTACACCATATTTTTGTGCTTTTCCAAGACATAGTCTAATCGTGGAACATGCATGTGCATTCAGCCGCTGCCATTCCTCCTTCTTCATTGTTATAGGCATGTCTTCAAGCACCACCAGTAAACCTTGTTGAATCAGTACATCCTTTACTTCGCACTGCCACATAGCGAAGTTATTTGTCCCAATGAATTTCTCGATCTCAAACCGAGCACTTTGCACCGAATTCTTGGTTACCTCAGTACCCCTATCATCTCCACTTTCAGTTTTTGTCATCGTTTTGATTTGACCACGCAACCTATGGCTCTTGATACCACTTGTTGAACCTCACACCACGATCAAACCAAACCAATAACAGAAAACATGAACAACGGAAGCACACTTTATTGATTGAATAAAGGAATACAAGAAAACTCACACATACAAATAGTTTTCTTGTCACATAAGTCTCTCACACACTATATCCACACTAACTATACCCTAACGTTAAGGACCCTTTTTATACTAAATCAAAACCTAAACCAAACTGAGTTGGAATCCTAAACCTATCTGAAACTTGCGTCCAAGTTTCCCATACCTATTACAATTAGAACTCCCACACCACTTAGGAACCCTTCTCGGATTCTATACCAACTTCTAACAGTATTTGCTATAGAAAAGTCTGATTTCCATGAGTTTGAGACCAAAACCAAAGTTCCAGCTCTCATGTTTCTAGTTTCTACTCTCATGTCATGTCATCGATGCTGCGAATTTGGAACATCTAGATGGGGCGTGTCGCGTGTGGGACCGCCTTCTAGAACTGAAGTTGGTTTCACCAAAGAAATTTTGTAGGTTTCTAGATTGAGTGAGTGTTTGAAATTGAAGTGTGCAATGTATATTAAAGAGAAGTTTCTGATTCCATTCAATATAGTAATGGTCCAGTGCTTATCTGTAGGTTTGAACGGTTTGTGTGTTATATATAATTAAACCGTGATTCATACGACAGGACAAAGAAGATTATAAGACCAAACCCAAAGAGAGAGTCATACACACATGAAGCATTTTGTCTCGTTTTGTTGACTTCAAAGTTTGGTTTGTTGGGGCTGTTTGATAGTCATTCCGTTTTTAGTTTTTTGTTTTCTCTTTTTTGACAAACTGAAATCTCGTTTGGTAACTACTTTCGCTGTTCAAAAAACTAAAAACTACTTTCTTGAGTTTTCAAAATTCGGCATTGAGTTTTTACATTTTGGTTTTCAGTTTTCAGTTTTCAGTTTTCATTTTTCCAAACTGAAAGTAATTACAAAGCAAGATTTTAGTTTTTAAAAATGTAAAAACTGAAAACAAGAGAATCCTTCAGTGGCTCTCCGGAACCCTTGGAACTACTGACCATGGGGCGAAATGCATCATGTAGTTAAAACTTAGAGTAAAGGGTTTCAAAGTTCAAGCACTTGCCAATATTAATATGAAAAACCAGGTTGCTTCTAAAGTCAAATGTCTTTCTTACAATGTAACTCAAGAAAAAGTCACCTTATTTTCAAATAAACTTAAAAACTATCATATATGAAGCATGGAGAAAATTTGATCTATCACTGATTGTACGTAGTCATTAATCTCTCTCATATCTAGTTATTAGGATAGACTCACCGAGTATGTACTACTCGGTGACACCCAAGAATTTCTCTTTGGGGATAGATTTTTAAATGTATTTAGAACACGGGTAGATACGTCATATGTCATTATAAAAGTAGAGAAATACTTGAAATAAGAACTTCACTTCAATTGTATAGTACCACATGGTGTACCGCCCATGTTAAGGCACATTAAAAAATCTCACCCGCTTAGCAAAGTGACTAGTTAATCCAAAAGGTCAACGACTACAAATTTTGGTGGTTCGATCCAAACACCAATCCATTATTGACTTGGTTACCTCTACAAAATTATTTTCCTCTTCTTCTACTGCTAATTAATTAATTTACTTAAACTAACAAAAATATAGTTTTCGTCCATCTCCCAATACCAACTGCGCGCTTTTAAATATTTTCTTCTAATTCCAACCATAAAAAATAAAATTAAAAAAATAAAAACCTTCTAATTATCCTAAAATTTCATATTTTCTTCCAATTTTATCATTTCCAACCATGCACTCTCTTAAAAACATATAGGTCTTTTGCCATTCAATACTACGGTCTGTTGGTATTCTTCTTCACTTGGAAGTGAGAGGTATTCGCTTCAAATCTCGTGAATGTCGAATTCGATACCAAATTAGATTGCCCATTATGTGGCTTAATCGAACTCCCCCTCCCTTTTGTGTAAAAATATCGATATACTAAAAAAAAACATATATGTCTTTTTGCCCAAATCATTCCATTTTTTATGCTATTATTTTCATCAATAGTGTCCCACCTACGAAGTTTTCTAAGATTTTTTGTCACTACATTTCTATATCTGATGTCACCTTATTGAAGTGAAAATTCAGAAGACAACAATTTATAACTTCTTGTAGAAGTGCAAATGGCTTAATTGTGACTGTGATTACCACTCAATAAAACGCCCTGTGTCACCCAAAGATGATAAATTATTTGGTGTAACCAATTATAAATAAATAAATAAATAATCATCTTCTTATCTCTCTTATTATTTGAAAGAGATAGCAAAACATGTGTACAACTGGGGGAATCTATTTTTTTTTATTATTTAATTTTTAGTATTTTCAAACATATTTTTTGTTTTTTGCGCATGTCTCGTTAAATTACACATTTTCAAAACTTCAACCTACACTACATGTGTTATACACGTGCATACACACTTTTCCACGTTTAATACACTTTTCACTACATGTAAAATTCACGTATTTTATATATTTTTTTTAATAAAAGAAATGAAATAATTTATATCAATAAACAAACATGCACAATAATATAATTACAGTACTATACTCGTTTCATATTTTACTAACTACGCTAGTTAAATGTAATGACCCGTTCCTAATTTTATGGTTTTTATAATTTTAAAAAGTGAATTTATGAAAATGCCCTTCGAGGCAAATGCGTTGACTTTATTTGACCACCTTGTCGTGTCATGTAAGATCTATTTTCTTGGCGTATCCTCATAGTATTCGTCCCTTTGGACGTGTGGGCGCAAACAGAATGTGATTCGGAATTATAACGAAGATTTTATGAAGTTTTGAACGTCGAGGATATTTTGATAAATTGATAATTAATTGGACATATGATATTTTTGTCTAACTATTGGGTGAGTGCCATGTGGGCACCCAAAAATTCTGGAACTCTCTCTCTCTCCTCCCTTTTCTCTCCCGTTCTCTCTTTCTCTCAAGAGTTCTCTCACTCTCTCTTGGCTCTCCCTTTCTTCCCGTGAAAACAAACCACCACCATCACCAAAAATGACATGACAAGGTGGTCAAACAAAGTCAATGCATTTGCTTCGAAGAGCATTTTCGTAAATTCACTTATTAGAATTATAAAAACCGTAAAACTGGGAACAGGTTGTTACATTAAACTTTTCACGAGCAATGTAGTTGGTTGATAGAGCATGTCAAAGTACGGGGCAAAGAACAAACTAAATTTTCCGAAGTAAGAACACATGAACTAAAATTATTAAATCCATAAAAGATACAAGGACCAAAATTATCTTCAACCCTAAAAAATTAGACTACATTTAGAAAATGTGAACGCATGAATCTTAAGACTCCCCCAACCTAATCCACCCCAAACACACAGAAATAAAATAAAAATGAAAATGAAAATGAAAATAAACTAAACTTCCTCTTCCCTTTGTGATGAATTGAAATCGAGGTCAGGTGCTTAGATTTTTTCTCTTGCATGGTGGAGAAAACGTGGATTAAGACTGGAAAAATGAAAAATTTAAAAATAATTAATTGACGTGCGGATTCCTACTGCTTCCATACAAAAGTCGTCAAAACAACGTTGGCACCGCCCATTAATTTGTTTGGTGAGCTGTGGGTTGTTTTCTTCTTCTTTTTTTCTTCTAGTTTTCTTACTTTTATTTCTCTTCTTCAAAATTTTAACTGTAGATATTTTATAGGTTTTTTTAGATAAAATAATTTTTGAGATTGGCAAAGTTACTTAATTTGGTTTCTAAGATTTGAAATCGATAGAAGTGATCTCTGAGTTTGTCCACCATCAATCATTTTAGTCATTCCGTGAAATCTTTGTTATATAAGGACTAAAATGACAAAATTACCCTCAATTTAATAACAATGTGCCAAAATAATTTCACAAAAATTGACGGTATTTTTTCCATTTATCGTTATTTGATAGAGATTTTTCGGAATAATCAAAATGATTGATGGTGGACAAACTCATGACCAATTCTATCTATTTTGAATCTCAAGGACAAAAGTGAGGAGTTATGTCAAACTCATAGAGTATTTGGCTAAAAAGCTTATTTGACATAGTGAAAAATGTTTGAGCTTCTTTAATATATAATTAATGTTATTCATAAAAAAAAAAAAAGCATTTATTAGCACACTCTCTAATACACGTAAGGTCTATTTTTATTACAATTTATATCAATTTTGTGCATTCAGATAATTTTATTGTTATTGTATACGCCAAAACTTTATGTTATAAAAAGTTAAGAAGAATGATAGTGTCACTGACTCATTTAGTAGTTCATTGAGAATTTATGTGCATGTGTCAGCGTGTGCAACTCTATATATTAACGAATCATATTTGCATTCCTCTCTTGGTAGGATGAGCTCATTCTTTCAACTTGAAAAATAATGTATATTTACTGTAGAAATTTCATAGTTGGAAACGTTCAATTCCTTAATCTTCATTTGAAGATTATCTCTACAAAATTCAATTTGATTGATGATCGTTTAATCATTTAAATGTATCAAATGAATACGTATCACATCCCGGCCCGGGGCGGATCACTTCCCGGCCCCGCTCCACCACCGTAGCACGATATTGTCCGCTTTGGGCCCCGACCACGCCCTCACGGTTTTGTTTTTGGGAACTCACGAGCAACTTCCCAGTGGGTCACCCATCATGGGATTGCTCTAGCCCCATTCTCGCTTAACTTCGGAGTTCCTACGGAACCCAAAGCCAGTGAGCTCCCAAAAGGCCTCGTGCTAGGTAGGGATGGGAATATACATTTAAACTCCCCTGGGCGATGTGGGATGTCACAATACGTATGTTGTAAGTAACATATTAATAATGAACTATCAATTAATTTAATACATTTGGATTAGTAAACGTTTTCTGATTCAAATCATTATAAAATTTCTATAGCGCAGATGGATTATTTACAAGTGGATGAATGAGCTCATCCTACCACGAGAGAATGCAAGTATTATTCTAGATTAATTTTGTGCATATGAGTATAAGAGGGATGAGATATTCTACTCAAGGGAGAGAGATTGAGTTAGGTCACACAATGAACACGTCACTAACTAGTATTGAACTCAAAACATATATAATACGCCATCATTATCCATATGAGTCAAACATGAGATCACTAACTTACACGTAAAAAGAAATGCCACTTAATCGTAGTACCAATTGGTGGCATTAAAATACTTATCCTTCATCTTTCACTGATGTGCAAGCTTTATAACCTACACGACGATTAATATATTAAATAGATAAGGTCAACTTCATTAACTTCTAAGACCATCTCCAAAGGAGATGTCAAATATGCCAAATAGGATTAAAAGACATTTAGGTGTTCTTTAATGGATATGCCATATATGATGTGGCATGTGAGTCATTTGACTCCTTACTTTCTAGCTGCCTTTTTTTATAGCAAACAAAGAAGGAATCAAATATATTTAATTGAATTTTGTAATACATGGAACCCATTAACAACCAATAGAATAAAAACTACAATTAATTTTGATTAATTTTTAATAGTTAATGTAACTCTAGGCCCAATAAAATAATAAAATAAATATTTGACACATCCATTGGAAAAAAAAAAAGAAAAGAATTTAGCACTTGTATTCAATTTACTACATCAGTCATCAAATGAAATTTTGACATATTATATTTGACATCTCATTTGAAGATGTTCTCAGTGGTTTGAATTACTAATAATTAGTTAGCTTGCTAACAAAGTCTTATTTACAAGCTAGATAAGCGCCCTAACCAATAATTTGAGAGGGAAATCTCCGCTCCTAATCAACTATTTATTGTGGTATGATAACTTTTTTCACGTATTTGGTACACAAGTCGGTTCATGTGTCATAATACAAGTAGAAAAACATAAAAATAAAAAAAATAAAAAATCTCTCTACATGTAAAATAACACATGAAGTACTTACTTATGTACCGAATACGTGGAAAAATCTCTTATGGGCAGTGGCGGAGGGATCTTGAGACAAGTATTGGCCCCTGAGTTTTTCTTTGTAACCCTCCTCCGATAGGTATGATACTTCTTTCCTTTAGAATCCTTCTCTTATTGGTCAATAGTGCAACAATTCAAACCTATTCTTTCCTATTCCAAAATTCAACTTCCAAGTCTGATTACATCGCACCACTAACTCGATACTTTATTATTTATATTCCATAGAATTAATAATCTTTAGCATTTGATGAAAAACCTTAACAATGAACCTTCACTTTTAAATGAAAAAATAAAATAAAATCTACTTCGATTTTTCTCTTTCACGGTGCAACCCAGAAGCAAGACTCCAAATCTACAAAGCTATTATTCTTCTCATTTTCTAAAATTTCACATATATTGTCATATTCCAAATTCAAATTAATTCAACAATAAGATTTGTAAAATATATCTTATTCTCTATAACTTTTTATTGTTTATCCTCTATCTTACCTCTTATTTAAGTGACACACCCCGATCGAGGTCAGGGCATGCTGGCCGTCACGTGGAAGTGATGTAACCATGTGCACAGTGCGGAAGCTAATAAAATAATAATAAAAATAGTACGAATAAATAAAAACCAGCTTTACACAAAGTAATAACAAACATGTGCAAGCGTAAGTGTGAACACAAAGTTCAGAGCACGAAGACCTAATGCAGTCCGGGAGAAAACGATACTACAAAAGCACACCCGAAGGTGGTCCTACACTGGTAATAGTCTGTCAGATATGCTGGGGAAATCCTCAGGGAAGCCACCAAACGTGCTAGCCAACTAGAAACTGGAGGGGCGCAAAACAAAAGCGTGAGTGGGCAAAAACAAAGCTTTTCAAAACTATTTCACAAACAAGTTCTAACCCTTCGCCGTAAAACCTGTATACTTCCAAAAAAATATAATATACATATATATAAATCATGCTCGGAAAATATGCTATGCCAAAACCTCGAAGTAAAGTGCAAGTGCTCAGGTAATATCACATCAATGCCACATAATCTGTCAGCCGGAGTCACCTAACGTGACCTGTACGGCTGAATCTAGAGCTCAAATCTCCATCTCACTAACTATACCTGCACACGAGTCGGAATCACCTAAAGTGGTCTGTACGACAAGCCTGGGTGTAATATAAGTACGCTCAAGTGCTACGATCACGTGAAGGCTGGGCGAATAATCGCGGGTCACCTACGAGTCGGAACCACCTAAAGTGGTCTGTGCGACAGGACTGTGCACCTAACTTGGATCCAAGATAAGCGTGTGGTGCGGGAGGTGAACATCACGTTAAGGACTGTGCCCGACTTTGGGCGGGAGCTCTAACACCGGGGGTGCAGGTTATGAGCTCTCTATATGCATCTCAAATCACTACTGAATGTAAACATAATCATAACTCACCTGGCACTTACCTGGGCGTCCGCAGCACCAAATATATATATATATATATATATATATATATATATATATGCAACTAACAATGTATAAACAAACGGCAACATAATGCATGGCATATAAACGAATAAACGTTTCATTTCACTTTCTGGGAAAAGTATAAGTATATAGGTATATACAGAAAACCAAAAGCCCACTCACTGGTATGTAGAAGGGTTGTAACCCCCTTACCTCGAGTGACCGTGCTCGTCCTCGGGATAGGTCTCACCTATATGCGAAATAACTATAAAAACGTTAATTTTAAAACACATAACCAACCTTATGAAATAACTTCTCATACAATGCTCAAATGGGGTGTATGAATACACCAACGTGATCTACTCAACCTCAGGAACATCCCCATATTTTTAGAAAAAATTTTCACCGTCGCACGCGCCCCCACGCGCCGGCCAAGGCACGGCCACACGCAGGCACGTGCCTGGCACGCTGACGGCGTCAGTTAACGCCGTCAGGAATATTCCGTTAACTTTAACGGATTCCGTTAACACCGTTAGGAATATTCCGTCGTCTTCTCCAGCGAGGCTCCGGCGCCGGAAAATCGTAAAAACTTCAAACCTTCATATCTTCTTCGTTTTTCAACCAAATTTCACAAAATTGGTACCAAAATGAAGCTTACAATGAGAGGAACAAATTCATACCACTTTCAAGTGCTAAAATCCACGGAATCTCACCGGGAAAACACCACCAACTCCGGCCAACCTCGAAACTCACGATCCCGACGTTCAAAACCTTCAAACGAACCACCCCGAGCCTCCTAAGGACCTCACCAAGCTTCCTACAAGCTTGAAATTCCCAAAAACACAAGAATTAACGTGTGCATGAACAGTGACAAAAATCGGGCATCCCGAGTTCGACGTGAAAACGAAGGTATCCTTACCTGAAATGGGTATGGTTGAACTCCTACGGACCTCACGAGCATGAATATGTACTTTTTTTCCTCGATCTGTGAAGATTTGGAGAGATTTGGGGTGTGTCCGTACAATGGGAATGGAAATGGGAGAGGGAAATGGCTCGGGACAGGGTGCAGGGCAGGGAAAGGGTGAGTGTGTGTGTGGGGAAATGTGTGTGGTCCACAACCAGCCCAAACCAAGCTCAGAAACAACCACACAACGAAAATTCATACTAGGGGCAAAATCGTCATTTCACATATACAGTTTGAAAATTCCGGAATGGGCTGTCACATTAAGTGTTAGTGTTAAGAATTTTTTATTGATTCGCACTATTATATTTAATAGTATAGATGGTAAGGTTATCATGTAACAAGTAATATTGTGTATGCTTGGAAGTAATTTTAAAATAACTGAAACCGCTTTTGGTGAAAATGTTTTTAAGTTTCAAAAGTTTGGAAGAATTACCAATTATGTACATCTTGTAAGAACTACTTCAAGTTCTTTTTCAGATTCACTTGCACTTTAACTAAGGATTGATTTTGTAAACATTTTCATTAAAAGCACCATCCGTCATTTTCAAAATACTTTCAAACACACCATTGACAATGAATATGTTATTATGATGCTTTATTTAGTAGTTTTGTAATGTTTTATTTGCCATTTTTATAATATTTGTGAAAAGACTTTTCTCATATCAAATTCTGGCTCT
The DNA here is from genome assembly GCF_041283825.1 of Pyrus communis. Lineage (NCBI taxonomy): Eukaryota > Viridiplantae > Streptophyta > Magnoliopsida > Rosales > Rosaceae > Pyrus > Pyrus communis. Next base: position 19,558,939 of record NC_142576.1, on the reverse strand, counting down.
GCCACTATTTATGGGCACGTATAGTGAACTCCAATACCCATTTTATCACATTTGTAATTCAAGATTTCTATAGCGTCTATTTTGTCAGGTAATCCGGTTGGCTTATAGAAGATTCCAACTCTGCTACAGTTTTGCCCAGTCCAATTTGAAGCATCACCCAATTGCTTTTTATTTTTATTTTTTTTATAATTGTTGGTCTGACTACTAAAATCAAGATAAAATCCTGTGCCGTAACGGTTCGCACAGTCACATGCAAACGTAAAAATAATATATAATATAAAATATTTAATATTTAATTAATCTGCTTAAAATCGACTAGGGGCACACAAATAGCGTGGCCACTCCAAAACCCCCCAAGTCAAAATAGTTATGTTTGACTGGTCAACCCAAAATGCCCAAAAAGCATGGCCATTCTTCTTATGCCATTTTGTTTTTCCAGTACAAAATGTCAAAACTGCCCTTTTCTCCCACTCCTGAACGGCCGCAGGACAGACAGCAAATTATTTTGAGATCTCAGGTTTAATGCTCTGAGTTGATGAGTTTGTTTGACTGTGGTCACGGATATGTTGAAATTTCTCGTAACCTCTTCAAACCTAAAAGAGGTGGATGACCATTGCTCGCCATCATTGTCTCATTTTTTATATTAAAAAGAAACTTTAGGTTTATATGATCAAATTTTACTCGTATGAATTTATACATGGAAAAAAGGGACAAGAAATAAATACCAAATTAATATATTTATATATTTTGTTTTTTTACTAAAATCTAAAATACTACTAAAACTAAACTAAAAAATACCACTCAATTATAAATGAAGAAAAATACTATTAGACCGTAATATTAAATCAATTCCATAACTTTGTTTACTAAAAATAAATAAGTTCCAATAGTTTGGCAAATAATGGTTGGCTGGCATGCCTCGACGGTCAATAGACGCCATAAAAAAAATTCCGTGATTTGACCAGTCTACCCTTGCGAGATAATTTGTGTAAAGTGGTGGGCCAGGGGTATACACGGAGTTCAAATAAAGCAATATTTGGCGTTCAAAAAAAAAAAAAAATAAAGCAATATTTTAGTCTCTCTCACTAATTTATCGGTTGGCTTCCAGAAGGTCTACTCTGAACAGGCATATCATTGGAATCGAGCCACGTGTGCATAAACTTACACCCTTTTGCAGAAGTATTTGTGGTTTGTTTGTATATAACGAGAAGGAGAGAGTGGGTCCCTCTTACCAACTGAATGCATAGCGTGTCTGCACCAAAGCTGACCATTTCATCCATTAAATTAACCTTGCTTCTCTTTTTAATTGCCACACTGCCCTTTCTCTTAAAATCGCCCCTATCACCTTGCACCTTATTTTTCTTGTATTTCGATCTCACACGCTCATTATTCTGCACTTCTTTTTGAAGCCTTGTACAAGCGCTCCACACAAATCTCCAGATCTTAAAATATGCATCATGCATATAGTATACTTACGTTTATCTTAATGATAAAAAAAATTTACATTAAATACCAGAGTATTCTCATTAAACTCGTTTCACAAATTAATCACTCTTGTCCTCTACTAACAAAAGATACAACCATATGTACTATTTTGTTGCATGTTCATAGTACATGTCGAAAATCTAGGCCAGTCTACTAGCTCAATTGCAAAGTGTAGAAGTGTGCCGACCCTGTACATCAAATGTTATAAATATAAATGATTAAATACTTGAAAAAAAATTTTTAACCACTTGTATTATGATACTTGGTATACTGGGTTATGTTATCGGCACATTAAAAAATTTCTCGTGATGAAGAAGATGAAGGTACGATGGAAATAGTTAATAAAGCTAATGGAAAATTTTCTTTCATTTTGTTTGGTATGTGTTAGCTGTATATGCTAATGATTAATTTGTTTGTGTATATTAATATTACAAGAAAATTAAGATATATACTCCTCGTATTAAATTTCACATGCAGGCATGAATAATGCCATATTGTGGTGGGTAGTACTATAAAATGCGATATTTTCAAAGAGATATTTTTGTCTTTCTTTTCTATTAAGATTCATCTTTTTGGTCTTTGAGTCTTCACGTATATTTATTATTTTTTATTTTTTATTTTAAGAGAAGATGCAATTCCTATATGTTCAAATCACCTCAAAAAGGATGGCAAATTATACACTTTGTATTTGAAGAAAATCCATAATGCATATCTCTTGATTATACGCTTATTGGTTCGGGTGCTAGTCGAATTGGAGACTCGCTGATTTTTAGTTGTATCACAAAAACTAATAAGTAACTAAGAACAAGTATAAAATGCACATTAATTAGGAAAAAAAACTAGCTTAGAGTATTCTATCGTGCACTAGAGATCAGTTAGGAGTAATTCTCAATTCCTCCATGGTATTCTTATAAGAAGAAAAACCAATTAGTTATGTCAACGTAATCTATATAAGCCACTATGGTTAGCTCGATGATAAGAGTGTGTTGAATAATGAGTAAGAGTATGGCGGGTATGGAATTCCAAATTCTCCAATGATGAGTAAGAGTGTATTTATCCATCATTCATCTCATATTTTGAAAAGTAATAAAAAATGCAATCATTGTTATCTTAATCATTATACAAAGAGAATTAAACGAAAACAAAAGCAAAGCATTCTTCCAATGATTAAGTAATTACCTTTATACAATTGTTCAATTATTTTCAATATTGCTCGTATAAAAAGGAGTGAATATAAGAAATAACAGAAAGTTGTGATTGACACTTCAAAAAGATCATTATGCACATTCTTGTGCAAATTTTATCTACTGTTTTATAAAGCTGAAGTACACAATAACAATTTTGAAGTGTGAATAACACTTTTACAAACTAAATAATATATAGTGCATGGTTTTTGAATAATAGTTAATTTTCTCAAAAATAAATAAAATGGACGTCACTAATACTACGGGTATTCATTTGTGCTTGTAAGTTCAAGATTTTAGTTTAATAATTTTGTATGATAGTGTGAAAAACAAAATAATTACAAAGAATAATAAAAATAAAATAAAATGGGACATGGATTGTAATTATGCTAAGTGGTTAGGGGCATTGTGTGAGATGAAAAAACAATTTGAGATTAATTTTGTTTAGAATATTTTAGGAAACAACAAAGCTCTCCCCGTCTCTCTCCCTCTCTCTAAATCTCTATCTGTCTATCCAACTGTGTGGAGAGAGAGAGGGAGAGAAATAGGGTTAGGAGTAAGGAGGGAAGTCTCTGTGAAAGAGGCTGGACCCTTTCTCTTTGTCTCTATTCCACCAATCCACCAATCCACCAAATGGTGGCTTCCACACGCTAAATTCCCCTTTGCGTCTTCTTCTTCAATTCCAAACCCCCATAACCCTCTCTCCCCATTTCCGTAAGTCACATCTCTGGTTTCAAATTCTGTTCATCCTCCAAAAAAAATTCTCAATATTCAATTGGGTTACAGAGCAATTCGGATCTCGAAAGCCATCTCTTGATTTTCCCCTAAACCCTCAGATTTCGAGTATTCAATTCGAATTCTGATACGATTCTGGCTCCCAGACCGATTTTCACAGATGGGTAATTGCTGTGCGACCCCCCAGACGGGTTCTCCGTTGAAGGACAAGAAGAACAGGAAGAATCCATTTTCGATAAACTACGTCCCCGGCCAGGGAAATGGTGGTTCCAAGCTCTGTGTGCTGAAAGACCCGACTGGCGCTGAAATCGAGCAGAGATACGAACTGGGTCGGGAGCTCGGCCGTGGAGAGTTCGGAATTACCTACCTTTGCACCGATAAGGACTCCGGCGAGAAGTTCGCCTGTAAGTCGATTTCGAAAAGCAAGCTGAGAACAGCTGTGGATATAGAGGATGTGACGAGAGAAGTTGAGATCATGAAGCATTTGCCTAAGCACCCCAATATAGTGAGCTTGAAAGACACCTATGAAGATGACCATGCTGTCCACATTGTTATGGAACTCTGTGAGGGCGGTGAGCTCTTCGATCGAATCGTGTCCAGAGGCCACTACACAGAGCGTGCTGCTGCCGCCGTCACGAAGACGATTGTCGAAGTTGTTCAGGTGAGGATTTTGGTGGTTTTTAGTGATCATGTTGGATCGGTGATTGATTGGATTGTGGTGAATTGCAATTGTGGAATTGTGGTGAATTGATTCTTTTGCCGTTTATGTATAGAATAGATTTTTGTTCCCAAGATTATTCTCTGAGGAATCAACCTTTTGATAGGTTTACATACCCTAGCATAATTTTAATGTGTTTAATTCTCTTGCAGATGTGTCACAAGCACGGTGTGATACACCGGGATCTCAAACCCGAGAACTTCTTGTTTGAAAACAAGAAAGAAACAGCACCTTTAAAGGCAATTGATTTTGGGCTGTCCGTATTCTTTAAACCTGGTAAAGTCTTCTCCAAACTATGCCATTTGATTTTCTTGTTCTGATTAGTTTACCAAAACATTTTTTTTTTCCATGTATTTCCAGGTGAAGTATTTAATGAAATTGTTGGAAGTCCCTATTACATGGCTCCTGAGGTGCTTAAACGCAACTATGGTCCTGAAATTGATGTGTGGAGTGCTGGAGTTATACTCTATATCTTACTTTGTGGTGTTCCACCATTTTGGGCAGGTTTGTGTTCGTTTTTATATGTACGTTGCTTGCTAACCCAAATGCGTGTTCATTTAAATATCTCACTGTAGTATAGATACAACTCGCATTATACAGTAGTTACATTCTTATAGGGAAGGTACATTATATGGTAAACACACACACATATATATATACACACACACACACACACTAACTAGGTGTAAATGCAGTATAGCTTGACTAAAGTATGTAGATGCTGTTTTCACTTTTCTTAATTAATGCTGTTCTCCAAATTAACACTCCTACACACTCTAGATAATATGAAGGCAGTATCTATCTATATTTTCAGTGAAGAAATTAAGTGGGGAGAACTGTTTTAAAGTTCACATTCACCAGTTATACCTTATATTTTTGCTTGCACTGTGCGTCCATGGACCATGGTTGGTCAAAATATTTCCAAACACATTGTATTTTATCGACTTTGGTAACAAATAACAAGTTGGCGTTGCTTCTAATAAAATATGTGCTTGTGTGCTGTAGATTCTTAGGTTGGAAATTTATCTACTAACAAAAAGTGATGTGCTGCTACCATATTTACTCACCATATATTTATACGTGCATGCATGAATTGAGACCCATTGAAATGAATTTGCCACTTTCTAATTTCTCTTCACTTCTATCGAATTCTGATTACTTTCTGGCTTTCCTAGTGCTTAGCATCTTGTACAATTTCTGACTTGAATCTATTATCTTGCGTGCAGAAACTGAACAAGGAGTTGCAGAAGCAATTATACGGTCTGTTGTGAATTTTAAGAAGGACCCCTGGCCTCTGGTTTCTGATAATGCGAAAGACCTTGTGAAGAAGATGCTTAATCCCGATCCAAAGCAGAGGCTTACAGCTCAGGAAGTTCTAGGTAATGTTCAGTTCTGTCGATGGTTATCATTATAGTTTAATATTAAAGAGACTTTTGTTGCTTGAAGAATTTGGAAGTGCAAAACATAATATTATGAACGTACATCTTATTCTTGGTTCTTTGAGTGTAGATCATCCTTGGTTACAAAATGCAAAGAAAGCTCCAAATGTTTCTTTAGGTGAAACTGTTCGGTCAAGGCTCAAGCAATTCTCTGTTATGAACAAGCTCAAGAAAAGCGCTCTCAAGGTATTCTTTTCTAAGATTTTTGTTTGATAATTTTTTCATAACCCTTCATCTGCTTTATGTGTTCTATTATACCTTTGGGATGCATCTTCTCAAAAAAAAAAAAAAAAAAAAAAAAACGTTTGAGATGCATGTGTCTTCAGTTGCTAATGTTTTCTTTTGGAATTTTAAATTAACAGGTTATAGCTGAGCATTTGTCGATGGAGGAAGTTGGTGGTATACAGGAGGGATTTAAGCTCATGGATATTAACAACAAGGGCAAGATTAACATTGACGAGCTAAGAGTTGGGTTGCATAAACTTGGCCATCAAATTCCTGATGGGGATCTTCATATTCTGATGGAAGCTGTAAGTATTATCTTGTATTAGTTTATGGTTTTATATGTTAGAGGATTAATTAGTTATGGCCTTTGGGCCAAAAATAATCCATATGCATGTTCGACTATCCAAGTGATTTCTTTTGACATAGATTTTATCATCTATATGCATATTCGACTCAAAGAATCTGAAACCTTCTTGCTTGAATGACTCTGTATTGCATTACTGTTTAAAGATCCATTAATGCTACACGTACTAATAAGAGGGGTTTCATCTGTTAAACAGGGTGATGTAGATAATGATGGATATCTAGACTACGGAGAATTTGTAGCCATCTCTGTTCACCTAAGAAGGATGGGCAATGATGAGGAGCATCTTCGCAAAGCATTTGAATTCTTCGACAAAAACCAGAATGGGTATATTGAAATTGAAGAGCTGCGAGATGCCTTGAGTAATGAAGTTGATAATAACATTGAAGATGTTATCAATGCCATTATTAATGACGTAGATACGGACAAGGTCAGTAAGATTGCATGTTAAATTGTTAATGAGTGTCTTGTTGCAAATCTGCTTATGAACCAAAACCGCTAATTTCTTGTTCTAGTAGCTGCTTAGAATCCACACTGAATCCCTTTCCATGGTTGCAGGATGGACGAATAAGTTATGAGGAGTTTGCCGCAATGATGAAGGCCGGGACAGATTGGAGGAAAGCATCAAGGCAGTATTCGCGAGATCGGTTCAATAGTCTCAGTTTGAAATTGTTTAGGGATGGATCATTGGAAGGTAAAACGGAGAGTACATAACGTTGGAGGATTGACTCGAGGTACTTGTGTGGAAGAGACATATGAAGGAAAGAATCTTTCATTGTTTTGTTGTGTTATGTAATTTGTTTTTCGTCCTTTTTAGATCGTTTTGTGATTGTTAGGATACGGGCCAATGGTGTTCATGTCTTGGTGAATGGGGATGTATGTAACGTATTTGCTGTAAGGGTTGGTTGGGGAAGGAGCAGGTTGGAAAACAAGTTCATTGTGATTGTAAATATGTTACAAATGGCATATATATTTTCGTCAAAGTCATTGTTGGTAGAAGTTATTGAGATTCATATGTATTCGAATTATTTCTTTGGAAAGCAAACGATATCAAATTACTGATCAAATGAACTACAGCTTAAGAACATTACCACATACCAAATTTTCAATTTCGGTACGCTAATTTTGGCATGTCTATCGCGTGGGAACGCCGCGAGGTGAAGACATTGTCAGGTCTAGGAGCAACCAACCGTCTGGTCTGCGAGGTTAAGAACGGATTTTTAACGGATGATCCGATTAGTTATCGTATTGACTTGAAATTCGTTATTTTTTGTCATTTTTATGTTGTGATAACGAGTTGTGTAAGAAATTGTTAGGTCTAGGAGCAACCAATTGCTTTCACCACTAACTAATAAGCTTAATTAATCATCCATAATATCATGTACCTCATCATTAAGTTAGTAACTAATAAGCTTAATTAAACATGCATGATATTACGTACCACCAGTTGCTAGCTTACTAACCGAGGAAACAATATAATTAAGGATACTAAAACGCATGATTATTTCTAATGTTACATAAAGATAAGAGAGAGCTCTGGAATGAATCCAAACCACATCTAGCTAAGACAGACACACACACATAGGATGCCTCTTCTTCCTAATAAAGGTTACTTATTAGCTTAAATTCTACCTGAAAACTGCGGTAAGTAAGAAATGATGGACAATCAGATCGCAGAAGATCATATCGATCATCAATCCAATTCCAATGCCAATGCTATCGCCAATGCCAAAGGAGGGACCGGATGATTGAGCGAGTCAGTCAGTCGACTACAGCAAGAGTTTGATATTCTTTGTCGGCAATGGCTACTTCCATGAGATGGTGAGGGCGAAAATCCCCACCATTGTCCAAGAAGGATTTGATCAAATTTTTGGAGTAGCCACGCAACACCGTCACCCCTCTATGAGGAAAATCGAAGGATGGAGAATGATACCCCGACCAAAAATCCCAAAACACAATGTGTGGCACCGCATCATCCCCATACCCCTTGTCCTCGAACATGCTCCGTATGGCCTCATACAGAGTCTCGTAACCCTTCCAATCATAGCCTGCGCAGTCGGTGAACAGAAACAGCTTCTTGATCATCTGCTCTGGCTTCAAATTCTCCTTGACAGCCACTTCCAAGATGGCATCAAACACCATTTGTAAATCAATACATATTCTTGTGTCCATTCTCCTGTCCTTTCTTGTCAGAAAGGAGAACTTGGACTTAACATCGTCGAGGCCTTGAATGGAATGCAGCTGGGGCAAAAAATGAATGGGCCGAATAAACTTACAGCGGGAATCAGGCAGACTGAAATTCATCACTTTTCGGTTCCATGGCTCTTCACTCAGTTCATACACCAAAAGTCCCAAACTCAAACTCCTTGACTGGCACAAGCCGTTGTCACATACAGCCCAGCAGTTTTTGAATTTGCCGCCCTCCTTGACCTTTTGCACCATTGCCTTCCATTGAAGCTCTGCCGCTTCCCCAACATTGCCATCTTCCAGATAGCGTAGGATGTCATTTGGAAGTAAAGCGTCGGGCTTTATAATTGTTGTTGCTGCTTTCACCTCCTCCAAGTACTTCTTCACCTCGCAGCGCTTCCACCTGTCAAACCGACTTTGACGACTAGAGTAGTTTTTCAAGGGCGCCAAAACCTCCTTCCTCAGCCGCTCCCACTCCCGCGATACATCTGATTCGGTGGGGAGAAGCCTCCTCGCAGTGCTTTCTTCCAGCGAAATGGAGCGCCCCTTATGTGCGTCCCATGGGTTCCCTGTAAGCAAACAATATATTGCCAAAGAAACTTGAAGATCATGATAAGCATGAGCATCAAGAGAACCGCGTTTAGCATTGTAGTCGGTATCATCGTCAACATCGTCATCATAATCACACGGCTTGAGCTCGAGCTTGTTCTGCTTCAATTTTTCAAGATCGGACTTCAACCGCTCCGCAAACGCATCCATACCCCGGTCGTGCAACAGCCTGTAAGCCGGGTCGCGGGCATACCGATCTGCATGAGAATTCGGATTCTCGCGTTGGAGTAACTCCTTCAGTGTGTGATCCAGCTGATCCTGAGGAGGAACGAGGAGGCCGTACAGAACGTCGAGCAGGGTGAACGAAGGACCGAAGGAGTCGGCAAGAGAGCCGAAGTTGCGTAACAGAGTGTCGGGGTGGTTGTGGTGGAGCCAAACAGCTGCGAATTCAAAAGCTTCACTGTACCATTTCGATCCGTCGATATCGCAGGGAGAGAGGTTGAAGATGAGCTTGAGAGTGGTGAGAGGATCGTGGGACCAGGCCAAGGGGAGCTGTTGCCGCAGATAGTTAAACATTTTGGTGTGATACTTCTTCTCCGTCTCCTGCTGCTTCTCGCGGTAATCGCTGGGTCGTTGTGTGACGTTGAAAAACAGATCGAGGCAGGGGTCTCCGTACGCCTTAAAAACCTTGTTATTCTTGTTATTTTTCTTCCCCCGAATCTGCATATCCACGTCGACAACAGCAGCAGCCGAAACCGAATCGGAAGCAGCCATTGCTCTTCTTCCTCTTCTTTTCATCATCGGGATTATTGGGAGGACCGAATGTCGGACTTGACGAGCCATTGAAATAGTTGTCGGAATTATTGTTGACCTTGTGGGTGCGTTGAGGACAAGGAGGTTTCGGCCTGCTCTTGTCGGAACAGCAGCCGTTTTCAAACACCCTTGCGGCGGCGGCGGAGGCAGGAGCACTGGCGGTTTATTGATCTGAATCATCATGTTTCTCAAACCCTAACCCTAATTCAAATTCAACCCAAGGTGGCTGGTATGTGGTTTGAGTTTCCTTGCGGGAGGAGAAGAAAACGACTTGACGACTCTAGGACTCTGTCTCTGTATCTGGAGAAGGAGAAGGTGCTTGCTTGGAGTTCCTTTTCAAGTACTTATACTGGGCCACCCTCTAGGGACTTAGCAATCACGGTGGTCCAACGTTTTGGTCAATCGGTTGGATTTATTTAATGAATGGGTACGTACAATATCAGCTTAGATTTTGTAAGGCCATCTCCGACCGATGGTCCAGAGGGCCAGAGGTCCAAAATAGCCCGAAAATTGTTTTCAACCGATGGCTAGGTCAGAGGATCGTGGAATCTGAGAGGGTCCCACGGAATCGGAAAGGGCTGGAGGGTTGGAGGTCTGGCTGCATTCGAGCGCTTGAGGGTTGGAGGGCTGGATGCATGCAGCTAGCCAGCCAGCCCGGGGCTGGCCAGAAAATAAAGCAATCATGTCGGTTATAATTGACAGGATTGTTTAAAAAAAAACTTTGAATACAATGGCTAGTTAGCTAGCCGTTGCATTTAATTTTTTTTCCTATAAATACATAAACCATTCATTAAATTTAAGTTCTAATTTTTTTGGTTTTTTGGCCCAATTACATTTGTAGTTTTTAAATTTAAGTTGTTGGATTTGAATTTAAGTTGTTGTAGTTTTTAAATTTAAATAATAAATTATGTTTGGCCCTATGGCCCTCGGTTGGAGACGGTTTTTTGTGACAGGGCTAAAACGAGCCATTTGGTCCTCGGTTGGAGACGAAGGCAAATATGGCCCTGTAATGTTCATTAAAATATTAATTTCTTGGAGGGCTAAAGGGCTAAAACAAGCCCTCTGGCCAGCCCTTGGTTAGAGATGGCCTAAGGACCCCGCTAGAAACATAGAATTAGAGTATGGGTTATGCTATCCACACATTCCATTTTACTTTTTACACATTTTTTGATAATTTATGTCCGTTGATCTTCTTCAATTCATCGATCCAATGGCCGAAATGAGAAGTAAAATGGGGTGTGTGGTAAAGTATTGATAAACCCTAAACCCTACAGTGTAATTAGAGTTTTTTGTCTCTAAATTAAATATGTATGACTATATTTATTTATAAATTTTGCCACAATGTGTTGCAACGATCAAATTTTTTGTTTAAACTCTTTGAATACAAGTTTTAATCGAGGTGTTACCGTATTATAGAGGGGAGTGTAAGGTGTAGTCGCACAGAGTCCTAAATTTGAAGGAGCTCTCAAAAATTTTGTCATCTAATGTTATGTAATAATGTTATATATTTAGAAAATTACTTTTGTTAGTACTTTAAACTCTCATTGCACATTAAGTAATATTATGTAATAACTAGTACTTTAAAATTACTTTTATTAGTACTTTAAAATATCTTTCTTTTTTTTTCTTTTTTTTTTTCCATCTAATGTTATGTAATAATGTTATAAGAGTAAATTTGTTTCATTTCTAAATATAAAAGGGCAATGCTAGAAAGACTAAATTTGTGAACTAAATGATGAGTCACCATAAGGAAATATAACGTTTATCAATGTTTAAGTAATAATTCAATCATCAACTTACATGTCTATAAATTTAGTATCCCTCTAGCATCACTCAATATAAAAATTTCTAATACAATGAGATATTCTGATTGTCAATCATAACACCTTAAAAAACGATAGTTTTCCGATTTTAGTGAAGGTTATGTTTGTAGCTTTTTTTACTTATAATTAATGGCATTTGTAACCTTGCAATCAGTGAGTGGTAAAATTTATTTTGATTTAAGTGATTGTTTTCTAACATGAATATATTGTTTTACTTTTTTTAATATTATCTTAAGGAGGGACCCTTATATAAATTTCACACAAGCCTCCGAAATTTAAAAAAATGGCCCTACCATATTATGACATGTTTAATACCGAAAGCAAAGTTCAATTAGGTTAAAATCGAGACACGAATACTTAAATGTATGTACCCCGCTAGATGATATGATTAGGGAAAAATATGCTTAAAGTGGTGATTCCAACATAGAATCTAAAGGGTATAGGTATTTTGCTCTCTACTCGGGTGCCAAAGATTTTCCTTTCCTACTTGGGCTACATACAAGTTACCAGCATCACTACCAGCTCCTACACGAGATTAAATCGGCAATTTCTTGGATTTTTTTATTATTATTTATCTTATGAAACACTTCTATCTTTTAGGAAAGCCAAACGAGATACAAGAGCACAACCCGAGTATATCATCATGACATGGACCCGCTCCACCCGTTACATGGACTCGCCCGGCAAATTACATAAACCCTGCCCTGCCGATTACATGGATCTATTTTACCAAAAAAGAAAATTACATACCAATGCTTGGTGGTTCAAGTGGTAAGGAGCTTATTCCCCTTAAGCAAGGTTTCGAGTTCATGCCTTGTGAATGGAGAAGCCAGCATTGGGAGAACTTACCCTCGAATAGGGTCCAACCTTGGATTCATCCAAACAAAAGGAAATTACACGGATCTGCCCCGCCTCACTTCGTTTATTGTTTATAAAACTTGTGCCCGTTCTCGAAACGGTTAGACATGCCTTGCCCCGCTGGGCCAAGACCCGTTAGCCCTCCACTAATATCATTAATTCGATTGGAAAAATAAGAAATAAGAATAATTAAGATCTCTCAATGAAAATATGTAGACGATTTTGGATGGTAACCAGCATTATTATGATATCTACATTATCAATAATACTTTGATAAAAAAAAAATTAATTGATAATAAAATAAACATGTATTTTAAAATACAAGTCATTATAAAAGAAAGGTTTTTTTTATTAACACCTCATATTTTGTTGATTACACCTCACATAAAATTTAATAATAAATAACTCATATATCTTGATATAAAATGACTATTTAGGCCCTAAATAGTACAGTACTCCGTAAGTTCTTTTAACAACAAAACCTAATAATAATTCAAGAACATGTTGAGATCGATTTTTCTTGTTTTCGAGTTGCAGTCTAAGAGTTCAAATCTGAAAACATTTGTGACAACCCGTTCCAAATTTTACGTTTTTATTTTATTTTAAAAGCGTGAATTTACGAAATTGCCCTAGAGGCAAGGACTTTGACTTCCGTTGACCATCGACTTGAGAGATGTAGGACTTATTCTTTAAGCATACCCTCGTAGTACTCTTTGGTACGAACGTATAGGCGAAAGCCGTTTGCGAGTCCGGATTCTAACGGTATAGTTACGGACGTTCGAAATTGGTTATTCAAGGTTTAGTGTTTATTTAAATTAAATCCCCACTTTGTGGGGGAAGCCCAAAATCAGAAATGGAGGGAGAAAAGAAAGGGAAAAAAAAAAAAAAAAGGGGGGGAAAGCTTCCCGTGCACCAATACCCGCACCACCGCGAGTCCATCTTCCAAGGTCGATTCCGGCCAACTCCGGTGGAGTTTTTGGATGCCACCACCACCATCTTGAAGCTCTCATTCCCCTATACAAAACCCACCCAAGAACCAACTTGATTAACCATGGTATGGGGCGGTTTGAGGTCACGAAAGTTGACGAAAATCAATGGTGCTCCGGCCACCCTTTTCGATTTTCCGGCAAATCCGCAAAGCAATGGCCGATGCCACCACTTGGGCTTTGTAGCCCATCATCCCAGGAGCAAAACCCAACCAACCTTGACCCTGTTGGACCACCGTAGACGACGAATCAACGTCGGGAAGTTTTAGGCACCCGCCGGCTTTGTGGGCAAAATTGACCATCTTCCGTCCACTTTTGGACTTCGTGGCAGGTATGAAAGTTGCTCCACTCACTGACATCTTCATTTCTGTGAAGTTTGAGAATTTTTGGAAATAGTTGAATTTTCCGGCGAGTTGGGGTGGCCGACCGCCACCCGCGGCGGCGAGTGGCCAGTGGGCCGCCAATGCTATTTTTAGGCTATGTCAAATGTCTTGAATTCAGTTTTGTCATTTGAATGACGTAGGTTGATAGTTGGAACCTAAATTCGTTACGATACGTTACTTGATAAAAAAAATGAATCGATGATCCGACCGTTGGATCGTCACCAAAATTGGATATATTATAATAGGTAATATTTAAAAATCATAGGAATTTATGGATTGAGAATCCGACTTACGGATCTTCCTGAATTGGATTTGTAAGTTAGTAAAATAAATGTTCACGGTCGCTTGTTTTAGGCAATTGACGGAGATCTGACCGTTGGATCGTAATGAAATTTTAATATGTTATTCTAGAAACATATTGTGGATCTTTGGGAGTTGCGGATTGGAAATCTGATATGTGGATCTTTCGGGTCAAGTTATACAGGGTTGTAAACCCTACCGTCGATCTTTGATCGACAGTTGACTTATGGTCAATGGGTCTCAAACTGATTTAGAATGTCGTTGAGGTTGTGTTTTATGTGAATTACATATTCTACGGATAAGAGTTCTGAGATGTGATTTGATAATTGGTCATAGGGACCAATCATTCAGGACGCCTCGATGCGTGCGCCAGAGAATCATAGCGTGGACTCCAGGTGAGTGGATTTTTTCCTTTTTATCGTACATATTGTTGAGAGTTCTATCGACACTTTTAAATTGATTAGGCATAGTACTTTCATATATAATTATTGTGAATGCTTGAAGTACTATATGAACTACGAATGGCTTGATCTCTGTTTAGGGTACGTAGGCAGTCTAACGAGACGTTAGATGCAGCCATAAAATATTTGAGACAAAAGCCTTATTTGGGAAATTGAGTAATGCGAAGGAAATTGGTAAAGGCAAGTTTTAGTTTTGTGAATTAGTTAGTTAATTAGTGTTAATTGAGTTATCATGGATAATTATCCTTGAAAATAAGTAGTTCGGGAGTAGAGCGTTATTGATTGTACATTTCACACTGTATAGTTTATAATTGAAAATGCTACAACATGGTTGAGTGTTACATTGCATCATGGTATATCCATATGTATACTACTTGCATATAATTATTGGGAATGCTTTCAAGTGCAAAGGTGGACGCAGGACACCCAGGTAAGCTTCAGGTGAGTACATGTTGATGTTAGTGATGGTAGTGAGTACGATTGTGTTGAGATATAGTATAGCTCATAAACCTGCACCCCGGTGTTAGTGCTCCCGCCCGTGGCCAGGGCACAGTCCTTCACGTGATGTTCACCTCCCGCACCTTACGCTCACCTTGGATTTAAGGTAGGTGCACAGTCCTGTCGTACAGATCACTTTAGGTGGTTCCGAATCGTAGGTGACCCGCGATTATTCGCCCAGTCTTCACGTGATCGTAGCACTTATTTACACCCAGTCCTGTCGTACAGACCACTTTAGGTGGTTCCGACTCGTGTGCAGGTATACTTATTGAGCTATTGACTAGCCAGGATTGATGAGATATGGATAAGTCGTACAGGTCACTATAGGTGACTCCGACTTATATGCTAGCCATGATTGATGAGATATGGATAAGTCGTACAGGTCACTATAGGTGACTCCGACTTATATGCTAGCCATGATTGATGAGATATGGATAAGTCGTACAGGTCACTATAGGTGACTTCGACTTATATGCTAGCCAGGATTGATGAGATATGGATAAGTCATACAGGTTACTATAGGTGACTCCGACTTATATGCTAGCCATGATTGATGAGATATGGATAAGTTGTACATGTCATTTTAGATGACTCTGACTGATATATCACTTTGTATTGATTTAGTTCATTTGACCTACTTATTAATGTATGGTGGAGTTGATGGCAAACCGTGGTTTTAGTCATTTCTGAGTATGGTTTGGATATATGCATATATGTTGTACTGTCTTATGGAAAACGATAAGGGTTTTACATTTAGGGGCATTACTTTAGAGAGGTAATAACTTTGGGAAGCTTGGTTTTATTGCTTACTCACACCTTCTGTTTGGTGCCCTCCAGGTTTTAGTTGCTGAGTTTGTATCGACAAGAATCTGTGGCGAATCTTAGTATTGTTGGATATTTCTGAGGGTATGATTCTTACCCACACTATTGTACCTTACTTATGCTCTGACATCGCGTGTGAAATGGGTTTGCTCCCACTCATAGCGCACTCTGGTACTTAGACACTTTTAGATTCAAATTTATTCACTTTTTCTACACTCTATCACATTTTATGGCTTCGTCACCGTCCAGGTGTCGGCCAGCATAGCTCGATTCAGGGTCCAAGTGGACTTTCTGGGTCGGGGTTTGTCACATTTTCTGCAAATTCCGATATCACTTTTTTAAAGATAATTTTCATAAGATGGGGGTGTAAGCGCGATCGTAATCGCAAATGTTGCAAGGAACCCATGATATTTTTCGTAAGAGAAATATATTTATGTTGATACATGGATAATCATTAATTGTGAGTCGGAAACTGATTCCATTTGGCAGTTAAGAATGTCTGGAAAAGAGAGTTTCATTTCTTATTTTTTTGGTTGAAAGGAGAGACTTCAAGAAGAGAAAAGCTAGCCGAAGTTTGAAATCCCATAGCAAACTAGGATAAAAATGTAAGAGTTCAAGTCAGAGACTAGAGCAAGAACCAAACAAAAACAACTAAATTATATAGATAGCAGTACACTAGAAGCTAGGCGCATTTTATTTCCTAGAATTCGACAAACAGAAGCAATTCTTTCTAACACTGGATAAATCTCCCAACAAGGTAGCAACAAGCTTTCTTATTTCCTTGTGGGGTGTAAGGGTAGTGTAGAAAATTGCGTGGGGTGGATTAAGATAATTTTTAATTTAAAAAGTAAATGTGGGGTGTTTTTAGTACGTAAGGTGTGGTCAACAAAATGTAGGATGTTAATAAAACAACCCATAAAAAGGTTATTGCTCTGAAAATTTTATGTTTTTCAAAATTTTATTTAATAATATATTTACACTAAGGTGATGGGGTTAGTAAATTCGTTGAGAAATTATTCTTGAAATTGGAATATAATATATCTCATAAGTAATGAGAAATATTACTAAATTATTGTACAAGTGGCAGTCGTGAAAATTAATTTAGGGACATGACCCCGAGACATACTTTTTGACACACGTTTTTTGTGGTTCACATTTTGTAACCTTTTTTAAGGTCCAAACGGTCTATATTTCAATTCATCGTTCATAGATCATCCTTACAAAAAATTCGACAATCCCAAAACTGTTAACACATTCATTTGTAGAAAAGAAAATTAACGAATACAATTCTACAAATATACACTGAATTAGTCTAACGGTCATATGACCCCGTATTTGGTGATTTGTAAAGATGGTCTTGAGAAGAACTAAAAGATTAACGATCGAATTGTTAAAATATATTACAGAATAAACTTTACAAAATGTGTGTCAAAAGTATACCCCCGAATTTTAAGCCATTTATTTATTGTATTTTTTTACAATGTCTAGTACTGTGGTGTGGAGTCCCATCCATTAGTTGGATCTTTGGGAGTCTATGATTATTTACTCTAATAAAAGTGGAGAACGACCTCGTAACTTTTCTCTGAGCGGTCTATGATTATTTACTCTATGGCCATTTCCAATCGAAGGCTGGCAAGATGACTCGTTTTAGCCCTCTGGTCCTCTAAGAAATTAATATTTTAATAAACAGTGCAGAGCCATATTTCTTACAATCTCCAACTGAGGGGCCTGAGGGCCACAGGCCAAACATAGTCCTGTGACAAAAAAACCATCTCCAACCGAGGGCTAAAGGGCCATAGGGCCAAACATAACTTATTATTTAAATTTAAAAACTACAACAACTTAAATTTAAAAACTACAACTTAAATTAATAGTGCTTGATGCAAGAATGATGCAGTGCATAAGGAGTTTATTCAACGAGGCTTTTGGTATTTTGGTGTTTGGTTATTCCGTTAATTATTAATTTGAGATTCATGTATCTTAGGCTGTGATTTAATATTTGTAGTAATTTTGATGCATTGTAAGTTGTGTTTTAAATTAAGTGGCTAGGTGGAACAATTGTCATTTAATATGCTTTGGTGGCTTAGGGACTGTATCTGCATTGATGAAGATGTTTTGGCACACTAGTATATTAGGGAGGGAGTTTGATATGTTAAAGGAAAACAATTGGAATTATAATTTTATGTTAATGAAGAATTGGGCATTGCTCTTTGTCATTTTTTTTTGTCAAGCCTTGTGTGTCTTTTGACATCTCCTCTATCTCTTTGTTGGTCTGCATTAAGGAATGGCTTAGGTATTTATAGAAAAAAAAGGGAATTTTTTAAAAAATTTGGCCCAAAAAAAAAGAGAGGACAATACTGTCGGATACATCCAACAGAAAATGTATTAATAAAGAAAAATCCAGCCTCGCCCGGGGCTGGCTAGTTGGGTTGGGCCAGCCAGTTGGCCCTTTGGCCCTTTTTTGTCCCGTGGGACCCATGGGACCTTTGGGCTAGGTCTCGGTTGGAGACGATTTTCAAGTTATTTTCGACTCTCGGACCTTCTAGACCCTTTTGTTGGAGATAGCCTAATAAAAGCAGAGAATGGCATCGTATCTTTGGCAAGTTGGTGTCAAATTTCCTAAAATTAAGAGAATGGTTGGTTGGTGTCATAGTCAAGAAATGAGAGCATTGAGAGCAAACAAAAAATAATAATAATTCAAGAACTGAGAGCATTTTTATCTATTTTAGTGGATTTGAAATGGATTATTATATTAACCTGTACATTTTGCTGATTACACTTATATATATTTAATACACGTAATACATTCTAGTACTATCCTAACTCTCCACACTCTACATACACTGTAAATACATTGTAATACTATCCTAACTCTCCACACTATACATACACTGTACAATCTCCACTCAAACCCCGCATCAAACTCATCTTCTTCAACACGAACAACTATTCCAATATATAATTATATAGTGTGTTGTAAATAGTGGGACTGTATGCCCACATGCCAATAGTAATTTTCTCATATGTCTAACCGTGTTGTTTTTGTTTGTTGTATGGCAATCATTCACTTTCTGTAAGTTTTCCACGAAAGTTGCTCTGTATAAAGAGCATTCTGTGTGATCAAAATACACAGCAAGAAAAGAAAAGAAAAAAAAGGAATAATTATCCTCAAGATTTAGCTTAAAATTAGTGGTGAAGCCCACGTGTGAGAGTGAAGAAGAGAAATTGTACCTCACCTGCCAGGGAAGGACGCGCGCAAGCACCTCTCCCAGCAGGTCCCCAACCCCACCCATGTGGTCATGTCGGCCTGCTGTCTGCAAGAATCCTAGAGCCTAACATCTCTTTTTCTTAACCCAACAGCACCAATTCAAATGAACCACGGTCCATATTTATATATTTTTTTTATATTTATAATTTCATTCAATTCAACTGTTGATATTTTATATGATTAAATTCAACGGTATAAAAAAAGATTTAACAGTCCAAATTTAAATTTAACGGCTAAAGTAATTAAAAATAATTATTTAACTCAAAATTCACCCAAATTTAGTGATTTTTCAATATTTATCGAAATCTAAATGTTTTTAGGTTAAATTGTTCATAAAATTAAATTAAAATAGTGTACATTAAAAAAAAATTAGCCTAAATTTATTTTTTAATAACCTCGAAATAAAAATTTTAGGCCAAAAAGGTTAGAGCAGAAAAGTTGTTCCTGGGTTAAAACCTAAATTTTCTAAGCTAAATTTTTTAAGTTTTACTCCAAAAGTTAGAGATGGTTGAAGGAGGGGCTCCTATCAATCTCCCCCATGACTTAGGTTGAGGGATTGATCATTCCTACTGCTCACTTAATTCAAATCCAACACAAGGGTGGCTGGTAAGTGGTTTGGAGTTTGAAAGATGAAACTGTTTACTTGTGGGAGGAAAAGAAAACGACTTGACGACTCTAGGAGTCTGTCTCTGTCTCTGTCTCTGTCGATGGCCTGCGGGACCAGGTTCCTCTCCTAATCTAGGATGAGGGTCTTCATGATCAAGAGATGTGTTCCGTTGAATTTTTATCCAATGTTTATAATTATTAAAACTTTAAAGGGATCCGCTTGTTTGTAGCCGTTGAATAAAAATTCAACGACCTACATCTCTTGATCATGAGAATCCTCATCTTATATTAGGAGAGGATCCTGGTCCATGGCCTAAGTGATTGCAGTTGCTTTTCTAAGTACTTGTATTGGGCCACCCTCTAGAGACCTACCAATCACGGTTCTCCAACTTTTGGACAATCGGTTGGATTTATTAAAATATTGGTTTTAGATTTTGTAAGGATCCCGCTAGATACATAGAATTAGAGTATTGATAAACCCTAAACCCTACAGTGTAATCAGAGTTTTTTTGTCTCAAATTAAGTATGCATGACTATATTTATTTATAAATTTTGTCATAATATGTTGCAATGATCGAATTTCCGTCATTCAATTTTTAATTTAAACTCTTTGAATACAAGTTTTAACGGAGGTGTTATTGTAATATGACATGTTAATATAAAAACCAAAGTTCAATAAGGTAGAAGTCGAGGGATGAATGTTTTAATTTAAGGAAAACTTCGGCTTTACTATCTTTCCTTATATCAAGCAAACCATTGATTTGTTTTTACTACTGTAGATGATATGATTAGAGTCAGGATTGTCTCTAATATTTTGAAGGTCCTATACGAATTTAATAAAATATCCTTTTTTTTTTTCTACAATATATTCATGCATAACTCAACATTCAATACTAACACTGTACGTGTATTCTAAAGCAAAAACAAGAAAAGGATGGCTCAAGGGTTTCTGGGAGAGTCTCCCTCTTTTTGTCGGCGCCGCCCCTTATAGGGTAAATCAGATGATTTTCGTCCTTGTTGATCATGGTGTACGGTTTAGGATAACTAGTAAAGATAGAGCTAATTGAGCTAGTTTGTCTAAATTGGGTTATTGGACTAGGGTTTTTGTTTGATTTGTTGGGCAACTGGGGCTGGTGGTTCATAGATTTCTTGTAGAAAGGGGGTGGTGGGTGATCCTCGGAAGATGATTCGTCTAGTGTCATGGTTTAGCATGCTTGCCTAAAACCACTTTGGTGTTAGGGTTAGGGGTAGAGCCGGCCTTGAGGGTAGCTAGAGTAGGCGCCCGCATAGGGCTCCCACTTTGAAAGGCCCCCCCAATTTTTAGGCGGAACGAGGCAGGTATGGACGGAGATAGGTGGGAGTTATGCGGGCTTATATGTAAATGCTAGAATTTGGAAATCTTTTGTTGCAGGGTCGGCCTCGTGCGAGGAAGAAGACAACCCTATTCCCAACATCATTTTAATTGCACAATTTTACTTCAGATGGTCCCACCATCCTTTTTTTTTTTTTTTTTTTTTAGCTGCACGTCTTCTTCCTTTTAAAGAGTCTCCACCATCTTTTTTTAACTTTTTTGCTTCTCTCTTAAATATCACCTTTATGTTTATTTTTATTATGTTTGATCACCCTATTTTAAGATCACACCACATTTATCTTTATTATGTACCTAAAAGGTTAAAACTCTCACATTTTTGAAAAATGACATTATTTAATGTTCAAATTAATTAGTTTATATAATATATAATAAATTATTCAAATCCACCTCATCCACCTAGGTTCATATACAAAAATTACTCTAGTATTTTCCCTAGCTATAATGACACACCCCGATCGAGATCAGGGCATGCTGGTCGTCACGTGGAAGTGACGTAACCATGTGCACAGTGCGGAAGCTAATAAAATAATAATAAATAGTACGAATAAATAAAAACTAGCTTTACACAAAGTAATAACGAACAAGTGCAAGCGTAAGTGTGAACCATAAGTTCAGAGCATAAAAGCCTAATGCAGTCCAAAAGGAAACGACACAACAAAAGCACACCCGAAGGTGGTCCTACACTGGTGGTGGTCTGTCAGATATGCCGGGAAAATCCTCAGGGAAGCCACCAAATGTGCTAGCCAACTAGAACCTGGAGGGGCGCAAAACAAAAGCGTGAGTGGGCAAAAACAAAGCTTTTCGAAAACCAATTTAATAAATAAGTTCTAACCCCTCACCGTAAAACCTGTATACTTCCCAGAAAATAGAATATATATATATATATATATATATATATATATGTCATGCTCAGGAATATGCTACGCCAAAACCTCAAAGAAAAATGCAAGTGCTCAGGTAGTGTCATATCAATGTCATGTAATCTGTCAGCCGGAGTCACCTAACGTGACCTATACGGCTGAATCTAGAGCTCAAATCTCCATCTCACTAGCTAGACCTGCACACGAGTCGGAACC
Organism: Pyrus communis; assembly: GCF_041283825.1. Taxonomy (NCBI): domain Eukaryota; kingdom Viridiplantae; phylum Streptophyta; class Magnoliopsida; order Rosales; family Rosaceae; genus Pyrus; species Pyrus communis. The sequence continues at coordinate 19,536,787 of NC_142576.1, read as the reverse complement.
ACCTAAAGTGGTCTGTACGACAAGCCTGTGCACCTAACTTGGATCCAAGATAAGCGTGTGGTGCGGGAGGTGAACATCACGTGAAGGACTGTGCCCAACTCTGGGCAGGAACACTAACACCGGGGGTGCAGGTTATGAGCTCTCTATGTATCTAGAATCACTACTGACGTAAATGTAAAATCATACTCACCTAGCATTTACCTGTGCGTCCTCGGCACCAATACACATGTATGTATGTATGACTAATAATGCATATGGATCTGTGCTCCAGATGCCAATTGTGCCATCTCATTGGCAATTGAATTTGATTATCTGGGGATATGGTTGACTGATATCTCAGTGCCCCAATAGCTCAGTAACTATGTTGATGCCAAATAGTAACCAGCCATGGTAATGTGTCTGCACTTATATTCTTCATTTAACTAATTAATCACCAACTCTGAATCACCAAACACTTCGACTTCAGTTGCCCCTAACTCTATCAAGATTTCTAGGCCAATTATCAGTGCCTTATACTCTGCCCGATTGTTGGTAGTTTCTTGATAATTCAGAATGAATGTATAGCAATGATGAATTCCTTTAGGATCAATGATGACAATCCCAGCTCCAGCAGCCTTTTAATTGCAAGATCCATCAAAATACAATATCCAAGAAGTAACCCAGAGACTAGCTATCTTTTTTATTTCTTGCTGAATACATTCTTCCTTATCCGAGAAGGCATTGCTTGGTGGGATCCAAAGACTAGCCACCTCTAGAGTTCCTGGGACGTTGATAAACTTATTCTGATCCTCTTGGTGTTCAGTTAAGAAGTCTACAATTGCTTGCCCTTTGATAACTCTTTGAGGCACATATTGAAAACTAAACTCTGATAGTGCTAGAATCCTTTTTCTAATTCTTCTAGTCAACATTGGCTTTGGCAGCATGTACTTGATTACATCTGTCTTGGCAATAATGTAGATATGACAAGGCAACATGTAATGCCTTAACTTGCAGGCAGTGAAGTATAAGGCTAAACAAAGTTTCTCCACTGGGGTATATCTTGTTTCTACCTCATTAAGGATTCTACTGAGGTAGTATATTGCTTGTTCCTTCCCACCTTCATTATTTTAAGCTAGTAAGCTTTTCATTGACTTCTCTAAGGTAGAAATATAAAGCTTTAAAGGTTTCCCTCTCTGAGGTGGCATAAGCACTGATGGAGAGGTCAAGTAAGTTTTTATACTGTCGAAAGCCTCTTGATATGGTGGTCCTCACTCGAACTCTTCTTTGTCTTTTAATCTTAACAGAGTAGTTAGTGGCTGAATCTTGCCCGCCAAGTTAGCAATGAATCTTCTTAAGAAGTTGATTTTCCCTAAAAGCCTCTGCAACTGTACCTTATTGATAGTCGGAGGTGACTTCATTATTGTTCGAGCTTTGTTTTTATACACCTCTACCCCTCTCTGATGAACAAGGAAACCCAAAAAGTTGCCCGCTCTTACCCCAAAAGCACAATTCTTTGGATTCATCTTCAACTTATGGATCCTTATTCTTGTTAAGGCTTGCCTGAGGTCTAATAAGTGTTGTTCTTCAGTTTTGGACTTCACTACGATGTCATCAATGTATACTTCCATGTAACCAATCAGGTAATGGAAAATGGCATTCATTGCTCTCTGATAAGTTGTTCCAGCATTTTTTAGCCTGAATGGCATTACCAAGTATTCATATGCTCCAACATGGCTTGGGCATCTAAGAATTGTCTTATGTATATCTTTTTTAGCCATTTTTATTTGATTATAACCAGCATTTCCATCCATGAAAGATAGAACTTTGTGTTTTGCAACTACGTCTATAGATAGGTCAACCATGGGCATGTGGTATTCATCTTTAGGTGTGGCTCCATTAATGTTTCTATAGTCAACACAACACCGAACTGCTTTAGTTATAGCTTTAAATACAGGTAAAATGTTGGCCAACCACTCGACATATTTGGTAGGCCTAATAAATCCAGCCTTTACTACCCTTTCAATCTCTTCTTTGACTTTTTCCTCGATCTCTTTTGACATTCTTCGTGGTACTTACTTGACTGGTTTATATCCCTCCTTGATAGGCATTCTGTGTTCTACCAACAATCTTTTGATTAAAAACCTAACTGTAACTACTTGGTCCTTCCTTTTTTGTTCTAACATTACTGGTGTTGGGGAGTTGGGACAATATGGGGTCTATCACATTCCTCCATTTTAAGAAATAATCCTAGTTCTAGGAGCTTTTGGGCCATCATCTAAGTTGGGCGGCCATTCTCATCAGCTTCTAAGCACTAGAGAATCCCAACACTGGGATTGTAGAAACTAGCTTCTGCAACATTGGCTGTAGGAAGAAATAGTCGTGATTCGACCTCCACCATTTCCCAAAATCCTGGTCCTTGAGTCCATTCTTCATGGTAAACAGCCACTTGTTGATGCAAGGTGGAGGGCACAGAGAGGATTTGGTGGATCCAATCTCAACCAAGCAATGTTTCATAAGTGGAGCTACAGTCCACCACAAAGAAAGCTAGCATGATTTGCTTGGACCCCAAGTCCACTTCCAAGGGTAATATTCCATGGGTTTTGGTGACGGCTCCAGAAAAGCTAAAGACTGTCAAATCTATAGGAATGAGACCCTGTTCACCCTTCCCTAACTTCTTCATTTACTTTGTTGGAAGTACATTGACTGCAACTCATCCATCAATCAACACCATCTTGAAGGGTACTTCCTCCAGATGAACAGTTACATATATGGGCTTGAGATGGTTAGCTAGGGCCATGCTCAGACGACTGAAGACCATTTTGTCCAAATATACTCTCTCGAGCTTATTCTTAGAGGCTTCAGGCAACTCTATTCTGCCTGACTCTCATTTTCCTGTTTCTTTAACACTAACATGTGCCATCATAGATTCTGTTACTAAATAATCACTGTCCATTGTGGCAGGTTGATTAGGTTCGGCGCAGAACATGGCAAATAAAACATATGTCATGTTTACGTGGAAGTTGCTAAGTCCAAGTAAGTCCTTATTATTTCATCTGATATGGTCAGTAACCAAGCCTGTGCTTCTTTTGGCAACATCAATTCGGGCACTTCCTCCTCCTTAGTTATAACAAAGTTTGACACATGCCCTGGAATTTCACAGAGGGTTTCGAACAACAAAGGTGAAGGTATTCCTCTCTCGGGCGAAATAGTCCCAAAACATATGGGTTATGGACTCCACCTTGGGGTTGGCATCATTATTATATCTTCTTGAGCCCTCCTCAAGATCCTATATTTTCCTGGGTGAGGATTTTGTAGCACATGATCCCTTTCTCCCTCAATCTTGCTATTGGCTTTTTCCACCTCCTTTTTGCTTCTCCATTAAAGTTGATTTCTTCCCCCATGAGGCACTTTTTCAAACTTCACATTTTCAGAGTTTTCTGATGTAGTAGGGACTTTAAGTGATTTCATAAGGGCTTTGTGCTGTCTCTGTACTCTCCTGATCATAGAAGCTCCTATTTCTTTCACTGGTTTCCTGTCCTTCCCCACTACATACCATTTCCGCCCTAGTCGAGCATAACCTTTCTTAGTGACTGGTGATATTGGATTCTTTGTTCTTCATTTCATTCTGACATCGTTGTAACTTGGTCGATAAGGCCTTACACCCACCCATTTTGGTATTTTGGCCTCTTTATCCTCCACTTCTTCCGAGGATTCATAATTCCTGAAGACCTCGGATAAGCCTGTTGACTCAGAATCTCATCCCAGCCTTTGGAAAACATTTCTGGATGTTTCTTTCTCGGCAGATCGCATGATGCTTCTTAGCGCTTCTTGCTCTTCTTTCTCTTTTCTTCTGATCAATTCTTAATCAATAATAGCTCCTGATGCTGGTACTTCTAGCTCACACTCACATTGGCACCTACTACACAAAACCACCCCTTAACTATGGCCATTTTGGGTCTTTCGAGCAGCTTAATAGCTCATTCCGTAGGTCTGTCAAACTAGTCACCTTTCAGCTTTTACCTCCCACGTGGATTTCCCTTCCTCTTTTCTGCCCAAGTTAAGTTGATCATATTAATTGTGGCCTCTGGGAATGAATCTGTACCAATCATCATATTGGCATATGGTTTATCCAAGAGGAATTTCCCTTTGGTTATGAGGTCTTATATCCAATCCCTGAACTGGACACAGTTGACTATAGAGTGGTTAAATGTATAATGCAGCTTGTAATACTTCTTTCCTCTCAACTCATTGGGCTTGGGTAGCTTTTTAGTACTGTCGGGCACAATTACTCTTGCTCGCACTAGCTCTTCATAGATCGCAGAGGCTTTGGTCAAATTAAATAAGTAACTATGGTATTTAGGTGGTTTCATAGGAACAAATCCATCCATCATTCATTACTACTTTCTGATCCTTAACTGGCTGGATTAACCCCCTTCACCATTAAGGGTTTGAAGGAAGTAGTCATCTCTACTACACACATTTCAATCCCCTCTCCACCACGGCCATCACCTTTTTCGAGCTCTGTTTCCCCAAACTCTACTTGGTGAATTACAGCTTTGTTTTTATAAGAATGAGGCACTTTGGATGAATGCTTCACTTGTTGTTCTTCAGTCAACAACTTCTCGTATTTTGTGGTAGCAATTACTAATTCTTGCAACTCATTGAATTGTACATCATAAAACTTCTTTCTCAAATGGAGTCTTAATGCCTTTTGAGCAATAGATATAAGTTGGGCATGGTTAATAGAAAATTGGCACCTCATTCTGGTCTTCCTAAATCTCATCATGAAGTCTTTTGCAGACTCATGTTCATATTGCTTTACTTCAACCAGATCATTGATAGTCATCTCGGGTTCAACTCTATAGAATTGCTCATGAAAAGCCATCTCCATTTGCCCCCAATTAGCAATAGAATTAGGGGCAACAAGGAATACCATTGGGATGTTAATCCAGTCAGCGAGTTCCTAAACAACCTTAACTTATAGTAAGGATTGTCTTCAAATGCCACACAATGGTTAGAGAACCTGAAGATGTGATCTCTAGATGAGACATTGCCATATTCTCCACTAAATGTTGGGAATGCGGGCATCTTGAAATTAAGGGGAAATGGGTTTTGTTCATCAATGTACTCGGGATATGGCTTTTGGTAGGTGATCCTGAATAGTGGACAGGCCTGAGGTTGAGCATTCTAAACCACCATTCTTCTTAGCTCAACCAACTCCTCCCTGAGCTGCTGGTTGGCAGTATTGTTGTGCGAGGTATAAGGAATTTCCCACTTCGGTCTACGATCATTGCCTGAGAGAATCTCATTTCTTAGTTCAGGTTGTCTCCATCTGGCTCCTCCTCCCTTATTAGCTAATGGTGGTGGCCTATATGGGGAAGGTTTATCCGCAGATTTGAGCTCACCTTTTCCGCTAGACTTTCCAATTAATTGGGGCATTTCATACTTCTTTCTTTCTTGCCCACTTTGCCCCTACTATCTACTGAGAATAGTAATAAGTCGGGCAACTTTGTTTCCAGAATCTTTTCTAACACCGGCTGTCTGATCTCATTTCCATCTTTCTTCTTTCCCCTATCCTTCTTTTCCTCAAATAAAGGGAATAGGGGAATAACTGGTTCCTTCACAGGGATTGTTTCTCTCACCATATCTCTATGACCATCTCGAGGGGTAGAATACTCCAGATCTAGTATTCTCTACAAACTTCCTGTTAAGGAACAAAGCCTGCTTACTTCTCCCCTAATCTCTAAAGAGATTTTCTTCATACTCTTCAACAATTGCACCATGGTGGCTTGTAAGTCTTCATTGGTTACTTTCCCTTCTAACTTTTTAGATGAAGTCGGGCTTTCCAGTATAGTTGATCTTCGTAAGGAAATGAGATCTTCTGGTTGATATGTCATTTTTAACCTTGGTAGGTACTAGGATGGCCTGTATTTTGTACTTGAAAGCATTTGGAGAGTGTTTTTTACTTGAATGCCAAGTGCTTTTTAGCTGGTAGTAGGTTGGTCTCCATCACTTGTCATTTCAATTGTAAGCACGTGGCTTGTATCTTGGCTAAGAAGGCTTTAGTTTGCTTCTAGGCATAATGTTGGGTTTCTGTAAGTCCCCTTTAATTTGATACCCTTGGGCCCTTCTTCATTTAAGTCCATTATTCAAATATTAACCCAAACAACTTCTTCACCTCGCAACGCTCCCACCTGCCAAACCAACTTTGACGATTAGAGTGGTTTTCAAGGGTGCCAAAACCTCCTTCCTCAGTCGCTCCCACTCCCGTGATACATCTGATTTGGGGGTGAGAAGCCTCCTCGCAGTGCTTTCTTCCAGCGAAATGGAGCGCCCCTTATGAGCCTCCCAGGGGTTCCTTGTAAGCAAACAATGTATTGCCCAAGAAACGCGAGATCATGATAAGCATGAGCACCAAGAGAACCGTGTTTAGCATTGTAGTCAGTATTGATAGACACAAAATTGTTACATTTATTATCCTTATATTTATATTTATTAGTGCTTTAGTTTTGTAATTTATAAGGATTATGAGGCTTATTGATAAAAGGGAAACTTAATATGGTCTTAATACATCCTATACGTGTTAGTCTTTTTAATTACATTGGCTTCATCCATTTAATTAAATGTTATTTTATTCTTAGGTTGAAGACCAATAGACGGTGGAGATATTTTGAGAAAGGAATCTCAACTTGATTTGAATTCCCTTTTTTTTTCTTTTTTTTTTGAAAACTTGGAACAGAGAGGCACGGATAAAAAGGAGGGAGAGAAGCGGAATAGGAGGGAAGAACAGAGAACTTGGTACCGTTTGGTACGTGGGATGGGACGGAACAGAGTGGGACAAGGCGTTCCGTCCCATGTTTGGTGCACCTAAAACGGGTGGAATGAGCTGTTCCACGGGACGAGTTTTGGGTGAATTTTCGTTCCACCTCACCCCTCTGGAACGACTTGTTCCACATCCGTGGAACACAAAATTATAACCTCTCCGTCTCCTTCTTCTTCCTCCTTGTTTCCATCCGAGGGCATCTTTGCTCCCGCTCTGTTCCGTTCCATCCTGTCCCGTCCCGTCCCGTCCCGTCTGCATACCAAACAATACCTCAACTCCTGGGCTTTCTGGCGTGCAACAGAGAAGGCAGCAGCAGAGCACCAGCAATTGGGTTCTTTCCAGTTTTATTTTATGCATATTTTCTATAGAACTACTATGAATTCTTTGTTCATGGGATTCTAAACTCTTAGCTAAGGTTAAGAGGAAGCCCTAATTATGATTACTCTAGTTATTTGATTGTTCAATTTGGGAATTTCAAATTGATGATTAGTTTTCATTCTCTAGTTGAATTGCAATTTTGATATTGGGTTCTTTATGCTTGACCATAGCCCAAGATTTTGATATTGAAATTATTTGCATATGAATTTATTTCTGACCATGAATTGGATTCTATCGATGCTTTGTGAATGAGAATCATGAACTTATATTTTGATCCGACCGTAGATGAATATTGGTTTGTGTGGCTTCCTAGAAAATTAGCTATTTGTTTGACGTGACCAAGTTGATAAGTGGTTAATTTGTTTCTCACTGTGTTTAATTGGATTTCTATATGTTTGTGTATACCGAACCATGGATATAGAAATTGTAGAAATAGTTGAGTTTAAGCCTGACCACGGTAAAATTCACATCTCTTAGAAAATTATTGGCATGTGTACCTGACCACGGACATATGTACGGAAGTTGTTTTCATTAATTTGATAATTCATGAGTTGACAATTGGATACTAGAGTATGACAATTAATGGTGGAATCAAAGCCTTAGTGTTTTCTTACATTTGTTCTCAATCATATTTCTGTTTGAGTATTGTTAATTTTAATTATTCTTCGTTACAATCCCAATCTTTATTTTAATTTGTTAAGTAATAGTTATAGGATTAAATTGTTAAAACAACTCCGGTGGATTCATCTCGTATTTACATATTTCCACTACAACTGATTCGTGCACTTGCGAGTAAATTTGGTTTGAATTAATCTATTTATTAGGTTAATTTAAATTCACATCAAATTTTTTATGCCATTGCCGCCGGGGATTGCTTTTTCTAATTTGAACTTTAGTTGTTGCTTATCATAGTTAGTTTAGAATTTTATTTGTTAGTGAGTTTTCTTTTCTCCTTTCTTCCGTGTGTTCTTCTTTCTTAAGTTTTGTTTGTTTTTTTTTTAGGTACTGTTCAGTTTTGTTTTATTCTGGTAGATGCAAGGACGTCGATCACTCAATCTAGCACTTATTCCTATTGATCACGAACTTGAGCGGACTTTACGAAACTAGCAACGGAAACATTTATCTCAAATAGAGGTGCTCGAAACTCCACCAACTTCTGAAAAAGAATCAAAGATGGCCGAGCAAGATCAGGAAATTGTGCCGGTTAGAAGGCCGATGAGGGATTCTTTTGACCCCCGGGATTTGGATCAGCCCTCGTGCATTGCATTCCAACCTAATATTGACAGAACTTGTATGGTATCTCCTCAACTGCTCAATATGCTTCCTCACTTCAATGGAGAATCTCTAAAAGAAGATCCTTATGCACACATTCAAGAGTTCTTCGACATATGCAAAACGCAGCACATTAGGGGACTTAGTGCCGATGAGATTAAATTGCTTTTATTCCCCTTTTCTTTAAAAGGAGATGCCAAAAAGTGGTTGCGTTCATTGCCTGCCAATTCCATCACTGCTTGGGGACAATTGGCTAAACAGTTCATAAAGAAGTTCTTCCCTGCGCACAAGAAAAAACAATTGAAAAGAGAGATTCAATCCTTTGTTCAAAGAGATGTTGTTGGATAGTGGCCAAATTAGGCTAGGAAACAAAACAATATTGATGAGGGAACATCATGATGAGGATTATGTTTCCTTGTTTTGTGGCTTGATTTGTTCCTTATTTTGTGGCTTGATTTGCTCCTTGTTTTGTGGCTTTTTCAAAGCCATAATTATTTGGCTTTCGGGTGGAAGAAAGGAGGAAAAGAAAAGGGGTTGTTTTTTATTTAAATGCCTTGCCAAAGGAGAAGGAACGGATGAAGAGGGAAAGCATCCAAAGAGATGGTGAGAGCATTTGGCTCTACCATGGGCACGGGTGAGAGAAATCAAGAGAGCTAGAGTGAAAGATCTCTTGTGAAAGAACTCTTGGGGTAGAGTGAGGCTCTTGGGAAAATTCTGTGAGTGGGTGTACAAGGGATATGGGATTGGGTTATGTCGATTTAACTCATGTGTAACTTGTACTATTTTTCTCATAGTGAAGAGCAATATCTCTCCGAGGATGTAGGCAGGTTTTTGCCGAACCTCGTAAATTTCTCGGTGTCTTTATTTCTTGTATTTTAAACTATTCAACTGTGGGTTTGTATGTTGGTGAAGATAATCAGCCAAGGCACAACAGATGGCGACTCATTCCATGAGGCGTGGGATCACTTTAATAAATTGCTTATCAATTGTCCGAATCACAATTTGCCCGGAGATGAACAGGTACAAGCATTTTATGAAGGATTAAATGATTCGAATAAAGCCATTGTGGATTCCGCTTGCAATGGTATGTTAATGAAGATGAGATGAGTGACGAGGAAGCGACTGGAATGTACGAGGAACTTGCAGAGAACTTGCAACAATTTAATACACGGGGACGTCAGGCTAAAAGGGGCGCATATGCAATAAATGCTAATGATGGTATACAAGCTGAGATGGCTGCCATGAAATATTGCAGCACTAATCAAGCCTTAGCGCCTCAAAGTTCTCAAAAAGCTTCTACGTCTGATGTATGTGCAATCTGTTCTAAAAATGATCATGCTACAAATTTGTGTCCGATGACTTCATTTTCGGATCAAGAGCAAGTTAATTTTGTTGGCCAAGGAGGGTACTCTGCAAAGAACAATCCATATTCAAATACATATAATCCAGGTTGGCGGGATCACCCTAATTTTAGTTATGCAAATCAGCGGAATGTATTGAATCCTTCACAAGGGAACACACAACTTCAAGGGACTGCTCCAGGATTCTCCGAACTGAAGAGGTCGTCTTTGGAGGATAGCATAGCTGCCCTTGCACAAAGTCAGCTTGCGTTTCAACAAAGCACCCAGACTTTCCAACAGCAAACACAAGCTGCTATTCAGACTACTCAAGCTTCACTTCAAAAATTGGAAATTCAATTAAGTATGTTGAGTGTAGTTAGCAAAAAATACAAATTAATATAACAATCCATTTCAAATCCACTAAAATAGGTAAAAATGCTCTCAATTCTTGAATTATTATTATTATTTCTGTTTTTGCTCTCAATGCTTTCATTTCTTGACTATGACAGCAACCTACCATTCTTTTTATTTTAGGAAATTTGACGGAGTATGATTCTCTCTCATCCTAATCTCTTTTCTCTTTTATAATCTCCTATTCAAATGGTTACGATTACTCCACATCTACATCTTGTTTAAATTTTTTATATAAAAAATAAGATAAAAAGAAGAGCTTGGAAGGAGGAGATGAAAAAGAATGATAATAAGGGCTGGTTTGGTACTGCTGTGCTTTGAAAAAAAAAAAAAAAAACTGTTTCTGCTGTGCTGTGAGAATAAGCTCATTTTTGCTGCATCACGTTTTTAGCTTTTTTTTCATCCCAAACTATGAAAATAAGTTGTTTTTAAGTGTTAATTATAAAAGTACCTCAGTATTAAACCAGTACACGGGGAGATAATTATACTTCCAACTTGCCATACCTCTACGTAATCTCTTAGAACCAGGATCCTCACCGGATCCATTCCCTAGGGATCCTAGGGATCATGCAATTATGTCCGTTCACCGTATATCATGCAGTCAGAAATCATTTAAAATTTAAAATTTAAAATTCAAATATAAACAGTACTTAACGAAAACTGACCGCACGATAAACAGACACGATTAAGTGATCCCAAAGGCAAACCCCACATGGTTCTTAAACCCAAAAGCAGACCCCACATGGAAAAGTTACGAGGTCATTCTCCACTTTTATTAGAGTGAATAGTCATAGACTCCCAAAGATCCAGCTAATGGATGGGACTCCACGCCACAGTACTTTTAGAGACATCATAAAAAATGTAATAAATAAATAGCTTAAAATTCGGGGACGTACTTTTGACAAATATTTTATAAGGTTCATTCCGTAATGTATTTTAACAATTCAATCGTTAATCTTTTAGTTCTTCTCAAGGACTATTTTTACCAAATCATCAAATACAGAGTCATATGACCGTTAGATTAAATTAAGCGTATTTTTTGTAGAATCGTATTTGTCGATTTTATTTGCTACAGATGAATGTGTTAATACTTTTGGGATTGCCGATTTTTTTGTAAGGATGATCTATGGATGATAAATTGAAATATAGACGGTTTGGACCTTAAAAAAGGTTATGGAATGAGAGCCACAAAAACATGTGTCAAAATGTATGTCTCGGGGTCCTATCCCTAAATTAATTTTCATGACTACCACTTGTATAACAATCTAATGATATTCTTCATTACTTGTGAGGGATAATATATTCAAACTTCAAGAATAATTTCTCAACCAATTTACTAACCCCACCACCTTAGTGTAAATATATTATTGAATAAAAATTTAAAAAAACATAAAATTTTCAGAGCAATAACCTTCTCTTTTAAAACAATACTTGGCTACTCAAAAGATGGGTAGGAGTTCCTACTCAAAACTGTTCTTTGCCTATTATTAGAAGTTCATGCTTATAATCAGAATCGTTCATATTATAAATGACTCTATAAATATTGCCTCTACAAAAAATCAATTAAAACTAAGGTCGTTTAGTCATCGAACTGTATAACAGCAAATGAACAGAATTGGTAATAACATTGCGAACCATCTATGTATTTTTACTAGAATAAATTGACTAAACGACTTTAGTTTTAATTCATTTTTTGTAGAGATGATTTTTACAGTGTGATTCATAATATTTATAGTTCTGGTCATAAACACAAATTTCCATGATTCGAATACAAAAAAATTTGAGTAGGAATTTCTACTCATCTTTAAGTAGCTAAATATTGTTCTTTCTTTTATAATGACCCCGTATTTGAAAATACATGTTTATTGTACTATTGATAATGTAGATATCATAATAATGCTGATTAGTATCCAAAATTGTCTACATATTTCATTGAGAGATCTTAATTATTCTTATATTTCAAATCAAATTAATGATATTAGCAGAGGGCTAACCAGTCTTGGACCAGCGGGGATGGCAGGTCCAACCATTTCGGGGACGGGTCCAAATTTTATAAACAATAAACGGAGTGAGGCAGGGCAGATCAATGTAATTTTCTTTTTGGGTAAAGCAGATCCATGTAATTGGCGGGGCAAGGTTTATGTAATTGGCCGGGCGAGTCCATGTAACGGGCGGAGCAGGTCCATGTCATTATGATATACCCGGATGGTGCCCAAGTTTTGTCTCGTTTGGCTTTCATAAAAGATAAAAGTGTTTCATAAGATAAATAATAAAAAAATTCAAGAAAATTGCCGATTTAATCTCGTGCAGGAGCTGGTACTGGTACTGGTACTTGCATGTAGCCCGTGTAGGAAAGGAAAATCCTTGGCACCCAAGTAAAGAGCAAAATACCTATACCCGTTAGATTCTATGTTGGAATCACCAATTCAAGCCTATATTTTCCTAATCATATCATCTAGTGTGGTACATATATTAATGCATTCATTTCTCGATTTTAACCTAATTGAATTTTACTTTTTATATTAAACACGTCATAATATGGTAACACTTTCGTTAAAACTTATATTTAAAGAATTTAAGTTACAAATTAAGTGACGAAAATTTGATCATTGCAACACATTATAACCAAATTTATAAATTAATATAGTCATACATATTTAGTTAAGAGAAAAAAAAACTCTAATTACACTGTAGGGTTTAGGGTTTATCAATACTCTAATTTTATGTATCTAGCGGAATCCTTGCAGAATCTAAAACCGATATTGTACGTAATCATTCATTAAATAAATCCAACCGATTGACCAAAACGTTGGACCACCGTGATTGCTACGTCTCTAGAGGGTGGCCCAGTATAAAGTACTTGAAAAGGAACTCCAAGCAAGCACCTACTCCTTCTCCAGAGACGAAGACAGAGTCCTTGAGTCGTCAAGTCGTTTTCTTCTCCTCCCACAAGGAAACAGTTTCATCTTCCAAACTCCAACCACTTGCCAGCTACCGTTGTTTTCAATTTGAATTAGGGTTAGGGTTTGAGAAATACGATGATTCAGATCAAGAAACCGCCACTGCTCCTGCCGCCGCCACCGCAAGGGTGCTTGACGACGGCTGCTGTTCCGACTAGAGCAGCCCGAAACCTCCTTGTCCTCACTACACCCACAAGGTCAACAACAATTCCAACAACTATTTCAATGGCTCGTCAATCCCGACATTCGGTTCTCCCAATAATCCCGACGTGGACAAGAAGAAGAAGAAGAGCAATGGCTGCTTCCGATTCGGTTTCGGCGGCTGCTGCTGTCGACGTGGACATGGAGATTCTGGAGAAGGAAAATAACAAGAATAACAAGGTTTTTAAGGCGTACGGCGACCCCTGCCTCGATCTGTTTTTCAACGTCACACAACTACCCAGCGATTACCGGGAGGAGCAACAGGAGACGGAGGAGGAGTATCACACCAAAATGTTTCACTATCTGCGTCAACAGCTCCCCTTGGCCTGGTCCCACGATCCTCTCATCACTCTCAAGCTCATCTTCAACCTCTCTCACTGCGATATCGACGGATCGAAACGGTACAGTGAAGCTTTAGAATTCGCAGCTGTTTGGCTCCACCACAACCACCCCAACACTCTGTTACGCAACTTCGGCTCTCTTGCCGACTCCTTCGGTCCTTTGTTCAGCCTGCTCGACGTTCTGTACGGCCTCCTCGTTCCTCCCCAGGATCAGCTGGATCATACAGTGGAGGAGTTACTTCAACGCGAGAATCCGAATTCTCATGCTTATCGGTACGCCCACGACCCGACTTACAGGCTGTTGCACGACCGGGGTATGGATGCTTTTGCGGAGCGGTTGAAGTCAGATCTTGAAAAATTGAAGCAGAACAAGCTCGAGCTCAAGCCGTGTGATTATGATGACGATATTGAGGATGATACCGACTACACTGCTAAACGCGGTTCTCTTGATGCTCATGCTTATCATGATCTTCGCATTTCTTGGGCTATAGATTGTTTACTTACGGAGAACCCCTGGCAGGCACATAAGAGGCGCTCCATTTCGCTGGAAGAAAGCACTGCGAGGAGGCTTTTCGCCCCCGAATCAGATGTATGGTGGGAGTGGGAGCGGCTGAGGAAGGAGGTTTTGGCGCCCTTGAAAAACTACTCTGATCGTCAACATGAATTTGCCAGGTGGGAGCGCTGCGAGGTGAAGACGTACTTGGAGGAGGTGAAAGCAGCAACAACAATAATAAAGCCCGACGCTTTGCTTCCATATGACATCCTCCGCCATCTGGAAGATGGCAATGTTGGGGAAGCGGCAGAGCTTCAGTGGAAGTCAATGGTGCAAAAGCTCAAGGAGGGGGGCAAATTCAAAAACGCCTGGGCCGTATGTGACAACAGCTGGTCCGAGTCTAGTAGTCTGAATTTGGGACTTTTGGTGTATGAACTGAGTGAAGCGCCATGGAACGGAAAGGTGATGAATTTCTGTCTGCCTGATTCCCGCGGCATTCATTCTTTGCCCCAGCTGCATTCCATTCAAGGCCTCGACAATGTTAAGTCCAAGTTGTCCTTTCTGACGAGTATGGGGAGGAGAACAGACGGTGTCATATGTATTGATTTTCAAATGGTGTTTGATGCGATCTTGGACGTGGCTGTCAAGGAGAATTTGAAGCCAGAGCAGATGATCAAGAAGCTGTTTCTGTTCACCGACTGCGCAGGCTATGATTGGAAGGGCTACAATACTCTGTATGAGACCGTACGGAGCATGTTTGAGGACAAGGGGTATGGGAATGATGCGGTGCCACATATTGTGTTTTGGGATGTTGGGTGGGGGTATGGTTCTCTATCCTTTGACTTTCCTCATAGAGGGGTGACGGTGTTGCGTGGTGACTCCAAAAATTTGGTCAAATACTTCTTGGAAAATGGTGGGGATTTTCGCCCTCACCATCTCATGGAACTAGCTATTGGCGAGAAAGAGTATCAAACTCTTGCTGTAGTCGACTGACTCGCTCACTCATCCGGTCCCTCCTTTGCCATTGACATTGAAATTGAATTGATGATCTATATGATCTTCTGCAATCTGATCTATCATCATTTCCAGGTAGAATTTAAATTAATAAGTAACCCTTATTACCAAGAAGAGATATCCTATGTATGTCTGTCTGTATTAGCTAGATGTGGTTTGGATTCATTCCAGAGCTCTCTCTTATCTTTATGTAACATTAGAAATAACCATGTGTTTTAGTATCCTTAATTTTATTGTTTCCTCGGTTAGTAAGCTAGCAACTAGTGGTACGTAATATGGATGATTAATTAAGCTTATTAGTTACATAGTGGTGGAAGCAATTGTTTGCTCCTCCATCTTATTATTTCGGACTTGTCAAGTTCGTTGTTCACACTTACCCTTACGGCCTCGCTCGATATCTAGGATTGGTTAGGCTAGATTCATTAAATGTTGAACGGAAATATGTATGCCAAGTTGCCCATTTTGTCCAAGTGATGACAGAGGATGCAGAAAATATGCAATTTCACTATGGACTGACCTGCATCCAGTAATTTTGTTCTTGGTCACGGACACACAGTGGAAGGCGTGGTTCAGTACTATCTATTCGATAAATGGCAGTGGAACTATTAATCGTGTGAACGATGATGATATTAGTTACGATTTTTTTTTAATTTTAGTTATGATTAACAAAGAAATATGAACCCTCTCATCGTTTGGTGTCATGTTTTGCTCCGGTTTTCTTGTTTCGTGATTGCTTATTTGATATCATGCATATCACTATCGGCATGTGTTCGAATGCAATCGACTTTGTTCATGAATTTAACACTTTCTACAAAATTAGGTTGTTAAACTGTGAAACAATCGATCAGAAACAGCAGAAACACAATATGGGTTTGGCGCCGTGTTGTTTCGTTTTCGATAGGGTGGAGAGTTGTTACGTCCGTGGATATGCGCGGGACTTTTGTAACGGGTTCGTAGGTGGCGTCAGACAGTCGATGTACTGTATGGCCGAGTCAAAAGTGACCCGCTTTAATATATGAAGTAACTCCAATGACGTGAACGGCGACATTGGTATCTAATACCGATACCATATTAAGGTTATATTGATGTATTGGTACTAAATATCAATTTGGTATTAACAATATTTACCAATTATCAATATTGTATCAGCGACATCCACTAAATATAGACAATTTCGTCGGTAAGTCTGAGAGTTCAATTTGGTTTTCCACTTCTAGTTTTCTGCAGAAAAACACCATCTCTGTTGGAATTTGAATCTTCTCATTGACTTTGAAGGTAGTATTCAGAATCTGATTTGAATTTATTTGTAGGGCCAGGCTTGAACGACAGCGTGACATCTTCTATAATACAAACATTATCATTATAATCGTTAGCGGCACACATTCACGTGCATGCAAGAAACATTTTTTTTTATCATGAACGCTACGCGCCCCTGAAGTTGTTTTGCATTAGTTGTTTTCAATTTGTTCAATGAGCTATTTTGACAATTTCAATGAAAAACAACCAACATAAGACATCTTTAGCGGCATGTAGAGCCCCGTAATTGAAAAAAAGGTATGTCGCATGCACGTGATGCGTGCAGAGAGTTTAGCGTCTTGATCTATTCAACCATTGGTGTAAACCAATGCAATAGTAAATTAGTAATCACACAATCCTTTCAAACACTTGGATTTTACATTATGTTATCTTAGTACCAACATGTACGTGCATCTAGACAAATTACTAACAAAAAATAATGGTTGAATACATGCAACAAAACATGGAAGAGAAACAAAAGAGAATAATAGTAAGCCTGTTTTAAGTCATTATGTATATTGTAAGTCTCTGCTCCTTCGTACGCTCTTGGCTTTCGTGTGAAATCTTGATCTACAAGTAATTTAGTAATAAACTTTCAGTAATACAATTAAGGTAGAAATCCAAAACAATTAATGTAAAAAGAAGTAAATGGAATCATTTAAAAAACACCTAACATAATACTCTAACCAAAGCAAAAACGTTTTAAATTGAATTAAAATGGCTAGCAACACCTTAAAAAATCAAATAAAAACAAACAACTCTAACCATTTGTTTTATAGTGTTGTTTCAAAACTACAGTCCTTTCCTTCGATAGCCTCATAATTCATCATCGGTTTGTTTTATTTTTTATTTTTTATTTTTTGGAAATTTCAACACCTAATTGCAATGAGATTACCAAAGTCTATAACTGAGAAATTAAGAAAACAACATAATTAACGTTCTACAATCAATTAAAGAAAATTGTAAGTTTCATCAAAAGTCTGGTACTGAGAAAAACAAAAAAAGAAACTAAATGTTAGGAAAAAAATGCAAGTCAGTTCAAATGAAGGGATTTCTTCTGCAGGGTTTACAAACAAACACCATTAAACGATAGGAACTCCACAAAGTTAATACAAAATATAATGTTATATCATGAGGTATGCAATCTGACACGCCCCGATCCCGATATTCCTCGAATATCAGGATAGGCACGTGCTGACTGACACCCGAGGATAACGCAAGTCATTTATTGAGTGCAAATGCTGAAAACAAGCGGTAGATAAGGCTTACAAATATAAAAAAATAATGAATATGCATTTAAGGAACGTGTTCAGAGCATACAACTAACTAGAACACTAAAAGAAATAATATAAAATTGAATGATGCCGATGCAGAAGTGTCTGAACGCCTGGATTGTATGCCTCGATTCTAAGTCCTGAAGGGGGCGCAAAACAAACATGAGTGGACTAAGTTGATATATATAATAAAATAGTTATCAACATATTAACCCCCAGGTTTTATGAAAACACATATATTATGATAAACATAGGTTCTTCCGAAACCTAGCATGCTATGCAATGTCTCAAATCATAACTTGTATATATAATAATCACTAGTGAATGTCCGATAACCCCTAGGCCCCATGCCAGCTTCCCGTCTCTAAGCAAATAGTCAGAGGAAAATACACTCCAGGCCCCATGCCGGCTCCTCGTGCCTGTGCTAAATAGCCAGAGGAAACACACTTCAGGCCCTATGCCAACACCAAACCGTCGCCCGGGACGGACCAAAATCTATCCCTACGTCCCGTAGCGGAAATGACCACTAGGTAAGTACAAAATCAGTGAACATACATATATTGAAAAGCAACTCCATAGTATAAAGTCATCCATCAGCTATACTATAAAGAGGTGTTCTAAACATGTTCAAAATATCATATCATCATCCATCGGATATTCTATAAGAACACGGGTTATAGGAAAAATAGGAATAATTTAAAATAGCCTCAGTAAACATGTTATCTCATAAAATATTTCATAAAACATAGTCATCAAATCATGCTTTTCATGTATGCATTTCTAATATCAAAACATGCATTTTTAGAAGGGGTCCACTCACAGTACTTAATTGCCGAAGAGCCACGCAACTAGTGAAGACGAAAACGTCACAATTAATTGCCCCTAAGCACAAAAAGGGTCCAATTAATAAAACTATTCTCAAACGATTTAATTTGGGAAAACGGAAGTCGAAAACAGATTCAGGATGTCGAATTACCCTAAGAAGGGTCCCGGATAAATTTCATAAACGTAAAAAGAATATTTCAAAGAATATTTCCTAACAAAATATTCCAAAGAATATACCGGAATATTCTCTGATGGAATATTCCCTAACGGAATATTCCACAAAAGGGTTTTAGCTGACTAGGGTTTAGGGTTGGAAAGGTTAAAGGGTTTAGGCTTAGACTTTTAGCTGGTTGGGTTTGGGTTTTTAAACTAAAAGGGTTTAGGGCTTTAACATATAAGGCCCAAGGCCTTTTAAACCAAAATAAATAAAACAGAAAAATAAAAAGGGTTGGGTTGGGCTCGGCAGGAAGGGCCCAAGGCCTTTTAACAAATTATTTGAAACAAAACAAAAGATAAAAAGGGGATTGGGCTTAAAGCAACGGGCCTAAAGCCATGGGTTTGGATTTGGGCTAGAAAGCCCGGCCTAAGTTCAAACCATGGGTCGCCAGACCCAATCGAAGGAGAATGCCGGATTCTGGCCGGGAAATTCCTGAGCTCTGATGGAGCTCAAAACTCGACCAAAACATGTCATTCAATATATCAAATTGAAGCCCCGAAAGTAAGGAAGCGAGATATACCCTTGATTCCCGTCACCGGGGACAAACAAATCAGGGGTGGGCCCCTTGGACACACCATTTAAGACCCAAAAACCATTTAAAAAAAGAAAATATTCTCAAACTTAGTGAAAATACAAAAACATCATTTTTGTTCGGTAAATCCCGAAACGGGTTGTTGCACAATCAGTATGTAATAACTCATACATTATAGTTCAGGAATAACCTGTGGAGTACACGAATATGTGGTAGTCCAATTTTACATATTCCTCTTTTCCATGCACTCTTAACTAACCCACAACCTACCAAAATAAATTTGGCTTTGATTGTCTTAATTGCCAACATGCCCCAACAAATGAGCTGGACAACGCTCCATTGGTTTCTTTTGTTAGTAAAACTGCACTGAACACCTCATGCTTTCTCTACAGGTAAATCTAATTCCAAGTCCAAAGCTCTAGGAATTCATCAATAACAAACTTCTCATACATAGCTCTAGGAATCCATCGATAACAAACTTCTCATATATCTCACAATGCACATACAAAATCCCAGCTACCGAAAACTCACCAAAAGCATCATTAAATTTCAAATTCATAAACTTCATCGAAAAAAAAAACAATAAAATAAAAACATACCGACATCATCATCATTCATGTCATTAGTTTCTTCTACAGAGTGAAATCGTTTTAGAATGTCGAGATTTTTCTGTTTTGTTTCATCATGGGGCCCCCAATTGCCCCAGCTCCCCACCACATTCCTGTGCATAGACAATTCGGTACACCTGAGACTGCTCAATCAAATGAAATCACAAAACAAACAAACACAAAAATCACAACAAAAATAAATAAAATAAAATAAATCTGTACAAATTTGCATACGTACCTTATAGCAGTGCAGCGAATAGTAGTGTGAGTTTCATCGGGGATATGTGTATTGCAAAAAGTAAAGATAACAAATTTATCAATCTTAAATTCTTTACCTTGGCTTTTGATTGAATAAAATCATCTAAATTAAGAGGCCTTAACTCCTCCAATTGGCGTTATCTCTTATTGGTATGGGGGTGTGAACTGTGATAGGAAGTGTAAATTTTAAAATGGTGATTGAATCACCCATTTATTAATATGGAACCTAGAGAAGAAAAAAAACGCAGAGAGAGAATGGTCCATATGGCTAAAGAGAAACTGGGTGAAAATTAACCCCAAAAAAAAAAAAATATATATATATATATATATATATATTTTTTATTAAATTTAACCCTAATTCTAACAAAATGGTGATAGCAAACTGAAGAATTTTAAAGTCACAAAATTAAAATTTTTACAAAGTAGGCCGAGATTACCTATAAATGGTGATTACATTGTATTTTCGCCCCTCGGAGCATTGTATTGTATCAGAAAAAAACTTCAAGAAGCAATCCATCCTAAGCAACGCAACCAAAAATCAGGTTTATGCAATAAAATTTGATTTTATTGTTATGGACAAATACTATAAGTCTATCTGAGGCTGCATACCATTGAGTTTTGCAAGGTCCAAATAATCTGCAAGGAACAAAGAAAATGAAAAGAGTGAAAAATCAGAACTGGACATGGGGATTTTCTGTGGCTATGTAGATGGCCAATCTCTATTAATACACACAATCTCACTCTGTAGATGCTCAATCTCTATTAACACACACAATCTCATCCATTGCGTAAGATAGTCACCATTCCGAAATTAACGATAGAACAAAACCCAAAAATGAACCCTAATTTTTTAAATTGGGAAGTTGGGTACCTGAAGAAAATGGCTATGAAGGCGACAGTTTCAGTCACAAACTTAATCGGATTAGCATTTAAGATGAAAATTACTTTCTAAGAAAATCACTTTTTATCAATAATCCAAATATTCTAACCTTTTGGTCACCAGTAGTTCTTTCCTTTGCCTGCTTTATGGAATCCACTACCATTAGTGCTCCATGCTGCACTCCATGAAGCTAAAACAAAATCATCTCACATTAATCCACCGACACTAAAAAATTAGAAAGCTAAATAAAGTTCACAGTAAAATATGCAGATTTAAATCAAATCAACTTAGATATGGGCCATGTTATTAAGGTAGTAATTGAATTGAAAATATTCTGGAAACTATTTTTTAACTGACAAAACGAAATTCTAAATTACTATAATTTACGGGAGGGACATTCGAAGGGGCCGAGCGGTGAGCCCAACTGACCGAACAATCGTCTACACTTTGTTTGAAGCTTGAAACAACATGGATTGTAATTCAAAATTCAAAATTTCAAATGATTCTCAATTCCACTAAGCCAATAGAAAGATTCCCATGAAAAAGTATGGTAGCAGTCTAGCAGACGCATATGCTCATGAAACAAAGACCACAAAGAGAGATGGTGATACGTGGTTTTTGTTATTGGTGTCAACATCTGTAGAAGTGTCAGTCGGCTGGTTGTTGTCAGCCATGGCTGAATTATTATCCCAATTCTCAAATTGTCTGTTTCCAGATGTCGTCGTCCCTTTCTGCTGCTGGTACATGTATGGTTGCTATTGTCTTGTGTCCACAAACCCTCTTCCTCCTGTTCCGGTTATAGTTGATCCTATGTCCAAACACCCGCGAACGTTCAAGGTCCCGTAGTGCAAGCTATCAGGTACACCGCCAACATTGTTTGCTTTTAAGCTGAACATGGAGCCTACACCAGATTAAGACCCATATATATTAGAGAGAGAAAGAGAGAAAGGGGGGGGAGAGAGAGAGAGAGGATACTTGGGCTTAAAACCACAGCATCATCGTGAGGAAAGGCGGTAGCAGACTGTTCAAGCTCTCCAAGATCAGTAAAACGCCTTTGGTTCCGATCACTGTCGTCTCCCCTGTTTTTTCACATAGCAGAAAAAACAGAGCAATTTAGTTTATTTTTTACTTCTAAAAATCTGTATATTCCCATAAATTTCAAGACTTTATGTTTTTTACACACAACCCATTTCTCATACACCATTAAAACAAAACCCAATAGAAGAAAAAAACGTCAACATAACAATAAGAAGAAGGGAGAGAGAGACCTGAAATAGAAGGAAGAGTGGGAGGAAAATTCTGGGTTTGTTGACGTTGCTTTGAACCTCTGCATTTTTTTTACTGATTGGGTGGTGATTCCTTCTGCCTGTGTCACTTTAAAGCAAAGAAAAGGTTAAAAAAAAAGACGATCTCCATATGACCTTTTAGAGAGAGAGAGAGACCTCTCTAACCCAACGAAGGGCGCTCCTATCAAGTCTTTCAGTGAACATATCTCTTCTTGGTTCATTCTTGAGATATTTGGAAATATAGCCATTTTTGAAATCACTTGTTGAAATGTAATATACATTTTCACATTTTATAAAACTAACCAAAATTAGAATTAAAAAGACTTAATTACCCTTAACCTTCTCTTAACACTCCTATGCTGTCTCTAGACTCCTCATCTCCATTGAAACACCACCACCAAACTTCTCTTTACCCAACTGTAATTGAACCAAGTGATCACACCAAGCAGTAACTACAATACTAGATGAAGAAACAATCAAAACTAACAAAAGTGTTCTGAAATTCGTGGTGTTGCTATGAACCCAGTCAAGCATCCTCACGGAGGAGGTAATTATCACATATTGGACCGGCTACAAGAGTATGGCGTAACGCTTCTCCTAGGAAGAAGGTTGGTTTCATTGCTGCTAGGGGGACTGGTGGTCTCAGAGGACAAGTTACTGCAAACGTCTAAGGCAGACAAGTGATGAGATTACATTTTCGACTTTATCTATATTTGCCGTGTTTGGACTGTTTATATTTTATTCAAGCCTAATTTGGTGCGTTTTGTGGGGGAAAGTTTGTTTAAGAAAAAAAAAAAAAAAACTATGGGGACGAAGATTTAGAAAAGAAACACCACGATTCTGGAAGCAGGGAAAGGTTTTAAACTAAGGGCAATAAGTCTTTTTAACTTCAATTTTGGTTAGTTTTATAATAAATGAAAATTGTAGGTTATATTTCAATAGGTGATCCCTAAAATGGCTATATTTTCAAGTTTCCCTTCATTCTTTACCTGCACAAAAAATCAAAAAAAAAAAACTTTCAATTCACTCAACAAACTCAAGTATAGGTAGAAAGATCGTTAGGAGAGGATCAACTCTCTCATAGGCCGAGACCAAATTCTGGCGGGATTAGGCAGAATCAGCAAAACTCCACCAAAAAATGTCACTGTTCATCTTTGACCACAGTTGATTTTGACGTGTGTGTGTGTGTGTGTCATATCAGATGGAAGAGGGTTCTGATACGAATCTATAGGCTCCGACCTTGCGCGATTTTTTTTGCCGTATGAAAAAGTTATGATGAAATGAAGTTTTTGGAGTGGAAGAAGGAGGATGAAGGAAGAACAACAGTGCAGCTGCTGATCTACACGCAGGGAGCAAAAGGGGAAAGCAAAAATTAGGAAAGCAAACCGACAAAGAAAGGCTTGAGTATTGCGAAGGAGGGGAGAGAGGACTTTTAGAGAGAGAAGGCAGAATCTTTTAGAGAGAGAATGACAGAAGTCGAAAGGACCGAGCGAGAATGAAGCGGCGGAGGAAAGCGGTGGAAGACTGTAGACTGATTGAAGAGGCAAAGTATTATTGGGGGACGACAATGGTTTCTTTTCCTTCCATTACGCTATGTTCTTCTCGCAAGATACTATTTTGTTAATTTAATTTTTTTTATGACAAAATTATCCCTGCTATTTTGTTTCTATTATTTTCAGTTAGTTGTAGTTTTTTTTGTTTGAGGGGTTTTATAGTCCAAATATTTTTGGTGAAGCCTTGAGACACCAAACTCTCCTTCTAGCTTTCTAATATTAAAGATATTTTAGTTATTATTTTGGTGAAATTTTGATGTTTTGCTATGTGTTTTTAATGTAGAACATGCGAACTTGTTTTAAGCATAAAGTAATCAAACGGTGGAATTTTTTAGTGATTCCAATTGAAGCGGGTTCGTGAATCTGTTGTGACATCCCACATCACCCAGGGGAGTGATCCTTAAATGTATATTCCCATCCCTACCTAGCGCGAGGCCTTTTGAGAGCTCACTGGCTTCGGGTTCCGTAGGAACTCCGAAGTTAAGCGAGAAAGAGACTTGAGCAATCCCATGATGGGTGACCCACTAGGAAGTTGCTCGTGAGTTCCCAAAAACAAAACCGTGAGGGAATGGTAAGCCCAAAGCGGACAATATCGTGCTACGGTGGTGGAGCGGGCCCGGGAAGTGATCTGTCCCGGGCTAGGATGTGACATCTGTCGAGAAGATTGTGTCAAAATTTTATAATTTTATCCCAAGCATCTAATTGTGATGAATTAATTTATGCCTAGCGTGCAGTGTTGGCAGATTGGGCTTTGCAACTTTTCGGCTGGAAGATGATGGATTTTGGACTCGAGCTCTTTTTGGAACTTGAAGAGGAGGTCCCAATCTTTAATTCAAGTCCTTTTGGGCCTGTTTTGGAGCCCTGAAGGTCCAGAAGTGTGGCTATCTCTTTGATGGGTAGATTTCCTAGTCATAATAGAAATGTAATTCCTAGTTATCCTTTTATTATTTTATTTTCTAGTTTTTAGAAGACTTTTTTCTATCAGGTTTTGAATTTGGAGTAGTATAAATAAGGCTTTTTAGCCATTATGGTTTCATACGCAACATTGAGAGAAATGATGCATTATTTTGGAGAACTTCATACTTTTTACAACAAGGTGTTTTCAATCCTTTTTCTAGTTAATATATTTTCTTTAGTTTTTATTATGATTGTTCGTAACTAGTCATTTTGCTAGGGTGAAGCCACGAGCCTTAGCATGAGTACGTGATTTTATTAATTTGCTTATGAATGGATGTGTGTTTGCTTTGAATTATTAATCACCGCGATTAAACTATCTAATTGTCTTAGTGATTCACGACCATTAGGGTTTTTAGACAAGTGATTTGATGCAATTTTTGTTGGAACATCACCCTGAAATTGAACAGGGCTTCTAGTGATTAGTAATTGTAAGTTTACTTAAGGCGAACAACATGCTCTTAAGGGTTGCATGGTTTTTCAAAGGGTTTTCACAAAACTTAATGAATCTTGCACGTTTATATTTGATTTGAACATCACAGACGGGTTTCATGTTAGATATACGTTTTCGCTTGAACATCACGAGGAAAATATGTATTAGGAAAACCTTCAAAGCATGTATGCAGAAATTCATAAGTATTTGGTAAAATTGCGTAGGATTGTTAATGGTGACGGCAAAACCCGAGTGTTTAAATTGTTTTCCAAAACTGTTTTCTTTTGCTTTCTTTACTTTGTTGATCTATTTAATTATTTTTATTTAAATTCGTTTTTTATTATTTTAAATTCTAAAATCAACATTTTCGTAACTTTGTTCTAAATAATTAGTTAAGGATTAGTTTAAATACAAATTATTCATTCAATCCATGTGGAAAACGACCTTGATTGAGTTGTTATACTACGACAATCTTGTACTCTTGCAAGTATTTTTAAGTGCTTTTATCCCTACTTTTGTAGGTGGTAAAAATCCTATCAGTGTTGATTGGAAGAGCAAAACAATAGTTTGAGCTCACAAGTCAAGTATGTACCAATACTATCTTACTGGAGTTGGAAGGTAGATTTTCGAGTACTAAGAACGTAACAAAGCCACACTGGTACGGCCCGTTCGGTAACATATTACAAATTGACGTCGTTGATCAAGTTGGTGCTAATTGAAATTGAAATCCTCTCCAGATATTTGTGTTTGGAGCGGAGCCTGTGGATCCAAAGATTTGGACCGCTCATTTTCAATCTTATGAACATCATTGACTCATCTCATTGACTTACCTCACACAAACCAATAATTCGTTTCTCCCTCTCTCCTTTTAACGATCCAGATCTTAGCGTTTGTAGTCATGAACTTCGAGATCCAGAGAGGAACTTGATTCAAAAAATTATACTAAAGACCCCTCAAAGAAAAAAATTCATAACTTGTTGTGGCTTATTTTATCTGACAAGAGAGAATAGAGAGAGATGTGTTTGTAGGGTTATGTAGAGGATGTGTTATTCTCCTATGCAATGCCTTTTATTTCTAGTAACAAGGGAGGGAATAATCATTCCCCTCCAAGGATTATAAGTCCTAATAGGAAAAAATAACTAGTATCACGATCACACTTTAATACAATGTTTATTAACATAACTCACTTGAAAAATAGATTTATTTTTCAAATCAAATATAATAATAAAACAGAAAATGAATAATTGCTGTGCAAGGATTTGGTACCCATGGTTTTATTTTATTTTTTTATATTACGGTCGCGAAGTTTAATAAATATTATATTTTTCTTGTAAATGAGGAGTTTAACTGTTGTGCAAGGAATTTGATTGTTGAGCAAGAAAGAAGATTTGCTCATTATTCTCCTCAAAGATTTGTTCATGATTGATAGTAAACATTCCTGTTCAATCCTCGTCTTTGTTGTGTAAGGCAAGGCTCTTCATTAATTGGCGTTTCGGGTTTAGGGTTTATAGGAATGCTAATTACCTTCTAATTTATGTTTAGGGTTTATAGGAATGCTAATTACCTTCTAATTTACGTTCTTCAATTTTCCTTTTTCACTCATCAAGTGCCATGTGGACTCCACTAATACTTAAAAATACGTTTTTAATGCCTTAAAAACTCATAAATATTTTTCATGTTTTACCGCTAATAAAAACTCTATTTACCCTTCATATTTCTAAACACACCTACTGTTTCTTCTTCCTCAAATCCTCAGTCGTCTGCAATTTTTAAGCATACAATTTTTTGTCCATGGTCTTTTCTTCCCAATTTAGCTTAATTTGCCTCATATATCATTCTAGGCTAAACTGCTGCATGCTTTAGTTGTGCTGCATATTCAATTTTGGGTTTTTAAGAAAGGAAAATAATAAATTTCGGTTCAGAAAGAGAGGTACTATTTTTTTTTTGTTTTAACATACAGGTTTAATTTGGTAAGAAGGGAAGCCAAGCACTTAAAACAAGGGTGAAACAGGAAAAATAATTAGGATTCTTGTCACAAATGGTTTTTGAACTTGATCCAGCCAATTAAGATGGTCCCATAAGTTGAAAATTAATTAATTTTGCCCCTAAAATGAGCAGTGCAAATCAATACGCTAAAAATATGTGTGTTGATTTGGCATGCCATTAGATGATGATAGTGCAGAAACATGGCACTGTGGGTCCCACATATTTGATGCTGTGGGAAATAAAAATAGTTAAATATTAAAAATCAACTTTAAAAAAACTGGGCTCCACCCACCTTCTTCTCCGGGGACCTAAACAAGAAGTTAGGCGACGACGATTTCTGGGTTTGGGTTCAGAGAACGACGGTTTTTGGGTTTGGGGTCATTGGAAATTTACGCATACTTGCAAATCTACTAGAAGAAGCACATGGGTCTCTTCCACTATGGCGGCCAACGAGATGCAGCAGCCACGCTGCGCTGGGTTTCCCAAATTTGAATTTTTTTTTCTGGATTTCAAATTTTGGTTTTCCAAATATGAATTTTTTTTTCTTGATTTCAAATTTTGGTTTTCCAAATTTTTATGGAGGGTTTCTTGTTTCCATTGAAGACTGGAATCATATATCATTGAAAGTCTTGCGTATTTGGATTTGATTGACAATGATGAGATCCGTGGCCGTCCGATTCACCACTTTGTTTCATTTCCCTCGGAGGTTATGGCCAAATTGTTAAAGACCCAAACTTTTTAAGCATCCCCAATCTTAAAAATCATCATTTCTATAATGGGTTGATATATTTTTCCAAGCCTTGTACTCTTCCGCCACTCTTAGATTGGGAAGCATGAAGGAAGGGGGTGAGACGGACGGAGTGGGAAATAAGGGTGAAGACTGATGGGTTGGTTAGGGTGGGGCCCACAATAATAAACATTTTAATTTTTAAATATTTGGTAAGGCTGGGATCCTAGTGTCTTACGTCAGCATATTAACAAAAAAAATTTAACGAAATTTAAACAGAGGGATGATATTGATTTGCATCATCTATTTTTAGAACGACATTAATTGATTTCAATTTTAGGGACCATCTTGATTTAGTGGGTTAATTAATGACCATTTGTGATAAAACCCATATAATTATGAGTTTTTTAAGCGTTAAATATTAACTTTTGAGTGTTAATGGAAAACACTTGATGAGTGAGAAAGATAAATTGGAAAATGTAAATGTGGAAGGCAACTAGCATTCCTCAAAATGGAAAATTCTAAGAGACGATGAATTCCTATATGTTCAAATCACCACAAAAAAGGATGGCAACTTATTCACTTTGTATTTGTATAAAATCCATAATGCATATCTCTTGATATGCTTATCAGTTTAGGTGGTACTCAAACAAGAGACTCGCGTTCACCAAAAAAAAAAAAAAAAAAAAAAAAAAAACAAGAGACTCGCTGATCTTCAATTGTATGACAAACAACAATAAATTGTTAAGAACTAGAAATTCGAAAGCTAAAGAGGCAAAAGTCTGAGAGAATGTTCATATTATTCATTGACTCAAAAGACTAGCATAAATAGCCATACAAGGAACAAGTAATAAAAAAAAAATAAGCAACAAAATATCCCACGTCTAACAACCCTAGACTATTGGGATTCTCTTAAAGATTAGGTCAAATACTAACCATGTTTCCTGATAAATAGGGATTATTAACAGAAGCAAATAAATCAAACAACAATAATAGATAATTATCCAACATTCCTTCCCTTAAATTGAATGTTATTCAAGCAATGAGTTTACAGTAGAACCTGACCAAACTCCAAGTAGACCACGTAGCTTCTCAAAGGCTTCTAGCTTAAGAGACTTGGTCAATATGTCTGCTATCTGATCTTGACTTGACAATGAACTAGATCTACAACACCTTCCTTTGTAAGATCACGAAGAAAATGAAACCTGACATCAATGTGCTTGCTTCTTCCATGCAGCATCGGATTCTTGGAAATTTTGATCGCTAAAATGTTATCACAATATATAAGTGTAGGCTTCTTCTGAATGCAATGCAATTCCTCAAGTATCCTTCTTAACCATATAGCCTAACAAGAACAAGAAGATGTTGTTATGAACTCACCTTCAGTTGTAGACAAAGTGACAACTTGCTGCTTCTTTGAAGACCATGAAACGGCCCCTGAACTTAACATGAACACATGACTAGATGAGCTTTTTTTATCTTCCAAATCCCCACCATAATCATTATCACTAAATCCCACTAACTCATTGCTTTCACCTTTTCATAAAACAACCCATATTCACAGTACCTTTCAAATAGCGAAACACTATTTTTGCAGATTGATAATGAAGTTCAGTTGGTTCCTCCATAACCTTGCTAAGGAGACTAAAAACATACATCATGTCTGGTCAAGTGGCTGATAAATACATTAGACTTTTAACGATGCTTGTTATAGGTGCAATCAAATCTCTGTTCTTCAGTATCTCTTGTAATCTTAAAACCTGGTACAATTGGATTTTGGACTGGATTGCATTTTGACATTTGAAATCTTTCCAAAACCTCCTGAGCATATTTCTTCTGGTTAATAAAGATTCCAGAAAATGATTGCACCACTGATACGTGATTTATACGTACACAAATTCAACCCTATTTATGACAATTGTAGTAATGATGTAAGTAGGGATCGTTCTGGACCGGGGATTAGGAGGGATTATTAATCAATTGGATTTGACTTAAAAATGTAAAAACACAATATAAAACACTATATTAGACTCAAAGAATTCAAAAATACTTTAAAACATAAACTAAACGAATTCTAAGCATTAAAGAACAAGAAAGTAAAGGGGGGTTTTGATTTGACGAAAATTAACTAAAATGCACAAATTGTAATTAAAGGCAAAACGTAAAGATGAATGCGATGGAAATATGGATGATGGAATAGCCAAGGGGTTCTTCTCCACACATGTTACACTTGCATACAAGATTGATTCTCAGTTGGTCTTTCAATAAATTATGAAACTCAACGCCCCGGGTTAATTAGGTCCGCTTAAATTAACCGTCAAGTTTTCCTTAAGTTAATGAATTGGATGGGTTTGCGCAACGCAATTCACAACATTCTCCAAAAGTCCTTTACGTGAACAGCACAATAAAGATACAATCAAAGATCATTAAGCAACATGAAAACTATAAGTGTTGACGAGGCATTCGTTACTATGATGAGCATGAAACTCGTGCCAAGAATTCATTTAACGCGATTGTTTATAAGCAACCTCCACTACTTGTGAATATACGTTCATAACGATTAGGTGAAACTTACTTATATTCTAGCGTCATATTCATGCATGAAAATTAAGCGCGCATTCTTAATAAACATACATAAATAAGTTATCAATCAAACGGTTAAACAAATTGAATCAACAACTTATGAAATTCCAACGAAAGTTAATCAATTCATATTGCAAATATAAACATAGTTTCGAATCACCCCCTAGCTAAAGGGGGTTTTAGTTCCTCATAACTTTGAAATCAAAGAAACACCTAAACATTCCAACAACTCAAACTTGAATTGTATGAACGTTTAGGCACTCTTCTCTTCCATTCCTCATACGTACAAAACAAAGAGAATTAGATTTAAACTTTGAAATCAAAGAAACACCTAAACATTCCAACAACTCAAACTTGAATTGTATGAACGTTTAGGCCCTCTTATCTTCCTCGTTGTTGTAGCACAAGGTCTAAGGTGAGGTTTGGGGGATTATGGAAATGGATGAGGAGTGGTGTTTGGATTATAAGGGAAGGGGGACTCACGGCTAAAGAAGGTGGAGAGTGAATGTGGTGTGTTGTGTATGAAAATGAGATCTTCTTGAATGATGGGAATGCAAGGGCTTTTATAGGAGAATGAAGGTATAAATGGCTGTTTGTTTAAGCATGCAAGTGGCTAATTAATGATGGACAAACAGCTAGGGAAGCATGTGAAAGCTGGAATTGCATGTGAAGGTGTGTGTGTGTGCTGGAAATGCAAAGAATGCCCACGGCAAGGATGTTTTCTTGTTGAAAATCTGGATGCATGATGAAGATTTAATAAATAATGCATGTAGGTGGCTGCAATGATTAAGAGAAGTTGCTGAAAATCTAAGGGAAAGCTGGAAAGGCATGTGAAGATGCTGGAAATGCAAAGAATGCCCACGGCAAGGATGTTTTGGTGTTGTGTAAATGCATGTGAATGCATGACATTTGAAGTGATTGTTGTTGAAAATGAATGTGAAGGCATGTGAGTGGTATCTAGGAATGATTAAAGGGGTGTTGCTAGGTTGGAAATGCATGTGAATGCATAGAGGAAATCTGAAAATGGTCATAAGGAATGCACGGCAAAGGAAGTGTGAGTTGGTGTGTGAATGCATGTGTTGAATGTGAAGGGAATATCATTTGCACGGCAAAGAGGGATTTGTGGTGAAATGGATGAATGATTAAGAGTGCATGTGGGTGATTTGAATGAATGCAAAGTGAATGAATAATGAAATGGGAAAGCATGACCAAGGTGGAAATGCATGTGAAATGTTGGAAAGGGATTGGGAATGCACGGCTTTGGGGAAAGAATGAGTGGATGTGCAAATGTGTTTTAATTAATGAAAGTGTTTGGAGAATGAATGCAATGATGAAGAGTGAATAAAGAATGCATGTAGGGTTAGCTAGGTTGGCTTTGTTTGGGTGCATGTGTGTTAATGGTGGTTTTGCATGTGAATTGATGGATTGTTTTTGATGGAATGGATGGTTCTTTGCATGGCTATAAGGGAGAGAATAAGAGAGAATGGGCTAGGCCCTTTGTTTTATGTCCAAAGTGAATACAAGGCCTTCAAATTCGTCCATCCTCTTGGCTCCATGGATAAGCTATCCAATCCATGCCCAAAAATGCTCCAAATGGCCTCAAAATGCACTTTCTTGCTCCCTAGGCCCTTAGAACCTGAAAACACACAAAAGAAGCATAAAGGACTAAAATAACGAGAGAAACATAACGTAAATGCACGAGAACAAGCCATTTAAGTCGCATGAATATGCTCCTATCAACCACCTCAGTACCAAGAAAGTAACGCATCTTGCCCAGGTCAGTCATATCAAATTCATTCATCATCGATGATTTTAAATTCAACAAACATGGCTTCATCATTTCCAGAGAATATCAAATCATCTACGTATATAAAAACAATAAAAAAATTTACCTCCTCCTCCAGATTTGACGAACAAAGTATGCTCATGAGGACACTTTTGGAATCCTGCCTATGAGAAGTAAGCATCTATACGGCTATACCCATCTTATTCTCATTACCCTTTTGCACATAACATGGAGGTTGGTCAATCAAAACTTTCTCATTTAACTCACTATGCAAGAAGGCTGATTTCTCGTCAAGTTGATAAACAAGCCAAAAGTTTTATGCTGCCAATGATACCACCAAGTAGATGTTATCATGTCTTGCAATCGGTATAAACACTTTAGCATATTCAACTCCATATCTTGCATGTATCCCTTTGTCATCAGGTGCGCTTTGTATTTGTCAACCTCTCATTTCTCGTTGAGCTTTGTTTTGAAGAAGCATTTAACCCCAATGGTTTTTTCTTCTGTTGGAAGATCAGTCAATTCCTAAGTATCATTTTTCTCGATTGCCTATATTTCTGCATCCATAGCTTTCCTCCACTTTACATTATTAACATCATCCTCAAATAGAAATGTATCACTGTCTACGAACAAAGCATGATGAGTAACAATATCATCATCTAATAATTCATCTCCGCTTACATAGTTTGTCATAAAAAAAGACATTTTCTTGATCCACTGAGGATCTGAGTTTGAAGGTTGACCTGACCCTCAGAAGGTTCATTTGCTAGAACATTTGTCATCAAATCTTTAGAAGATTGTTCTTCATGTTCTGTTATGTTTTCACTTACTGGAACATTTGACAAGATATCTTCTAAGATTTGCACATCAATCATTCTTTTATCATTGATATCCAAATCAAATGGAATTGATTTAGATATAGTGTTGCCCCAATTCAACTGTTGCCTTCACCAAACACAACATCATGACTAATAATGATCTTCTGAGTGACTGGATTGTACAGCCTATAAGCATTTGATTCCTCACTAACACCAAGTAGCATGTATTTCACACTTTTGTCATCAGGTTTGCCTTTTTTTTTTATTAAGTGCATGTGCATAAGCTAGACATCCAAATATTCTGAAGTGATCAACAATTGGTTTGTGTTCAATCCATGCTTCTTCAGGTGTCATGTTTTTAATAACAAGTGTGGGGATTCTGTTTAAATCATGAACACTTCAGTTAACAGCTTCTGGACAAAACTTGTTTGGGATGTCTTTCTTTGTCAGCATGCTTTGTACCATGTTCATAATATATGATTTTTCCTTTCTATCACCTTGATCTATTGTGATGAATAGGCTACAGTAAGCTGTCTACAAATTCCATTCATTTCACATAAGTTAGTAATTTCATGTGATGTGAATTCACCGCCACAATCAATACGAAAAGTCTATGCAATTTCCAGTTTCTTTTTCGACATGTGCACGAAATCTTTTTAACTACATCAATGGCCTCAGATTTTTCTCCCAAAAAATAAATCCATGTCTTACGACCAATTATAGTACTTCGATGGCTATCCATGTGCTCTCTTTTGGAAATAAGTCATGATATTGCTTTCTAATAAGGCAATCCTCGAATATCTTTGAAGTAGTCTGAATTTAAGGCATTCATCTAACGATCTTTTTTTGCTCCAAGGTCTTCAATCCATTAGAGTTTAGGTGCCCATAACGATAGTGTCATAACCATGTTGTGTCTTGTGTGGTTGAAGTGAAGGAAGTTTGATCATCACATGGAATTTGTATGCATAGAGGGAACATCCAATTTGTTGTCATTTTGGCTTATGCAATAAACCCCTTCTCCAGATGGTGGATCTGACAGTTGTCTTTCTAAATAAGGATTGCAAAACCCTTTTCTTGTAGTTGACCAAGACTAAACAAATTACTCTTTAGTTATGGGACATAAAATACACTAGTGATTGTTTGCATGCTACCATTTAACCGAATTTTTTAATATTCCCTTTACTCATAACACAGATGCTAGAATTGTTTCCAAGCTTCACAGTTTCTCTAAAATTTTCATCTAGATCAAAGAACAAGAGTTTATTTGGCACGCCTGATCTTGATATTCACAAAACACCAGGGTAGGCTCGTGTTGGCCGACAGCCGAAGGTGACGAAGCCATATTAGGATGCATGAGAACTAAGAACAATTAATCGACATAAATAAAACTTGTAAATTTAATTATAATGAATATGCAATTAAGGGAACGTGTTCAGAGCATACAACTAAATCAAGACACTAAAAAGGAGTAATATAAAATTGAATGAACAAAATGATAGGTCCTACACCTAGAGGACTCGAAGATGCCGATGCAGAAGTGTCTTGACGCTGGGGTTGTACGTCTCAATTCTAAGTCCTGAGGGCGCGCAAAACAAACATGAGTAGACCAAGTTGATATATATAAGTAATACGAAAACAATTAAACTTTAACGTACTAACCCCCAGATTTAGAAAACTTGTAAAGCATAATAAGTAATAGGTTTTTTTTTCTTCCGAAAACCCTAGCATGCCATAAAACCTTTCATAAAACATGTATTGTATATAATGTGCTTAGTAATAGTAGCATAAGGCGTGTGTGTGTGTGTGTGTGTGTGTGTAACTTCATTTGCCCAAAGGCTATATATAATAATATTTATCATAATCAGCCAAAGCTACCAACCCACACCCGACCGTAGCAATATATAAGTATCTAACCCACACCCAACCCACACTCGGCCGTAGCCGTATATAATATCTCCTAACCAAAGCCACGTCTTATATCTCCTGGTTGAAGCCAATATAAATATCTTCTGCCCGTAGGCACCAACCAAATGCCCAGCCGAAGCCATATGAGTATCATTCGCCCGTAGGCTACATTCGCCCGTAGGCAGGACCGTCGAGTAACCACTAAGTAAGTACATAAAAACATTAACAAAATATTTCTAATATATATATATATATCTTAATTGGAGTTCAGTAGCTAAAATATCATATCGCAAAACATATTCGTAGTATATAGTCATCAATCATATATACTACAAAAAACGTAAAATCGATAAAGCAAGAATATCATAAAGTGTAAATCTAATTTACTCATAAAGTTTCATAAAACATAACCATTAAATCATGTTTTTCATGTATGCATTTCTAATAGTAAAATATCCATTTTAGAAGGGGCCCACTACCTCACACCATTGGCGAAGAGCCATGCAAACAAGAGAGGACGGAAATGCCATAAACAATTGCACCTAAGCACATAAAGATACCAATTAATAAAACTATATTAAAACAGTTGAATTTCGGGAAACAGATGTCATTAACGGATTCAGGACGTCAAAAAACATAAGGAAGGATCTAGGGTACCACCACGCGCCGCCACACTCCATTTTGGGTCGCCGAAAAAGTTGCCAGCACCGCCGTGGACGGCGGCAGAGCACAAGACCTCTGATGGACCCATGCGCTAACGCGTGCCCAAGCGCAGGCCTACGCATGGACCTATGCGCAGGCCTACGCACGGACCCATGCGCGGCCTAGGTTCTGGGTTGGGCCGCAAGGTTGGGCCTGGGTTTAATTGGGTTTGGGCTTAAAGGACCAAGGTTTGGGCCAAGGTTCATGGCCCAAAGACCCGGGGCCGATTATAATTTTGACCCGATTTTTAGACCGGCTTTACAGAGATGAACGTCGGAGCTTCTCAAGCTCTGGTCAACCTCGAAACTAACTAAACTCGACGATGTAAACTATAGAAAGGAAGCCGCAAGGGTGAGGAAGAGGATCATACCATACTTAGTTCCAGTCGTGATCGGGAAGTCACGGCATTCTTCGCGATAATCTAGGGAGGTTTTCTCCGAGTAATTTTCAAATTAAACCTTCACCAAGTACGAATAAATATATTTTAGAAATCAAAGCAAACATCCAGAGATAAACAAAAATAGTTCGAGATTCACCAAATCAAAGGTGGTCATACTCGTCGGATCTCCCCCAGATCTTGCGTCGGTTACCAATGTGCAACGATCACTCTGCACTTGTAGAGGAATGAGAAGAACGAGATAGATGAGGAGCTTCGAGGGAGATTAGAGCGAAGAAAAGGAGAAAAAGGGAAGGTTGGAGCGTGAGTGTGCTCTCAGGAATAATAGGGGTGATAAAGTGATGAAGCTAAGGGAAAAGAGGGATCCGAGAGGTATGGGGTGGGGAAAGGTGACACGTGGTAGAACGAATGAAGTTGAGTTGGAAACAGGTCCCACTTGGCACACTAATTAAGGTTTAAAGGCAACAAAAACAAAATATCTTTCAAACCAAAGTGGAATTACGAAATCGCCCTCGACGTTCCGTAACATTTGGGACAGGTTGTTAAAATTTACCCCCGTTAAGAAGATTTCGCCTCGAAATTTGAAAATGACTTACTATGTAAAGTACTCAAAGATAGGAAAGAATATATATATATATATATATAGTAGTTGCATCAAAGAGAATGTGCCATATTGTCGCGAGCGGGTTGCAAAATCCTCTTTCATGCCTCCAAGCTCCTACTTTCTTCCCCCATCATCATAATAGTAGAAACATACTTTATAAAGATATAAAGTCAAAATTATATAATAACGTATGGTAAAAAATATGTACATATAATACGATAACGTCAAAATAGATATGTACACATATAGCAATAACAATATGACCATCCCATCTTGGAACACATGATAATACACACAACAGTCATATAAACACCTTCTAAAATTAATTTTCAGCATGAAGGAATCGAACCTCTTGTACCACTATCTTGGAGACTGTTTTAGGCCATACAGGGACTTCCTTAGCTGACATACTAGGTTCTCTTTCCCATATTCAACAAACCCTTCTGGTTGAGCCATGTAAATTGTCTCTTCTAGATCCCCATGAAGAAATGTTGTCTTCACATCCATCTACTCAATCTCCATGTCATGCTGAGCTACCATTGCTAAAAGCAATCTGATAGAAGTATGCTTGACTACAAGTGAAAAGATCTCATCATAATCCACCCCTTCCTTTTGTGAGTACCCCTTAGCCACGACCCTCGCTTTGAATCTCACGACATCTTGTTCATGTAGTCCTTCCTTTTTCCTAAATACCCACTTGCATTTAACTAGCTTTTTGTCTTTGGGCTTAGAAACCAACTCCCAAACAGAGTTCTTGTAAATAGACTCCATTTTTTCTATCATAGCACTTATCCAACTATCTCGCTTATCACTTGTTATAGCTTCTTGCTAAGTAGTTGGATCTCCTTGACTAATGTTAAGAGCATAATTAACTTCGTCTTGGTTGAACCCAAACTTGTTAGGTTTCTTCTTGTTCCGCTTAGGTTTGTCTAGTGTTATGCATCTCTGGAATGCAGGTGAATTGTTCGTTGGAGTTTGACCCCTTTGGGATATCTGGCGGATTGAAGTGCCTTCAATCTGTCCTGTTTCTTGCTCCACCTGATTCCTAACTAGTGAACGATGTTGATGCTCTTCTTCTTCCTCAAAACCATCAGATTCGGCCTCTTCCTCGATTTGCTCCACCTGAGCTTCTTCATCTGAATTGATTAATGGAATCTTTGTTGCTTCAATTTCAGCATCGTCCGTCTTCTCCCTACTGCTCTAGACTTTATTCAGAGGCATGGTTGTTTCATCAAAGGCAACATCTCGACTGACAACCTTTTTCTTCTTGTTGAAATCCCAAAGCTTGAAACCCTTAACTCTTTTCTCAAAACCTAAGAAAATGCAATGTGTAGACTTTAGTTTGAGCTTGGACCTTTCATCATTTGGAATATGTGTTTAAGCACTACAGCCGATCACCCTTAGCTTGGAATAGTCCACCGGCTTCTCAAACCATACCTCTTCTGCACTCTTAAAATTGAGAACTGTAGATGGTGATGTGTTAATCAAATAACTTGCATGATTAACAGCCTTTGCCCAAAAACTATCAGGCAATCCTGCATGAAATCGCATGCTCCTCTCTCTCCATGAGAGTTCGGTTCATCCTCTCAACAACTTTATTTTATTGGGGATTCTTCTTTACTGTGAAGTGCCTTATGATGCCTTCCTGTTTGCAGTAATCGGTAAAATCATTACTTGTATATTCACCTCTATTGTCACTTCTCAGGTACTTGATCTTTCTTCTAGTTTGATTCTCGGTTTTTGTTTTCCATTCCTCGAACTTTGCAAAAACCTCAGATTTCTGCTTCATGAAATAAACCCAAACCTTCCTAGAAAAATCATCCATGAAAGTAACAAAATACCTGGCTCCACCATTTGATTTAGTTGGTGTAGGGCCCCAAACATCTGAGTGAATATAGCTGAGTTGCTCCCTGCTTCGGTTATCTACACTGCTAGTTGCAAATGATACTTTTCTTTGCTTTCCGAGAACACAGTATTCACAGAAGTCCAGTTTGCAAGATGACACGCCTTCCAACAGGCCTTGCTTGTGTAATTCTTGCAACCCTTTCTGGCTTATGTGCCCTAGCCTATGATGCCAGACTTCAGTCTTGTCTTTTATACTCTGGTTTATAGAAACAGCTGCTCCCCCGACTATAGTGGTCCCAATTAACTTATACAACTTATTGGGTTGTAGGTCGCCCCGCATTACCACTGGCGATCCTTTGGTTACCCTGAGTCTTCCTTTTTTAGACTTGTACCTATAACCGGCCTCATCTAAAGTACCCAAGCAATTCAAATTCTTTCTTAGTCTAGGGACATATTTGACGTTCCCCAAAGCTCGTATCATCCCATCGAACATTCTGATTCGAACAGTGCCAATTCCTCTTACGGGACATGAAGAATCATCCCCCATTAAGACTTCCCCACTGCTGACTTCCTTGTAAGTATCGAACCATTCCCTTACTGCACACATATGAAACGTGCATCTGGTATCCAAAATCCAAT
Organism: Pyrus communis; assembly: GCF_041283825.1. Classification (NCBI taxonomy): domain Eukaryota; kingdom Viridiplantae; phylum Streptophyta; class Magnoliopsida; order Rosales; family Rosaceae; genus Pyrus; species Pyrus communis. Next base: position 19,497,467 of record NC_142576.1, on the reverse strand, counting down.
TTGTGCAAGCCTTGGAGCCCAATGTTACTAAAAGAAGCTCCTCATCACTCTCATGCTTGATGACTGCACTAGCTGAACCTGAGCTTCCTTCCATCTTGGCATTCTTCTCTTTCCAAATCTTGCAGTTCCTCTTCCAATGATCGACTGAACCACATTCAAAGCAACCTTCCTTCTTTTCCTTTTTCTTCTTGTATTTTGACCTATCTCTATTGCCAGTTTTCTCGTCCTCTGTCTTTTCCCACCCCCTCTCCTTGCCTTTGACATAAAGGCCTTGAGAGCTTTCAGTTGTATCATCCAATTTAGCATACGACTGAAGAGCTTGAATTACATCTTCAAGCTTCAGGGACTCTTTTCCAAACATTAGAGTTGTTCGAAAGTGCTTGAAAGATGAATGTAGAGACCTCAGCAAGATGATAGCCATATCATCATCTTTGTGAGTTTCTTCGACCTTCTGAAGATTAGCCATGCAATTCTGGAACCTGCACACGTGATCTTCAATATCACCTCCTTCTTCTAGTCGAAGCCTGAATAGTTCATCCTTTAGAAAAGGTTTATTAGACACGATATTGCCCATATAAACATTCTCCAACTTTTCCTATGCTTCCTGGGCAGTCATCTTTTCGATGATGTGTGATCGAACTAATCTTGTGAGATGGATCTCGATGGAGCTCTTGGCCTTCTTGAGAACCTTAATCCATGCCGCCTCTCCCATGTTTTCCGGTTTCTCACGATCGAGTGCATCATCCAAATCCTGCTGTATCAGTATGTTCTTCATCATCCTTTGCCAGTACGTGAAGTCATCCTTGCCATCAAAGGGCTTTAACGCAAGTTCTTGATCCGCATTCATCTTCCCTTTTCACGTCGTAGAACACCTTGATCTTGGCTCTTGATACCAATTGTTGAAAAAACCTGCACACTAGACCTTGTTCTTTAATGTAACCAACGGCAATAGACTAAACTAGCAAATATTAGAAAACTTAGAAACACACAAGAATTATACTGGTTCGGCAGAACTTTTGCCTACGTCCAGTTGTGATTTCTCTAGGTAGAGAAATCACTGCTCCTTTGATTAATAATAGAGATTACATAACTTTTGCAAACCCTAGAACTAATCTCAAAACTCTTGGCTGTCTGGCTGCTTTCTTTCTCTTTGTAAAAATCAGCCTTGCCACACCCTATTTATAGGCATAGGGTAGGCTTACATGTCTCAAGGCTGATTGAATTCCTATTTCTAAGTGGATTAGGAAATTACACTTATCCAAAACCAAATAGACTTCTAGAAATCCAAATCTAAATTGAATAAGGAAACTGAAATTCTTTCCTAATCCCTCTAGGACAAGAATCGGTATACCTCTAGGTTTCCTAAAACAATCCTAAACCAACTAGGACATATTTGACGAGCCAAAATCCTAACATATTTTCTATGTTGTATATATCCATGTACATATGCGTGTGTGTGTAGATTGATCATCTAACAAAAAAACATGCCAAAACTATAGAAAATGAAAATTATGTATTTTTGTGTAAAGGTGCTGCCTTTCTATTTTTTTTTTGGAGTATACTACTTTTATTGTGCTGGGCCCCCATTCTCTTTCATTCAGAAGTAATTTGCACACAACAATTTAGAACGTTTTGTGTAAATTTCCAAAATCATGGTACTGTTGATGGTTGCTCTCTAAGCTGCGAAATTAGGTATCAGAAAATCTTAGCTGTGAATTTTTTTATTGGTGAACTTGATGACCTTACTAGGTTCATAGTGTATTGAAGTTGGATGATTTCTTAACTGTAGTCTTGAAGTGCAAGAATTGTGGAACTTACAATGGTTGGAAGGCATTGCAGTGTACCATGTGCAGAGGATTTGGGAGGGTGCAATACCAGGTGGAGAACTACACCTTGAGAAGGTAGACTTTCCTTCATTTGGATTTTGACCTCTGTCTGGAAAATAAGATTTGTGAGTTTGGTATGCATATGGGTTCTTGGTTTTAAGAACAAAAGTTACTTTTGTTTTGAAATTGCAATTTAGTTGGTGTTTGTGCCTGTGTGTGTGTTTTGTGAATTTGGTTTTAGGACTAAAGTTATATATGTTTTGAAATGACATGCTTGATTCATTCAAAAGTAGGAAAAGATGGGATTTTTAGTTGGTTTATATAATCTTTTATACAAAGTCTTAAAATGCCATGCTTGATTCATTCAAAATTAAGAAAATTGGATTTTTGTAGTGAAATTGTCCTGTTTTGGTTCAATGGTCTAGGCAATATGGACAAAAGTTACATTGGTTTTCAAATGGCATGCTTGATTCATTCAAAAGGACCAGAGAATTAACTATTCTAATCAGTAATTCCCCACACTGAGAACTTGAGACATTGGACTGATACGCATTTCTGAGATTTATTTTTTATTTTTTTTATAGAATATTTAAAGATGGTTTTAAACTTTTAGTGTAATTATAGAAGTATGGATCTTTGATTCCATATAAATTGCTGTTTATATATGTGAATTCAAGAGGGGAGAATTTGTATGTGGATGTAATAAGTAGGGGTGGCTTTGAGAAGGTTTGGCTATCTATTTTATCTGTCGTTCTTCATTTCACTAAATTAAAAATGAATTATTAATTTTTCACTTTTAAAATAAAAGATAAAAGAAAATCATATGTACTTAATTATATATATAATGTGTGTAGGTAGTTGCTGAGAAGAAATGGAGGGAGTGGGAGGTGTTTTCATATTCTCCCCAACAAGCAGCGCTTTGTTTGTGCTGAGGAAACACTGCTCAACTCTTCTCTACCTTTATGAACGGGTTCACTTTTTTAGGCACAGGGTCCTTATCTACCCCCACACCCTCACCCTCACCCTCAGGTACTCATTTACTTCTTACTGCTCTGATTTTTCATGCTTTTTTTTTTTTTTTAAATTGATGCAATTGGCTTTTATGTTATGTATCTTGACTGCGGATATCATATGTGACCTTTTTGCTCACAAGTGCTCCCTTTTTTCGGGATCATTTTGCACTGCCTGCTTTTGCTTTGTTATTTTTGGAGGTTCAAGTAAATAATAACCATTCCGAGTCTGCAGAGAAACCAGAACTGGCGCTATAGGAATATTCTCCCAAAGGCAAAGGGGCCAAAGGGACCGAACCCATAAATGGTTGTCCGCTTTTGGTCACTGTTCAAGGTATATATATTATAGGGTTCATTTTTCTCGACACAAAAATTATATTGGATAAGGTGATTTCAGTCACTCAGCCACTCACCACAAGTTTGTTTTTTGGTATGTACTCACCACAAATGTTTGATATGGTTTTCTGCCCCTATTTGTTTGAATTCAATTGCTGTTTCTATTTGCAGATATAGAAACCACTGTGTCATGCATGGTCTCTGCAAGAGGCGGTCTATAGATCCATAAAAATATACCAGATTGCCTGGTCTCGTGTCGAGTTAAGTGTTTAATGGATAAAAGATTGTTTTCAGAGTTATAGATGAGTTGACTCGAATTTGATTCGCTTAAAAAATTGAAGCCCAATACCGAACTCAAGCTATTTCGAGCTATTTTTTTATAGTAAATTTGCTCATACAAAACTTTGCAATATCATGATAAGTTTTAGACTTAAGTGTGCTAACCTATCAATCTTTTTAATATTGTCACATATTGTGTTTATGATTTCTCTGTTTAACATTTGGCACAAATAGGTGAAGGCTTTGCGTGATTGGACAGACTTTGCTTTGCATGATTGAGAAGATAATGTGAAGGCTTTGTTTCGCCAAGGCCAGGTAATAATCTTTAATTGGCTAGAATTCATAAAGCCTTCTGGTTGCTGTTAATGATCTAATTTCTCTGCATCTTGCTGGCTGCAGACCTATATGACACTCAATGACATCGATGCTGCAGTTGAAAGCTTCAAGAAGTTGGAACCAAATGATGGTTAGTGGTGTTACATAATCTACCTAACCTCATACTGGAAAATAGGCTCTTTTATGAACTAGGTTATTCTTTCTTTTAATTGTTAATGTTTGCCAAGGTTGGGCTTCCTGGGATTAGATAGCTGTTACAGGATTGTCATGCCAATCTTGAAATGCTTTATATGTTATTTTCTTTCGGACTTTTGGTTAAAATAAAGTTGCACATTTTTTTCCAACGGCAAACCAGATTTTGTGGGAACCTCAATGGATATTAACTCGACTGTGGTTGGTTTTTGACAATCTGCTACGAATGATTAAACCTTTATGCTTTCAGAGTTGATGTCCTGGACCAGCAATACGTTATACTATCAATGACACTTATTTACACTACTTCTAATGCATTTGACATTCCCGCGGCAACGCGCAGGCTAAAACTGCTAGTTGCTACTATGAAAATACGGGCTTGTGTGCTGTATATTCTTAGGTTGGCAATTTATCTAGAAACAAAAAATTGATGTGCTGCTACCTTATGAACCAAAACCATTAATTTTCTTGTTCTAGTATTTGCTTAGAAGTCACACTGAGTCCCTCTCCATGATGCAGGATGGACGAATAAGTTATGAGGAGTTTGCCGCAATGATGAAGGCCGGGACAGATTGGAGGAAAAGCATCAAGGCAGTATTCATCAGATCGGTTCAAGAGTCTCGGTTTGAAATTGATTAGGGATAGATCATTGGAAGGTAAAACGGATAGTACATAACTTTGGAGGATCGACACAAGGTACTTGTGGGGGAGATGCATATCAAGGAAAGAACCTTTATTTTATTTTTATTTATTTTGTTGTGTTATGTAATTATTTTTCATTTTTCGTCATATTAGACCGTTTTGTGACTATTAGGATACGAGCCAAGGGTGTTCATGTCTTGGTGAACGGGGATGCATGTAACGTAATTGTAACCAAAATTTGACATGAAAATACTACAATTCTTATCCATTGTGTGCAGTCATTCTCTTTAGATCGTTTTTGTGAGCGATCTGAGAAATTTTTTCAATTTGTTTTTTCTAATCACAAGGCCCACCCAGCTACCTCAAGCATCACAACATTGAAACCTGTAATCCACCCACACAACCTTTTGTATTGCATATAATCGGAGGCATCAAATAGCGAAATTATTAAAATTACAATCATATAATTTGGTAAATGAAGATATGGTTGGTGGTGAGCGGTTCTCAATGTTAGAAATCTCATGTTTTTGGGTTCATTTTTTTGTTCTACTTTAATTCATCATGAACTTGTTAACAAAGTTGGAGTGGAGGCAGAGCCATCAGGGAAAGCCGATTAGGACGAAAGAACACAAGTTACAGAATATATCTTTAGCAATTTTCAGTCAACAACAGTGTTTTAAGTACTCTTATGTTAAAATTTGGTTACAATGATTAAAAAAATAATAATAATTAATTAATTGCCTAAAATTCTATTCATAGTCTAAATTTTGGCTAGTTTTCCAAATTCCTCAAGAAAAACTTAATGAAAGCCGATACGTTAAAAGAAAAATGTATAGATAGATCACTTTCTTAACAACCACAGAGTTAAATGTAGAGAATAATGAAACCCTTAAAACAACCTAACCTAACACATTTGAAGGACTTAATTTAAAACAAAGTTACCTAATTTAAAACACACACTGTAAACTTGGTTCTTGTTCGATCCTTGACAACCTAAACCCTAAACTGATAACTTGTGCTTCTTCGATAATCACTCTCTCCTTCTCTCTTTAGAGTACTACTCAATGCTTCTTCATCACTTTCTCGTCCTCTCTACGTAGTTTATTTCCTAGCTTCAGGGTTTTCTTCTGCAGTGTATCCCTGAAATGAGGATTGGTATCATTCTCGATCATGAAATCCGGGACCCATACCCCTTTTTTAATAAATTCCTTCATAGCATTGTAATCCTTAATATCCTCCATCACCACAACTCTTTCAGCCATCAGCTCTTCAACTGCAAGTTTGTAGGCTTTCTTCTGGGATTTTCCAAGATTTTTGTACTTCGCAGCATGCATCAAGGTACGTACAGCCTTGAGAGAGCGGGGTTTCTCCGAAGGGTGGAACCGAAAATGGTTGTCTGCAACAATTTCACCCTTATTTGAGGGTTAATGATGATGAGGAAGCGATAGTGGAAGAGAAGGCCAAATGTTGATGAGAAACATTTGGTAATCTTGCAGAGACCCGGGTGGTGGTGTTGTTGTTGGAGGCAGGGGTGGAAAGGTAGGATGGAAAGGAGAATGCAGCCATATTTTGATTGTTATCTGTCTGAAGGTGGTGGTGGTGGTGGTGGTGGCAGCATTCATTTTATAGGCAAACACACATTTGGGGGAGTTGAGATTAGGGTTCACCATCAATGAACAAGTACGAGAAAAAGCAACTTCAAGTTTAATGGAGGAGTAAGGGCTTGGAGGTGTAATGGAGGAGTAAAGGTGAACGGCGTTGGAAGGAGGAGGAGGAGGAAAGCGACACCTTCGAGTGGTAAGTTTCTGGGGTTCTGTCCGACAGAGATAAAGAAGGGGAAAAGATGCCCCTGGATTTGTTTAATTTTTTTTATACATTTATGTATCCATTTTTTTATTTTATTTTAATAGAAACAATTTTATTAGAACTTTTCTCCTGCTTCTAGTCAATCAAAAAGTAATTTTAACATTATGCAACGGAAGAATGATAACAAAGGCTTACCTTACAAATTTCATTCTAAAAGGTGAGTGGCCATTTACCACAGTGATGAAAAAGAGTTGAGCCATTGTATGACGGTGTGGGTTCAAACCAGTCGGTAGTTAATCTAACATCTAATCTAATAAATCTATCGTTTGACCAAAAAAAATAAAAATCATCCTATAAGCCATATTTTAATCTAACATTTAATTTAACAAATCTATCGTTTGAGGCTTTGCCACGCTTGATGATCAAGGTCATGTCCATACTATCAATTGATTTTATCGTGTTGATTTTGTTAAAGTACAAATAATTCACTTGAAAATCAAATTTAGTTGTTGAGTAAGTTATCATGTAAATTATTGTAATATGGAAGAAACGAGATGAAGGTGATGATAAAGAGTAGGATAATAATTAAGATCATTTTTCTTAAGGGCCATGCTTTAGTTTTTTGTACTATATAAGGAGAATGCATTAGCTAACGGTGTTCTATGGGATATTTGAGCTATACATATATGAATTTGGTGTAAGGGATTATTCCATTTTTATAGTCTTACAGAGACAGACATTATATAGATTCATAAGTTGCATATGCATCACATTTTGCTAGCTCGTCGAATTATTGATGTTTTATCTTAGTAAAAAAAATTTTGGTTATAGGAAATAGGATTTTTATATAGACGAATTATCGAGAATGAACTTCACCTCCAAATTATTGATTGATTTTACAATTCGACTTCAACTTTCTTCATGCATGCAACCTTGAAAACAAAATCAATTGGTGAGCCTTATGCATGAACGTAACATATCCTCTCTCTCTATTAGTAGTACTATTGTGGTGTAAGTTTTTTTATTGTTTAATTTTTTTTTTAAATATTTTGGGAAAGAATCGTGATGTAAATTAATATATAGAGGAAAGGGTTCTTGACCAAAAAAAAAGGAGAGTGGGTTTGTGTGGCAGTACATGTAGACCTGGCATTCGTGTCGTGTTTCTCGTGTTCGTGTCGTTTTTGTGTCATACCCGATAGCTTAACGGGTCGTGTCGTGTAATACCCATTAAAGTAAACGGGTAATATGACCCGACCCAAAATCAACCCGTTAATATTTTCAGGTAATATGACCCGACCCGTTACCTGTTAAGAAAAATATATTTTAAATCAATAAAAATGAAAATGAAAAACATAATTTGACCAAAAAAAATGTAAAACATAATACTAAATCAGTATATGCATACTAAATTTCGGAGTTGACCCCTTAATGAAAGTTGTAAAGCTTTTTATTACGAGTGATTACATTTTTCACACTTCTACAATAATTATTATTAATTTTATTAATTTTTCACTAAAATAAATAACATTGTTCATGAGATTTGGAGGGTTTTAAAAATCTAAACGACCATGTAACCTTGCCAATGGAACTCAAAGCTTACATGTTATTCCTTTTACAAAATCCTTAATTTTCATAGATCATCATGACATAAGATTTTGTGGTATATATCCAAGATTTTGTGGTATATATCCACTTCTGTAAATATTTTAAATTGACGATCAAATTAGTTCATTGTATTCATATAGGATCAAGGAGTGTAGCTGTAAAAAATCATCAAAATCAGAGTTAAAATAACCGTTAAATTGTGATTTTTCGTTTATAACCGTCAAAACATTTTGTCTCGTTACTTGATCTCTGAATGTTTGTTTTTTGCAATTTCTGGCGTATGCGATCTCGAAGCATATATAAACACATTTGATGGTTGGATCATTGAAATTAGTTTCATATAATGTGTATCCCATCAAAACGATACATTAACTAACACTTAGAGTTTATTTATATTTTCATTAAGTATAACATAAGATTTTGTGGTATCCACTAATGTAAATATTTTAAATTGAAGATCGAATTCATTCATTGTATTCATATAGGGTCAAGGAGTGTAGCTATAAAAAATCATCAAAATCGGAGTTAAAATAACCGTTAAATCGTGATTTTTCATTTATAACCGTCGAAAAGTTTTGTCTCATTACTTGATCTCTGAATGTTTTTTTTTTTGCAATTTTTGGCGTATGCGATCTCGAAGCATATATAAATAAGTTTGACGGTTGGATCGTTGAAATTAGTTTTGTAGGATGCGTATCCCATCAAATCGATAAATTCACTAACATTTAAGAGTTTATTTATACTTTCATCAAGTATAACATAAGATTTTGTGGTATCCACTAGTGTAAATATTTCAAATTGAAGATCGAATTCATTCATTGTATTCATATAGGGTCAAGAAGTGTAGCTGTAAAAAATCATCAAAATCGAAGTTAAAATAACCGTTAAATCGTGATTTTTCGTTTATAACCGTTGAAAAGTTTTGTCTCTTTACTTGATCTCTGAATGTTTGTTTTTTGCAATTTTTGGCGTGTGCGATCTTGAAGCATATATAAACAAGTTTGACGGTTGGATCGTTGAAATTAGTTTCGTAGGATGTCTATCCCATCAAAACAATAGATTCACTAACACTTAAGAGTTTATTTATACTTTCATCAAGTATAACATAAGATTTGTGGTATCCACTAGTGTAAATATTTTAAATTGAAGATCGAATTCATTCATTGTATTCATATAGGGTCAAGGAGTGTAGCTATAAAAAAATCATCAAAATCGGAGTTAAAATAACCGTTAAATCGTGATTTTTCATTTATAACCGTCGAAAAGTTTTGTCTCATTACTTAATCTCTAAATGTTTGTTTTTTTCAATTTTTGGTGTATGCGATCTTGAAGCATATATAAACAAGTTTGACGGTTGGATCGTTGACATTAGTTTCGTAGGAAGCGTATCCCATCAAAACGATAGATTCACTAACACTTGAGAGTTTATTTATATTTTCATCAAGTATAACATAAGATTTTGTGGTATCCACTAGTGTAAATATTTTAAATTGAAGATCGAATTCATTCATTGTATTCATATAGGGTCAAGGAGTGTAGCTGTAAAAAATCATCAAAATTAGAGTTAAAATAACCGTTAAATCATGATTTTTTCGTTTATAACCGTTGAAAAGTTTTGTCTCATTACTTGATCTCTAAATGTTTGTTTTTTGCAATTTTTGGCGTATGCGATCTCGAAGCATATATAAACAAGTTTGACGGTTAGATCGTTGAAATTAGTTTCATAAGATGCGTATCCCATCAAAACGATAGATTCACTAACACTTAAAGAGTTTATTTATACTTTCATTAAGTATAACATAAGATTTTGTAGTGTCCACTAGTATAAATATTTTAAATTGAAGATCGAATTCATTCATTGTATTCATACAGGGTCAAGGAGTGTAGCTGTAAAAAATCATCAAAATCGAAGTTAAAATAACCGTTAAATCGTGATTTTTCGTTTATAACCGTCAAAATTTTTTGTCTCGTTACTTGATCTTTGAATGTTTGTTTTTTGCAATTTTTGGTGTATGCGATATCGAAGCATATATAAACAAGTTTGATGGTTGGATGGTTGAAATTAGTTTTGTAAGATGCGTATCCCATCAAAATGATAAATTCACTAACACTTGAGAGTTTATTTATACTTTTATCAAGTATAACATAAGATTTTGTGGTATCCACCAATGTAAATATTTTAAATTGAAGATCGAATTCATTCATTATATTCATATAGGGTCAAAGAGTATAGCTGTAAAAAATCATCAAAATCAGAGTTAAAACAACCGTTAAATCGTGATTTTTCGTTTATAACCGTTGAAAAGTTTTGTCTCGGTTCTTGATCTCTGAATATTTTTTTTTTGCAAATTTTGGCGTATGCGATCTCGAAGCATATATAAACAAGTTTGACAGTTGGATCATTGAAATTTGTTTCATAGGATGCGTATCCCATCAAAACGATACATTAACTAACACTTAGAGTTTCTTTGGGTTAAATATTAGGCGGGAAATGGATGGATATAGGCTGCAAAATTTCCCAAACATTAGGCGGGAAATGGATGAAACTCTTGAAATATTAGGCGGGAAATTAATTATTATAATTTTTTTATGTGTTTGGTATTTTTATATTACTTGATATTTTTATTTTTAATGTGTTTTATGATTTTTAATCTCAATCTTTGCCTATAATATACTATAAAAATAAATAAATAAATAAAACTTAAAATTTAAAGTTTTTATAGAATAATAATTAATAAACAATATATACATATTCATTATATCTATTGCGTTTTATAGTAAGTTTTTTTTAGTAGTTTAAAAAATTAAAATCATCAAAATAGCATTTTTCTTATCATGTCGAAACAGGTTACCCGCGTGTCACTCTCGTGTAAACCTGTTAAGGACCCGTTATTAACGGGTTATTATCGTGTGACCCGATTAGTTATCGTGTTGACCCGAAACCCGTTATTTTCGTGTCGTTTACGTGTCGTGTTAACGGGTCGTGTAAGAAATTGCCAGGTCTAAGTACATATGTGCAATAATAAAATTACTGTTATAATCTCCATTGTTATAAATAATATTTATTTACTGAAATTTAAAAGGACATGATTGCCATTTCAAACTGTTTTATTGGACTATTGACCTCACATTTCAACTAGCATTCATCTGCCTAGCTAAGTAAGTACTATAGAAGTTGTTAGATACATTAGTCTCTTCCAGTCCCAGCAAAACGGGGGCTCACTTATCTGGGACTTTGGATATATCCCCTCAAACATCCTAGGAAAAAAAAAACATGTACACTGGTCATGGGACCACAAACACTCTCAAAACGTCCCAACAATGTAGTATATTAAACTAAAAAGTAATGTTAGGTAGACTAAATCTTTAAACAAAATTTTATAAACTAAATAATGTGACTCTAAATGATTGGATTATTACTCAAGTTAGACACAGCAAACGGGTCATGTTTGCCGTGTTCATGCTTTTTCATGTAATTTATGTTACTTACCGGGTCGTGCCGTGCCATATCCATTATCTTAACGGGTTTTTAACGGGTTGTGTCATTTTACCCATTAAAAGTAACAAGTAAAATGACCTGACTTGTTAAGACCTGATAAGAATAGAGAAAATTAAAATTAAAATTAACGGTTGTGTGATACTTTATTCTTCATTACGATAACTATTGTCGTTAATGGTTATTTTCATCTCTTGAGATTCAAGTATGATCGAATTGAAATGTACCATCACTATTTAAAAAAAAACATTGAAATGTACCAGCACAATCTATTCTCATATTGAAACGTACCTATACTAAACTAAAACGTATTCATACCGAATTAAAATGTATGCTTACTAAATTGAAATGTGCCATGCCCAATTGAATTTTGGCTTGAAACGTACCGATAGGTTTTAGGGTTACACATAACTTGTCGTTAGCTTTTTACATACTAAAATTGTGACAATATAAATGTATCAGTAGCTTGGTATGTATCTAATAAAAAAATAAATAACATATTAAAATACTAATTTATACAGAAATTTAGATTATATAACGTATTAATAATATACCAAATTGCTGGAACCCTATTTTTTTAATATATATAGGCATATATATGTGTGTGTGTGTGTGTGTGTGTATCATGTATATAATAATATTTGGAGTACATTGGTACATTTAAAAAATCACTGTTTGGTTTCCTTGTTAAAAACATCATCGTCTTTTTTGCACCCACAATTTGTTTATTAGAAATTTATGCTTTTTATTATTAGAAATTTATTCTTTTGTGTGTGTGTGTGTGTACGTGTGGGTGTGTTGAAATATATTGAATAAATGGAACATAAATTAATAATATCTTCTTTTGCAAAGGGGTTCGAGAAGCAGTACCACTGACCTTAAACCCTTTGATACGTAACAAACTCTTAACTCCAGCATGCTCTAGCTGGGTATCCTGATCAAATGCCCAATTAAATGTGTAGTCTCAGATGTACCACATTAAATATTTAGGTTATGATTACTTACCTATGAAAACTCATTTATTTTAACAGTAAAATCATTTTTGATGAGCATCGTGAAGAAAAATAGTAAGAGAAATGCAACTTTTAATAAAATATATATAATTGTAATTTTCAGCACATAAAATATGAATGTAAAAAATATAAAGCAGTTCAAACATTTAAAAACTCCAAAAGGACTCAGTCAATGTCTAGGCTTTAAGCTGTGCAAAATTTACACCTCCGAGGAATCAGAGAAAGCTTTTGTTTTATGCGATTGAAGGCCCACAACTACTTCATTTTCCCAATAACCAACATTAAAATTTCAATCAATTTGTATATTGAAATTTGGTCCTTAATGAAACACAAAAATCTGAATGAAAGGGACGCACGGGGGTTCAAGTAGCAGTAGCACTGACCCTAAACCCTTTCCGATATGTACCAAACTCTTAACTCCGGCTCCACTCTCTGGCCCTAAATAATAATTAATATGGAAGAGCTTCCGCAGTCTAATTTCTTAGGACAACTGATTATGTTAATCAAGAAATAAATATGGAAGAGCTTCCACAGTCAAATATCTCCTATATTAATTAAGAAATAAATAAAATAAAAGTTAATCAAGAAGAAAAATATGAAGAATCAAAGGAATCATAACTTCATCCCACACCATTGAGCACTAGGGGTGGAAAAAATTCCCAAAAATCCCGAACAGAACCGAAAAAATCCCGATCCCAAACCAAAAATTTCCCAAACCGAAATTCCCGAAAATTTTGGGATGCTATCTCGAACCGATCCCAAAATTTCGGTATGGGATTCGGGATTGGCTTCTCAATATTTCGGGAATCCCATACCGAACCGAAAATATATAATGTTAATTATTATATATATATTTATACATATATATATATTATTCTTTTATAATTGATGCTAGTAGTTTCTAATTCATGCTCTGCAACCTGGAATGCCCTACACCTTGCATATTTTTCATGTTCTGTTTGATATTCATGTGGATTTTATTATTGCTGCTGCCATGGCTGATGATTTCAGAAGACTTGATTCTTTTGTCTCTCAACAGATTGCAAAAAGGGTTTAATTAATTTGAATTTTGACTATGATAAAAACAGTCAGGCATGTCAGTGTTCAATTAAATGGTAGTATGAATAAAATGAAATTCCTAGTTCATGAATGTGTTCTTGAATTATATATTTGAAGAACAATTCATAATTTTATATTTCAATTTGGGATTCCCGATTTGTCCCAAAATCCCGAAAATATTTCGGGATTCCCGAAATTTGGGATTCTCGAAAATTTGGTTTGGGATTGGTCTTCAAATTCCCGTCCCAAAAAATTTTGGTTTGGGATTCGGGATACTAGTTTCGGTATGGTATCTCATACCGAACCACCCCTATTGAGCACTGAGGAATTAGGCAAAAAAAAAAAAAAAATCCTATGAAAGCCTTGAAAAAATCAGTGCCCATCATATGGAATGAGAAATGCTAAGGAGATTATCTCATAGTGGTGTTTTCTATGAATTCCATGCAATTTCATATTTTAACGTTAATTCTAGCACCAACATTATAAAATATTGTATACAAATTTCTTTAAGAACCATTTTGGGCATCCTTCTTTGGAAAATACTTCAGTTTAAAATTGCTTCTATTGAAATTACTTAATTATTTTTAATAAAAATGCAAATGCATTTTGAAAAAGTACTCAAAGTCTCGAAGTGCTTCCAAAAAGAAACACAAAACATCACATGTAGTGCTTTTTAAAATACATAAGCATTTTTAACTTTTTTTTACCAAACATAGTTAGAAAAGATATTTGTGATATGAAAACACTTTTTGTTATTTTAAAGGCACCAACTAATGTTCTCATGTTTGGTGGAAAATAATAAATGAATGGAGAAGTGAAATATTTGTGATATGAAAACACGTTATTTTAAATGCACCCACTAATGTTCTCATGGTTGGTGGAAAATAATAAATGAATGGACAGAAGTGAAGTAAATAAACAAAAATTATAAAATCTATACTCTCTTATCCCTTGATAAAAGTTTTATCAGAGATGATAAAATCATGCATCTGTATTTTGGTTGGGCTAAAATCAGGGGCATATAGCAAAAAACACAAAAAAAAAAAAAAAAAAAAAAAAAAAAAAAAACAAAACAAAAAACCTATGGAATTAGTGGCATCATGGATTTTTCCTGAATGCCTGCAATGTGTGACTATGCAAAAAAATTTTAGCACTGCGCCATAAGGCATTATTTGCGCAACAAACAATCCCTTAAATCAAAGGGTGCCTCCTTCGAATGGCCCCCAACTTCTCTATTTTTTAAACCACAACATTGAATTTTCAATTAATTGCATACATGTATTGAAATTTGGTCGTAATTTAAACACAAAAATCTGAATAAAAGGGATGCAAGGGGGTTCAAGTAGGAGTACAGCTGACCCTAAACTCTTTGATATGTAGCAAACTTTTAACTCCAACTCCCCCACGCTCTAGCTAGAATTCATTAGATACTGTTTGTGTTTAATTTTAAATAAAAACTCAAAATGATTTCTGACCACACGATATACAATGAACGGAAAGGATGTGAGGAGTCTCACAAGAGGATCTGGGTGAGATCCAAATCCAGTAGGTTAACAGAGTGCCTCAAATTTGTTATGGTGCAAAAGAGTAATAAGTTATCCCACTTAGGATATTTAGGTTATGATTGTCTACCTATGAAAATTCATATGTTTTAATAGTAAAAACATTTTTAGTGAGCATTACAAGGAAGAGTGGTGGAGAAATGCAATAAAAGATATAATTGCAATTTTTAGAGCATAAATCTGAATGAAAGGGATATTAGGCAGTTTAAATACTTAAACTCCAAATTAACTCACTTCAGGTCGAGAAATTTTTCCTGCTGCCCGTAACACAAGTGGTACATCGCATGTTATTATATAAGTCGTGAAAATTTTTATTTTTTATATTATTAATTTTTTAGCATAATAATCTCACTACTTGTATAGAAACATATGGTATACCACCCCATATACCGGACACATTGAAAAATCTATTCCCTATGTCAAATCTTTAAGCTCGGTGCAGTTTACTGTTTACACCTCCTATGAATCAAATAAAGCTTGTTTTTAATTATGGAATTAAAGGCCCCAATCTCTCCATCTTTTCAACCATAACATTGAATTTTCAATAAATAAATAAATAAATAAATATATATATATATATATATATATTTACAGATTTGGTCCTAAACTAAACACAAAAATCTAAGTGAAGGGAACGCAACGGGGTTCAAGTAGCAGTACCACTAACCCCAAACCCTTTGATATGTAGCAAACTCTTAACTCCAGCTCCATGCTCTAGCTAGGTATTATGATCAAATGCACATTTATTGTGGAGTCTCAAATGTACCACATAGGATATTTAGGCTATGATTGCCTACTTATGAAAAATCATTTGTTTTAATAGTAAATTCATTTTTGATGAGTATCGCGAAGAAAGATGGTGAGAAAAATGCAACTTTTGATAAAATATATATAATTGCACTTTCCATCACATAAAATCTAAATGTAAGGGATATGAAGCAATTCAAACGCTTAAAAACTCTAAAAGGACCCACTCTAGGTTTAGACTTTAAGCTATATAGGTGAAGTTCTGTTAGTAATCAGAGAAAACTTGGTTTTATGGGATTAAAGGACCCCAACTTCTCCATTTTTTTTAAAGGAAAACTAAAGAAAATGACTTGAAAACTTTAAGTTTTAACGATAAGGACAAAATAAAGGGTAAAGTGAATAGTACCAGGATTGATTTTTTAGTGTAAAAATGTGGTTTTTCATTAAAGTGAACAGTACTGGGAACTTTTCATTAAAGTTCACTTTTTTCAACCACCAATATTGAAGTTTCAATCAATTTGTATATATATGTATATTGAGGCTTTGCCACATTTGATGAAGAAGGTCATGCCCGTACTACCAATTGATTTTATCGTGTTGATTTTCTTGAAGTACGAATAATACACTTGAAAATCAAATTCAGTTGTCGAGTTAGTTATCATGTAAATTATTGTAATGTGGAAGAAATGAGATGAAGGTAATGATAAAGAGTAGGAATAAGATAATTTTCCGTAAAGGGCCATGCTTTAGTTTCTTGTACTATATAAGGAGAATGCATTAGCTATGGGTGTTCTAGACTCACACATTTTGCTAGCTCGTCCAATTCTTGATGTTTTATCTTAGTAAAAAACAAATTCAGTTATAGGAAATAGGATTTTTATATAGACGAATTGTCGAGAATGAAATTCAAATTCAGTTATAGAAAATAAGATTTTTATATAGATGAATTGTCGAGAATAAATTTCACCTCCAAATTATTGATTGATTTTACAATTCAACTTCAACTTTCTTCATGCATGCAAGCCCTTGAAAACAAAATCAATTGATGTGCTTTATGCATGAACGTAACATATCCTCTCTCTCTCTCTCTCTCTCTCTCTCTACTAGTAGTACTATCGTGGTGTAAGGTCTTCCTTTTTTTTCTTTTTTTTTTTTTTTTGGGAATCGTGATGTAAGTTATTATACAGAGGAAAGGGTTCTTGACCCAACAAAAAAAAAAAGAAGAAGAAAGGGTCTGTGTGACAGAATGAAGTACAAGTATGCAATAATGAAATTACTATTATAACCTCCACTGTTATACATGATATTTAATTTATTGAAATTTAAAAGGACATGATTGCCATTTCACACTGTTTTATTGGACTATTGACCTCAAATTTAAACTACCATTCATCTGCCTAGCTACGTACGTACTATAGAAGTTGTCAGATACATTGGTGTGTTCCAGTCCCAGGAAAACGGGGAGCTCACTTCTCTGGGACTTTGGATATATCCCCTCAAACATCCTAGAGAAAAAAAAAAAAAAAAAAAAAAAAAAAAAAAAAAAAAAACATGGACACTGGTCATGGGACCACAAACACTCTCAAAACGTCCCAACAATGTAGTATATTAAACTAAAAGGAAATGCTAGGTAGAATGTATCTTTATACAAAATTTTATAAATTAAATAATGTGGCTATTGCTGATTCGATTGTTACTCAAGTTAGACTTGGCAAACGGGTCGTGTTTGTAGTGTTCGTGTCATTTTCATGTAATATTTGTTACTTAGTAGGTCGTACCGTGTCATACCCATTATCATAACGGGTTATTAACAGGTCGTGTCATTTTACCCGTTAAAATTAATAAGTAAAATGACCTGACATGTTAAGACCCGATAAGAATAGAGAAAATTAAAATTAAAATTAATGGTTGTGTGATACTTTGGTCTTCATTATGATAACTATTATCGATAATGGTTATTTCTCATTCTTTATTTTCATCTCTTGAAATTCAAGTATGATCGAATTGAAATGTACCATCACTCTTTATTTTCATCTTTTGAAATTCAAGTATGATCGAATTGAAATGTACCAGCACAATCTATTCTCAAATTGAAACATACCTATACTAAATTAAAACGTATTCATACCAAAATAAAATGTATGCTTATTAAATTGAAATGTACCATGCCAAATTGAACTTTGGCTTGAAACGTATAGATAGATTTTAGGGTTACACATAATTTTTTGTGTGTGTTGAAATATATTGAATTAATGGGACATAAATTAATATTATCTTCTTTTGCAAAGGGGTTCAAGAAGCAGTACTACTGACCCTAAACCCTTTGATACGTAGCAAACTCTTAACTCCAGCTACATGCTCTAGCTAGGTATCCTGA
The DNA here is from genome assembly GCF_041283825.1 of Pyrus communis. Classification (NCBI taxonomy): domain Eukaryota; kingdom Viridiplantae; phylum Streptophyta; class Magnoliopsida; order Rosales; family Rosaceae; genus Pyrus; species Pyrus communis. The sequence continues at coordinate 19,479,181 of NC_142576.1, read as the reverse complement.
TCAAATGCACAATTAAATGTGGAGTCTCAGATGTATCACATATGATATTTCGGTTATGATTGCCTACCTATGAAAACTCATTTATTTTAACAGTAAATTCACTTTTGATGAGCATCGCGAAGAAAGATGGTGAGAGAAATACAACTTTTGATAAAATATATATAATTATAATTTTCAGCACATAAAATATGAATGTAAAGAATATAAAACAGTTCAAACACTTAAAAACTCCAAAAGGACTCACTCCAAGTCTAGGCTTTAAGCTACATAGGTGCAATTTACACCTCCTAGGAATCAGAGAGAGTTTGTTTTATGGGATTAAAGGCCCAAACTACTTCATTTTTCCAATAACCAACATTGAAATTTCAATCAATTTGTGTGTGTATATATATATTGAAATTTGGTCCTAAATGAAACACAAAAATCTGAATGAAAGGGACGCACGGGGGTTCAAGTAGCAGTAGCACTGACTCTTGATATGTAGCAAACTCTTAATTCCGGCTCCACTCTCTGACCCTAAATTATAACTAATATGGAAGAGCTTCTGCAGTCTAATTTCTTAGGACAACTGATTATGTTTTAGCGTACTGTTTAATTACAAATATCTCCTATATTAATTAAAAAATAAATAAAATAAAATTTAATCAAGAAGAAAAACACGAAGAATCAAAGAAATCATAACTTCATCCCACACCATTAAGCACTGAGGACTTAGACTTAAAAAAAAAAAAAAAAAAAAAAAAAGAAATCTTTCTTTACCAAAAAAAAAAATTGTCTTTCTATGAAAGCCTTGTAAAACATTACTGCCCATCATATGAAATGAGAAATGCTAAGGAGACTATCTTATAGTGGGGTTCTCTATGAATTGCACCAACATTATAAAACATTGTATAAAAATTTCTTTTAAGAGCCATTTTGGGCATCCTTCTTTGGAAAATACTTCAGTTTAAAATTGCTTCTACTGAAATTACTTAAAAGATTTTAATAAAAATGCAGATGCGTTGTGAAAAAGCACTCAAAGTCTCGAAGTGCTTTAGAAAAGAAACACAAAACATCACATGTAGTGCTTTTTAAAATACATAAGCATTTTTAACTTTTTCTACAAAACATAATTAGAAGAGATATTTGTGATATGAAAACACTTTTTGTTATTTTAAAGGCACCAACTAATGTTCTCATGTTTGGTGGAAAATAATAAATGAATGGAGAAGTGAAATATTTGTGATATGAAAACACTTTTAATTATTTTAAATGCACCCACTAATGTTCTCATGTTTGTTGGAAAATAATAAATGAATGGAGAAAAGTGTAAGTAAATAAAAAAATAATAATAAAATCTATACTCTCTCATCCCTAGATAAACTTTTACCAGAGATGATAAAATCATGCATTTGTATTTTAGTTGGGATGAAATCAGGGGCATATAACAAAAAAAACAAAAAAAAAAAAAAAAAAAAAAGCTATAGAATTAGGGCAAAAGGCAATATTTGCGCAACAAACAATCCCTTAAATCAAATGGTGATTCCTTCGAATGGCCCCCAACTTCTCTATTATTTCAACCACAACATTGACTTTTCAATCAATTTGCTTACATGTATTGAAATTTGGTCTTAATTTAAACACAAAAATATGAATGAAAGTGATGCAAGGGGGTTTCAAGTAGGACTACCGCTGACCCTAAACCCTTTGATAAGTAGCAAACTCTTAACTCCAGCTCCCCCACGCTCTAGCTAGGTATTTTGATCAAATGCACAATTATATGTGTAGTAGTCTTAATGTACAAGGAAGGATCACCACCAAGGCACCAAAGGACATAAGGGCTTTGCCACGTTTGATGATCAAGGTCATGCCCATATTACCAATTGATTTTATCGTGTTGATTTTGTTGAAGTACAAATATTCACTACTACGTTTAACTATTAGCGCGACGAACAAAAGTTGGTCGTGCAAAGTGTATTTCCATCGCACCCCTCCAACCTGAGCATGCCCAAAACTTTGCCCCTTCGACCTCTAAGCCCACCCCCAACCCCAAGACCTTCTTGCCCCAAGATTTCCAACCGCCTCCGAATGACGATCCCATAGATTACTCCACATTATTTTCTTAGTTTTTAACTCCCTTACTTTTTAAACATTTTCCTTGTACATACAATTTGTATTTATTTAAATAAATTATTTTTTCTCTTCATTACATTTTTTAATTGCAATATAATTTTCTTATTTTATTACAAAATTAAAAAAACAGAACAAAAAATTAAATTAAAAAAATAATATATTTTTCTTTTTGCGAGACGAATATCTTCATCTTGCAAAATTCTAGCGACTAACAAGATTTCGTCGTGCAAAGTTTCTAGAGACGAATATTAGTCGTCCCACGTTTGTATCTTGGTATTTTGTGGGACGAACACATTCGTTCCTAAAAATATTGTGCGATGAAGGATAAATCGTCGCGCCATGTTCTTGCGACAAATGCTAATGTTCGTCGCGTAAAGTCTTTCTTCACAATCTTTGAGCAACAGATTCTGCATGATGAAGTTTCCATCATGCAGACATTTGTTCGGATGTCGACGGGGGACTAAGATCCGGGAGACAAATGTCAGACTAACTGAGGGCCTGTACAATTAGTGACATTTGGCTCTTATACGAGACCAGCTCAGTCCTAAGGTCAGCCACCTCTGCTTTCAAAGTTGTCACTTCACTCTTTGATTGTGATGATGAAGAGGTTCTAAGTTCCCGCCGCCAGGCATTCCCCATCCCCTTACAATACGTCCTCGGCCTCCGCCTGAGAGTTTGATCCAAGGTCTTTGTAAGGATCTGAAACTCCGCATCCTCAAGGGGGATCCATAGACTCGAGCGGAGTCTCGGGAGAAAGCTGGGAGGTGGACTCTTGAAGAAACAACTGCCTATTCACCATCATAGTCGCATGTGTAATATAACATGAAACATTAATAATAACATTCAAATAATAACCATGATACTTGAATGCGTAAGATAATAATTACAATTGAAGAATACTTACATGAAGGGACTTGGCCAACTAATCCCCATGTTGAACATAAACATCTCTAAAGACATCGATCTCAGGGAATTTTGAACCCCCTGAATAGAACAAGAGAAGAAAAATGTTAGTATGAAAAAAAAAAATATTACTGACATATTAAAAATTGAATATGAAAAACTTTATTATTACCAACCGTCGCGCCTCCATCTTATATGAAAAGGGCCTCGAACCGGAATGGTGAAAAAGAGTCTTTTTCTCCCAATTGCTCCTATTTCGCCCTCTTCTATTATACAAAAAATAAATATATTAGTTCTAATTTAAATGAAATATAAAAAAATCAATAAACATTAGTAAGAAACGTATAATACTTGTAAACTTAATATAAAAAACGTACCACATATCCGGGTTCTTGAAAATGACTGAAGAGTCACACCCAATTATCTTACCAGTCCTCAAACTCCTTCGGGCAGCCCTCTTAAAGAGCAACTTGCGGATCATCAAATGTCTCAAAATATTGGTGCAGATCGTTCTTCCACTGCTTGTACTGTTCAGCGAAGAGCCTGTTGATGTACACCAACATATTGTCGTTGATGCCATTGAAATCGTAGTTCGTCTGCAATGTAACAAATTAATTACATACATTAAGTAATATAAATATATAAAATTTAAAGGAAAAGCAATTAAAAGGTAGGATACTTACCGACAATTGCACACACACCTTCATCCTCAGCTTGTCTGACATCGCCTTCCAAGACTTCCATTGCATAAGGCAACATGTCTGAATGATGTGACCAATGTCGTGGGCCAATGTGCTATGCTGCTCCGCCGTTAGTGTAGCCCGATGCCAATCTTTGTATTCGATCGTGATACATCCGTTGGTCACCTGGGTGACCTTCGCCGTCTTCAACTGGCGACAAGGTCCCTGGGTATTTTTCGTTGCTGAAAAAAATAAAAAAAACAATCAAACAAACACAACAAATTAAACCGAAATTTTGGCAGAACCTCGCCTAAAGTTATAACAATTCCCAAACCCTGGACATTGTAATGAATAATATATGATAACCAACAACAATCATAACAGTTGAATTAATGCTTCAGTAGTGGATGCGAAGTGAAATATTACAGTGTATATCTAGTTTGTAACCCATCCAGAATCAAAAGGCAACTAAAAATTTTAATCTCAAGAGGAACATTTAACTTCCACATTCTATTTAGCAACTCAATTTTTAAGTTATTTGTTGTTACATTATTTTGAATTCAAGTCGCATGTTTGATAGGAAATCGACCATTGGCATTCATGCTCCAACAAATAGAATCATTTATATCAAACACTGATACAACATACAACAAATTTTATTAGCAATAAAAATATTGACAAAATTTAGCATAAGAGATTTATTCAAGCAATTATTGGAAATAAAATGACAAACTTTTAGGTTCCATTGCTTAATTGATCTTCATGTATGAGATAGAACAATTTGTATGGAGAAAGCACCAAGGCACTATAGAAAAAATAAGTTATCAGCGTTTATCACATGTTTACCATGTTGGGACCCCGAGGCATCAGTAGTGGATGCCGATGTCTCGTCAGGAGTGCAGGGACGGCAGTCACCACGACTGGAGCTAACAAGTAGCAAAACTGAAGAGGTTGATGACGTCAGTGCCTGGGAGACCCGAGGAGCAACTGGATCAGCCGCATCAACCGGATTTATTGGCCTGGGCTCCATTTCTGCTGGAGCAGTGGCGGCTGAAGTTGGAGACGAGGGAATCGAATAGGGTGTTGTCGTCACTGCCTTACGACTTCTAATAAGCTGCGACATTTGCACAATTAGAAAAAAATCAATGCCTATTCATTGAAGTCAACGTGCCAAATCCAGTGCTTATTCTCTATTTTACATTTAAATATAAATTGCAAACCATAGCTGGCAGCACAAACATATTTCTCATCTTACTTGACCCTAACAAAGCACAAACTCCTTAACTCATAACAAAACACGAGTGTAAAACATGAACACCAACAATCATTTTCCATTGCACCCAAAACTTTTGCTTCTACCAACTGAAAATTGAAGCATGACAAAAGGAATAAACCAAAACATATGTATGATTGATCAATCTCAACTTTAATCTGAAATTTGTAGCAACAAAAATTGGCAACGACCATGTCACTCACAGTATAATGCATACCATTTCTTTGTATTCGTGGCGAGTTTCCAAGCTGCTAAAGCACACATTCTAATTTAGAAAACAATATTGACCACTGTCGACCTATGAATGCGGTGCTCTAGCACCTCAGATAGATATCCAATAAGTTGTCCATGTTTAGAAAACAAACATATGCATTTGGAACTCTTCCTTGTCAACCAACTCTCAGAACTCATAAGAGTCTACTTAACATAAGTACCACAAAAACAAACAAAAATAATGATAAGAAACCCAGTTTCACAAGAACCACCATTCCCCATATAACAGTTTAACTACTGTATTTACCACACCCAACATTATATAGAGATATTGACAGATAGGAAGACATATACCTTCTTTTTATCAGTCCAAAACGAAGCTGAAAGCGTACAAAACAGACCCTATCTACCTTGACCAAAACTGTCAAGCAATCGAGCAAGTTAAGCTTGGGAGTAAGCCAATGGAGATGGCCAGTAAGCACTATAAAATCTATTAAAAAAACTTCACATATGAACCAATGGTAAACATGTAAACAGGTCTAAAATGATATAGAGCTAAAATTACTTTGGAGTCATCGGATTAATGCCAAACAATCAAACTGAGTGGACAGATAAACAAACCACTTGTTTATTGATTCCCACAAACCATCAACTAAGAAAGCTATTGGTTCACACATTCAAACTAACACATCAGTATCAAACATGAAAAATAATCATAAGACACATTGTAAGTTACTGTTAAACATAATGCACTTTCTCCCTGTTAGTTGTAACAGTTGTTAAGTAGAGTTGTGTCTCTTGAGAAGAGCTATGTTAAACATGAAACTCAAGTCTTTTTCTCTCGCAGGATTAACATGAACCAAACAGTATAAGCCTCCAACCATGTACTTTTTCACAAGCATAAATGTAACATTTCACTAGCAGATTAGAACCCTAATTCAAAGCAATTATCAAATCAAAGCAATTATTCAAAGCATTCCATTTCGAGCAACCAGAAATCAATTAATTATAAAAAATCATAGGACATTAGAACCGTAATTCTAGACCCCTAATTACTAAATTTACTAAAGTTAAGTAAATTAAAAAATACCTCAGAGGGAGACAGTTGTCAGATGAGGAAGAGATAGGGTTGTCGGAGGAGGAAGAGAGAGGGCTATCGGCGGAGGAAGAGAGAGGGTTGTTGGAGGAGGAAGAGAGAGTGTGAGGGAGAGCTGAGGAAGATAGCTGTCGGAGGGAGAGTTTATAGAAAGGAAGAGGTGATGGGAAAGTGTTTGCGATTTCAGCTTAATCCCGAAGTTCTTGCGTGACGAATAGAAGATATTCGTTGCGCAAAAAATTCAAATTTTCACGAAATTATTTTCATGCCCGCCTAGAAAGTCAAAATTTCAGCTCATTGCGCGACGAAGAGTAATTAATTGTCGCGCAACGAATAATATTTTATTGATCAAGCAATGAGCTGAAAATTTAATTTACCTAGGTAATTTTTTTTTAATTTATATTTATTCAAATAAAAACAATTTATTTATAACATAAGATAATTAAATTACAAAAAAAAAATCATTTAATATGTTTTACATATCAAGTCACAAATAAATTGCATTATTTATCATCCGAACTATAATAACTTTCGCTATCGTCGCTATCATCACTTTTGGTCTCCCAATCCTCCTCCTCGATAGGTATGTCACCGTCGTCGTTCGGGCCTACTGCACCATCGTATCGTGGAATGTTACCGTGGTCAATTGTAATTGACTGAATCGGTATTTTGATTGAAGCCATTCCTTGTATCTGAAACGGTTCTTGGATAAGATTTGTATCTTGAAGTGTTTTCGCATCATTTTCCATTGAAGATTCTAAACGTTGGTCAGCAACGTTGTCGATGTCGTCGTCAGTAGCGTCTTGTTCTAGTACAACATACATGTACCTCTGATCCATCTTCTGAACAACTTTCCAACCTCTCCCAGCTTTTAGGTCATCTTGATACTATTTTGCCATGTTTGCCAAAATGTAAGGATCATCATCGTACCAAGTTCTGTTAGTGTTCACAAATAGCAAGCCATGGTCGATTTTAACACTTCCTTACCTATTTGGGTTTTTATCAAACCATCGACACTTAAATGTGATCACTTGGTATTGGTCTTTGTAAAGCAATTGCACAACAATTGTTAGTTTGCCAAAGAAATCAATGTCCGTACTTCGCCTTCACTTGGAACATGGACATCGCTGTTTTGCGTACACAACTTGTCATCTCGTGTAGTCTTCAAAAACTTGATGGCGTTAACATGGCAATCCAAGAACAATTCAGTGCGAATCGATCTGAACACCAAGTTATAAACTCTTCATTGTAAGTGGGGGAATTCGATGCTTTCAATTTATTCACCTAATATGATACAAAAGCATACACCTGTTAGTTTGAGAAAATTAAATACTACAATATATATGACAAATACAAAACACTTATAACTTACATATTCGAGAAACCACTGTGAAAACAATTCTCAGTGTTTCTTGGCATACAAATGTGATGGATGTTCTCGCTTCATCATCTCTTCATGCTTATCTAGGTATGCCATTATCTCATCACAATTATTCAGTACGAACCAATACACTACCTCCATGTCATTTTTGGAAAACGACTCGCCTCGTACATGATCTTCAAAGAATCGTGTGCATTGGGCAAAAGTAGAAAGTTTCTCCTTTCTCACACCCCCGTCATTATTGCGCTGAGGACGATTGAAAGTCGTCTCCACATCTTTTAAATACATTCTACAAAAAGTAAGTGACTCATATGGAACCCAAGTCTCTATAATTGATCATTCGGGCTTCACCCTGTTGCGTACACTTTTTTTCAGCTCCCCAAGAAGCCTACCAAAATAAAACGATATGATACAAATTAGTAAGCGTGGGTTAATGATGCATAAACAAATGATGAGGATTATATAGGGTCTTCAAGGGCCTTCGGGGCTTGATCTTGATGAACGAGGATGGACGGGTCTTCAAGGGCCTTTGGGGCTTGATCTTGACGAACACTTCTCCAAGGATTTTGATGAAGAACGAAAAGATCTTTCTTAATCCTTCGGGATTCTTGGGAATTTTGGAGGTCGGATGCTTGAAAGCTATAGAACTTCAAAGCTTCAAGGATTTGGGGAATTATCTTCCAATTTGGGAGTAGAGAAATGTGTATGTGAATTGGTCCTTTGAAATGAATGAAATGGCTTCTATTTATAGAATTTTTCAAGGCCTAATTTTGAATATAATATTCAGATGAAATAAATCGTTTCTGCCAGGTGTTGACACGTGTCCTGTTTGATGACTTTTCGACTCTTTTCGATTTTTCGTTGAGTCACATGCTACGTGTAAAATTTATGTGACATGTGAGTGTTGAAATTTCAATTATTGGTCAACATTTATTTCACCGAAATTTCAATGTCTACAGATACCTTATTCGTGGTTGGTTTTGTGATCAGGCCAGTGTCCATCCTTTCATTCTTGGTACATACGTGGCATAATGTGTACACCCATGATTGATCCTCACTTTGTAGACATGTGAGACTTTGGTATTTAATCAAAGGTATTAACTATTTTGTAGGTACAATTTCGTCAAAATTGAAGACAGTAAAATTTTACTACCACAATTACTGTTTCACAGTAAATAGCCTCCTTAAAAAGAAAAAAGCACAAACGTTGCCCACACAATGGACGATTAGAAACAATTTTATAAAGGAAATGTCTCACCGATAATCTTATGCTTAAACGTAATAGGATGTGGAACAAATTGGACCCAATCAGCCCGACTGCTGTCTATGTCTATCACTTTCTGCGTTTCAATCAAACCTACATTGTTGAATTTAACCGTTGTAGATGTAATTTTAGTAGCAACTAAAATCTACTCTAAAGATTATTGGAAAAGTCGATGATATGGATGCTAACAAATCACATGAAAATAATATTAGTATATCATAAGTTATCACCACAACTTATTAAACAAAATAAATCAAATAAGATAAAATAATCATCTTTTGTAGAGTAGAAATCTCCGTCGATTCTTGATGAGAGCAAGATTTTAGGTTGAGGCATGTAATCACTGCCTTTAAGAGTAGATTTCGTCCCTCGGAGACTATGTCTCGTTCTAGCAGGTTATAGCATTCTGTCCTCCACGATACAACAACCTGTGATCTTTGTAAGTATACACTCGCAATACTTGGATTGAGCAAACAACTTGATTCTTTCATTTGGTATATAAGAGATGAAACTTATAGTAGCATTTGAGAGAGTACAAGAAATCAAGAGAGGAGAGGACAGTGAGATGAAAGTTATAACCCTTTAGCATTTTAGTTTTGTTATTAGTTTTGGTTTGCAAACAAATCTAAAATTGAGATTTAAAAGAAATCATTAAGAATGATATTAACATCACCAATGAAGCTTTGGCTTATGAGTTGTATTTTGAAATACTCAATTAATATTTTGGAAGAATTTTGATACTTTGAATTGTATTTTCAAAATAGGACTTTCGACTTCCTCTGGAGCAAAATATGGTCAAACGGATGAATTTTGGAGTAATTCCAGTTGGAGGACGTTCGTGAGTTACTTAGCTTGATCGTATCAAAATATGATATTTTTCTACCTAGCGGTGATTTTCTGGCAATAAAATAAAGGGGCGATGTGTTCAGAACGTCCCGATCTTCAAAATAAGCTATTATATGCCAGATTTGGAGGATATCTGAGGCTAAAACGTGGCTGGACAAGTACTTGGTAGATTCTCCTAGCTTAATTAGGACTTTATTTTCTAAGTTATTTTATTATTATTTAGTTTCCTAGTTAGAATAAAAGACTTTGTTTTAAGGTTTGTGCGATGGCATAGCAAAGATATATTGCTCTGCCGTTCTTAGTCTTGAGTACGCTTTCTTTTATGCAACTTTGGGGACAGAGAGTAATTGCTAGGGTTCTTGGAGATTTTCTATTTTAAGGTGTTTTCAATCATTTTCTTAATAATATTTTCTATGATTTCAATTATAAATATGAGTAACTAATTTCCATTTGCTAGGGCGAAGCCTTGAGCCTTAGCATGAATGTGTAATTTTTTATTTAATTGTTTATGATTGATTGCATGCACGCTTTGAATTATTGGTCACTGTTTTAAACAATCTAATTGTCTTGATGACTGGCCACCATTAGGATGTTTAGATAAGTAATCAGATGCAATTCGGTCGGAATATCACCGGAGGATTGAGTATTGCTTCTTCTGATTGATAATTGTAATTTCACTTAAGACTAATATCACGCTCTTAGAGGTTGCATGGTTTTACAAAAGGTTTTCATAAAACTTAATGAGTCTTGCATGTTCATATTTGATCTGAATATCACAGACGGATAACGTTCTTACTTGAATATCACAAGGAGAATATATATTACGAAAACCTAACCTTCAAAGTGGCATGTGTAGATCATAAGTAATTGGTAGAAATTCATAGGATTGTTAGGTGATGGTGGAACCCGAGTACTTTTATAAATTGGTATTTAAAACTCTTTTCTTTTATCATATTAGTTTTTAATTAAAATTCGTTTTTAATATTACCCAATTTCAAAATCTCTTTTCTCAAGTTTTAATTCTAAGTAGTTAATTAGGAATTGTTTTTACATAAATTATTAAAATATTCCTTGAGGAGAACGACCTTGCATAAGTATCTATACTACAACATCATTGTATTCTTGCAATTATTTCATGTGATTTTGCCCCTATTTGCATAGACGGTAAAAATCCTATCAATAATGCTTGTGTTGCCTTCATGCGTCAATTGCTTGTCCTCCTACTGACAGTTAACATATTTTTAATGTACAAACATTATAATTGGAATCATTCATTCTCTTTACCTTTATTTAAAGATCATATATGCAAAAAATTATTCATTTTAGAAATTTTTTAGTCATTTATATATATAAAACAATTTGATGGTTTATCACGCGGATGCTACTTTTTATTAAAACTGTAGAACAATTTCAAATATAATGTTCAGACTGTAATGTTCATAAATCATAAATGAGGTGACAAATACATTTACTAATAAGGAGAACACAAGCATTATCCCTGTATTATAATTTTTTTTTTTTTGGTACAAACATTATCCCTGTATTATATGTTGTTAATTGTTCCAAGAGAACAGAGTGAGATGGCCCTATATTTGTGGGCAAAATGTTCATGAGTGATAAATGTATTAACTTTTCCTTATCGCAATGGCGAAGTAGTTGCCACCGTCGGAAATGGCATCAAATCACTCAAAAGAAAGGTTCTCCAAAATAAGAAAGTAAAATTAAAATCTTAAAAAATAAAAAAATAAAAAAAATAAAAAAAATAAAAGCAAAATCATTAATTTTGGATATGTAAGTTATCACCCATGGTGTTGGAATTCTTACATGGAACCACATATAAATCCACATATATTTATATAGAAATATCCACTAAATAAAAACAATGATGACTCAACTGCTAGATTTGGCTTTGTTATGGAAACATGAAAACCAAACAATTTTTTCTGACTGATCCTCTCAAAAACAAGGCAGTTAATTTTTTTAGAGACCGAAAAGATTTACGGTGGCATTTTAATTTTTTCTAACCACCATTAATTGGATTAATTTGCACCTAAATGTGTGGTTAAAGAGAATGCTGCATAAATTCATTAAGATGACGAGAACACAGCACACTTATTGGGAAAAATCCAATGTGAAATTGCCAACGTGGCATAATCCGGAAGGATCGAGGACCGGAAGATGCTCGAAGTATAACGATGTCACTGGTATTTAAACCCATCAACTTCCCCCTGCAAAAGTTCACGTTCTTGCGTACAATTTCCAAACTCACCTAGTGCATTGCATTCAAGCGCACTTCCTTGTTGGATTTTGGTTTTGCCGAGCTTCTCTCTCTCTTTCTCTCGCTAGATTCGGTGAGTAGGGAACTGTTTGAGCTTAATATGTTGATTTTAATGGCGGTGGTGTTGATTTTAATATGTTGATCCAATTATTGGATTCTGGGCTGGGTTAGGAGAGGGAAAGAAAATTAAAAAATTAGTGGGTATTCTTCTATTACCTTTCTCCTAATTAAAAAAAAAACAAACAAACAAAATTCAAACAAAAAGTAGATTAAAGAGAGGGAAAGAGAGATGGGTTGTGAAAAGGGTACCTGGAAAAGATTGTTGAGCGAGTGCAAGAGGCAAAACTGGAGCTCCTGCCGCTCATGGTAGATTTGGGAATTGGTGTCGGTCGCCATTTCCAATTTCTCAAAATTCAAGTTCTTTTACTAAGAGAAAGTACGAATTCAAAGAGATGGAGGAGGTCGCCGGTAATAGGTGGGTTGGGTGGGGGGGTTGCAATGGAAGTCGAGGTGGGGTGGGGGGCTGTGGGGAAGGGGAAGGGGAAGGGGTCGGGGAAGATGATGGTTTTTTTATTATTATTATTTTTTAATTTTTATAATAGGGTAAATATTATAATATTTTAATGCATAAAAAATTCTTTTTTTGCCACATGGCATAAATTTGGCAACCACGTGGCAGCCACGTCAACTCTTAACGGATCAATGAATGGAAAATGTAACGAATGTATTATATTGAAATAAAATAGTACTTGAGGTATGAAAGTGAAATGTTTTAAAGATGTTGTAAAGAATTGAAATCGACTCCAAACTTGAGGTGGTAAAGTGTAATTTACCCTATTTTAAATGTACAAACATTATAATTGGAATCATTCATTATCCTTACCTTTATCTAAAGATCATATACACAAAAAATTATTCATTTTGGAAATCTTTTAGTCATTTTTATATATAAAACAATTAGATAGTTTATCATGCGGGTGCTACTTGTTACTAAAATTGTAGAACAATTTCGAGTATAATGTTCAAACTGTAATATTCATAAATCATAAATGAGACGACAAGTACATTTACTAATAAGGAGAACACAAGCATTGTCCCTGTATTATATGTTGTTAATTGTTCCGAAAGAACAAAGCGACGACAGTTTCTTATTACGGCAGCAACGTCAAAGTCAATCCGATTTCTGGGATTCGTGGTTATTCTGATTAATTCGTGGCGTCTACTATTGTGAATGTTGATCCGATCTTTCCAATTGGTTGGGGAGAAGTGTCGTTGGGTTTTTAACTGGTGCTTGCGAGGTGTGCAAAGGATTATAGAAGACATGGTTGAGAATTTTGCTACGCGGTTGGCGCTTACAACAGAGGAGTAGAGGGTGGTGGTGATAGATGACAAGAAAGGCTTTCTATTCAAAATGACTAAGGATTTTCTAGTCGGTAAAGTGTTGTCTTGAAAGCCGATTAGCAAAGAAAGGTTCAAGCACCGTATGATGCAACTCTGGCGCCCTAAGGCCAAGGTGACGATTGTAGAGTTGGATGGTGCTGAAGGGTGGTCCTTGGTTGTATAATGGAGCACTATTGGTTATGGTAAAGGCTGATACTTTGGCTCATCCTACTCAGATTGCTCTTTATACTCAAGAATTTTGGATCCAAGTTAAGGGCTTGCTATTGGCATACATGACGCGACATATGGGGCAATTTATTGGGAATCAGATAGGCGAACATGTGCTTATTGATCAAAGTCGAAAGGGAGATGTTCAGGGGAAGATTCTTCGTATTCGTGTTGTGATTGATATTACGAAACCCTTACGTCGAAGTTTGTTGTTCTCTATCAAGGGGTCCATGGTGAGTATTGATCTTCGATATGAAAAGGTTCCAATTACATGTTTCTTGTGTGGTTTAATTGGGCATATAGAAGACCAGTGTGAGCAGTATAAGGGGAAGAATGATGATGATCTCTCGAAACCCTATGGTCGGTGGTTCCAAAACGATGTACTTGATGCTAATTATCGTAGACCACAGGGTATATGTTTTGGTCCGAGTCCTTCATCAGGGTGGTCTATGGACGTTGAGGAGGAAAAAGATGATGTGTCCATCGTGGGTCAGCTTTTAGGGACGGTAACGGAAAGTAAGTTGGCGAGCAGAATTGAGGTGTCGGTCGGAGACGATCAGGGGATGAAGCGAGAAATCAGGAGCCTTAATGGTGCGATTATTTTGCCTGATTTGAATGTTGTTATGGAACTGGAGGATATGATAATTGATTCTCAAGCAATTGTTCCATTTTAAGAGGCCTCTAGGGTTACGGCTCTTGAGGTGGATAATAATGAGGATAATTCCGTTAAATCTAGCGGGTGTGATTATTTGGCTTTGACTTGAATGATGTGCCAATGGTTACTCAATGAGGTGGACCTTTGTGGGTCCCGAAGCGATTCCCAATCAGGCTTTCGGTGGACGTCTCTAGGACCAGGTGGTTGGGAATTTTGAAATGGGTTCGGATCCTTTCAATCTTATGCAAATTATTGAGCAGCTACAATAGAAGAGAAGGAAGAAACTGCAAAGAGGCAGAAGAAATGATGGACTATCAATAGGATGTTTTATGTCCAACTCTCAGATGCGCAAATGTTTGCCATTACCGGAGCTTGGGAAGTGGCCTGTACAAGGACTGGATATAGAGGCACCATCAAGAGGACATAGAAGAATCATGAACAACATGGAGACTTCAAATTTATCACCGAAGGTTAACGGAGCTCAACCCTCATAATGAGTTGTTTGAGTTGGAACTGCCAGGGGCTTAGGAACCTCCGTTCAGTTTATGCACTTCAACGCCTATTCCTCACTAAGATGCGGAGGCCACGGTGGATAAGCTCATAGTTGCAGAATTAAGGCAATGGCACATTGGGTTGCTTCAATATTTGTTCTTTCCCGATGAGGTGGAGCAAATCGTACGTCTTCTGTTAAGTTTACGAACAGTACCAGATCGTAGAACTTGGCATTATGAAAGGCATAAGAAGTTTTCTGTGAGAAACGCTTACCATGTGGCTAGGGCAATAATATCTGCTGTAAGGGTTGGTGCGAGCTTCTCTGCTTCAATTTATGATGATGGACTAGATAAGCTATGGAGGAAGTTGTGGAATGCATGTGTACCAGGCAAGGTTAAGATTTGTGTCTGGAAGGCATGTATGGAGGCCCCACCCACAAGATCAAACCTTATTAAGCGGAGAGTGATTGTGGATAATTTTTGTGTGCTTTGTGCTTTGTTGGGGGAGTCAACAGAACATATGTTGAGGGAGTGTAGCTCCGCAAAGCCTGCTTGGTTTGGTGGCCTGGGGTTTAGATTTGAGGATGGCGATGACCATCAGTTCATGCAGTGGTTATTATCCATTGCTCTTTACTCTTCGTCCTTGGTGTTTGAGCTATGTTTGATGATCTCTTGGATGTTGTGGAAGAACAGGAATGATGTCGTTTGGAATGGGGCTAGGATGTCGCCACAGGAGTTGGTGGTCCGATCGGAAAGTTGGTTGTAGGAATATCAAAAGTGGCACAAGTCGGGTTCAAAGAAGGCCAACAGTCCTACATAGAGATGGAGTAGGCCTGAGCTTGGCTGGGTGAAGTGTAACTTTGATGGAGCATGGATTAAACAATAGTTGAGGGGTGGTTTTGGTGTGGTGCTGTGCGATCATGAGGGTGATTTCATAGCAGCAGCAGCAGACTCAAGTGATGGGATAAGCTCGGCATTCCATGCGGAGTTGCTTGCTGCTTGTCAAGCTCTGGTATTGGCACAGGATTTCCACCCAAGCGGTGCGGGTATAATTTTTGAAGGTGACTCAAGTTTGGCATTGGCTGCCATGAAGGGACAGGATAAAGATTGCTCTTTGTTGAGCCCTATAATAAACGATCTTTGTTATTTACTTAAGTCATTTCCTTAGCTGTTGTTGAACCATGTGTAGATGAGTGGAAATTATGCGGCACATCGTCTTGCTTGAATGGGTGTGGGTAGTAATCAGTTGTTTTTATGGTTTAAAGACCCACCTGATTTGATTAAGGATGTTTTTACTAGAAGAAAGCTTGTAATTTTAATGTATTGTCATTTGAGGATGAGTTCTCTTGTTGTGCGGAACACTCTTTTTCCTTTGACCAGGTTGAAAGTCTCGACAAAGTTTATTGAGGCCCATAATGTACACTATTCTCAGTTTGTACGTGTTTAATTTGTTTTGAAATGAATATCGTACTTCTTTTCAAGGAAAAAAAAAAAAATAGTTGCCACCGTCGGAAATGGCATCAAATCACTCAAAAAAGATTCTCCAAAACAAGAAAGTAAAATCAAAATCTTAAAAAAAATAAATAAATAAAGCAAAACCATTAATTTTGGATACGTAAGTTATCACCCATGGTTTTGGAATTCCTGCATGGCACCACATATAAATCCACATATATTTGTATAGAAATTTCCACTAAAATAAAAGCAATTATGACTCAACTGCTAGATTTGGCTTTGTTATGGAAAACCAACAATTTTTTCCCACTGATCCTCTCGAAAACACGGCAGTTCACCTTTTTAGAAGTCCAAAAGATTAACTGAGACTTTTCAATCTTTTCTAGCCATTATGCTTAAGCATTTCAGCTTTTTCTGACTACCGCA